>NC_133299.1:12491903-13190653 GCF_005239225.2 Populus alba | reverse complement strand
ATTTTGTTCTCGGGTTCTTCCTATTCGTAGGTCATTTATGGCACGCGGGAAGGGCTCGTGCAGCTGCAGCAGGATTTGAAAAAGGAATTGATCGTGATTTTGAACATGTTCTTTCCATGACTCCTCTTAACTAGTTGAGAAAAGAGATCTAATAGTTGAAGTAAAAACCATTTGATTCTACTATACATATTGATTGGGTCGATCAGGTCATACTTAGAGAGTCTACCCTTTTCCTTTCTTTTCAACTCATTTAGATTTAGATCTAATCGATTTTTTTATGGCTCGACTATCCTACCTAGTCAAGCCATTCACCTTTATGATACTGAACCAGAAAAAGCAATAAAAACATAAATAGATTCACCGAGAAAAGGAGAGAGAGGGATTCGAACGCTCGATAGTTCGGAAAGAACTATACCGGTTTTCAAGACCGGAGCTATCAACCACTCGGCCATCTCTTCGAAAGATAATTTCTATTTTACTATTTTATTTTTATTCCGCCGAATAGAACATAGAACACGGCAGTAGGAGTTGATAACGTCGTTGTACTATAGAAAGCTATTGGGTGTAAGTCGATAAGTCTATCTATATATATATATAGGATCTAGAATAAGCATTTGTGAAATAAAAAAGGACTCTCAACTCTATGTTCGAATAAAGTGAGAAAGGGGTGGAAATAAGTCATATAAAATCAATGGATTCATGGTATAATCCCCCCATGATGCGTTTTTTTTTGCCTGATAGAGGGATCAAATGGTGTAGTTTTTTTGTTGGTAGCTTGGAGGATTAAAAACATGACTATTGCTTTCCAATTGGATTAAAAATTTTATTTTTTTCTTATCCTATTCTTAATTGAAATTGTTTTTCAATTTCAACCCTTATAGTTTTTTTTTTTTGTATTAAATTTGATCTTCATTCTTTTCAAATAAACACACACACATTTTTTTTCCTTTTGATCTTTTTTTTTTTTAAAATTTGTTTTTACAAATTTTATTCCTAATTATTTTAGCTAGTTGGAAATTTGACATTTTTTTTAAATTTGCCTTTTATGCTGTAATTCAGCCTTATAATTTGTGTCGCATGTTCTAAAGGTTAAATCAGGTTGGTTTCAATTATTTTTTTTAAATTTCATTTCTTATCATTGAGTTTATTGAGAATTAATATTTGTTATTTTTTTTTAACTTTTCTTTCCATAAAGTTATTTTGATATCATATCTTAGGTCATAGATTCATTAGGTTTATCAATGTTAACTCGAACCTTTTATTATTATTTTTTTTTAAATTTTACTTTTTAATATTATATTGATTAGAAAATTGAGTTTTATAATTTTATTCAATTTAATTTTCATGGAGTTATCCTGATCCCACAACTAAATTATAGATTTTATTTGGTTTTTGTACAAGCTTAATGATAAAAAATTATCATTTCTAGTTCCTCCAAAGAATATATTTTTAAGAATTCATCAATGTACTCACTCGAAAAACTCAGATCAATTTCTTATTTTATAAATATTTATATTATCATGATATTTTTTTTACATTAAAAAAAATTACATAACGCAGGTTACTTATCTAGTAATCACCCATCAGCGATTCAGCGTCAAATTCCAAATACGGTTTCGTCATATGTCGGCTCGCTTCCATCGCAGCGGAGCACCCAAACAAACCGGACTTGGACAAATCTATCTGTCAAAAAAGCATAAAAAAAAATTCGAAATAAAAAAAGCTCCCTTTGTTTCGACAGCCTGTTCAAGAATAGGAAAAGTCGCAAAACCCCAAACCCACCTTAACACACCCCATCTCCCTCCGTCATTAACCCATTTCTCACAGGACAAAACCGTCTTTTTCCCCTCACGCCACTCACAACCCACCTCGCCGGGGTCAAACCCCCCAAAAGAAACCTCCTTCTTTCTAACTAGATCTGAAAAACTTTCAAAAATTTTTTCCCGAAAATCACGAAACCCTAACCTCCTCGATTTCAAGTCGGGAGAGCGTTAAAAAATGGGAGATTTCAATTTAGCACTAGTAATCGTAGCTATAGTAGTATGCATAATCGTTTTCTTGTTCAATATCTACCTTCTAGTCAATTACCAGCATCCTGACGACAAGAATCAAGCTTATTTCCCCAAATTCGTCGTCGTTTTTGGCCTCTTCGTTGCGGCTATCTCGATTTTGATGTTACCGGCTGACGTAGCGAACCGGCAAGCGTGTCGTCATGCGATTTATAATGGCGCGTGTAATCTTACCTTGCCAATGAAGGATCTGTGGATTGCTGTATACATTGTTGATGCTGTGCTTGTTTTTTTCATCATTCCATTCGCGATGTTTTACTACGAAGGCGATCAGGACAAGTAGGTGTTTCAGTTAGGGTTTTTCATTTCAATTTTTTTATATTATTATTTAACTATTAATTGAACTTTATTTTTATTGTGTCCGTATTTTTTTTTTTTTTGGATTGCAGGAGTGTTGCTAAAAGGATTAAAAGTGCTTTATTGTGGGTTATAACGACGGCAGTTGTGTGTGGTCTTGTGCTCGGCATTTTATATGGTATTAGTTTTTTAAATGCTTAGTAGTTTTATTTTTATCTAAGAAAATGGAAATGTATGTTGCGGGATGGCTGGATTGATTTGTGTTTAAATGTTAAGCTAGAGAATGGTACATGTGGTATTTGTTTGAAGCTCACCAATTTATGCGATGCGGTTACAAATGCTTGTTGCATTGCCTTTTAAGACTGATTATTTAGCTAGTAAATGATGATTCATATGGGCTAAATGAGATTTTTCTGGCAATTTTGGAATGGTTGTGCATGCTTAGTTGTTGAGTGTAAATTTCTGTGTATTGCATGATTAGATGGATTTAGATGTAATGTTCATGCTATTGATTTTATGCCTTTTGTGGTTGTATTAGGGCTTGTTGGAAAGGTTGACTTCACTGTTAGGCATCTCTCTTCAACCACAACTACTTTTCCGAGTACGTGGGATTTCTCTAGAAATCAACCATGTATTGGAAGTGGTGCACGCGAGGTTATGTTTCTGTATTGTTGATTACCCATGTCGCTAAAGCATATTATTATTCCTGTATTCACTTCTCATATTGCAGTTTAATAGTGCAAGTTAGGAACTTTGAAACTTATTCTTTTGCTTGTTATTTTTCCATTTTTCTCTCTCATTTTTTTATTTACTGTTTGCAGTGCTCTGCATATCTTGCAAGTGCTTCCTCAGAGAAAACATGGACAATGCGCGCCACATTTCCAGAATATGTGGTTGCTCTAGCTACAATTGTTGGATCTGTTCTCTTTGCGGTATGGTCATTCATGCAAACTTTTTGCTTCTGATTCTATTGAAAATTCTTTTCTTTACCGGAATATGGAATCAAATTCTGAGAGTTCTGTAGTTCCAATTTTTTTTTTTCATCAAGGATCAATGGTTTGAAAAGAGTTGGTATCTTTGGGAGAAATATAGGTAAAGGTTCCATGAGGAAAATAGGTGTGGATGCATAATACATAGAAGTCTCCAAAGACCATGTTCCGCTGTTATAAAAAATCCTTTGTGTGAATTCCTTTCAGCCTTGTCTTTATGCAAGAATATGCTGTATAATATTTTCTCATATCTTCTCAGATATTTGGTGGAGTTGGGATTGCTTGTTTACCGTTGGGACTTATCTTTTCTTTCATCCGGCGTCCAAAGGCAGTTATCACTCGCTCACAGTATATTAAGGTTGGTTCTTCCTTGCATGCCAAGTAGCTATGTGCTACTGCATACCTTAAATGGTTAAGGGAAGGTGCATATATTCTCTGATGCTTATGGATAGTTGTCAATATCTCGCAGGAGGCAACTGAGCTTGGTAAAAAAGCAAGAGAACTCAAAAAAGCAGCTGATGTACTCCATCAAGAGGAAAGAAGTGGCAACAAGGGTAGAAAATGGCGTAAAAATGTTAAGGCAGTAGAAAAGGTAATTCAGAAGCCCTGGACTGCATGCTTTTAACTAGTCTCTCTCTCTCATAGTTGCACAGTGGGTTCAGTGCATGCTAAGCATACTGTTAAGCAGGCTGGGTTTGAACTTGTGTTATTATTTTCTCAGAAGTATGTGGTTTTTTTATTCTAGCTTTGAGAATACCAGCTTTTGGACAAAACTTCTTAGTTGATCTGTTTGTATTTTTTTGAATTAAAAGATGTGGTAAATCAAGTATTTGTTTTTGTTTCTGCTCTATAATGTAGTTTGATTGCTAAAATGTCCTGAAACTTCTCAATCCTTTGGAACACATGTGCAAGTTGAATATTTTAATATAAGTTGGTTGATTATATGACTAATAGCTGTTATGAACAATTTGATGGTTTGGTCAATTGCCTTGGACCCTTGTTGTGGTCATTGGACTTATTTCATGCATGTTTAAACTTCAGGAGCTGCTTCAGCTGGAAGAAGATGTAAAGCTGCTAGAAGAGGTGTATCCTCAAGGGGAGAAGGTGATAATTTCGGACTCTCTGACTAACTTTGAAGTAGAATTATGCTTTGTCTGTCACACAATTTTACCATTAGTGTTCTCTGTCATCTCCAGGCTGAGACATCCTGGGCTTTGACTGTTCTTGGCTACTTGGCAAAACTTGTGTTGGGAATCTTAGGGTAAGCGCAGCCACTTGTGTGACTACACAGAGCTTTTTGTATGTCTTCTATTATTTTTAGAATTTCTCTGTTTTCCATTCCATGCATTCTATTGGACACAGTAGTAGTTCCTGTAAGTAACATATAGTGACTGACATCCTAGAGAGCTGAGGAGTAGAGAGACTCTTTTTGAAGCATATATATGATTCTGTTGGTATAAAACAGGAAAATGTTATCATGGGAAAGTTGAAGAATAAGAACGAATTATGGAGAAATTTTCTTTGATGTTTTTGACCAGGTTTTGTTGACCTCTTTTGCTTGTTTGATTAGGTTGATTGTTTCAGTGGCCTGGGTTGCTCATATTATAATATATCTGTTGATTGACCCGCCTCTTTCTCCTTTTCTAAATGAGGTCTTCATCAAGTTGGATGACATATGGGGTAATTTTTTGTACTCTTTTGTCTCTTTGTTAGCTCTTTGCCAGTTTTACTTGGTAATCTTACATTTGAATGTGTTTTCTGCCACTCTGCCAGGTCTTCTTGGTACTGTTGCATTTGCTTTCTTCTGCTTCTATCTTCTGCTTGCAGTCATAGCTGGGGCAATGATGCTGGGCCTGAGATTGGTTTTCATTACAATTCATCCCATGAAGTAATAAATCCAATGGAGGAAGTCCTCTTTTCTTTCTTTTTTAAACCTTTATCATCTATATGATGATCTGTAATTTCAGCAGTTTTTGATAGCTTGTCAATTGAATGGTCTTGTGTTACAGGTGGGGAGCCACTCTAATGAACTCCTTCCTTTTCAATGTTGGACTCATTCTCCTATGCTCAATTAGGTTGGCTTCTTTGATCCCTGAACATCTTGTTTTCTATGTATTCTCCAGGTTGTGCTCCTAAAAGCTAATGTGTGATATGGTTATAATTAGCACATGGTCATGATTTTATTATCTGAGTTGATATTTGGAGGTTTGGAGAATATATTAGATAATTATGATATGAACCTATCTGTTCCTTGTCTTTTAAATATTTGCAGTAATGAACTTAAAAAATGCAAGCATGCCCTTTAACTCCCATTTCCTCCATCCGATGGTGCAAATTTTATTCTGTATTTTAAAACAAGAGAAGGCAGTTATTTAGTGATAGAAAACAGAATGTCTGAACATTATTGAAAAAAGTATTGGTTTTTGCATTTACAGTGTGATTCAGTTCTGTGCCACTGCATTTGGCTACTATGCTCAAGCAACAGCAGCTCAAGAAATTTTTGGCCACACATTGCAGTCACTTCGTGGAATTAAATATTTGTACAAGTGAGCTATAACATAAATATTGTTTGTCTGTTGTTTTATTCTGAATGGGCCTGCCCACTCTATTGATATGGTGGACATTTTGGTGATTGCATTGCACAGGTATAATGTGTTCCAAATTGCATTTGTTGTTCTAGCGGGATTGACTTTTGTGTACTATGCCGCCTTTGTAAGTAGCTTCCACCATGAGTTGTTGGCATTATTACTTTTAATCTGGTTATGGTAATCAATCTTATTGATTACACAAATCTAAATGTTGCTTTTTAATTTTTTTTAACTTGACAGGGATGGAGAAGAAAGAAGCCTAGCGGCAGGTTCCAACTTTCCTCATAAGCATGTTTTTAACCAGAAGTTCACGCACCTGGCTGGAGGCTTTGGAATTCAGTTGTATCATCTACTCTGGAGTTTGTTTCATATTTGGATGTCTGTGGCCCAGTTTTGTTAACGTCGAAAGGTGTTGAAAAGTGTGCAGATATCATTTGATCTATTTGCGGTTGCTAGTGATAGTGGCATGTCGGTGAGTGCTGCTACTCTTTCTGCTTGTTGTTTCTCTTCTGTATGTATTATTCTTTATTTGGTTAGTGCTATACGCTTACTTGGGCATGTACGAGCATCTTCAGCACACTGTAATAGGTGGGTTTGTACAACTTCTGAAGATGTAATATAACCACTGACAAGAAGCATGTGTATCTTCAGCAGTGTCCTCTATGGGTTTGTACAACTTCTGAAGATGTAATATAACCGTTGAGAACAGAAGATCTTACAAGTTGATCAATGTTGATACTTCTGCTTGCATTACTGCATTATATACCCTTCTGCCAGTTTCTGGTTTTGGCATGTCAACACACTGACATTAGTTTTTCTCCATCCTGTTTTATTAGACTAGCTAACCATATCAGCAGTAAAGCTTGCTGTTCTTATGAGTTTCCTCTCCCTTGATTTTTTAACTGTTTACTAAATCTGCTTCGTTCCCCCCCTCCCCTTTCCGATATCAATCGTTAAAAGAGTCGAGAAATTTCAATTTTGAGTTCTGTTTGTTTGCCTGTTAGACATTTTCACATTGCTGTGCCATGATGTTTCATTGTGGAATGGGTGCTCAGAAGTTTATTAGTTTTTTAAAGTGTTTTTTTTTTTACTTGAAAATATATTAAAATATTATTTTTTGATATTAGTATAGCAAAAAATAATGAAATTCTGGAATGAATTCAAGTTTTCTAGAATTGCTGTTTTTGGATTGAAATTCTGAATGGTCTTTAAAAGCTTGAAAACAATAGCATGTGCCTGCGACAGAAAAGCAGTAGAATACCTCCTTAAAAAATCCTGTAAGCAAAATATACCATATATATGCCATGTTCTTAGAGCATGTTCTCTTACAATCAAGTCTCATTCCAAAATAGGCAGCACAAGCTCAAGCTCTCACTGGGCTAGTGATCTGAACGCCTTGCTTATGCTACAAAGATACTCAGAAGATACGGCCAAACATCACAAAGATACACCTCGTGATTATTGTTAGGTTTTATTCCCAAGGAAAATCTCCGAACAAATCAGGCTCGGAAACATTTACTGTCTTTCCCTCCACACCGACTGGATCATACGGTGAATCCTCCGAAAATTCAGTAGGCATTGCCTTCCAGTAAAGGCTCGGTTCCCACTGGGCCTCTTTGATGACTCTCAGAATCTCCTTCACTATCATCCTGCTTCCCTCTGGTGCAAAATGGATCCCATCCCTACATACAAGTTTCAGAGACAAGCACAAGACAGGAATATGAGTATTCAAATGAATTTTGCTGGAGTTTGATCAGTGAAGCATGAGACCAGAACTAGTCTCTGTCTCCCCCATTTTTCTGCTGGAATCTTAAAAGCTAAACTTACTTCAAGCAAACAGTTTCCCAGTTATCAACTTGCTGTATTGCAGTCCAGAGATCAACAGCCTTCAGGTTCATCTCACGGCACACCTCTAAACATGCTTCTGAGTAAATCCGGCAGTACTCGTTTGTTCGAACCATATCCATTTTACCTCTGGTTTAAAAAACACGATCCTCATTCAATCATGCTTGGTTAAATCAAAAACTATGGCAGAAAACTAAAGAAAGTAGAAGAAATCACCTTAAATGGATACCAATTTGTTCCTCACTAGCGGGAGGAGCAGAAAGAAAGATGACACGAGTCTTATCCGAAATGCTCTGGTAATCGGCAACAGTGTGTTAATTTACCAAGTTGCAAGCACACAGGAAGTGTTAAACATACTTGAGCGTGCATGGCTCAGTTACTGAAGAAACGTTCTACTTTGCAAGCTCACCTTCAGATGCATAGCAATCTTCCTCGTATTTTCAATGTATTCAGGAAGCGGTACATGAGGACCAAGGCCAGTTGCGTGAGGGTGGACAGAATCGTTACCGCCAAAATAGACTATTACCAGGGAAGGTTGTATGGCGGCATCCTTAATTATTGATAATAAGAGAAAATCAGCATCCAATCATGACTATATACAAGTAGTTAGCTATAGCAAAGAATATAAAAATGCTGGCAGATTCATGATTAATACCATAGTTATAAAACTCAACATGGCTCAGTGGGCTAACTCGAAGCCTCGCTCGGAATGGGTTTTACTTTGAACTGGTCTCTGTTTATATATATATATATATATATATATATATATATATATATTAAAATGATGTAGTTTTTATTTTATATATATAAAAAAAACATATAAAACGATGTTGTTTCTGAGTTCTTATTTTTAAAAACCAAAATCTATGTTAACTCATTGACTTGTGACTTGAGTTTTAGACCAGATTAATTCCTTAGCCGTGTCTTATAACTATGATTAAGACTATATATTCTGGTTCAATAAGTCTATGTGTTAGTGATAAAAAGAAAACACCTTCGGAAAAACTTGGTCAAGAACCTGCACAGCACGTCTTGAGTTCCAACCTGAGTATCCTCGCAATACTATATCTGCCTGCGCCCATTTGTAAACCAAAATAAGTTCATGAGCAAGAGATTAAACAACATAGCAATAGATTAATTGTTTTTTTTTTTTAAAATAGTAGTACTAAAAAAGAATTTAAATCTAATTAAATTTGTATTCTTCTATATGTTACTCAACAAGCTCTAAATATTAGCAGTTGAGATTGCATAAATAACATGTTCCTCCCATAAATTCTTATTTTCAGATTTATTCTACACATATATAAATAGAATAGGTATATAGCCAGCTTATTTAGTACTATAATAACAATTATTTTTTAAAGTGTTTTTTTATTTAAAAATACATTAAAATAATATAATATATAATATATATATATATATTAAAAAATTTATTTTTGACATCAACATTTTATTTTAAATTACAAAAACAAACATACTTAAAGACATCATCGGAGCAAAACTCAATTATTTGACAAATCAGCAACTTAATTATCTATAATTATATCTAATGAATGTTTTTATTCACTTGGTAAATGCTATCTTTATCTTTTTTAAGATTCCAAACATTCATATGTTTCATTGCCTTGAGTAGATGAAAAAATCCTTTAAATTTAATTTATTTCAAAAATATTTTTAAAATATAAAAACAACATGCTCTGATTCACTCAGGCTTTCTTAACTTAGAAACAAACAAATGTCTTCGTTTCCTTGTTCGATAGGATCTGGAGAAAGGAGCCCTTCAGGATTGATTCACAAGGATGCCCTTGTTGATACATTCTCTGGACAGAATCGTCACAACACAAGATGGCATAGTGAAAATTGCATTTCCAAAACTTCTGGTAATGGAAAGAAATGATACGATCAAAATTCAGAAACCAATAGTCGTAGTTTATGCACATTTGGCTAAACAAGTTCTTGGTGGAGGTTGATCTATATCTGTTTCTATGATGGTGTTTAGAAGTGCTTTTTAAAAGCGCTTCCGAAAAAAATTTGAAAAAAATTTGAAAATTTTTTATTTTTTTTCTTTAAATTAATATGTTTTTGATGTTTTCAAATTACTTTGATGTGCTAATCTTAAAAATAATTTTAAAAAAATAAAAAAACATTATTAACATTCTTTTCTGAGTAAAAAGCAACAGCAACTACAATTTAAAACACGTAGAAAAGGGTTACTGATTTTTGTCAAGATTAGAAATCTCGTGATTGCGTTCTCTAATTAACGAGCTGAAACCAATGTCTGTTGATTTTTTTTTTGATCGAATCCTTCCAAGGTAGTTTATCTTTGTCATTTGATTTTTTTTTTACATTGAGAAAAAAATTACTCCATCTCACAGTGTATCAAACTAGTAGTCATTTCTAATGATTCACTTGGTAAATGCTATTTAATATCTTATCTTTTTAAGATTCCAAACATTCATATGTTTCATTTGCCTTGAGCGGATGAAAAAACCCTTTAAATTTAAATTTTGTAAAAAATATTTTTTAAAATATAAAAACAACATACTCCAATTCACTCAGGCTTCTCAACTTAGAAACAGACAGAATGTCTTCTCTGGATAGAATTGTCACAACACAAGATGGCCCAGTGAAAATTGCATTTCCAAAACTTCTGGTAATGGAAAGAAAAGATACGATCAGAATTCAGAAACCAGTAGTGGTAGTTTGTGCACAGTTGGCTAAACAAGTTCTTGGTGGAGGTTCGTCTATATATGTTTCTATATCATACAAATGCAGAAGAGGGTTACCGGTTTTTGTCGAGATTAGAAATCTCGTGATTACGTTCTCTGATAAACGAGCTGAAACCAACGTCTGTTGATTTTTTTTTCAGATCGAATCCTTCCAAGGTAATTTATTTTTGTCATTTGATCTTTTTTTTTTTTAATTTGATGTTTTTACATTAGATTGATTAAGGGTTCGGCTTGGTGACTTGTTTTGTTTGGCTTGGTATGAGGTTTTTATTGTGTCTAGAAAGGAATCCAATATTAGGTTGATGCTCGATTTAATAAAATCAAATATAGATTTATTGATTTAATTTTTCTTGATTCAATTGTTTTATGGCCAATTTAATGAGTTATTAGTGGAGTTTTTAATAGAAAAACAAAATTCAAAGAAAGAGGGTCGAAATGGAGAATGTAGGGAAACCACATGACCAATCTAAAATTCATACAAAAGGTCATTTAAGTTTAAAAATTAATTTTATTGATTTTTTAGTTTCTAAATTGAAAAAAAAAATCACAAAATTCAAAGAAAAAAATATGAAATTAAAAAAGCAAGGAAACCACATGGCTATTCTAAAATTCACGCAAAAGGTAATTTAAATCTAAAAATTCATTCTTTTCATTTCTCAGTCCATGAGTTGAGAGAGAAGAGAAAAAAAGGTGAAGAAAAGAGAAAATTACTAATTGACTATATTTCGACAATTAAAACGAATGATTTCAGTGTTGAAGAATCTATATTTATTCTAATTCTTTTGTTTTTTCATCAAATTAAGAACCCATGAAAAAATGACATTTGTATTCAATTGAGTTTAATTAATTTCTTTTCTAAAAAAAATAATTTTATTGTTGTATAATTAAATAAAATATATTTGAAAGAACTCCCCGCAATATAAAATTAGATTACTATGCATTTTATTTTAGTTTTCCTACTTAATAATTGGATGGAATCAACAATTTTTATTATTATTTATTGACACATGTAATTATAATTTATTTTATTAAATGCATGTATAAACATTTAGTTTGCAGTTAAAAGTCTTTTTATGGTAAAAAATACATTAACAATGTCCATATATTTTTTTACATTGAGAAAAAAATCTCTCCATCTCGCAGCGTAATGTGGAGAATCAAACTAGTAGTCATTCAAAGAAAATGAACAACTTTACTCTATAATGTTCATTACATTACACTACTTGATTTTAGAAAATTAGATCATAATTTGCAAAATTTGTTTGGATTCAGTTTAATTTTAAAATTTTAAGCAATTTAGAGAATATTTTGGGGATTTTAAATTAGGTTATTGAGATTCATATGATGTATTTAAGGTGTTTTTTTTAAATAGATTCAAAATTGGGTTAAAAAACAATGTGGATGACTTGTAATTGGGTTAAAAAGAGAGGCCTCAATGTGTGGGCTACACATTCCAGGCCTAGACACACTCAATTTTTTTTTTCTTAATAGACCAAGAATGTGGCTTGGCCTTCCATACCCACAAGTGCCTAGCTTTTTCTTTTTTAACAAGCAAAGCGTGCGAACATGCCTAACTTAATTATAATAATTTTATAAAATATTTATAAATAATGTTTTGATGTAATAAGAATCTCATAATTATAAAAACTTTATAATTTTCTTTGCAAAACATTTTTGTCCCAAAAATTTTATCTTTACTCTAGATTCATTAATCAAATATTATATTCTTTAATAAAATATTTGATGAATATTAAAGATAAATAAGTCCTTATTAATATCAAAAAAATATTTACATGAAAAAAATTCAATTCCACGTGTAACCAATTAATTGGCTATAAGGCATATACACTAACAAAATATTAATAAGAAATGTTTTTTTTTTAATTACATATTAGGTTAATATATAATTTTTCATAAAGTAATTGCTAAAGATATAGTAAAAAATTGAAAAATAAATTGAATAATTTTGTAGTTATAATTTTAATGACTTTATTTAAATATTATAAAATATAAAAATTATATAAAAAATAAAAAAAAAAAGGATAAAAAAAAATTAAAAAAAAAAAGCTAAGAAACTGATACATATTATGTTGCTAATGATACATGTTAAGGAAAAGATGCTAATAACCCTATACTTACAACTTATATATTCTCATCTCAAGAATAATTGTGTGATTGCACTCTACAATTAAAAAGATAAATAATAAAATATCTTTTTCCAACAAATTTTTTTTGTTATTCTAGAACTATTTTTGTTATTTAACTATTCAAAAAAAAATAAATCAATGAAAATACCTTTAAATAAATCAGTAATAACAAACACAACACTTAAAAGCTATATTGTAGAGAAGAGTATCTTTATATAATAGGCGTAGAAGGTGGCTGAGATTTGTACCTCCATTATATTACACGCGCCACTTGGGGCGAGTGGGGCAGTATAGTTAGATTTTATTTTCTTCTTGACACGCCAAACATGTACTATTTCTTGACTAATGGACCATAAAGTTATTAAAATGGAAGCCATTAGTGATAAAAAGAAAACACCTTCGGAAAAACTTGGTCAAGAACCTGCACAGCACGTCTTGAGTTCCAACCTGAGTATCCTCGCAATACTATATCTGCCTGCGCCCATTTGTAAACCAAAATAAGTTCATGAGCAAGAGATTAAACAACATAGCAATAGATTAATTGTTTTTTTTTTTTTTAAATAGTAGTACTAAAAAGAATTTAAATCTAATTAAATTTGTATTCTTCTATATGTTACTCAACAAGCTCTAATATTAGCAGTTGAGATTGCATAAATAACATGTTCCTCCCATAAATTCTTATTTTCAGATTTATTCTACACATATATAAATAGAATAGGTATATAGCCAGCTTATTTAGTACTATAATAACAATTATTTTTTAAAGTGTTTTTTTATTTAAAAATACATTAAAAATAATATAATATATATATATATATATATATTAAAAAATTTATTTTTGACATCAACATTTTATTTTAAATTACAAAAACAAACATACTTAAAGACATCATCGGAGCAAAACTCAATTATTTGACAAATCAGCAACTTAATTATCTATAATTATATCTAATGAATGTTTTTATTCACTTGGTAAATGCTATCTTTATCTTTTTAAGATTCCAAACATTCATATGTTTCATTGCCTTGAGTAGATGAAAAAATCCTTTAAATTTAATTTATTTCAAAAATATTTTTAAAATATAAAAACAACATGCTCTGATTCACTCAGGCTTCTTAACTTAGAAACAAACAAATGTCTTCGTTTCCTTGTTCGATAGGATCTGGAGAAAGGAGCCCTTCAGGATTGATTCACAAGGATGCCCTTGTTGATACATTCTCTGGACAGAATCGTCACAACACAAGATGGCATAGTGAAAATTGCATTTCCAAAACTTCTGGTAATGGAAAGAAATGATACGATCAAAATTCAGAAACCAATAGTCGTAGTTTATGCACATTTGGCTAAACAAGTTCTTGGTGGAGGTTGATCTATATCTGTTTCTATGATGGTGTTTAGAAGTGCTTTTTAAAAGCGCTTCCGAAAAAATTTGAAAAAAATTTGAAAATTTTTTATTTTTTTTCTTTAAATTAATATGTTTTTGATGTTTTCAAATTACTTTGATGTGCTAATCTTAAAAATAATTTTAAAAAATAAAAAAACATTATTAACATTCTTTTCTGAGTAAAAAGCAACAGCAACTACAATTTAAAACACGTAGAAAAGGGTTACTGATTTTTGTCAAGATTAGAAATCTCGTGATTGCGTTCTCTAATTAACGAGCTGAAACCAATGTCTGTTGATTTTTTTTTTTGATCGAATCCTTCCAAGGTAGTTTATCTTTGTCATTTGATTTTTTTTTTACATTGAGAAAAAAATTACTCCATCTCACAGTGTATCAAACTAGTAGTCATTTCTAATGATTCACTTGGTAAATGCTATTTAATATCTTATCTTTTTAAGATTCCAAACATTCATATGTTTCATTTGCCTTGAGCGGATGAAAAAACCCTTTAAATTTAAATTTTGTAAAAAATATTTTTAAAATATAAAAACAACATACTCCAATTCACTCAGGCTTCTCAACTTAGAAACAGACAGAATGTCTTCTCTGGATAGAATTGTCACAACACAAGATGGCCCAGTGAAAATTGCATTTCCAAAACTTCTGGTAATGGAAAGAAAAGATACGATCAGAATTCAGAAACCAGTAGTGGTAGTTTGTGCACAGTTGGCTAAACAAGTTCTTGGTGGAGGTTCGTCTATATATGTTTCTATATCATACAAATGCAGAAGAGGGTTACCGGTTTTTTGTCGAGATTAGAAATCTCGTGATTACGTTCTCTGATAAACGAGCTGAAACCAACGTCTGTTGATTTTTTTTTCAGATCGAATCCTTCCAAGGTAATTTATTTTTGTCATTTGATCTTTTTTTTTTTTAATTTGATGTTTTTACATTAGATTGATTAAGGGTTCGGCTTGGTGACTTGTTTTGTTTGGCTTGGTATGAGGTTTTTATTGTGTCTAGAAAGGAATCCAATATTAGGTTGATGCTCGATTTAATAAAATCAAATATAGATTTATTGATTTAATTTTTCTTGATTCAATTGTTTTTATGGCCAATTTAATGAGTTATTAGTGGAGTTTTTAATAGAAAAACAAAATTCAAAGAAAGAGGGTCGAAATGGAGAATGTAGGGAAACCACATGACCAATCTAAAATTCATACAAAAGGTCATTTAAGTTTAAAAATTAATTTTATTGATTTTTTAGTTTCTAAATTGAAAAAAAAAATCACAAAATTCAAAGAAAAAAATATGAAATTAAAAAAGCAAGGAAACCACATGGCCATTCTAAAATTCACGCAAAAGGTAATTTAAATCTAAAAATTCATTCTTTTCATTTCTCAGTCCATGAGTTGAGAGAGAAGAGAAAAAAGTGAAGAAAAGAGAAAATTACTAATTGACTATATTTCGACAATTAAAACGAATGATTTTAGTGTTGAAGAATCTATATTTATTCTAATTCTTTTGTTTTTTCATCAAATTAAGAACCCATGAAAAAATGACATTTGTATTCAATTGAGTTTAATTTATTTTCTTTTCTAAAAAAAATAATTTTATTGTTGTATAATTAAATAAAACATATTTGAAGAACTCCCCGCAATATAAAATTAGATTACTATGCATTTTATTTTAGTTTCCTACTTAATAATTGGATGGAATCAACAATTATTATTATTATTTATTGACACATGTAATTATAATTTATTTTATTAAATGCATGTATAAACATTTAGTTTGCAGTTAAAAGTCTTTTTATGGTAAAAAATACATTAACAATGTCCATATATTTTTTTTACATTGAGAAAAAAATCTCTCCATCTCGCAGCGTAATGTGGAGAATCAAACTAGTAGTCATTCAAAGAAAATGAACAACTTTACTCTATAATGTTCATTACATTACACTACTTGATTTTAGAAAATTAGATCATAATTTGCAAAATTTGTTTGGATTCAGTTTAATTTTAAAATTTTAAGCAATTTAGAGAATATTTTGGGGATTTTAAATTAGGTTATTGAGATTCATATGATGTATTTAAGGTGTTTTTTTTAAATAGATTCAAAATTGGGGTTAAAAAACAATGTGGATGACTTGTAATTGGGTTAAAAAAGAGAGGCCTCAATGTGTGGGCTACACATTCCAGGCCTAGACACACTCAATTTTTTTTTTCTTAATAGACCAAGAATGTGGGCTTGGCCTTCCATACCCACAAGTGCCTAGCTTTTTCTTTTTTAACAAGCAAAGCGTGCGAACATGCCTAACTTAATTATAATAATTTTATAAAATATTTATAAATAATGTTTTGATGTAATAAGAATCTCATAATTATAAAAACTTTATAATTTTCTTTGCAAAACATTTTTTGTCCCAAAAATTTTATCTTTACTCTAGATTCATTAATCAAATATTATATTCTTTAATAAAATATTTGATGAATATTAAAGATAAATAAGTCCTTATTAATATCAAAAAAATATTTACATGAAAAAATTCAATTCCACGTGTAACCAATTAATTGGCTATAAGGCATATACACTAACAAAATATTAATAAGAAATGTTTTTTTTTAATTACATATTAGGTTAATATATAATTTTTCATAAAGTAATTGCTAAAGATATAGTAAAAAATTGAAAAATAAATTGAATAATTTTGTAGTTATAATTTTAATGACTTTATTTAAATATTATAAAATATAAAAATTATATAAAAAATAAAAAAAAAGGATAAAAAAAAATTAAAAAAAAAAGCTAAGAAACTGATACATATTATGTTGCTAATGATACATGTTAAGGAAAAGATGCTAATAACCCTATACTTACAACTTATATATTCTCATCTCAAGAATAATTGTGTGATTGCACTCTACAATTAAAAAGATAAATAATAAAATATCTTTTTCCAACAAATTTTTTTTGTTATTCTAGAACTATTTTTGTTATTTAACTATTCAAAAAAAAAATAAATCAATGAAAATACCTTTAAATAAATCAGTAATAACAAACACAACACTTAAAAGCTATATTGTAGAGAAGAGTATCTTTATATAATAGGCGTAGAAGGTGGCTGAGATTTGTACCTCCATTATATTACACGCGCCACTTGGGGCGAGTGGGGCAGTATAGTTAGATTTTATTTTCTTCTTGACACGCCAAACATGTACTATTTCTTGACTAATGGACCATAAAGTTATTAAAATGGAAGCCATTATTAACCATGCACTGTCCAAAAGATAAGAAATGTGGGTCCCAGCAGCAATGTGGACATGAATGATGATCTGACACATGCGTAAACCGCTCACTTAAATGCTAAATGATTGGCAAGCGTGCTATCATATCACAAATTATTACACCACAAAAATCACATTAAGCAACAGAAGATAGAAGATAACCCCTTTGCGAACCATGGTTTAATCCGCATGTACTGATATTATTATAGTTTTTGCTGTTATGATTTTAAAAAATTATAAATTTTATTATCTTTAACAAAGCTGCTGTATATACGGTGTTTTTGTTAATTAACCAAATACTTTTAAATTCATGATTTAAACAAATATATACCGTATTACAGAAACAAACGGAATCATTCGAATTCTCTATAATAAAATTGGGCTTGAAGCTCCATAAATAGAAAAAGAGAAAAAAGAATACCTTTCGAGCATAGATGTGAGCAAGAGCAGCACCCCAGCCTTCATTGATGTAACTGAGCTGAACTATTGATGATCCAAAAAGCACAAACTTAGGCCTCTCAAGGCCTCCCATCTCTGTTTTTTTCTTGAAATCTCTAGCTCTCTGGCTAATCTCCCTCTTGTTGGAAGTGTGTGTAGTTGGGATTATTTAAGAGTTAATTAGGGAGAGTTTGTTTCCTTCGTTCGAATGGAAAAGTCAAAAGTAGATATGAATAAAAATATTGAGACAAAAGTAAGTTGGCATTTTCTATACCCTCGTGTGTGTGCTTCTGCTCATCACTCTCTTGGGTTTTTTTTTCTTAAAAAAAATATATTGATTCCTTAATTATTCCTTGTAATGACCGCAAGTGCTTTTTCTGATGTTGAGAATTGCTTTTTTAAAAGTATATTTTGTTTATAGAGTAATTAATCAAATTAAATATTTTTAAAATAAAAAACAAATTATTTCTAAAATAAATGTCGGGTCTCCCATCGATCATTTTTAGGTTTCTTTTAATTAATTTAACCATGTGAATTGCACACAGATATAGTTGGGCCGAGTTAATTCGTTACGTTGAAGTTTTGATATATATATATATATATATATATATATATATATATATTAAAATAGTAAAATATTCCATCATTTAAATCCTTTAAAAGTGTTTTTGTCCAGCTTGATTGAATTTTTTTACTTCAAAATGAGTCTTGCTACACGGTATAGACTGTATAACTAGCTGAAATAATGTACACCTACAAAACGGGCAAGTTAGCCATACATTGATGGTTGCCTTGTGTGTTCTTTGTTTGCAGAAAGAAGCAGCAGTGAGTTGCAGGTAGAGAGACAGATGGTTGGACCAAGGAGACCACAGTTTGTGCTGTTTGGATCCTCTATTGTTCAGAAAAGTTTTGGCGATGGAGGATGGGGTGCCATTCTTGCTGATACATACGCTCGCAAGGTATTTCTTCCATATATCTATCTATCCTTCTTTCAGTTGCCCTTCGTTGATGATTCTTGTTTCCTTTTTTGTCAGCAAACAGTCTTCACGGACATTTTCATGATATCATTTTGATTTTTTGTTTTGACATTTACTTGGTAATGATCTGTTGTCAAAGTAAAAATGTAGTCCCTAGTCTCTAGAGCAGTACACCAGGTATCTAGACTCTGGACATGATCTGGTGCCCAAACTCCATTAATCATACATTTCAGATCTTATAAGATGTTGGATCTCTTATTATTATTATTATTATTATGCAATTGGCACAGGCAGACATAGTGATGCGGGGATATGGAGGTTGGAATTCAAGGAATGCTTTGCAAGTTCTTGATCAAATTTTCCCCAAGGTACCTTACGATCTTTTGTCTTGTAAAGTACGTATTTAAAGTAATCTAGGTGAGTATATATATATATTGTGAAAGCCTCGTTAATTTCTGGCATCTAACACTCTCTCGTGGATTTTTCCATGCTTTGCATTTACTCTTCTTATCCAGATCGTAAGAGAAATTTCCTCCTGTTAGTTCTACTAGGACACTGATGTTTCTTCTGTTGTTCTTAACGTAGGAAGCCGCAGTACAACCTTCACTGGTTATAACCTACTTTGGAGGTAATGATTCATTGAAGCCTATCCCGATGAGCTTAGTCCTCATGTACCCTTCCTGAGTTCATAGAGAACATGAAGAAGATTGCTACACATCTCAAGGTAATCCTTCAATCTGGGCTGCTGTTTAAATCAGAATAAGCAGGATGCTTGCATATGACAGGAACACCTGCAACTTATGCATGACTGATGGCTGAGACTATGCAATAACTTTCTTAATTACTAGAAAATGAAAACCATCTGCTGTTAGTTTAATATGCTTCGTATTTGATTGCCAGAGCCTTTCTGAGAAGACTCGAGTCATCTTTCTAGGTGTTCCTCCTGCCAATGACGAGATGATCATCCAGCTCTACGGGTTAATTTTCCAATGAAGATTTTGATTTTTACTCCTCCTTTTCTTCCATATATAGAAGAGTTCAATTCTAATACTGGTGCATCTTATTTATGAAACCAGTGAACGTGCCACTCGATCAAACGAGGGTGCCCGGATATATTCCGAGGCTACTTTAAAGCTGTGCCAGGAACTTGAAGTGAAGGCCATTGATCTCTGGACCATAATGCAGCAAAAAAATGATTGGATGACTACTTGCTTTACGTAAGTTCGATTAGTTTTGCGATTTGAAAATACGTAGATTTGAGTTGAAATAGTATCAAAACTGATAATCTTTCTATATATATATATATACTGCTGATATAGCTTTTGGATTGGTGTCTGGGCAGTGATGGGTTTCATCTTGCATCAGAGGGGAGCAAAATAGTGGCGAAAGAGATAATGAGGGCCCTCGAAGAGGCAGAATGGGAACCAAGTCTTTATTGGAAGTTAATGCCATCTGAATTTGTAGGGATCTCCCCATTCGATCCAGAAGGCAGCAATGGAACCATCACAAATTCAAACATGTTCGGGGAAGAAGATCCCATGCCATGAATAATATTTAGGGATCTCCCCATTCGATTCATCAGAAATTCGAAAAAAGTTCGGGGAAGAAGATCCCAGGCCATGAATAATATTTTGGGATCTCCCCATTCGATTCAGAAGGCAGCAATGGAACCATCAGAAATTCGAAAACGTTAGGGGAAGAAGATCCCATGAATAATATTTCATTTCTTTGCCCATCTATCACGCCTTTAATTTGCAATCGTGTCTTTGCAGATAATATTTCTATGGTCAACAGACAGTATAAATGTAATATTTATGCTCTGAAAAATATAAAAATTCTTCAAAACACACGGCATGATTGTTCAGAAACATCGTAGAAATTGTTTCAGAAAGCTCTTTAAATTAATCACTTAACAAAAAGCATCTTGTAAGATGAGAAATGCCTTGGGTTTATTATTTTTTTTGGAATTTTTACTTCGGCCTTCGAGCAGGGAATGAGTTTCTGAAAATTATTTTGTGGGGCTTAAAAGGACAGACACTCTAAAGTAAAAGAAATTTCTTTTTTTTGATTCGGTGACTATACAAAGTGGCAGAAAGTGCGCACTACTATTTACTGTTGAGGCAACCAATGTATCTGGCCATACTGAACCAGGAGTCAAAGTTTTTTTGTTTTTTTTTGTTTTAAAAGTTGTAGTAGTTTTCTTAAAGTATTTTTTATTTAAAAATATATAATTTTTTTTAAATTCGATCATATTAATTTTTTTTTTTATGTTACTATATGTTACTCAAGAAGCTCTACTATGAGCAGCTGAGAGTGCATAATTAACATTTTCCTCCCATAAATTCTTATTTTCAGATTTATTAAAGTATTTTTTATTTAAAAATATATTAAAATAATTTTTTTAAATTGAGTCATATTAATTTTTTTTTATTTTTTTTTAATCCGATCTGATTCCAGTCTCGAGTCGGTCAGGTCTCAAGTCGACTTGTTGAACCGGATCAGATTTCAAAACTCTATATTATCTCTTTGTACCAGCCAATCAGATCATTGGTCTAAGCCAACCAACACAGCAATGGTGAATGAACCATGTCATCCAAATACATGTGTGCCAGTATGACTGATAAGCATCGTGATCATCAATCATATTTTTTAAAAGAAAATTTTAATTTTTTTAGTATTTTTTAATATATTATATTAAAAATAAAATTTTAAGAATAAAAATTATTATTTTAATATATTTTTAAATAAAAAAACCTTAAAAACAAAATAACAAATGACAAGAGAAAATACTATAAAGCAAAAGCAAACACTACGAAGAAAAGATACATAGGCAGTTAGGCCCAGTCGCTTTTGAGCTCCGACTTCCTACGACGGTTGGCCTAAGAGAAAATGGATAAGATATGTCTTTTCGTTGTTTCTTCTTGTTTCGTTTACTTTTAAAAGTACTGTTACAGTAAAAGACTAAATAATTTATCCACGCTATCACATGGGTAAAATTAAATTTTTCTTTAACAAAAAATAAATATTTAAATATTATTAATATTTTTTTAGTATAAAAGAAATTCAAATAATATGAGAGTTAATCCAGTTAACTTTGTGGATCTAAAAGCAATTCATATAGAGCATAAAAACATTGTTTGATAAAAATAATTCGAGAAGATATTTTTTTTAATATTAAGATAAAAATATATTGAAGTGATTTGAGTTAACTCAGGTTAACATGTCAAATCCACATACTTAGTTAGGAGACTATGATAACCTTATAGAAAAAAATAAATTAAAATAAATTATAAAACATAATTCTTAATCAACCTATTGTTGGATAAAATTAAAAAAAAAAAACAAATTAAAACTGACCTAAAAAAAACATCCCGAGTTAACCTATCAAACTCGTGACCCATGTCATAAGACCAAGGTAACCCTATGAGAAACAAATAAAAATAAATTATGAATTTTAATCCACAATTACCCCAATATTGAAGAATAAGATTAGAAAAAAATCAATTAAAGAAACATGAAAAATGACACGAGTTAATTCGTCAAACTCATTACCTGAATCATCATATCGAGATAATCTTATAGAAAGAAAATTAAAAAAAAATAATCTGATTTAATTGGTTAACATGCCACATTTGTAACTTTGATCATGAGACTGAGATAACCTCATAAAAAATAAATCAAAACAAATCATGAAGCTCAACTTTCAATCGCCCCTGACAGAACCAATATTTGAATGATAAAATTTATAAAAAATTTAATTAAAAAAAATAACACAAAAAATAAGTTAAGTCAACATGGGTTGATTCGTTAAGCATTATCCCCTCATGATGCTAGGATAACCTAATAAAAAGCAAACCAAAACAAACTATGAAGCCTAATTCACAATTAAATACGATATTAAATAATGAAATTGGAGGACAAAAATGAAATAAAAAAAGAAAAAAACTAAGCCAATTGATATAACCTACCAAACTCGTGACTCGGGTTATGAGACGAGGACAACCCAATAAAAAACAAATCCAATGTTGAAGTACCCGTGACCTGGGTTAAGAGACTGAGATAACTTCGTAAAAAAAAAAAAAAAAACGACATGATTTAACTAGAGTGAAATTGATAAAACTCGCGACTTTGATCATGAGACCAAGATATCCACACAGAAATCAAATCAAAATAAATTATGAAACTCAATTCTCAAGCAACCTAGTATTGAATGATGAAACTAGGGGAAAAAATCAATTAAAAATGACATAAAAAACAACTCGAGTCAATTCAGGTAAACCCGTTAAGCACTATTCCTAAGCCATGAGGCTGAAATAACATAATAAAAAGTAAAGAAATCAAATTATGAAGTCTGATTCTCAAATTAACTCAATATTAAAGGATAAAATTGAAAAACAAAACATGAGTCAATCGGGTTAACCAGTCAAACTAGGTTAACCCGCCAAACTTGCAATCTATGTCATGAGAGTGTGCTAACTCAATAAAAAATAACTATAATATTAAATGATGAAATTACAAAAAAACAAAAAAAACAAAAAAAATTGATTGAAAAAATCAAAGGAAAAAAAAAACAAAAAACAAAGCATTATTCAATTAAGAAAAAGAAAAAGAAAACCTTGAGTTAATTGTGCTAAACATTCAAATCGGGTTAACCAGCCAAACTACGATTCATATTATGAGAGTGTCATAACTCAATAAAAAATAAATCTAAAATTAAAGGATGAAATTACAAAAAAAAAAAAAATTGATTGAAAAAAAAAAAAAAAAACAAAGTACTTTTCAAATAAATAGTGCTTTGTAAGGAGAGATATAATAAAACCCTCTCATCTTGTAGTTTATAGTTAACTTGTTCTTTGACCAGTATTATGCCACGAGTTGTAATAAAAAACTTTATAAGTAAATTTTTTTTTAGGCATTGGCAATGTGTTTTTGTTTAATAAAAAAATAGATTTTAACCATGAATTAAACAATATTTCAATCTAATATAGAGATGGAAAAACATTAGATAAAAAATCATTTATCCATGTTACGATGCGGGTCAAGTCAAACTTTTCTTTAACAAAAAAAAATAGTCATATGTTTTTAATATTTTTTTTCTAGTAGAAAAAAAAAACTTTTAATCGTGTGATAGTTAACCCAGTTAGCTTTGCGAATCTAAAAGCAACCTACAAATCCTGTAAAAACATTGTTTGACTAAACAAATCGAGATGATATCTTTTTTTAATATTAAGAAAAAAAAATTGGAGTAACTTGAGTTAACATGTCAATTTTACAATCTGAATTATGAAACTATAATAACCCTATGAAAAGCAAATCAAAATAAATTATAAAGCTTAATTTTCAATCAACCTAATATTGAATAAAATTAAAAAAAAATCAAATTAAAAATAACCTAAAAAAGTATCCCGAGTTAATCTATCAAACATACGACTTGCATCATATGACCAAGATAACCCTATAGGATGCAAATAAAAATAAATTATGAATTTCAATTCTCAATCAATCGAATATTAAAGGATGGGATTAGAAAAATAAATCAATTAAAAAAACATGAAAAACAACCTAAGTTAATTCGTCAAACTCATGACTCGGGTCTTCATATCAAGATAATCTTATAGAAATAAAATAAAAAAATAACATGATTTAACTGGGTTAACAAATCAAATCTATGACTTTGATCATAAGATTGAGATAACCTCATAGAGAAAAAATTAAAATAAATTATGAAGTTTAATTTCTAATCACTCTTGATGGAACCTACGTTAAATGATGAAATTTAAAAAAAAAAATTAATTAAAAAAATAACACAAAAAAGAGTCAAGTCAACATGGGTTAACCCGTTAAGTATTATACCCTCAAGATACTAGAATAACCTAATATAAAGCGAACCAAAACAAATCATGAAGTCTAATACCTAATTAAACATGATATTAAATGATGAAATTGGAGGGCATAAAGCCAATTGAAAAAAAAAAACTAAGTCATTTGGATTAAGATGTCAAACTCGCGACCTAGATTATGAGACAAAGACAACCCAATAAAAAAAAAATCCAATATTGAAGGACCAATGACTTGGGTTATGAGATCGAGATAATCTCTTAAAGAGAAAATAAAAAAAATGACTCGATTTAACCAGAGTGAAAATGCTAAAACTCGTAACCTTAATCATGAGACCAAAATAACTTCATAGAAAGTAAATTAAAATAAATTATGAAACTCAATTCCCAACTGACTTAGTTTTGAATGATGAAACTAGGAAAAAAATCAATTAAAAAAGGACATAGAAAATTAACCCGATTCAACTTGGGTTAACCCGTTAAGCATTATTCCTAAACCATGAAGTCTGATTCTCAATCAACCTAATATTAAAGGATAAAATTGAAAAAAAAATTAATTAAAAAAAACCCGAGTTAATTAGGTTAACTTGCCAAACTTGCAATCATGTCATGAGAGTGTGATAGCTTAATAATAAAAAAATAATATTAAAGGATGAAATTACAAAAAAAAAAAATGATTGAAAAAATCAAAGGAGAAAAAAAACAAAAAACAAAGCATTATTTAATTGAATAGTGCGTTGTGAGGAGGGGTACAATAATACCCCCCTCATTTTTTAGGCAATTCCCACCTATCCTAGTGTTGAATGATGAAACTGAAAAAATAATAATTAAAAAATAACATAAAAACAACTCGAGTTAACTCGGATTATCCCATTAAGCACTATTCCTGGGTCATGATGCTGAAATACCATAATAAAAAGTAAAAAAAAGAAACAAATCATGAAGTTTAATTCCCAATCAATCAATCCAATATTAAAAGATAAAAGTGAAAACATAATAATTAAAAAAAAAAAAAACTTGAGGCAATTGGGTTAAACATCCAAATAGGGTTAACCAGCCAAACCTACGATTCGTGTCATGAAAATTTGATAACTCAATAAGAAACAAATCTAATATTAATGAATGAAATTCAACAATTCAATAATTTGATGTAAGTTTTCATGTCACCAAATTCAATAATTGTTTTTATCCTAGAGATTAATTTTTTCATTTAATTATATAAGAATAAAGAGGATAATATTTCTTTTTTTTTTTAAATAAGACAACATAATTTTTAAAAGTAATAAAAACAATGATAGGCACGTGGGGTCGAGATAGCAAAGGTAGATCATTGGTAACAAATGGTGAAATTGTATTCTTTTATGTTCAAGTTAACTAAAAAAAAAATAAATCATTGATAACAAATAGTGAAATTGTATTTTTTTTTAAATTAAGGGATAAAAAAGCATTTAAAATAGAGAAATAAATAATACCTGGATGCCATTGATTAGTTAGTTAAACTTGCTACTCTGATAATTAACTCAATTGGATTCAATTATTTATTTTATCAATTTCTTTAAACCAAATATATAATAGAAAAAAAAAAATAGAGGGCCAAGACCCGTGGGCTTGGCATTAAAAATAAACAGCCTAGAAGTGTGGGCATTCCAGCCCAGCATGCGGGCTTGGGCATGTTGTTAATTTTTTTTTAATATCTTAAAGGGGTAGACGACATGTTGACTATGACAATAAATGATGCATTGTGTGCTTTTTGTAGATTCCCTAGTTGCTGGAAAATCAAAGGTTTATTTATTTTGTTTTATCAATTTAAAATCCATTTCAACCCATTTTTTACCCAAAACACCATAAACATCCTGATAGGCCTATCATTGGCCATAAAAAGCAGCTTAAAAAACCAAAATCAACCCAAAAACAAAATTATTTTTGCAGTCAGATTTGCCTCACTGGGCAAAGAGAAGGAAAAAAAAAACACCGAGGTCAAACTACTCTTTTGATATAAAGTCCATTGACACCAAAATCAACTATTTTAGTGGTCAAAATCATCATCAACAATGAATTTCTCTCTATATGCCAAAGTCTAACGAGCCTCTCTCTCTCTTCACTTATAAAAAAAGGACTGAAACATGAGTAAAACAAAGTTTGATACTAAAATTAAATTTCAAAAAACTAAAGGGACCGATTACCTAATAGCTAAAAAGATAAGGAGACTATAATGAACTTTTCAAATGAAATTCTAAGACACAATCTATTTTACTTGTCTTTTGCACTTTAGTCCTTTGTCTTTCAATTCAAATCTTTCTTCCAAAAAAATATGCAATTGGATTATAATTTGGCTTAAAAGGACTTAATTGTGAAAAAATAGTTTGAGAACTAAATTGAAATTTTTAAATTTTTTGACTATTCCAGTCCACAATAATGTGTGAGATGATGAACAATAGGAATTGTTACAGTGTTCAAGCCACATAGATTAGTTTTTGTTAATTTGCATAATGTGTTTTTGTTTTTCTTTTAATTTTTTTCTATTATAGTCACTAAACTTTCTTTTTTTCAAATATGTCCTTTTGTATTACATTGACTTGGAATTAAGCTTGATATATTTTTTTTTATATGTTTATTACAATGTCAAAAGTACATTTTGATATTGAGATGATGCTCGATTTTGCAAAAAACAAAAAATTAATTTTATTGCTTGCGAAAAAATAAAAATTCATAGACCAAATTTGACAAGGAGCAACAAATCAAGAATTTTTTTTTAACTATTTTTCAAGACATAAATTTTTAAAGATTTTGGCCTAAATAATATTTTCACTTTCAATTTTTTTCCCTTTAGTTTAAAATTTTAACATTTTGATTCCAAAATTCTTGTTTTTTTTTTTTTTTTTTTTTAGCATTTTGATCCCTATGTTTGAGAGATGAGAGAGAAAATAATTAGAAAATGGTGAAGCAAAGATAAAGTTTTCCACTAACCATATTACAACAATAAAAAAAAATTTCATCTTGTTGTTAACAAGTTCAAGTTGATGACTGTTCATTTCGCATGCGAAGCGGACGATAAGATTAATTTTAATTACATCTATCTTTAATTAATTTGTTGTTATTTATAAATATATTTATCTTGCAACATTCTTTTCTTACAGGCTACAATTCTTGGACGTGAGCCAAGCCCAATTGAGCTTTTTATGGAGACACACGTGCGAAGTGAATACCACCAAAAAGGATGCAATAGTTCGTTGACAACTGCGTTCAACACTTTGTGGTATGTTCGTTCAACCATTTTTTTTCGTAAGTTATTATTTCATTGAATTTAATTTTATGATTTCCAGGAAACATATAACAACCAGTTGAGGGAGAGATATGAGGATTATCCTTCGACAAACCTAGATTTTGATATGGATTTATGGATGGAGGCAGGATTGTCTGTTGGTCTCAATAGAAATCAAGTGCACGGACTTTCCAACACTACGACCAAGAATTTGTGGATGACCCATAGTATCTCAACCATTGGGAGCTCAGAATCAATATCGAGCACCAAGTTTCAAGAGTTCACAGCCTTGCAAGAACATACAACCCATGTCACTAAAAAATATCAACAACTCTCTACAGATTATGAAGAACTTCGCCGAATGGTCATGAATATGTGATCACATATGGGTGGTACGTGTACGCCCCTTTTTTCGCCATATGGTCCCGAAAACAACCAACCTCTTCCTCCTCCTTCAATGCTGCCATTGTTCTAGTTTAATTTTATTTAAACATGTAAATTTGTAATAAATATTTGGCTTTTTCATTAACATAATTTATTTTTACATACTTGAATTTTATAAAATTGTATTTTTTTTAATTATTTTCTTTTTTTTGTTCAATAGATTTTTTTTAAAAATATTTTTTTTAATTATTACTGACGGAGTTACCGACGGACACAATCTGTTGGTATATTCCTGAGAGTTTTAAAAACTTTACTACATATGTCACTTCAACTGTTACATCACTAACGGAATAATTCCATCAATATTTTACAGAGGGTTAGAATAAAATCACTCCAAATTTCACTGCCAATCACCGACGGAATAATTTCTTTGGTATATTCTAATGGTTAAATTATTTTTTTTGCACGCATTTTTTATCTGTAAAATTATATTCCAAGTTTCAAGAGTTCTAGTCGGTAAAATTCGCGCCAACAAAATAATAGAGTAAATACCAAAAAAAATTCTATCAATAAATCTATTAAATATAATAATGAAATTATTTGATTAACATGTGCATTCAAGTATTTGTTTATGATAAAAATACATAGATAATAGTTAAGAGGCGGGAAATTACAATGGTTAAGGAGGCTATATATACAAGCTGATAGGATTTGATTTTGTTTTCAAATATAAAATGGGAGGAAACCTTGTAGAGGAGACATTATTCATAAGAGATTAGAAGGGTGAGTATCAAGGAGAAGATTTTCCTGCCCACTCAAAATTGGGTAGACCTTATACAATCCTTCTTGTACAAAATAGGCTCTAGAAAATCAAGTACAAAGTAAAAAGAACCTCCAGTATGTACCAGATACTAAAAAACATTTGTGAAAAAATATAAATAAGAGAAATTCGAGGGAGTAAGGAAAACAAAATTTGATGAATTAACAATGGAATATACTAAAAAATATGAATATAGATATTAATTCCTAGACACCAATTCGCAAATAAACTAGACATTTTGTTTGAAATAATTAAAAAATAATAATCTCCAAAGATTCTCATCTAATATTTAGAAAAATAGTTATTTAATCCAATATCTCATCAAATAATATATTTATAAAAAAATATTTTAATATATTTTTAAATAAATAAAAATCACTTTAAAAATTAATCACCATCCTATTTTCAAATATATACCACAAATATATCTACGAGTTTTGAGGTCGGCTGAAGTGAAAGATACTTTCAATATATACTTGTGACATAGAATAAGTTCAAGTTGAGAAAACTGGTCGGTATATGTTTTGAGCCACTCACTGAGAATACTCAAATTGACAGGCAGCAAAATCCTAGACTCTATCACCTCGACCAATAATGACATAACAGAAGCTGGTTTCTGGTCAGAAGAGAAGTATCCATCGATAACAAGCAATGCAAACAAAAAAAGGTGGTACCTGCTTGCCGATTTTGTTTAGCTCTCTACCGAAGAGGAGGAAACTTCGAGGAAATTGCTTGAGCTTGTAATTATTGTCGTCTCTGTGTGTCCGTACATATATACTCTCGAAACATTCATGAGAAACTTTGGCCCCTCGATTTGGGCAAGAGATGTCATTTGATGCTGTCTATTTTGTAATATCAATTCTTGCTGGAAATTTATCTTCTTATAAATTATGCACTTCAACAGTTTTATAAGAAGATAAAAACAAAACCTTTAAGAAAAAGGGATGATAATAGATAATCGATAATTACATAACAATATGTATCCCTCTGCTTACCCAAAAAAAAATACTATCCATTGATTATTTGTTTATGCTTGTTTGAAAGTGTAGTTATAATTATTTTTTAAAATATTTTTTATGTTAAAATAATATTTTTTTATTTTAAAAAAATTATTTTTAAAATCAGCACGATCAAAACAATTCAAAATATAAAAATAAAAAATAATAATTTTTTTAAAATACAAGTATAACTCTTATCAATTAAAAAAAAAACTGGGATTTTAAAAGTTAAGCGAGTTAGCAAGATTTGAAAGAGATATTCCAAGAATAGAGGCCGGAAGGAAGCTTCGCAGAAGCTGTCTAGGGTTCCACACACACGTGTGTGGGGCAAACATTAATTGGATGCGGCCCGTAGGAAATCTACCGTAAGGTTGCTGTTATCCAAGATTTGGAAGAGAGAATAAAACAAATGGTGCTGATGGAGTGAAGTGATGATGAAGAACCCGCAATAGATAGCTTGTTTGTCCAGTTTATTGAGAAAAGTTGGCATGCATTGATGAATATAACAACAAATTCTATTTTTATAGTTTGAATTAATCCAAAGAAAAAGAGAAAAATAAAAATAAAATCATGCCCTTTCAGAAAAACACAACCATTATCATGCCATGATGCATTTCCTCGAGCGATGTTGATGTGGAGTTTTTTCAGTGAAGCCAAGGGAGTAGGGTTTTTTCTTTTTTTTCTTTTTTTTTTGAGAAGAAGAAGAAGTAGATTGTCAAACTTGACTTCATATATAAAAAGGACTCGTAAAACATTCTCATAATTATTACTTTATTCTACAATTGCATGCCTACCCGCATAGATTAGCCGTCCGAAGGCTGGTGTAAGAACCTCCTCTCGAAATATTTTCAGTGTACCAGCTTGTAGACCCACCAAAGCCTTTCAATTGATTTTCTCCCGAGACGTGTTGAGGAAAACTTCCCAGTAGATACCTGACAAGTGTCACCACAGTCACAAATAAAAAAAAATATAAAAAGAAGAAAAATCAACTCTTCCGGCGGTGAGATGGCAACCGAGGAAGTAACTCTGAATAACTTCAACGACTGCTCGGGAAAACCAGAACGGAGGAAATGAGATTTCAGGTCGCCGAAGTTCCACCATAGATTTGATAACCTTCTCGAATGGTAAATATATAGGCCATTGGAAGGCTTAATCCGAACACTGTTCATGGGAAATTTCTTTCTACCTTCGTTGACTTGGCCTTTTCCTACCTTAATTATAACAGGTTGGTCACACATTAGTATCAAGAATTTCTTTATGTCAAGACGTACTTTTGCACTTTTTTTAAAAAAACTGTTTTCTAGGGCTCAGTTTCAAATAGATTCTCTGTTTGCTTTTTCTTTTTCTCGGTCACTTTCTCTTAAATTAAACATGTTTTTATACCTTTTTTATTATTATTTAAAAGAACACTAACCAACCACAATATAACACACAAATTAATTTGCAAGAAAATTATTTCTTATTGTCTTTTCTTAGAGTTGAACCCAAGATAGCCAGTAATTAATGGCATTAATTACTAGTATTATATTTCATCCAAGTCAAAATTAAGGTGATTTAAATTATAATATATAGTTGATGGTATCAAATATATATTTCTATATTAGTTTAATAACACAAGGGATCTATGTGATATCAATCTTTCAGAAAAACAACCATGTAATTAAATTTGAGCAATTGGATCCCCGATATGATAGGCATGAGAAACCCCTCCATACATAATCAACTATTTTTTTCATTAACTTTAATTTTAAAAGAATGAAAAAAATATTTGTCACACTTCTATTGATTCAAATTTCAGCAAAATAAAAATTAATTCAAAAAATAGTTAAACAAATTACTAAAGATTACTAATTTTATATAGAACAAAAAACCCTAATGGCGTTAGACATTTTTATATTTTAATTACTCATCTCATCTTTCATCACTAGAAAATCGGCGAAAACTAACAAAATTACTGATGAAAATAATTTCATCTTTATTTCTCTTGGTATATATTGATAGACAATTTCTGTCAATGATACAATTAATAAATACTGACGGAATACGATCCGCATTCAAGTTTCTAAGTGGACAATTTAATTATAAATTAGATTAGAAAAATGAATCTATATCTCATGTGGATAGAATATTACATGAGAAATGTTGCCCAATTTCAACATAAAATAAAAGGAGAGATTGTTACGTACATAACCTAGCTAGTCCATCATCTAAGATGATAAATCAACCAATAAAACTCTTACAAATAATTAAATTTATTCAAATAATTCATTTATAAATGATATTTAGAATCTTATATAATACTATCACATTTAATAGCACAATTATATTTAAGAAATAAAATATTTAATTAATGCACAAAATAATATTTACAAATTCATTGATGTTTAATATTAATTAATTAACTTGATATATTATCTTAAATAACAAATAGATTAATCTAATAATTTCTCAAAAAAAAAAAATCAAATTTATTCCTGGATGGGCAGAAGGGCATGGCATGCACAAGAGTAAATATAGATTAGGCACAGCTCTATGATATTTTAAATTTTATGGCTTATGTTTCTCATTTAATTAGGACGTAACTGGAATTTCCGACGGACTTTTCCTCATAAATTAAGCTGCACTCTCCTACGACGCCGTAACTGCAGTTTCCAAACCGGTAAAACACTATTAAGATCAAGGAAAAGGCATCGTATATTATTTATTCAATATATGTTAGCTTCTGCGCCGTAAACAGCTAGCCGTCTTAGCTCAGAGGTAGAGCGCATGGCTTTTAACCATGTGGTCGTGGGTTCGATCCCCACAGACGGCGTCGTTTGTCAAGCTTTTAACAATTTAGTTTTTCCTGTTTTTTATATGGCTTCAGAGAGAATACTTACGCTCCATAATGTTCAGTGATTAATCTTTTCTACAGAAAAATCATATTAGTTCTCACTTCATAAAAAGTATTTAAAATAGTTTTTGTTTAAAAATATATTTAAATGATATATTTTTTTAAATATTTTTTAAAAAATTATTTTCAATATTAGTATATCCAAACAATCTAAATACATAAAAAAATTAATTTTTTTTAAAAACACGATTCAACTATTCTTCTAAACACATTTTATATTACATGTTAGAAAATAATATAAATTATATATTGAAACATGATCTAACCATTTAAGCTATTAGATTAAAATGGTTCTTTGACATTGTATCAAAATCTTGATGACTGAATAATTACAAAGTCATGTAAAATCGTGCAGATTTCAAATTCAAAGGGTTTTTACTTGAAAAAATATATTAAAAAATAATATAAATTATATCTTAAAATCTTATTAAATAACTTTAATTATTAAATTAAATATTTTAAAAATACAAATTTGCCTGAATTTTCAAACGCTACTTTAACAATTTAGTTTTTTCCTTTTGCTCCCGAAACTTGTGTTGCTTGAGAGAGAATACTTGAAACTCCATAATGTTCAATGATTAATCTTTTCTAACAAAACAAAATCATATTAGTTCTCACTTATGTTATTATTATGATTTTAATTTGGAAGCATCAATTATATATTTGTTTAAGAATACAATAAAAATGTTATATGTTATGTTTTAAAGTAATTTTTATTTGAAAATGAATTAAAATAATATATATATATATATATTTAATTCATTTCTAATATTAATATATCAAAACAATCAAAATACACAAGAAAATCAAATGTTTTTTCAGAAATACAATTTAACTATTATCCTAAACACATTATATATTACATGTTAGAGAATAATGTAAATTATATCTTGATGGTTAAGATGGTTCTTTGATATTGTATCAAAATCTTGATGACCGAATAATTATAAAATAATATAAAATTATATAAATTTCAAATTTAAAGAATTTTAAATTAAAAAATATATATTAAAAAATAAAATAAATTATATTTTAAAACAACACCTTACCGTTTAAACTATTAAAAGAAAATGATTATTTAACATTACAATCAAAACAATCTTAAACACACCATGTTATCACAATCGCGTACGTTTTCAGAAAAGGGCCTTTCTTGTCGTAGGAAAACTTCTCTTATGGCGGGAGGTCTCAAGTTTGCAATAATAGAACGTTAACCCATAACCATGTTTTGAAGGGAAGTTTCCGGGAAGCTTCCTCCTACACCTCCTAAGTACGGCATGCTGTACCTCAGCCTTCTGTTTCGATGGTGATGTGCATGCATGAGATCTTTTCCGAACTCGAAGTCAACATCACACAATAATAAGAAATTGACATGTCGGTATATGTACTTTGTCAAAACAACAAGAACACAAACTCTCACAAGATTAGGCAGCGGATGTCGAGTTGAGACAACTCTACATTTCTCTCCCACCGAATCCATATCCTTCGAATTTGTTTTTTTAGTTGTAGATTGGTAGGAAAGATTGTCGAGGATTGATCTCGAGAATTCAAAAGTGTTATTATAATTATTTTTTTAAAATGGTTTTTACTTAAAAGTTTATTGAAATAAATTTCTTGTTATTTTAAAAATATTTTTAATATTAATATATCAAAACAGTTTAAAAATATAAATAAATAAATTTTAATAAAAAAATAAGTTGAATAGCACAACTAAACATAGTTGATTTTACTTCAACACCTTTCTTCTTCTTTTTTTCCTTTTTTGATAAAGTTGTTTGGAAAGTTTATAGCGATATGCTTAAAGATTCTTGACTTGTGTTCATTAATGCAAACTGGAAAAGATTATAGCAGAGTATCGAACTTAAATTAAAACCTTTGCAAAAGAGTTATTATAATAATAGAAAAATAGAAAAATAAAACATTCAATTTTTTTTTATCAGACACTGACAAAATTTTCATGCTGATAAAAACTTGAATATCCAATTTTCACTAAACTGATAAATTTTATTTTATGTTTTTTAATATAAAATAAAAATTTTAATGGGTTTGGATGGGATTTAGTGCATGACGTGGTGGATATATACATACACACGCACACTCAACTCCACCATTCAAAACACCTTTAGGATATGGTAACCTCTAAGCAACTCGAATGAGTGGTTAAGGTATTTTAGGATATATTAGCCCCATATAGGCTACAAAACATCTCCGAACTCTCAAGCATCCTAAATTTGGCTTATTCAAATTTTATTTTTATTTGCATTTATCGACTAAAATATAAATCTATTTTTCATCCCAGCCACACCATTGAAGGTGAGAGAGAATGCTAAGATAGATTATTCCCAATGTTTGAACATATATGTTGAATTTAAAAGATTCATACTCAAGGTATTTATCACTTTTAACTCTTTTAATTTTTCTACTGATGATTTGATTTTTAGTTTTGCTGGGAAATTCTTTAAATTATTTTTCATCAAGTAAAAGTAAGTGTATTTAAAAAAATTATCTATAAAGTATTTATTTCCTTCACAAGTTAAAATTTAGGTTCATAAAAATGTGAATTAACTTAAATGATTCAATACTTTTTTAGTGATTATTTATGGATATAGCTAGAATCTATAGTTTCTTTAAAATAAGCCTTATTAAGAAGAAAACCTAACATTAAGGTTCTATGTGGAGTTGCAGTTGAACTGGCTTTTTCATTAAATTTTAAATTTGTTTTATTTTAAATTAATTAATTATTTAATGTTTTTAAATTGTCTTAATATGTTAATATCAAAAATAAATTTAAAAAAATAAAAAAATATATTTTAATATATTCTCAAGCAAAAAATACTTTAAAAGACAACATCTATACAATATTTTTTAATATAAACTAAATTTCTTTTTCATACTAGTTAGGTAAATCACATCCTTTAAAATCATTACTATTCTAGAAGTGAAATTTAACCTACCTCTCCACTACCAAGCACTTGAATGGTATGTGATCGGATCATCAAGCATAATCACTTACATGGATGGCAAACTTTGAACCAATTTTGAGCACAAACAAACATGTCGACTAGTACTAGAATCAATCCTCCACCTATCAATACTTTTGAATCTGGCAATTATTTTCTATTCTTCGAAGTTTATAATTTAGTTTTCCTCCCAATTTTTTATTTCTATTAACCAAAAATCAATAATTCATCAACGTAATTTTCGTAAAACCGAAGAAAAATCTATAATTAACTAAAGAAATTATTGTATCCAAGTCACTGGCCTTTCCTGCCTTCAACATGAAAACAAAATACGAAATTTCGAGGAAGGCGCAGCAAGCTCAATATCTCTATCTATCTCTCGATATAAAAAATAAAGCATTCCAGCTCCTATTTATAGCAGTATTTCCCAGACCCTTTCAATAACACTAGGACAGAGAAGCAGAAGAACACACTCCACAGCCTGGCTTTACTTCTTACACTTAGCAATACCATTGGTTTAGTTTGTTGCGAACCCAACAATGGCCTCATTGCAGGAACCATGGCTCTTGGAGAATGGAAACCTTAAGGGCTCAAGCAAGGAGATAAGACATGGCAAGACTGCACACAACATGTCATCCTCGTCAATGCGCAAGAAGTCAGACCTCACTCTTGTATCAAAAGTTCGATGTGGAATGCTTAGAAACTTGTTAACTAACCTTCAAGAGGTCATTTTGGGGACTAAACTTACAGTTCTTTTTCCTGCCATCCCACTAGCCATTGCTGCTGATTGTTATGGCTTTGGAAGAGTAAGTATTCATTTCCCTATATATCAGTTTCTCTTAGGGTTTGCATAGTAGAACAGAAAGTTCTGGACACTTGTGAGGTGATCTTGATCGCTCGTTTTATGTGATCAAATCGTCTTACATGTTGATGGTGATTATCCAAATCATTTCTCAAATATAGAAATGATGATAGACTAATTAGAATTGATCGAGTAATCCGCGCAAATCCGAAAACTAAAGGAAAAATGGGTTGTTGAACTTGTGCTTGAATGCACCACCCCTTTAAAAACCTGCTGAATTCGTGATCATTCGAGTTATTTTGTTACATTCCCATATGATTTATTTATTTTGATAATTTTGAATCTCAATATTAATTATGCTTGCAAATATGGCCGTTTATAAGAGCTAAAAAAATGATAGAATTAATTAAATTTTAATCTGATAGTGTTTGTGATTTCATGTACGCAGCCCTGGGTTTTTGCTTTGAGCTTGCTTGGACTGACCCCACTTGCAGAACGTGTCAGCTTTTTGACAGAGTAAGGGGACTATATATTATAAACTATTATTTGATTTCTCAATCTTATAAACAAGCAAGCTGTACGCAGAGATTGGAATAAATCATTAATTTTCTTTCTGGTGTATTTTTCAAAAATTGCAGGCAAATTGCTTATTACACTGGTCCGACAGGTACTCAACCCCGCTATCTTTTTTACCTATCTTTACTATATCTCTGATAAATATTTCATATTTGGTGCTATGAAGGGAGTGGAAGGCGGTTTTTCTTGAGAAACTTAATCCATGGTAGCATAAAATATTCGAGCGATATAAGAGAAGCCAACATTTCAACATCAAATTATTTATTTAGTCATATCAAACTTAATTAATTAAAAAAATATGATGGGATAGAACTGCTTCCAAGCTTTCTCGTGATAAGAAAAAAAGTAAAAAATTAAAATTGCTTGGTGGTATATGATTCAGACTCCATGTGGAATACAACCTACCAACTTGAAAGATTTCCTAACTCTTCTATTGTCCCTACCATTAAAAAGCTTCTTCCTATGTCATTTTCTTGCAGTGATATGTCACTTCAAAAGAACGATGAATTCTTTGTGAGATTATATTATTTAATATTTTGAAAAATTATTTTAATTAAATAAATTAAATTATTATGAGATAAGATTTTAAAATATAATTTATATTATTTTTTAATAAATTTTATGGAGTAAAAAATTTTTAGTTTTGAAATTTATATAAATTCATATCATTTTATATTTGATCTTTATTTTATATAATAAATTGATGAGATTTAAATTTGTATTCATTAATTGAAATCTTGATTTATATTATTAAAAATATTTTTTTTTAATAGTGAACATGTTCATGAAAAATGTTTCTAAAGGCGTGGTGTGGTGATAAAGGGTTTAAAATCTGCATAGCAGGTCTTGAGTTCGAGTCCGAACGTGAACTTGTTGTAAGAGTTTAGGACAACCCGGGTTTTATTTGTTTACCTAGGCTCACAAAGTACGTTTTCTAGAGAATGAGGTTTCCTCGAATCAAAAAAATAAAAAAAGTGTTCATGAAAAAAACCTTGGTACTGGAATTGGGCTTGTCATCTCACGTCATACTTGCATGGAAGTTTCATAAGATTACTGAAGAAAAATGAAGGAAGCGTGAGATTTAATTCCTTCTAATCTTTGTTTTTGCAGTGGGAGGGCTCCTAAATGCAACATGTGGTAATGCTACAGAACTGATAATAGCTATTTTTGCACTCTGGCAACACAAGATACAAGTGGTGAAATATTCACTCTTGGGTTCCATACTATCAAACCTCCTCTTGGTTCTTGGCACCTCTCTCTTCTGTGGTGGCATTGCCAACCTTGGAAAGGAACAAAAATATGACAGGGTAAGCTAGCCGTTGTAATTTGAAATGTTCATCAGTTTTGAACTCTTATTCTTCTAGCTTTATCATGGTCAAAGTTAGATGATAACACTTGCATGGTTATAAACCAATGAACAGAGACAAGCTGACGTTAACGCGCTGCTTTTGCTCCTGGCATTGCTGTGCCATATGCTGCCACTGCTGTTTCGGATGTCTGCAGCCTCCGTTACCCTCACGGAAGTCCCAACACTGCAGTTGTCGAGAGTAAGCAGCATTATAATGCTGCTTGCATACGTTACATACATTATCTTTCAGCTAGTGACACACAGGCAACTATTTGAAGCGCAAGAGGTGATAATTAATCCTTATTCTAATTATCCTTTTTCCTTCTGAATGGTGTGAGCAAATTAAAATTCCTTTGAAGTTTCTGTCAAGTTAGATTCGCTGAGTTATTAATTGATTGGCGCAACTCTCCAGGAATCCGTGGAAGATGGCGATGACGTGCTTTCAGAAGAAACACCTGTGATTGGATTCTGGAGTGGAATAGTTTGGCTGGTCGGAATGACTGCTGTCATAGCCTTGTTGTCAGAATATGTTGTGGGCACGATCGAGGTAACTAAACTATCAAGCATCTTGTAAGATTACTGTTCTTAATTACTTCTAATAGTACTCCGGTATGAGCTGAGAAAATATGCCTCTTGATTCCACAGGATGCTTCAGAATCTTGGGGCCTTTCTGTCAGCTTCATTAGCATTATCTTGCTGCCAATAGTTGGAAATGCAGCTGAACATGCTGGAGCAGTCATTTTTGCTTTTAAAAACAAGTTGGATATATCTTTAGGTGTTGCACTAGGATCTGCAACTCAAATTGCTATGTTTGTGGTAAGTTTCATAATTAAAAACTCAAACGGTGTCTTTGACCTAACCTTCCTTCTCTCCAAAAGAAAATGATCAGTCTGACTGAACTTATACACCACAACTTTCTGCAGGTTCCACTTTGTGTAATTGTTGCTTGGATTTTAGGCATTGAAATGGATCTTAACTTCAATCTCCTCGAGACTGGTGCTCTTACCTTATCAATAATCACCACAGCCTTCACCTTACAGGTAATATATGTGATTAAGTATTAACCAAAATTACTTTTTAAGCGTATTAACAGCAGAATCTCCTTTCTCTTGCTCTAATTAATGAAAGAATTAGTATAGTTCATTCTGTGTATGCTAGTCAATTGATGCTCAAGGAAATTGCTTCCCCTTATTTGTTACAGGACGGTACTTCTCACTACCTTAAAGGATTGGCTCTATTGCTGTGCTACGTTGTTATTGGGGCGTGCTTTTTCTTAAACAAGACACCATTGAGTAAGAACTTACAACGTTTTTTTGAGGCTTGGTTAAGAATTTTGAATCTATCCCTTTCCATCCATTCTAAATCCATTCCATATCCAAAATTTGTATTTTCTTTTTGTGCAGACCATGGAAATGTCATCGATTTGGGAGTCAAGTCCGCAGCTGGATCAGTCATTGCAGCTTAAATTTGTATCATATGATCATGAACGCAGGGCTTGTCCTTCAGGATGAAGATTACAGCATCAAAACATCATCATCAACAGATTGAATGGATTCTGTTATTCTTTCATTTTGTTTCAAAGGTAACTGAGGAGTCAACACCATTGTAGCTTTATGAAGAAAGGCTACAGCATATATATGTAATGTATAGGATTTCTCAGGGTGTTTTTCGCAACCGAGTTTTTGTTTCTTGAGCCAGTATATATAGAAGCTGCTGGCATATGGCACAGGGGTTATCTTTACTCCTGTATATATCAATCTAATAAATAAATGGAAATCATTTCTTGTTTGTGCTTGCAATTTGATTTCTCTATATTGACGATGATAATTTTAGTGTGTGTGTGTGTGTGTAGAGAGAGAGAGAGAGTGAGAGAGAAGCACGTGACTAACTCCCATTCATTCTTTAGTTAATTTGTGTGGTTTTCCAATTTATTAAAATTGCGAATTAATTTATAAAATTATATAATTTTATGAGACAATACATGTTTATAGTGTTAACTTGGTATAAAAACTTAAAAAGTATTGAAATTGTACTGAAATTATTTTGACTTGGTAAAATTAGTTAATATCGAGCAAAAACGTGATTTTGATCTCAAAAACGTGAATTTTTCATACTTTGGGTTTATCTCATTAGCCATGTTCAACGCAATTATTTGTCATTTTTATGAATTACAGAGGAGGTGGCAGGCAACGTTGCTAAAAACATGTCAATGCTTTTGTATATAAAAGTTTATGTTTGTTTTAAGTTTGTTGATTGTTGGTTAATAAAAATTTATGAAAATCAATAATATATTTATTGTATTTTTTAGTTATTTGAATTATATATAAATTTTTATTTGTTTTTAAGATATTTAAATTATTAATGAAAAAAATATTTTTTTATGATTTTACTATTTATTTTTACAATTCGAGTTTATATTATATTTTTTTAAAAGTATATTTTTAGCAATGTTGTTCCAAACTATGTATCTTGCTTGGTGTTGAAAACTTGAACTTTTGGTAATGGCACCAACTAAGTTTGAGGGTGTTTGAAAGTATGCTAATTATTGTCTTTTAAAATATTTTTTATTTGAAAATATATTAAAATAATATTTTTGTTTTATTTTTAAAAATTATTTTTGATATCAACACACTAAAATAATCTGAAAATTAATTTAAAACATAAAAAATAAAAAAATTAATTTTTAAATAAAAAAATTTAAAAAATATATTTTTAAAAAAAGTATTTTTAAAATACAAAAATAAACTCTATTATTTCGTATGGTCTGGTGCTGTAATAGCTTCTGGACTATAGCCAGGGTTGAAGTTTTCGTAATGGCACCGACAAAACAAACCTTGTTCCACTTTCACCCTGGTCCAGTAAATGGGCCTCATGAATACGCGTTCGGCCTGTTATAGTGGAGCTATGCGTTGGGCAGACCAATTGCTGAGATTTTATATTTTTTTTTCTTTTTTTATATATTCCAAGAAAAAATAAATATACATGACCAATTGATGACAAGTATAATGGTCAAACTTGTATTAGAAAAAAAAAAACCAGTACAGTGTATTACTTAGACTCGGGAGCATGAATTATTTAGTTTATTATTCTAAACATATATTAAAAAAAGTTATTTAAAAAAAATAGATTTCATACTTATTTTAATTATAAGCATGACAAACTTGTACTCAAAACTAAAATTTACATGCTTATAAGAGTATATTCAAAATTATATTAGAGATTCAAATACAATATAAGTCTGCGTATTAAATATATAAATTATTTTTGTTTAGATTAAAATAAATAAAAAAAGAAATTACTTGTTGAAATATTTAAAAATAATAATGCTTTTATTATTATCAAATAAATTTTTTATTCTTAAAAATAAAATGAATTTAATCTATTTTTAGAATTAATTAATTAAATTCAAATTAAATATTAGAATTGAATTAAATTTATAATAGAGAAATTATTTCAAATAGCTTGTAAATCATTAATAAAACAAATCCACACTACTCAACTTGCTTAAAATCCCAAGAAATCCCTCTTTTGACTTTTGAGTTTGCTCTCCTCCCTCTCTGCAACAACCTTTATAGTTTCTACCTTATCCCTTCTCTACCCCTAACAAACTCTCAAAGTCACCAAATCATACCATGAGAGACAAAGAGAGGGCCATTCTCTGCTTCCAGACGTTACCAAACCTGAAAACCACACACTGCTCTCTCACGGAAACCACGCACCACCGCGAACCTCTGTGGAGAAACGCGCAATTCAGTTGCAGAATCCGGAGTGATGGACGCAATGGCAGTTTTGGTAATTTTGCTTCAGTCTCAATGACAGAGAATAAGAAAGATAAAGGAAATGAGTTCGCGCCGAGTAAGGCTCAGCTATTGAAGCATCCGTTAGCAATACTGGCTTTTGTCCCGAGAGATGCTGCGATTTTTGCCGCTGGAGCTGTCGCTGGTGCCGCCGCGAAGACCGTCACCGCTCCGCTTGACCGTATTAAGCTACTCATGCAGGTGTTCTTTTTAAGTTTCTCTGCTTTCGGATTTTATCACGTGTTTTTCGTGGTGATATTTTTATTCTGTAGCAAACGGTATCGTTAGTGTTTGCTGTTTGGTTGCTGAGAAAATGGAATTTGAGTATAGTGAAATGTAGGATCCGGAAAAAATGTAAAATAAAATTTTGCATTATTTTTAAATGTTTTAATAATTGATAATTAGGAACATTATCAATAAGATTAATCAGTATTAATTTGATGTGTTTGTAGATTCATGGAGTGCGGGCCGGGCAGGAAAGTGCTAAGAAGGCAATTGGTTTCATTGAGGTGTGTAGCGAATGTAATGTGTGTTATGTTTTGAAGTTTTTTATCGAGAAATTTTATGATTATGGAACTGTAGTTCAATTAGCCGAGCATGGATTGAGCCTTGCCTCCCTTGTTTATCTTAATGAGGTTGCTTATTGGTCAATGAACTGCAGGCGATAGTAATGATAGGGAAAGAAGAGGGAATCAAAGGGTATTGGAAGGGAAACCTCCCGCAGGTAGTTGGCGGTTTTTCACTTTGATGAATAATTAGGATTTGATTTGTTTTCCGATTTGGGATTTATGGTGAATATTTCAGGTGATTCGGATCATACCTTATAGTGCCGTCCAGCTCTTTGCTTATGAAACTTACAAGGTAATCCTAGTGAAAATGTATATCAGCAAGTTGTGGGAGAGTGTTATAAGTATTTGGAATTATTATTGTTTGAGGCATTTGGTTGATTATTTTTTGTGTGTGAATTTGTAGAATTTGTTTAAGGGAAAGGATGGCGAACTCTCAGTTATTGGCAGACTTGCAGCAGGTGCTTGTGCAGGCATGACATCTACTTTTGTGAGTAATTGATCAGTGGAAATGGAAATGAAAATTTTCATTACATAGCTACCTATTGGGATTTAATTGGTTATGTCAAGGATACTGTGTTTGCTTAAGGAGGTGTATGAATCTGTTTCCAAAAAATTTTACAGTGTGCGTAGACATCTAATTCTTTGTATTACTTTTTGAAAAAGTAATGTGTATTCAGTACTACATGCATTTGTATCTTAAAATCATCTTACTGTTTACATTTGTCCAGGTAACATATCCTTTGGATGTCCTGAGATTACGCTTAGCAGTTGAACCTGGGTATCGCACTATGTCTGAGGTGTGATATTGATTACTAGAATACTTCTTATGACAAGATAATCATTTATGAACAGAAAAGTGTTGATTATTTGTCCAGATTGCGTTAACAATGTTACGGGAGGAAGGAGTTGCATCATTTTACTATGGTCTCGGGCCTTCTCTTCTTGGCATTGCGCCATATATTGCCGTGAACTTTTGCATTTTTGACTTGTGAGCCCATTAATCCTAAAGCTTCTTTTATCTATCTATTTATTTATTCCTTTATGGAAAAGGATACAAACATAAAACAAGTGTTGGATACTGCCCTCTTTGAACAACAGGGTGAAGAAGTCATTGCCTGAGAAATATCAACAGAAGACTCAATCATCTCTACTGACAGCTGTGGTGTCTGCCGCTGTTGCAACTCTCACTTGCTATCCTTTGGATACAGTAAGAAGACAAATGCAAATGAAGGGTACACCTTACAAATCAGTTTTGGATGCCATTCCAGGTAAGTTGCACTAACAAATAAAGTACAGATATGCATGGAGATATTTATTGTCCCAGAAATCACCATAAAAGCGTTCTAGTAGCATGGACCAAGACTCAAACATATATGAGAGTGGATATTGTATTGGCTAGCCCAGACATCGCTTAAAACATTTAGTTCTCTCTCTTTGAGTGTAGGCATGGAAAGTGGCAAGGATGGTCCTGCAATTAAGAAAGGCTTAGATTGCAAGTGATACTAACATCAGCTAAAGAAAAGGACCATCAACTACATATCAGACTTTCTTGCTTTTCTCATTTATTAGTGCTAATGTCATCTGATCATTGAGCCCATCATTCCCTCCACAACATTCCAACTTTTAACCTCTTGACTCTTGAGCCCCAAGGGCAACAGTAGTTCAAGAAGAAAGAGCCTTAAATCTGTTCATGTCCTAATCTTAGCCCAATGCCAGGGCAATGTTATTTTTTGTTGAAAGAGCTTTTTATCTGTATACTCACTCATAACATGCTAGGTGAAACTTGATTACAATGCCTGGTGAGCTGCAATCCTTTCTCTGAAATACCCTTATTTTGGAAATTATAAAGTTATAGCTAGGTGAGCTTCTATCCATACTTCTCCACATATAATTAAAATGAAAACAAGTTTTTGGTTTCTAACTGGATCAAGCTTCTCAAACACCATGCTCTTGAATTTCTTAATATTGCAAGGCAGCTTACCCATTGCTCATATATCAACTCTATATAGAGCTCCTAGGTCTTATGAAATAATATAGCCTCTTCAATTTCATGTGGCTGTAGCCCTTGTTTCAGTTGTGTTGCATGAATCCTAATGGCTCTTGGGTAAATTTACAAGTCTTGATATAGGCTACATATCTCAATCTAATCAGAATTTTCTCATGTTATTAATTGCATTTTGCAATTTATTTTGGAGACTGATGGTTCAAATATAATGTGCTCTTGTTGATGCAGGGATCGTGCAGCGTGATGGAGTTATTGGCTTGTATAGGGGTTTTGTTCCCAATGCATTAAAAACCCTTCCAAATAGCAGGTTCGCTTTCATTCCCTTTTTTATTTTTTGATATATGCTCTTGGAAAATCCTTCAATATGATGTCTTGCTTCATGTGAAACTGATGAGCTTCTGGTTTTCTTTGATCTGGGAATAATTGAGCATTTGGTAGTTATCTGAAATGCATTAATCAGATCTGGCATAGAAAATCTGAAAAATCTAAGATTATGGATCCACGTTTAAGAATAACCATGCAAAATTTGGTTTTGCAACTCATAGACACTAACGATGCCCAAATGGTGCTGGAATAGTGAAGATTATTTGGTTCCTGTGCATAAAAAGATATGGGCATGCAATGAGAAGTTGTTGATTTCATAAGAAATTTTTGCCTTGGCTGACATGAATCTACTTTCCTCTCTTTCTGCTGCAGCATTAGGCTTACCACTTTTGATATCGTGAAGCGTCTAATTGCAGCCAGTGAGAAAGAGTTTCAGAGAATTGTGGAGGAAAACCGCCAGAAACAAAGCCAAGTTGCCAATAATTGAACCATCCTGGTAATGGATTTCTTTGTATTGTTACCGACCATCATTGTTCCATTAGTATTTTTGTAACAGGCATTGCATTGCGCCAGAAGTACATGTTTGTGCAGGAATTATGGTTTTGCCGTTATTGTGCCTGCCTGATTGGTTAGGATTCTTTGCTGCCAATAAGCTTGTGCAGGGCCTATTCTTTTCGTAAGATGGTTAGGTGCTGGTCAGGCTGTTCTTTTAAAGATGTTAGGGTGCCACTGGCAATTCGAGCTTGTAACATAGGTCCTGATGATTTGTTATATTGATTGCCTGATTAATGGATGATATTTTGTGCACTTGAGGATCTTAATAGTAGTGTTTTCAGGTTTCCTAATAGCAGAAACAACGTTCTCTGCATACAGAGTTGCACAATTTTCTCAGAGCACCAGAGGGGGCATGGAACTGCAGAAATCTACAAGAGCCTTTGATTTAATCAGCGTGAGTAACTTTAAGAAGTGGTAAAGCAAAATAAAAATAAGTTTAGGGAAGGCAACTTTATGTCTGCAAAATAATTGCAGTACTGAGATCCATATGGCAAGGTTTTCAATGTCATTTCCTACAGCTGAACTTAGTTTGAGAAGGTTCTCATGGCATGCTTGTTTTTATTTTATTTTTTTATTTTTATTTACACTAAAAACTTAAGGGAAGAGAATTAGAGAAAATTAGACTAGCTAAACTTAAAAGAGGAAGAATTAGAGGTTTACTAGATTTGTGTCTCTCGAAAGCCGGGTCAACATAAAAAAATGTGTAAAATCAATGTTTTTAAAGGAAAAAAAAATATTTGAGACACGGGTCATACATGTTAAATAAGATAGATTAATTCAATAACAAGATTAACAAAAGGCATTGATAGTAAATAAAGTAGGAAAAAAAATTAGCAACAATAAACTATAAAAAATAAGCTAGCAAATATCATACTCGGAAGAAGGAAGAAAAGCTCGTTGAAGACTCGTTGTCGTCCTGCTATGAACATTGCACCACAATAAAAAAAAGCTTGCTAAGACAATTCTAATGTTACTGTAAAAGGTTACACAACGACATTGAAAGAACAACAACCTAGAAAGCAAATAAGCAAAATATTATAAAATTAGCATATCATGCTTATATTTAATTAGTTAATTTAATTTAATTTAATTCAAAAACAAGAATTCTTTTAAAAAGCTAAATTTAACAAAGAACGACAATAAAAAAAATTCAAGAAAACTCAAGTTATTTTTAAAATCAGTGAAAAGTCTTATAGAAAACAAATAAAAAAAATATATCCTAGACTCTAATTAAATAAATATTGAAGAATAAAATTGAAAAAATAAGAGTTTAAAAAAAAAGAAAAGAAAAAAAATCAAGCAATACTGAGCGAATCTTCTAATCCTGAGTTAATTTTCTAAACTTGCAACTAGTGAAATCCTAGACTAGGGTTCAACCAAGAAACTCCTTTCTTAATTAATTTAATTTTGAATGATGAAATTAGATATAAAAAATTTTTGCCAAAGTAATACAAATAGAAAAAAAAAATTAAAGATAAAATTTGATATAAAAATAAAATTAAATGTTAAGGGAAAAAATTAAAAAATAAATTCAATTAAAAAAAGAATTCAAAACAAAATAAATAGCAATAAAAAAATTAGAGAGTAAATCTGACAGATGAAAAAATTTGAAGTATGATGAAATTGAAAAAAAAAAATAGTAATAAAAAGAACAAGGATTAAATATGAAGAAAAAAAATTAAAAGGTTGTTTTGAAAATTTATAGTTTAAACGTAAAAATCAATGAGAAGAGAGAGGAAAAAAAAATGGATTTTTGATGCCAAAATAAATGTTCGTATGCCATAAGTGCCGCTTAGGAATAGAGGGGTTGTCAAGACTATTTGACTATTACCCTAGCGACCATCATTTGGTCACGAGATCATCCTATACATGTCACCTGAATAAAGTGGCTCCATTTCATGTGTAAACTATTTTTTTAATAATATTTATATTTATTCAATTATAAAAGCATTTCTCATCCAGCTTGATAATAACAAAAAATACTAAGATGAAAAAAAAAAAAACCCTTAAAGCCTGTCAAAGTCTTTTTTATTTTAAAGGCAATATAATTATTTTATTATGCTTTAAAAAATAAAAATTCTAAATAACCACCAGATGTCAGTTCAATATTTTTTGTTTTAAAAATAAATTAATAATTTCATGTGCAAAAATATATATAAAAAAATGCTCTTATCCTAATAGCCCCTCGTAGCCAGACCAAATATTTTCGGTGACATGGATAAAATCATAATTTTATTATTATAATCATGGTGAAGATGAGTATAAAGCTATGGCATTAAAAACACCGTTTAGTTTTTTCTTTATGTTCCCTATGCATAAACCTCTTTGATCATTGGAAATAATTTCATGGAAAATGAGCTTCATATCGTAAAAACTATTAAGTAGCAGAAAATTAGAGAATTCTCTCTGCATTTTGGGGTTAGGTTGGGGATTTTCTTTGGTAACCTGTTGAAGCTCAAATCTGGATCTTTAATGTTCATTCCCCCCCCCCCCCCCCCGCCCCCTTGAAAAGATCCAGACGCTTCCGAAACTACATCCAAAGGAGAAGCATTTTCTTGTCATGAACCAGCAAAAAACAGACTTTGAGGTCTTCGTATCATTCAAGGAGGTACTCAAGAGAAAAATAAATTGGAATGATTCATGCCCTCAGCTCAGTTAAACTTCTTAATTCCACGCAAGTGGGAGTTACAAGTATGTCGTCAGCTTTCCCGTTCTGGTTACATGAAAACTGGAAAATTTATGACAGGTTCAGTTCTGAAGGTGTCTTTGATCATCTTGCACGATGCCTACTGGAGATGGAAGCTAAGTTTGAGCATTTCATCAAGCAGCTGGATGGGAAACACATCAAATAAATCTGCAGCTCCCTCGGGAAATCTCCGTCGAAGTAATGGGTCCTGTTTGATTCTCAGACACCAGCAATTGGATTGTCATTTCCATGGTTATTATCAAGAGCCCCCTCCAGCTGTGCTTGGCATGTGGTCTATCCACCAGAAAAGACTTGATGCTTCAGAGATGGTCCAGCTGCATGTGTGCTTGAAAAGAAATAGAGATTTGCGAGCAATTTTGCCAGGGGAGAGGGTTCGAAGTTGTTGGCTAGCGGGAAGGTTATAGTTGACTGAAACTTGCTCACCGCCATTGTCAACTACAGGAAAGCTTGCTTGGTACGGATCCTACTAGAAGTGCAAATTCAGCAAATCACAAGGTCAAAAGCCAAGAAGCTAACAAGGTGTTGAATGAGCTTGTTGAGAGGAATTGGGGCAATACCAACTTAAAGTTTCAACACATACAAGCAGGCAGCAGCCTATAATCAAATAATTAATGTGCAAGAATGGCTCACTCAACCCAACTTGGGTCTAAGGTTGATGGTATAATTAGGCAGTCTTGTTTGAAAAACTTTACATGCGCTATAATGAGAGATAGGTGGCGGCAATTAATTTTAATATTATAGTAATATTTTGGTAGAATATAATTGGAGTTTCTATCTTTTACGATGAAACTAAGAGGAAGACATTTAATTCCAACATTATAACATTATAAGAATATTTTAGCAACAGTAATTACAAAGATTATCATGTTTATGAGAGTTAAAGTTGGTAGACATTTAAGTTGATTTTGAGTTGATTTTTTAAAATATACAGTTTTATGATAACAAGTATAAGTTTTTATCCGACCATTTAATCGGGTTGAAATTGATTTTCATGCTTAATTATGAGAGTTAAAGTTGGCAGACATTTAAGTTGGTTTTGAGTTGATTTTTTAAAATGTACAGTTTTACACTAAGTATAAGTTTTATCCGACCATTGAATCGAGTTGAAATTTTACTAGAAAATTCTAGAAGTCTACTTTTATATATTGTTTAAAATTTCATAGTAATAACAAATCAGGAAAGTTTTGTGATAAGATCCAAAAGTTATTGTACGGTATTTATATTAGATTCCTAATTGATTTAAAAGTTTTTTTTTTATTTTATTTAGAATTTTTTTTTATTTTTTCAGTATTATTTAGGACATTTCTTATCTATTATAAATAAGAGTATTTAGCTTGTGTTTATTTTATTTTATTATAGATTTTCATTTCATAGTAATGTTTGTGTGTGTGAAGAAAACTCATTTTTTTAGTTCTTGAAAAAACTAAAAGTAATTTATCGAAGACCAACTATACTAATGTTTTCTTTATACTTTTTATTCGTGTTTCACTAATTATTGGGAGGGGTTCAAATTTTAATAGTGTTTATGTCTGGATTCAAAATAATTATTATGTCACGCTTTTGTGATTTGTGTCGCCAGAAATCAAAGTTCAACAAATTAAGCTTAGTTTGTGCCCAATATTAACTGCACTTTCATGGGGTGCGGACCCAAATTGTAGGAAATTAAGCGAAAATAATCGCATGTTCCAGTAGTAGTAGTTGTTCTTGGATCATTCTGGTAAAAGCTGTGGTCTGGATTTCTTCTAGTAGTTGTTCATGGATCATTTCTTTAGTCTGGATTTCTTCTAGTAGTTGTTCATGGATCATTCTGGTAAAAGCTGTGGTCTGGATCATTAATCAGCACCTTCGTAATTTCATTGTCAACACACTCGTTTCTGTGTCAACCAAATCAGACTTATCTCCTTCTTTGTAGATTAATTCTAGGCACTACTATGCTTCTGCAATGTGGAATATATAATTCACCACCACCATGCGGGTGTTTAGCATCTGACCTAGCTATTTCTGGAAATTTGTTTTAATTAAATAAATTATAGACAGGTAAGAAATTAATTTTTAAAAAAATTATAGTTTTTCTACTACAAGAATGTTTTGTTTTTCTAGATTTAATTTCTGGTTTACGGTGGCTTATTAAATATTGATAATAGTAATAATTAATTCTTCAACTTTTTATCTTCTATAATTAACTATAAAAAAAAAGTAAAAAAAAAAATTTCTATTGAATAAAAAATTAGTATGCATTTAGCTGGTGGTGGTCTATGAAAATTTGGTTTTCGATCTCAAGATTCAACTAGAATCCTGTCAAAAATTGCATGCCCCCAAGCCAGATAAGCATTTGGCAAATTCTCACAGCTTACACGGCGTATAATATGAATAAAAAACATCACATTTTTTTTCTGAAAAGGCTGTGTTTCAATAATTTGATCTCTAACAATGACTTCCCTCTTATAGGCTTCTTATATTATAGTAAAAAGTTTTAAAAAAAAACTGGAAAACAAAAGTAATCTAACTATTGAATAAAAAATTAAAACTATTTCTATTAAAACTTATACATATTAACATGTTTGGGATATATAAAGTGTTTATAATTGTATGTTATTAGATAAAAAAATTTTAAATTTATAATTTTATCTTACGTATCTAATTCAATTTTCTTTGAAGTATTTATGATTTTTTAATTCTAAAACAACAATCAGCATATCAAAACAATATATATATAAATTAAAGCTAAAAATAATTTTCAAAGTAAAAGTAGTATGCAATCCCAAACTCCACCTAAACAAAACATGTCTTTATCCTTCATTTTCAAGCGAGTTAGTTATCTTTCTTTCCTAAACTATTTTTTAAGACTATATATATAGTTGATGTGTCGGCGATACAACCAAATGGTTTCATCTGCTGCCAATGGTTTTCTTTTGTTTTTGCCTTTGGAATGATTAATGGGAGGCTGGAATGTCTTTATCATTAAAATCAATCATTCAATAATTACCTTTTATCTTCTTTTTTTATCTCAAATATTAATATAATGATTATATTATATTCGAAGGTGTTTTAAAATGCGTGGGTTAAAAAACAAATACTAAAGAGAAAATTACTCTTTATATATCCTTTTGAAATTAAAACTTTGAGCAAGATAATATTTTATTTTTTATATTTTTAAAAATTCTATTTTAAATACAGAGTCAACTCTAATTTTTTTTTTTTTAAAAGACCAAAATATTCCTATTTTTTTCCCATATCTTCTCCTCCTCTCTCCCTTTCTCCTCTCTCTTCACTTATCTTTCTATAACAATCATCTCTTCTCTCTCTTTAAAATAAGATTTAAAAAAATAGAAAAAAAATATATCAAAAATTTATCTTCCAGAATTCAACATATATCAAAATGCTACTATTCATAATTAAAAATGGTTTTGTTTCTAAAAATAAAGAGCTATGTATAATGATGAGTATGGTTAAAAATAGTTGAATTAATGGCACGATGATAGGTTTTATTGGATGATTAGGCATGGTTAAAGGAAGTTAGGCACATGCTAGAAACGTGGCGCAAATTAGGTTCTACAAAAATTTAATATTTTGGATCATTTTTATACGCTGATATTAAAAATAATTTTAAAAAAATAAAAAAAAATATATCATTTTAATACATGAAAAGCATTTTAAAAAACAATTATAATCACACCGCACTTTCAAATAAAAAAAATTGACTCATTAATTGTTCATATAACATGATGAGAACCGAAGCAAAATGTAATTTTATAAATATTTGTATTATTTTAGTAGTGATTGTTATTTAAAATATTTTATTTTTAGAAATATATTAAAATATTATTTTGTTATTAAAAAAAATTTAATATTAAAATAATTTAAAAATAAAATTTAACATGATGAGAATCGAATTAGAATTCCATTTTGTAAGTGTTTTTATGATTTGAATAGTGATTGTGATTTAAAATGTTTTTGTTAGAAGTATATTAAAATAATATTTTGTTATTTTAAAAAAATATTTTTAATATTAAAATAATTTTAAAAAATAAAAATAAAAATTTTAAATAAAAAAATAAAAATAATTTTTTAAAAAAAACACGTTTCAACGACCGCATTTCAAAAAGAAGAAAATATTGAAACCCTGCTATCAAAATCATGCTAGCTTCGGGATTGTCAAAATAGGCAAGTGAAGAGCGACTCATCGGCTTGGTGTCTCCTCCTTTAAGCTAGATAAAGCTTATCGATTTGGTCCCCATCCCTCGTCATGGTGGGTCCTGTCGAGTCATGAAAAAGTCTCTGTCAGGATTGGTCCATCCACGCGCCTCCTTATAGAATTTGCCGGACAGGTTCATGTATTTGGATCCGACCATGCTAGAACTAATTAAGAGAGTGGGGGTATGATTTGACTCTGACTTTTGTAATTTTTATTGTAGCCTTTGAAGCCACTTGCTTCGAGGTTGTCGGATAATTACTATGATTTTTAAAATAATATATATTTTTTTATTTTTAAAAAATTATTTTTAATATTAATGAATTAAAATACTAAAAAATATTAATTTAAAAAAAAGTTTAAAAATTTAAAATTATTTTAAAACACAAAAATAAACAAGGCTGATTTAAAATATCAAAAAATATTAATTTAAAAAAAATTTAAAAATTAAAATTATTTTAAAACACAAAAAATAAACCAGGCTGAATCGTAAAGTTGAGATGATGTTTGGAATTTTAGTTTATTTAAAGTTTAAATTTTAAAATATTTTAATAAGTTAATATAAAAAATAAATTTTAAAATATATAAAAAATATTTTGAAAAATAAGATTTTATTCTTTATTGTTATTTGAAGTTAAAATTGCTGCTGGATGGATGATTTTAGAGATTTGATTTTGACTAGTGTAATGCCCATAGTTTTCATTAATGAATGTGGTAGGGATGTATAGCCTCTTGCAATGGACGACCGGTTTAGACAAGTAGCAGGAAAACAATGGGAATGGTGGGAAAGTCATAAAAATATAATTATTTATTTATTTTTACTCTTATCTATTCAAGTCACCTGGAACTTATCCACAGGGCTCTCATATCCATGCTCTAAAAATCATTGAAAGTTATTTTAAATTTGCATTAATCATCTAAAAATGTTTAATATTACTATTTTAAAAGAAGTTAATAACTTCTATTTAATTTAATTTGAGTTAATTAGTTTACTAGCCAAGTAAAATTAATGCTAATCAAGTTGTAAATATATCAGTTAAATCAATAAAATGACATTAAATCAACTTCTATTTAATTTAATTTGAGTTAATTAATTCACTAGCCAAGTAAAATTGGGAGACCATTTAATATTGTAATAAATTTTATTTATTTTCAATCATAAAAAAATCATCTAGGTAGTTCTTTTATTTTTTATATTTGGATTCATATAGATTTTCGAACCCTAATTTTATAGAAGTTAAAATAAATTATTTTTTATTTATGGAGACATGTCTTTTTTATTTATTTTACATATAACAATTTATCTCATAATAATTTTAACTAAATATATATATATTTTTAACATAATTTGTTAAATCACAATTAATTTCTTTATTAAACTTATTTTTTTAACCAAAATCAGAAAAGCTATATAAATGTCAAATACACACTTCTAGGTTGGCGAGTGATTCTTCTTAATCATAGTTTTGTAGAACCTTTGGGTATAATCTGGTTCTTTAGTGGGGTCCATTTAATTTCCCAATGCACAACAAAATCATAAAAAAGTGGGATCCATATTTAACGGTTGATAAAGCATGCATATATGCCACGCGTCATAAGATGCCAGACTAAACATCAACCAAAACGCAAAACGCCGCCTTCTTTTGTAACAAATAATTGTAATATTAAATTGATTTTTTACATAATTTCAAATGATTTTAATAGGTTTTAGAAGTATTTTTTATGTTTTAAAATTTTTTTTAAAAAAAAAATTAAATATTTTTTATTTTAAATTAATTTTTTAGATATTTTAATATATTAATATTAAAATTAAATTTTAAAAAATAAAATAAAATATTATTTTAAAAAAAAATTTAAATATAAAATACTTTAAAAATCAAGCTTCACTGTAATATAATATTATAAATTTTAAATATTTATTTGTTGACTTTTGTTTTTATGAAATATGATATTTAAAAATCATCTTAATAACTTTTCTATTTAAATATATATTTTTATATAATAAAATAATATACATTAAAATTATTCAATAATCCACATATTATTTTCATAATATAACTCATATTTTTGTAAAATCAAAATCCTAATATTCCGAATAATTTCTCAATACCTACATATAAATTATAATAAGCAGAAATATGAGGAAGCAGGTAGGACATAAATTTCGAGGCAAAAGTAAGGGTAATAACGTGATTATACAAGTACACTCTACATTCTTCAAGCTTCCTGTGCTTATAACTTTATAAGCCTAGGTTAGGTTCCTAATGACCTGAACTAATGAGAGTGACAATTACGTGCGCACCAAGCGACAGGAACACTTGCTCTTCTTTTTGCCCCTCTTTTTCTCCCTTCTCTCAACCTCTCTGTGCCCTTCTCTACCTGCCAACAGTCATAAATTTTTTATTTTTTCTGGGTTTTTGTTATTGTTATTGTTATTGGGTTTTCTTTTGGAGATAATTTCAAGGTTGTTTCTTTTTCTCGTTGTTTAACGTGAAATAAGGAAATGGGAAATTTGTAATGGGTGGTTTTTGAAGGAGTGGTGGATTTTTGGAAGATAAAAAGAAAAGGGAGATGAGGAAATCGTTTAAGGATTCTCTTAAAGCTCTTGAAGCTGATATTCACTTTGCCAATACTCTGTAATTTCTTCTCTCCTTTTCTGTTTGTTTTTTTTTTTTTTTTTTTTGTCTTCACCGAATTTGGTGAGATGTTTGGGATTTCTGATCAATTGAATTGATATTTCTTTTAGGGTTGATGCATTTGTTTTGATTTCTGGATCCTCTTAGCTGATTTTCAAGTTTTGATTTTTTTTCCTCATGACGTGTTTGTTCGTGTCTGTCAGGTCTTTTGTTTTTTTTTCCTGGATATTTAGTGGGCTGGGCGGGTAGATATCTGTTTCATTGTGTATAAGGTATTTTATTGAGTGGAACATTATGCACTTTTTTACCTCTAATTTAAACAATTCTGGCGCATCCCAGAAAATCAAAGTATATAAAGGTTTAAAGGGTAGTACAAGCAGTGGAAGTTGATATTTTACATGCGGCCCTTTTTTATTTGCTTGTAATTAGTTGTTACTTTTTGAGGCATTTATGTCAATTAAGCTGTGGAGTTGAAAAAATAATTCTAAAATAAAAGTTTTGGTTTTTGTTGAATTTCTCTCATGGAAAGTTGAGTTCATGATGCTAATTTGTGACACAGGCACTTGATAGTTATTGGTTATTGAGAGCAAATTGTTTAAGGCATTAATGGGACAATGAATCAAAACCCTGCTAGTTGAGTTGCCTTCTTTTTTAAAACAGAGTATGAGATTTTTGTCCAAACTCTGCTTTTCGTACCATTTGCCGTTCCGGATAGGTTGCTCAATCAATGGCTGCCTGTCCTTACCCTTGCCAATGCAGAAAGTTTAATAAGCTCAAGACATGGTTATTAACATGTTTGTGGTTATAGAATTTTCTGCTTTGGATAATCTGTTCCTGTTTGTGTGTGGTTCGCTATCACTATGCCTTGAAATATGATATATTTATGTGTTTTTGTTGTGATGCAGGGCTTCTGATTATCCTAGGGAATATGATGGTGCCTGCCTTCAAATGAGATTATCCTACAGCCCTGCTGCCAACTTCTTTCTTTTTCTTGTCCAGTGGACTGATTGTCACCTAGCTGGTGCCTTGGGATTGCTTAGAATTCTTATATACAAGGTAATTTGCATTTCCTTCGCTAGTTTGTTGATGTTTTTAGTGGCCAAGAGTCCATTTCTGTATGCTTAACCCCCTTCTGCCTGCAGATGTTATTATAGTAAAAAACAAATGCTGCCTTATCCTTGATGTATTATTATAATGTTGTGTCACAGGCTTATGAGGATGGAAAGACAACCATGTCTATTTATGAAAGAAAGGCTAGCATAAGAGAGTTTTATGGTGAGGTTTAAAGAAGTCAGTAACTTTCAACTGTATGCAACACAATTTTTGAAGCTTGCTGTATTTGGTTTATAATTTATTCTCCTTGAACAAAGATACCAGCAGTCTTATCCTAGCATGATCTTTTATTTTTGTGCTTACAGGGGTGATATTTCCTTCTTTATTGCAACTTGAAAGAGGAATCACTGATGTAGAAGACAGAAAGCAAAGGGAAATTTGTGCAAAGTACAAAAAGAAAGACGAAATGGACAAAGGAAAGCTCTCTGAAATTGATTTAGAGAGAGAGGAAGAATGTGGTATTTGCATGGAGATTAATAGCAGAGTTGTATTGCCCAACTGCAATCATGCAATGTGTATGAAGTGCTATCGAGATTGGTAAGTTAACTTCCACACCGCAAGCATGTTTAGATGTATGCACAAATAATCACAAAAGGGGACTCCATTCAAGGTATTTAGCCAATAATTTCACGCAGCGAAGTCCTCTCTTAAGTTCTACATGATCATATCCATATGTTTTCAGTTTATAGTTAATGAATCTGCAACTCCTGAGTTTTAGTATTTTTCCCCATTGAACACCTTCTCTATTGATGCTTGTACAATATCTGCGCTGTATGCACAGGGGATGAAAATTGATAAATACTCAATAAAGCTGTTTTGTACATTTTGATATTCAAAACGTTGGCAATCTCATTTCATTATTCCACAGAAACTACTTTTTTTATGGATCAACATTTTAAGGCATCAATCTGTGAAGTCGTCTTTTTATGGGTATTTTTTGTTTACTTCTCTCAACATATAGAATTCATGTTTCTTGATCATATATTGCTTAAAAAGATCGTTCCCTGGCAAATGATTAGGCGCTATCTTCTTCTGTAGTCGTTCTTGCCTGCCAAAAGCATCTTGTCTAATATGGTCAGGGATTGGATTATTCTGTCCAAATCATCTGTTTTCTGTTCTTGTAAACATCAATTAATTAGAGCAGTGTGTGCTTTTGGTCCATGCTGCTTCATGTTTTGGTAACACAGTAAGTTTGACTCGATGTTCTAACATCTTGCTGTGGTTGCTTCAGGCGTACGCGCTCTCAATCATGTCCTTTCTGTCGAGACAGTCTCAAGAGAGTCAACTCAGGTGACCTTTGGATCTACACCAGCAACAATGAGATCATTGACTTGTCTTCAATCACTAGACAGAATTTGAAAAGACTGTTCATGTACATTGATAAGTTGCCACTCATTGTTCCTGAACCAATGTTTGTTTCTTACGACCCTCGTTACCGGTGAGGGTCTGGAAAAGTTTGCATAAAGTTCCGGTTGCTTGTATATGATTCTTACATCCCCTCATTCAGCAGCACACATTTTAACATTGTATATATACCTTGTCATTCTTAGCACGGTGTGGTTGCTATGATTTTAGAAATTTATTTGTCAAGTAAAAGTTAGAACTTGTGCTGAAGAACAACAGAAATATGGCTCTTTTTGCCCGTTGATCAACGCTATCCTTGTTGCGTTATGCAGAGCTTTGATCACCCTTTCTTATAAAAGAAAGGTGAACTTGTCCTGCAGTGCTTTTTCTCCCTGAATCTGTAATAAAAGAAGTGAGCGAGAAACACAACAGCTTTCTTCGTGGAAGCATTTTACATCACCAAGGCATCATGGAAATTGAACGATTCCTGCTTCAAAAGTTGAAATAAAAAAATTAATCTTTTCAAGCTTCAACAGGTACGAATTAGTTGAATTTTTTTTCTCTTCCTAACAATAAAAAAATTTTAAAACTTAATATCCAATTAATCTTAGCATTTAGCAGCATTGAAATATGAAATTCAAAAAAAAAAAAAAAACTTAAAAAATTAACTTGGTCTCTCTAATTTGTCAAACTTGAACTTAGAATCATGAGATCATTAAACTTATTTTCGAATGAATTCAATATTAAAAAATATTAAATTAAAAAATCAATTTTTTTTTAAATGATAATGAACTTTTGTTTTGAATTAATTGGATAGTATTTCTAATTTTATTGAATAAAATCTTGATTTAAATATTTTTGTCATCATGATTTCTTTAGAGTTTTGAAATACTTACACTAAAAAAAGATATACACTCTTTTATACAAGAAACACTAAAAATAAAGGTTTAAATCTAAAAATACTTTCGTTTATGCATGAAACATGGTACCATTTAATATTATAAGCTAAGTGGGGAATTGTTGTTAAAATATAGCTTTTATATTAGATAGATAAAGAAAACTTTATCTCATATGGAAAGATAAGAGATTTTGTTGTATCTTATAAAGTGAGAGCCACAAAATTAATAGATTTTGATGTTGGATGAAAGATTTGGAAGGGGAAAAGCCAAAACATGTGTGTGTGGGCGCGCACGCGTGTGTTTATGTAACATAAATTATTTGTTAAATTAATTAATCTAATAATTATACATGACATCTCTTACCAAATTATTCAAATGCGCGCACGCGTTTATGTAACATAAATTATTGTTAAATTAATTAATCTAATAATTATAAATGACATTTCTTACCAAATTGTTCAAATAATTTGAATGAAAAGTTGACTTTTAAACTCTATATACATCCATAGTAGTAGGGGTGATTATTTTCGGTTCAATTTTTACCTATTGAAAACAACCAAACCGGTTTTTTTATAAAAAAACCAAAACCGAATCAAACCGACTGATTTCATTCTAGTAAAATTCTTGCTTTTAAAAAATCAAGAAAACCTATATGCTTTTTTGGGCTTTTAATAGGCTGTTTGATGGGGGCTTTTAATTGGATTTATAATGAGTTTTTAATTGATGTTAATATTGTATAACTTTCTTATAAAATTCTAAAGTATATTTAATTTTTTACCACTAAATATTCATTTATATTAAATTGTTATGATCAATCTTGTGTTCAATATATTTTTTGCTTTTCTAATATTTTTCTTTTGTTTTGTTTGAGTGCGCAAGACTCCTGTTGTAGAGAAGTTTAAATAATACACACCAATAAGTTAAAATACAAATTACAAAGCATTGTCTTCAAAGGGTTTAAAAAAAACAGCAACAAATTACATTGTTATAAAACACTTTGATTTCTTAATAGTTAATACTACTTGGCATCAAAACCTGAAATTAAAAATCTAGAATTATAACATGATAAATTAAATTAAAAGATATAAAAATAAAATGGAATATTTTTATCGTACATTTTCAATAAATGCATCAATTTTTGAACTAATTATGCTAAATGTAACTTTCCACTAAATTTTACAAAATAAAAAAATTAAACATGTTAGAATGAAAATGCATTAATTAACAAATCATAAAATAAAAGGTGTAAATTTATTATAAAAAAAATTATCCGATTCAAGATTTTCATAAATTTCAATATCGTTTATCAAGGTTTTAATATCAGTTGGACACCAAAAGCCTATAAAAAAATTTGACTGACATTTGCACAAACATGAGATTTCAATTCTGGCTAATTCTAGCTTGCAAGAATAAAATCTTAAGTTTGATATTAAAAAAAAAAAAAAGGGGGCCAAATGATGGTTCCTAGATGAAACAAACCAATTTGCGTAATTTTCAAGAGAAATTCCAAGTTATAGAATGAAAATAAGAAGTTGAACAAAGGAATAAAAATCCAAACAGAAGCAGAAACAATTTCGTATCTTTTCTCTGCTAATTTTACATCATCAATGGTAAAGATGAGCAACCTTGGGATACTTACAAGCAGCAATTGGCAAATTAGAGGACTTAATTGCACTAGTCAAAAACTTAATTGCAGTAACAGCTAAACTATCACGACTTGAGGACTAGGACACATTCCCTAACAAAGTCCTAATGGCTTGTGCAAAATCATTCAAATAATCCTTGAACTCATCCTCATTTTTCTTCCTATAAAGACTAATATTATCACATATTGCAGCCCTAAGTTTATCAACAAAACCTAATCCTTCCGCACTACTCTCTAGCATAGTCTAGGCAATTGTTAAATATTTCTTAAATTCAGCCATCTAATCTTTCATATGATCCTCAAAAAACTAAACCAACTCTTGAAAATTCAATGAAAAAAATATTCTAAAACACAATTTTTGTGACTTAAACTAAGGTTTAGAGTAACAGGTGACCCATCACCTGAACTAACCATGGAATCAATCAAAGCCACGAGCACTAGATCAAAATATATACATTCCTTTCTTAAGAATAAAAATCCAATTAAAACAAGCACAAACATGTACGCAAGCATAAGAAGGACAATCTAAATCTATGTAAATCCCATTACAATAAGGGAAAATTATACTATTTTGAGACAGCTAATCTCTTAATTGAAAAGCACATACAATAAATTAAGTAGATGATAAAGCTACGAACACTAATAGCAGCCATTAGTTAGTAATTAATTAAAAGGAAAAAATAGAATTAAAACTCACTCCTATATAATTGATTCAACGGAACTTTCTTCTCAAATCTACTGTCTGTTTTAGACCCATCATCTTGTTTGCAATCATAAAAAAAAAAAAAGCTAGAAAAAATTCAGCAAGGTCATTACTCATTATAATCTTGTTGTAGAAGGGGTGAAAAAATGACAATGAGAGAATGTTAACAAAATGCGTTAACAAAATGAATATGCTGAAACGCTATAAAGGACTAGTGGAATACCATGTGATCTTATGTAGATGAAGAGGAAAGCCCAATTGGATAGGGGATAGGTTCTCAAAAACATCGATATGTTTTTGAGAGGCTTGTTTCATTTCAAATTTTAATTGATTGGTGTGTTTGATTGTTTTGGATCTATGTGTTTCTAAGTATAAGGAGAGGGAGAGGCGGAGAGGTGACAGGGGGTGTTGGTAGCTAAGGTTACTGGGCAAATCATTTTTTCTATTTATAGTACCCTTTTTTTTTAATTGATTCGGTTCGATTTGGGTTAACCAGTTTCTGCATTATAAAACCGAACCGAACCAGAATTTTTTTTAAATATTCTAATCAATTTAATCGGTTATTTTTCTCAATTCGATTTTTTTAGTTATTTTTTTTGTTTTCTCAGTTTAATCGGTTGATCGAATTTTTTTTAACACCCCTACATATTAGTATAAATAATTTTAAATAAATAGTTGCATTTACAATCTTTTTAAATATGAGAGGAAGAGTGTTATCGCAGTTTTTAGGTAATTTCTCAAACAAGTAATGATAAATAATTTTGTAATCAAAATCAGTTATGGATGAAATCCTTCAATCATAAAATAAATTTATGCCATCAGGTATCATCATGGAGTAAGCATCAGCACAGGCAAATACATACAATGCTCTCTTCCAAACTTTAAGGATTATACTAAGTAACAAAAAAAAATATCTGTCAAACTAGAGGCTATCCTTTAAAATCCTGAAAGACGATTAACTAGATTTTCTCCTGCCAACATCAACCACGAAAAGATCACTCATTCTAGTAGTGTGGTTGATTTTATTTTTTAAAATAATTTTTATTTTAAATATATATTAAAATAATTTTTTTAAAAATATTATTTTTAATATTAGTGTGTACAAATAATCTAATAAAAAATTAATTTAAAATTAAAAAAATATAATATAATTGAACTGCAACATCATGGAAGACCAAAAATTATAAGCAAGGCACAGGTCACCGGACCCCACATTCAGATAAGGCAAGATAAGGCCTATACTTTCACAACCCTCAGATGGATACGCAACTTGATCCAATGGCCTGTAATTACCACCAAAGATAAAGCATCAATCCTTCATTAAAAGCCAGTGTAGCCCGGCAGAACTAACAATCACTACTGCAAGTCTTCGTCTGAGTCTAGCCATGGCTGCCACCACAGCTGCTGCCGCTACATCCTCCTTCATTGGAACACGTCTGCCCGACGTCTATTCAAACGCGGGTAGGATCCAAGCCAGGTTCGGATTTGGCAAGAAAGCACCCAAGAAATCTATTAAGACCACACCAGACCGCCCACTTTGGTATCCAGGAGCCAAGGCACCTGAGTACCTAGATGGCAGTTTGGTTGGTGATTACGGGTTTGACCCGTTTGGGTTGGGCAGACCAGCTGAGTACTTGCAGTTCGAGCTTGACTCTTTGGATCAAAACTTGGCTAAGAATCTGGCTGGAGATATTATTGGGACCCGTACTGAGGTTGCTGATGTGAAGTCAACTCCGTTCCAGCCTTACAGTGAGGTTTTCGGGTTGCAAAGGTTCAGGGAGTGTGAGCTCATTCATGGAAGGTGGGCTATGTTGGCTACTCTCGGTGCTCTCTCAGTCGAGTGGCTCACTGGAGTTACCTGGCAAGATGCTGGAAAGGTATATAGATCAGGAATTTGTCTTTAAGTTTTAGAGATACATTTAAGTTCAGGTGGCTGATGATCTTGTGTCCTTTTCAGGTGGAATTAGTTGAAGGATCGTCGTACCTTGGTCAGCCACTACCATTTTCCATTACGACATTGATCTGGATTGAGGTTTTGGTGATTGGATACATTGAATTCCAAAGGAACGCAGAGCTTGACCCCGAGAAAAGGCTCTACCCAGGAGGCAATTTCTTTGATCCTCTTGGCTTAGCTGCTGACCCAGAAAAGAAGGCTACCCTTCAATTGGCAGAGATCAAGCACGCTCGCCTCGCCATGGTTGCCTTCCTTGGCTTTGCAGTTCAAGCTTGGGTTACAGGAAAAGGCCCCCTCAACAACTGGGCTACTCACTTGAGTGATCCTCTCCACACGACCATTATTGACACCTTATCCTCTTAAAAAATGTGATCCTTTGCCCTGAGAATGTTTTAATCGGCTTAAATTGTTGCCATATCCTCCTTGTCTTCTTGTAAAAATTATAACCTTCGACAATTTAAGCACATTCTTGTGGCCCTCTATTGCTTCTTGATATTGTTATTGTGTGATCATTGAAGTAGCTAGTCATGAATGTATGGCACCCTGGGAAGCTTAAGGGGCCATGAACATATCATAAACTTGTTTTTATGGCAGAAATTAAGCTAGGATCCGTGAAAGAGAGTAACTTGGTTAACATCAAACAGTATTCCACCTTGCCATCTGCTCTGCTCGTGCACTACAGCTAATTATGAGTTCTCAACTTAAAAAGTCCTTGAATTCGGATTGTTGGTTCGCATAAATTTGAAATTTGCCGAATAGTTTCCAAGTTCTTAATTAAACTTGAATTCAATTACCAGCATATCTTAGGAAGTGAAGATTTTCGTAATTTTTATCAAATTTGAAAGCATAGGGCTTTGTCTCTGGTACAAGGCTAAGGTGGGGAGTCACAAGCAAACCATAGAAACAAAGCTGCTAGATATATACAAGCTGCTAAGCATCGGTCGCATCTATATTATCAAAGAACCATATCAATTAATCAAAAACTTATAACGGTTAGATAAAAAATGTTTGCAAGTAAAATATAATTTATATTATTTTCTAACGAGATAACATTGCTTCGCTCAAACATGTAAAAATGAGAACGAAAAGGAGGATTTTAAAGGACTTTCAAAAGACGCAGGTGACAATGGGGCTCAACACATAAGCAAGATTAGAGGATTAGAGGACTAGAGGGAGGCATTTTCTCCTTTCTGTATCTCTGTTTCTCCAAGAATGGAAGAAAGAACAAGAAACTGAAAATGGGCAGCCTGAATCTATTATCGAGACAGGAGCTTCTTAGAAAATAAATAATTTTCTTAGTTATTTTTTTAATTTTAAAAAATTATTTTTTATTTTTATTTTCTAATTTATTTTTTTCTCTAGTTTTTTTCTATTTGAAAATAATAATATTTTATTGAGTATTATTAGGGTTTTTCTAGTTTTTTTATATAAAAAATTATAATAGTTTTTGCAATAATATGTAAATTAATAAGAAGAAATATTTTCAGAACTCTTAACAGTGTTGTTAATTTTTAAATGTTTTGAATTCTAACAAATCTTATTATCCTTTATTTTTTACCATGTCTGAATTTATGTTATTATATCTATCTAATTCATGCTTCTCCTTTTAGTTTGAATTGCAAGACACTTTTTGCAAGAAGAATCAAACCGAGTTAAGCTAAGACATCACGTCTTCTGACTCAAACTCATGTCTAGATACAGTTTAAAATCAAATTGTAATAGGGATTGATTTATTGTAATCCAGCTCAATTTTCAAGTTTAAAGAAACAAAAACAAATAATAAAAAATATAACTTGATTATAATATAATATATTATAATAATATATTTATTATTTTTAAATATTAAGATGATGCATGTCGGACTAAATATCTTTTTGAACATGAAAAATAAAATCAAAGAAAAAGAAGTCTAGATAACAAAAAAAAAAAAAAAACTCAAGCACATGGATATAAAAATAACCTCAACAACTAGATGTGGTTTGAATTTTAAAAAATAAATTCAAGGTGACTAAAAACTTTTGTAAAAATGAAATTGAAACCAATAAATCATTCATAAATTAAAATGAAACATATTACAAAGACTAATTAAAAAAAAACCAATTGCTTTAAAAGAAAATTTTAATGTGATAATTTTTTTTAAAAAAATATATATTATATTGACTCAGGTTTTACTATTTAACCCATCAAATCTATGATATCGGTTATATATTTCACCAGATTTAATGAGTTTTTTTTTTAAAATATATCTTTTACCTAAATATGTGATAAAAAATTTTTTTTTAAAAAAGCTAAAAATAAATTTGAAAAAAAAAATTCAAGATGATATTTAAAAAAAAATTAATACACCAATATATTTCAGAGCTTTTTTTTGTTTTATTATTATTTTTTCAAAAAAAAATAACCCCTTAAAGACAAACAAAGTGTTGTTTTTCTAACCAAATTCTAGCCACCTTTGTAGCGGCTAGAAAATCAAGACAAATTTTGTTTTGCTCTAAAAATTATTTTCTCAATCTGTTTTCATCCAATAAACACCCTTACAAACATAAAGTAAGAAAAAAAAAAACCCTTCAATTTATTAACCTAAAAAAACCTTGAAAACATACGGAAACACAAAAAATCAAATCAATTAAAATCTTTTTTTTCGAACTTAATTTATTTTTTAAGGTATTATTGAGGTCCAAAAACAGTCATAATCAAAACTCTCTTATCAAATAAAACTCGTTAACACCAAGATTTTTTTTTTTTTTTGTGACTGAAATCGATGTTAACTGATGATTTTTTCTCCATCTCTCATATCCAAGGATTTAAAAAAAAATAAAAAAAATTGAATCAAAATTAATTTTTTAAAAAATATAGGGACTGTCAAGATTGAAAAATAAAAGTAGAAGGATGTAAATAACTATTTTAGCTAGATTTTAGATTGGCATAAGTTTTCATTGTGTTATACGCTTTGGTCCCCTATCATTGGTTTTTTATTTTTTTAACAAATTTTGATTAATTAGATATGAAAAGATGTGATTGAAAAAAAAATTAAGACTAAATTAAAAAAAAATAACAAGTTTGATGGCTTTTAGTTTTTTCATTGATTTTATGATTTCAAATAAAGATTTATTAAATTCAGCTAACTAAGAATATGTTCTTAAAAGTGTGCCTTTTTTAAATATTAAGATATTTTTTTGCGATATATAAACTCTTATGTCACTCCAAATTTTAATTAATTTTTGAAAAGGTATTATACCACATGGATTTTTAATAATCTCCAAATTGGCAATCCCAAATTTCATGGACAAAAAAAGAAGAAGAATATTACTGTGAATTATTAAATGGCACAAACTATAGGTACCAAACAATTCTACTCTATTCTCTCTTATTATTACAAAACAACCCTAAGAAACTTTCAATTTTCCCAACATACCCTTCAATAAAATTCCATAACCAGCCTCCATTTCTCCCAGGGTTCTCTTGCCCCTCGCTCGAAACCCCGAAACTGTAGTCAAAGGAGCTTTCCCTCCTCCCTTTTCCCCACGATTTCCTCGCCGCAAGAAACACTCCATTCAACAAGTAAGAAATTTACTTTTCAAAATTTTCACTTTTTATTTATTTCTTGATAATGGGATATTTCTGCAGATAATTTTATTTTTTTTTGCCTGTTCGGGATTTTTGCAGTTTGTTTTACTAATAATGCACGTAGTGAAAGAATGGGAAGTGGGAGTTTATTGTGGAATTTGACAAAGAAATATTTAACAGTCGGGGTCATAGGGCTAACCATTACAGACCGATATGCTAGTATTGTTCCGGTACGAGGTGGCTCTATGTCTCCTACGTTTAATCCTAGGACCAATACAGTTTTGGGGTCATTAGGTAATGCTTTGTTATTTTTTATATTTTTTGGAAGTTTAATGAGAGAAGTGGTTTTTTTTTTTTAATGCTGATTTGGGATTATTTTGATTATTTGTTTTGAGTGCAGATGACCGTGTTTTGATCGAGAAGTTTTGCCTTGCAAAGTACAAATTTTCCCATGGCGACGTGGTAGTTTTTCGGTAGGTGTTTTCGTGGATTTTGTTTGGATTGTGTTTCTGTCATAGTTAGAACCCATGCTTTATTCTTGCTGTGATGTGAATTTGTCTTTGGATGATTCTTGAAGCTGTAGTATAGAATGGAGGAAATTTAAGGTTTTATTGCATTTTGGAATCTTGAAATCATTTTGGTTATACCCCATTTGAACTGTCAGGAAGGAAGGAGTGAATTCAGGGTTCTTGGTTGGGGTTTTGTTGGCAGGAAAATCCATTTGTGGCATATTGAGGCATTATGGCCATGGAGCGGCAAGAGTAGTTTACTGATGGCAGTATAATTCTTCTCTTGTTTACTGATGAATCAGGCTCTTTGGACTGATGAATAATTAGTGTCATAACTCTTCTTTGCCTAATATGAATCTTTGGATCTGATTGAAACTGGTTTTCATCTGTGTCACAGTCTATTTACAGTGTCATGTTGGCTGTTTCATTATTGAGCTTAAAATAGTGTATATTTTACAACATTGTGATGCTTTGAAAGGTCTGGTCATATAGCAAAAATATATTCATGCAGAATTTCTATATAGAAAATCTGACTTGTAGTTATTCTTGCATCCTTTTGTAGCTCCCCAAGTGATCACAAGCAGAAACTCATTAAGAGAATTATTGGCCTACCTGGTGACTGGATGGGGACTCCTCAAAATGATGTGGTCAAGATTCCAGAAGGACACTGTTGGGTTGAGGGAGACAATCCAGCATCTAGCATGGATTCAAGAAGTTTTGGCCCGGTAAGTTATTTGTGCAACTATAATCATACATAGCTTCTACAAGGGTTGGACTTTTTCGATGACGTATCTTAGCACGCGTAACTGGTTTAACTGGAGTACCTTGCAAAATCTGTGTTATACTGCTAGTATTTTGTGCTTGCTATCTGATTTGAAGGAGCCTATTCCTTGCAGATTCCTTTGGGTTTAGTTCAGGGAAGGGCTACGACCATTGTATGGCCTCCTCAAAGAATATGCCAGGTTGAGAGAAGAATCCTTCAAGACAGATTTTCCCCCTCCGCATGATCTTCCATTAACAGTTCTCTTCTTGTGCGGGATCACAAATTCTCAAGTTTTTCCCGAGTCCCGTTTCAACATTCCTTTATCGAATCATGTTGCCTATTTGCTTTCCGCCCCTTTGTTGTGTGGCTTCACTGCAACCAAAACCGTGGTGCTCTACATTCCTTACTGAGAATCACAATTATTTGAAATATTCAGTGTATTGACAACTTGGCAAAAATCCAAATGGACTTGAGTGCATTTTTGAAGAGAAGGAAAGTTTTTACAATTTCTATATCCTTGTGCAAGTTCAATTTCGGTGTTTTATATTCCAATGCCAGGTCTTCCGAAGGAGGATCCTGAGATGTTACCTGGCAAGCTCTTTCGTCTCAAGTTTAGATGTGAAGCAAATTGGCATCCAGGGGCCATCGACATGTTTGTTTTTTAACACGCTATATTCTCCTGTTTCTGCAGCTTTGTACATAATGGGCTTGGATGTCTCATGCCCTTGGGTAGTCACATCTTGGGCTTACCAAAAGCCCAATTGAAGCAAGCCTAATGTTGACATTTCCTTTTGAGTTTTGATCATGTCAAGCTTATTAAACTCGTTTTTCCATTGAAATCTCATATCATAAACATGATTATAAGACCTAAACTACGATTGATTTAGCCCCGGGTTCAGGTTACAAGTATGGAGGGGAATTTACGATGAAACTTAACTCTATTTAAGTTTTAGATTAGTGGTTGGATGAGCTGTTATTGGATTGACTTTACTGACAAACTTAACTGGGTTTTGCAAGAATGACATGATATTAACATGATAATCAAAAGAATGTAATTAAGGAGAGAGTGGAAGGATAAATTTGCAGAGAGGGAGGTTAAAAGGGCAAAAGTAACTAATAACAGTAAAACCGAGGGCCACCATTGGCAAAAATTCCCATAAAGCAACTTAACAAATATCATAATTTTGTAGGCCCAAAAGTACCTCCCTCCTATATCACAGATTTTGCTTGCTTTTGTAGTATTTAATGAGCAGAAGTTACATACACAAAGTCATAATTTCTCATACTCGTCACAGCCTTCTTCGTTTTCCTCTTTCCCTAAAAAACTGCTGGTAAGCTCAACAAAAGGCCACTCTTCTTTTCTCTTCCTCTTTTATTTCACCCTCTATATATCCACGTAGTTTGTTCTTCGATTCATGCAGTTTTAACCTTCTTTTTGTTAATTCATGCATGTTCTTGATTCTGGCCTTTTTTTATTTACATTTTTGTGTGGTTTCGTAGAAAAAGAAAATCAAGAAAGTAAGACTATATTGATTCAAGAAAGAAAATGGGGAGGCTATTTCTGGTGGATCTTGAAGGAAGCTCTTATAGCTGCAAGCACTGCCGCACTCCTCTTGCTCTCAAAGACGACATCATCTCTAAGGTTCTTTTCTCTTTTCACTGTTACTTGGCATGGTTCTGTTATGTAATATGCAAGTTTTATGGGTTATAAGTTTATGTCAAGTGTCTTCTTCTTGCGTTACGCTGTGAAGTTGACATAAAGATATGTCAAAGAAGACCGATTGCTATGTATTGGTGAGTCTTGGAAAAGTAAATTGGCTGAATTACAAGAACTGGAACAGTGTGTGCTTTATGTATTCGTTTTCTGTTTGAAGTAGGAGAGAGCAACAACTATGATTCAGCTTTCTTGGATTTTCCATTTGCCTGTTACGTATTTTGGGATATATTTATTGGGTTCTTGCTGTTGAATAATGTTTGAATTAGTAGGGAATTCTTCCTTTATCGTGTATGACTCTAATAAACAGAATCTGATGTATCAGTATTTGTCCCCTAAGATCATGTGTAGATAATTTTTTTGTTAATAATTATTTAGGGCCTAGACATGTAAGGTGATTATGATTGTAATCTCGGCTTCCTTCTTGCAGTTCCCAAACTGAAAACCCATCTTTTAATTGTTCTTTTTTCTCATTTTGGCATCTGATATCAAGATTGAGTAGCCACATCCAAATGTATTATTGGATTAACTGGCTGCACCATATAGATTCTAATTCTTTGTTTTGTTTCCAGTATTTCTGCTCCAGGAATAGAAGGGCATATCTTTTCTATAACGTGTAAGTGTTCCTGATTATGGAATCCAATAGAACTTTGACTTCATATTATGATAATTGGCTCTGACTGTTTGCTTTTTGGTTTGATATTTGATCAAACTCGTGCACGCATCTTGACAAGACAAGGTGCTTAATATTAGTGTTAAATCTTCTGCAAAGTTCTTTCATCTTTTGTGGAACTTCCTTGTTGACTTCAATGGAAGGCCTTTTCCTTTCTTGTTTGTTGTTAGATATGAGAGGTCTTTAATGTTAGTTATTGTAGCATGAAGGAGACAGATAAAAGATTATCCTGTTTTGCTAGTGATTAAAGCTTGATTTATGAGAAAATATAGAGTACAAGGGGGGGGGGAATGTATAACGTAGTTGCAATGTTCAAAGAAAATAAAAATACAGTGCACATATGTATGGTCTCATGCTTATATCAATTTATAAATTATCTGTGCTGTAATTGCCACTTCTATGTCTCATTTTGCTTTCACAATGATGACAGTGAGAATGTCACCTATGGACCGAGAGAAGATCGAATGATGATAACTGGAAAGCACACTGTGGCTGACATATTCTGTGTTGTTTGTGGCTCAATTCTGGGGTGGAAATATGTAAGATCTGGCTTTCTTAGAAGCTATGGAATGTGTGTTCTTTCGTATCAACTGATTGTTGCATTAGTTATTTATTTTCAGCCTTTGTTTGATGCGTTAATGTTTGATGCTTGTAGATACATGCATATGTGAAGGCTCACAAGTACAAGGAAGGTTGGTTTGTCATTGAAAGGTGCCTATTACTACTGTCTTTGGTCGTTGAATTATCGATTTCCGTGTTTTGACGCCGGCCATTACTGTGGAGCAGGTGTAAGGTGTTGAATCCTGCCGGAACCCCCTATGAGGCCAATCAAGAAGCTCAGGTTGGTCAACAAGCTCCGAATGGTCAAGAAACTTGGATGGCCCAAGAAGCTCAGGCTGGTGGAGGAATTGATGTTGATAATGCTTGATTAGTTACTTAGTTTGTAGAATGTTAGTCTTTTTAAATGTACATTCTCTGCTCCCTTTGATGATGACCAAACCTACTAACTGGCTCCTTTGGTAAAGAAGCTCAGATTGGCTTCTTTTTTAGATGACACAAACTGGGTTGTTGACTGACCCATTTCACGATTAGCATCAGAATTTTGTCTGCGATTTTCAATTGTTTAGTAAAGAAAGTTCATGGAGAGATGAGGTCTGTTTTTTGCCAAGTTTCAGCCTTTCTATCGAAGTTGAATCTGTCATCACCTTGACCTAAAAGTTACAGTCAAACACTCTGCTCAGATGGGAGAGTTTGCACACTGACAGTCTCTTATTACCCGCAAGAACATGTTTGAGCTGCAATTCTCACTGGAACACTGCTCTTCCTGTCCTGGAATTTGAAACTGCCCTCTTCAGGAATTATAACTGAAAAAGGCCAGAATATTAGTGGAGCCCTTGTCCGATTCTAGGTTGAAATAGGCCAGAACAGCTACATGTGGATTCATATGTAAAGGTTTCAAATTGTTTGGAGACTGCAAAATGCTGTCATGAGATGAGAGCATGTGCTCTTGTCAAGACATTCTTCTGCTGCCATTCATAGCACAAACAGAAAAAAACATAATAAGAAAAACAGAAAGTACATATATCTTATCATATAAAAACTTTAATTCAAAATTTTATTATAGAATATTTTTCTTTTCAAGTAATTTGTTGAAATACGAACTAAACGCATTTATTTATATTAGTTTTAATTCTATCTCCAAAAATCCTAATAAATAACTATAGAGTTATTCAAGGAATTTCTAAAATAGAAAAAAAAAATAGAATTACCAATGCGCAATATTTGATTTTTTTACATGAAATAGAAAAAAAAAACCAAAAAGAAAAATATTTTTCTAAACTTAATATAAATATAAATAACTAAGAAAATACATAATTTCTCTTAAAGTCCTACTAAATCAGGAAAAGAACTTGTTCAAATTTTTCTTATTTGGATATCTAATTAAGACCTTTTAACCTCTTTTTTTTCCACTTCAGATGATAACAATTTTAGATATTAATTTCAATTCCTTATGTATCAAGGCCTCTTTTAGAATTTTAAAACTCACGATGGCTTATATGGAGATGGCTTATATGGAATGTAGTTACAGTTGTTTTTCAAATAATTTTTTGTGTCAAAATGCATGTCAATGATGTTTTTTTTTTATTTTTTAAAAAATTATTTTTGACATCAGCATATCAAAATGATTTGAAAACACTAAAAACATATTAATTTGAAATAAATAAAAAATTAAAAAAAATTTAAATTTTTTTTAATAATGCTTTTTAAATACAGAAATAAACAGGAATATGCGTATTCTTGCACACAACAACACCATTTTATTACGACGTGCCCAGAATAGTCTTTTTCATTTTGGTATTATTTACATAACAATAATTCTTAAAGCCTCCATCAATATGCTCTCCTTCATTTCTAAAAGCTTTACAATATAGCCTTTCATTTCTTGAATGTATCAAATGCATCAAACTTATTTTTCAGGAAGTAAGCATATACCTTCTTGTTGAAGCATTGATGAAGGTAACGTAATATCAAAAGTCTCCAACAGAAGCCACTAGAGAAGGCCTCCATACTTGTTCCAACTTCGGTAGATTTTTTTTTTATAGAAGTAACTTCATCCCTTTTTAACTCGTATGATCGAGTTTATATTTCCGTAATTCTTCTTGATTTTCAGCTTTAGCAATAACAATAGTATTTTTTTATCCTAAGATCGTATACAAGGCATCAAGTTTCTTGTCTCGAGCCAAAACTATTTCTCATTTAGAGATTTTTCATATATTTTTTCAAAAAATATGTTAGATGATCATTTTCATCAAGTCATCTCATAGAACTGATTAAATTTGCCATAATACAACAAACATCTTGTTTCCTCGATTTTAATTTATTTTTATTCATAAATCTGGATTTTGATTTGTTTCTTTTTGAGTTTTTATCTCCTCTTTTCCCCGGAGTACTAATATTAAATGATTTTTATCTATTTGAAAAGTTGTAAACCTATTAGAGATATAAGATACATCAAAATTATATTTCATAATAAAACTACAAAGTTAAGATTCTTTGTGTGAAAATCCTATCCGGTTTAAACCTTATCTTTCTACATCAACTTTTCTACTCTTTAATTTATTGCGGGCGTGTGTGCCCCATGAAACTTAGTGTTCTCGTCACTCACCACATTGTCACTTAACCTTGATCAGTTCAAACTTTGATGAGAAAAGCAAATCATGGCTACAGAAACACCAAAGTCCAGTGATTACTACTGCTGCATCTATTTTTCATTCCATAATCGATGTTACTTATCATGTTAATTACTTGTATTAATCATGATTTGGACTTTCTATCATGCCTTGCACCACAAACATCAAAAGGATCCGAGGCCCCTAGGGCAAAAGAAGAACCATATCAAGGAGTTGCTGGTGAGGAAAAGGAAGACTATTTAGCCTGTCCGTTGTCAATTTGTTCAACTTTTTTCTGTTTATAATTTGCAACTGTGCTTCTAACATAAATTTTGCGACTTTTAAACAGTGGAAGTCCTCTGGAAGTTGGGCCAAGAAAGAACAACGGACTCATAATTCTAACATTTTAATGTGCAGTTCTTCCATTCTTTGTATTCGCAAGATATTAATCAGCAAAGTTTTGTGTGCGGCGATTGAGGAGGATGTGATGATGCCATCAGGAGAAGTGGCCGTGATGAAGAGGTTTATTTTTTTTATGGTTTTAGATTTGAGTCCTGTGATTGCTCATATAATAGCCAATAAAAATTTATATAAGGGTTTGTAAAATTAGTCAAAATCTACGCAAGCTAATTTAGACACCAACATTAATAAAAAGAAAAAGAAAAGAAATAGCTGTGAACAACAGTGACGATGGGGAGAGTAGCTGGTGAAGGATTTATGTAGTTATTAGACTTGATGTCAACCGGCGGATTGATCTAGAAAATCTAAATCTTGAAGCATGAGAGATGATATAGATATTGATATTGCCATATTTGTTGACTCGGCTGAGTTTATAATGACTCGTTAACTTAGACAAATTTAATTCAAACTCGATTTAAACATGACGGGTCAATATTTGATTAAAAAAATAATAAAACATTATTATTTTAATAAATAAAAAAAAGTTAGCTGAACTTGATTTGATAGTCCACAAGTTGGACCAATGAAGCAACAACCTAAGCTCTTTTAACACCATGATAATTTGTAAAATGTGAAATTACAAGTTTATTTCATCAGATCTTTAGATTTCATGTTGTTTTGGGCTTTCAAATTAATTAATTAATTACGTGTTTGTTATTGCATAGAAAATTTCAAATTATTTTAATATATTACTATTAAAAAATATATTTTAAAAAATAATTATTACCATAATATTAAATACACAATAACAAGAAACAAACAAACAAACCTCTTCTGAACCCTCAGGGCACATGGTGTCAATTTTGAAACCCCCATGGAGTGGTCTGCAATTAATATAATTATAAAAATGGAAAAGGGATTAAAAAAAAAAGTGTCCTGAATTTTAATGAATCTTCTTATTATTTAAATCAAAATGATGTCGGTTGTGATATTATATCATGGATGAGATCTATAGAGCTGCTTCGCCAAATTGGAAACTTGAAAACTTGGCTTAACATTGCCATGATTCAATATGTGGACTATGATGTTCATGTGTAATTTTGGCTTTAGACTAGTCGTGCTCTTGCTCCAAACAAAACTTTTGCTCCATGTTTTTTTTTTTTTTTTTAAGTAATTCTTTTGATAGAATTTTTATCACGAGACGTTCTTGTGAAATACATGCCTCTTTATTAATCATGGAGTTCATTAAAAAATTCCACACTATGCATAATTTAACAAATACTCGTACAATAATTAACATTTCAATGAGTGGAAATAGTAAGATAAATAGATATATTAATATGAAAATCACGTATAAATCTTGATATGATGAATTTTAAGAAATTTTAAGAGTAGCTATTAATAGTCACTTTCTTCAATTTTTTCTCCAAAAACATCGAAAAAAGTTTTTTATTTGTAGTAGAGCATAGGTTTTTTTGTTAAATAAAAAGATGAGAATTTAACTTAAATCTTTGATAACAATTTTTATTATTATTATTAACATAGGTGTCTGAGTCAGTTTATGCATACCTCGATTAATTTCACGGACCCTAAAGTTAACGACCATATAAGCCTCTAGTGACCATCATATTAGCAATTACAAGGTTTGAACCTGAGACCACTGAGAAGAAAATTTCTTGATCCCAAGTGTTTACCACTAAATTTTTGTTTACATCTATAGTGGGTTTGGGAATCACTATTTTAAGAGCTAATAATAATTACAAAAGATGAAAATAAATTTGATGATGTAAAAGAGTAAATTTTTTATCCATCATATTTTGGGTAAAATAATTGCTTCAAATAAGATTGGATTGTGTAAGAAAATCTCATACCTTCTTATATGTTTAATATATGCACAAGTACCGAATCACTTACCATGATCCAATTAATGAAAAAGAAACCTAATTGTAGCTTCCTTTCATGTTAATGAAGATAAACATAGTTGTAAAAAATAAATTATTTTAATTAATATAAAATCAAATACTTAACATAATTATGCATTGATAAAAACAAATTACGAGACATGATTTACCCAGAAAAAAAATAAAAATTAATCAAAGAGGAAGAAATTGTGCATTTGAAAAACTAATATCTTAAATGCCCAGATATTTAGCATCCTTTAAATCAAATAAAATAATTGAAAAGAAGAAAAAGGGGAAATTATATTAAAAAAAAAAAAAAAAAAAAAAACCTAAAAAGAAACTCATTTTCATTTCAGTAATCAACTATGAAATAATAAATTTGTAAATTTTTTTTTATGATTTCTTCATTATGGTCAAATATATTATTTCTCTTTCTCTCCCGCCTTCTCCACTCAGTCTAAAGTCAAATATATTAATTTTTTTTTTTTGTTATTGTAAAATAAACTAACCTAAAGGAGGATTATTTAAATATATATATATATATATATATATATATATATCATTATTTTAAATTATTATCATCATCGTCATAAAAAAAACTAAAAGGAAAAAGTCTTTAACTTTATTAGTTTTTTCACTATAGAAATAATACTCTTGAAATTTTGTTGATGTTTGAGTTTTGTGTTACCTTTATACTTTGAAAATAATATTGTTGTAATTTTATAGGATTTTTGGATATGTGAATCCTTTCTAGAATCATCTCTATTTACTGTAGAGATATAAAAGATGAGTTTTTTTCATATTTTTCTTATATATCTAACCTTTTTCTAGCACCTTCTTGGCAACCTCTGGAAGAAAGTTAAAAGAAATAAATTGATTCTCTACTCTATCTAATTTTTCTCTACAACCCTCTCAAAACCCTCTTAAACATTTTTTCATCTTTCAAGTTGCTAGAAAATTCTAGATCAAACCATTAACACTACGAAGGGGATTGGTGAGAACTAAGCAAGATTAGAAAAGACCTTCCTTCATAATTAGCTAGATAAAATATAAAATTCTAGAAATAGAAAAAAATCTTCTGGTCTTTCTCTTCTCTAGAGGTGCTTGATTGATTGTCAAAATTCGATATGCGATTTTGGGAGAGGTGGGGTTAAGTTAATGGGAGAAGAAAATTGAAAAAAAAATAACAAGTTAATTTTCTAAAAAGAAGGCCTTGTGTGAGATCTTCGTGCTCTGTGACTTCAAAGTTGTTGTAAATTGTAATTGTCTTCTCCATAAAAAGCAACTCTTTGAGTGTTTTTTGCTCATGATTGTTTCTTGGACTCCTCTCAATTTCTCTGTGGTTTTTTAGGATTTTCTCTTTGTATAATCAGTGTATGTCATGTCTCATACAATCTTGAAGTCACGCTAGCCATCTTCGAGATACACTGACGCCGAATTGGATTTGATAAGTTTGTGACTATAGACTTGGAATTGGATAGGGCTTGCATTTTGAGCTTTTCTTGTGCTTCTTGCAATTTTAGGGTGAGATATAAATTCCTTTAGTTTGTCCTCAAAGAACCAGGCAAGTCTACTATCAATTTTTTTTTTCTTTTTTTATTTACCAAATTCTCTTTTTTTTATTTTTAACCATATCTAATCTTTATTATAGATGTCATGCCACTTTCAAAATAAAGCTGCTATGTTTTCAATTACACGACACAACCATAGCATGCTTGATGTGAAATTACCTTGCAATTTAGTGGACTTCTTGATTATGGCTTGTTTTCTTTGCATTCTTACTAACAACTACCTCTATTTATTGGTTCAATTTGCAATTGCTTCTCCCTTTGCTGCTACTCATTCTCTGCATTATTGTTTTTTGGGTGTCCTTTGACTAGCGGATAAATCTATGAAGGTTGCTATATCAACTCTAATGATTTTAGATATAAAAAACAATAAGAAAATACTTAATAATGATGGCAATATCAGAATCAAGATAAGTTCTTATAGAAAATAAGAGGAAGAACAGAATAATCCTCCAATTTGTGTATCAAATCAAGTTTGAACGAGACTGCGTGCGGCCCTCAATAATTTTCTTTCTTTCTTTCATGGTTCTACTGTTGGTGTTCGCCCTGGAGCCCAGTTCGGATCCTGTGTTGAAATGGGCTAGCACAGGCCTCGATTTCAATTGGTATCAGAAACAGATTTCATTTCCTCGACTGGAGACTCCGAGATGCTGCTGCCTGCCACCGAGATGAGAGCATGTGCTCTCTCTCTTCGAGCAAGACGTTCTTCTCCCACAATTCCTCCGACACAGTGACACAGACTGCTCAATCATGGACTCCCACTGTTAATAAAAGTGACATGCACGTGGGATTCACCATCCACGTAGAATAATCAAGAAAAACGAAAGGCTTATAGCTTGAGATACAAAAAATAATCTCCTGAAATGGAGGCTTGAATCGGTGGGTCTCCAAACATTCTGCCATGCACATGGCCAGGCCTACAATTCGAAGAATCCCTTGCAATGTCATAATTCTCTCTATCTTGGCATCAAATGGGTGCTTGATGTCTAATCCAGTTCAGTGGGGGTCCTCTACCATTCCCCAGGGTTCGACTATGTTTGTGAGATTATGATGCTCTTGCTGGTCCCGTTGTTACCATACATAGATTCGAAATTAAATATGTTTAATTTTGTTCGTGAATGATTGATTTCTGAAAAGCTTCTGGTTTTTGCCATGCAATATTGAGAAATATTCATCATGATTCAGGAGAAGAAAAAAAAAATAGAAAAGAGGTGGCAACTTATCAGGGTTTTTATATATTTATATCCTATTTATTATTTATCAAGTAAAACAATAAAAAAATATATCTTTTTTATTTATTAAAATTCATTGTATTATTATTATTTATTATTCAGCAACAACAAAAAATTGCAATCCACTGGAATTGAATGAATAAATAAATGGATCTTGAATTCGAAGTCAAGAATAATTTGCAAGGATCAGCAGTTTGAAGAAAAACTCTATTCGAACAACAAAAATACAATTGTTTTTTTTTTTTTTTGTAGGATGCATGCCAAACAAGACACTGTGAAAAACCTAATTAGCATGACTTGTGCTGAATGTAACAAAATCATACCAAAGAAAATGGATTGGGAAAATATTCAATAAAACCTACATGTTATGAAGATGACACCTTCCTAGGATGCAAAATATTTGAAAAAAAAAAATATTTATTAATTAAAATATTTTTTTTATTAACATAAATATTCAGCCTATCTTGTATGCACCTTGACTAATTTTACGAATTCTAAAATTAACAACTATGTAAGTCTCAACAAATGACCCTAAAATTTATGAGGCTCGAACTAGTGATATCTAAAAAGTCAACTCGGGACTTAATAAGTTGAGCTACACCATTTAAATTTAAATATTTTTTAATAATAACAAAAGTACATTAACATTAGTTGAAAATCATTTCATGTTATGAAATTGTAAGTGGGTAAATTTTTTTTTTACTTGATAATTATAATTAATACAGTATGCATGTTGTATGGATATAATTATATAGAGAAAATACATCATATTGTCAAATTAGTACATCAAATTTTAAATATAAAATATTAAAGTTGTTTAATTTTGTTTATGATTTCTTAGTTATAAACCAAACACAATAAGACCTCCTCTCGAGAAGATTAAAAGAAAATCATGTATCGGGTGTAAGTAAATTAAAATAAACGATATAAAAACGTCTATTTTTTTTTGTTTCGTTACTTTATTGAATCAAGAAAAACATATTTATAATGTTTATTAATTGCATTAAATTTTTTTGGGTTTAAGAGTTTATTTGAGAATATGGTTGTGATTGTTTTTTAAAGTGTTTTTCGTGTCAAAATACATTAAAATAATATATTTTTTTATTTTTAAAAAATTATTTTTTTAAATTAGTATATTAAAATGACCCAAAATATATAAAAAAATTTAACCTGTAACAAAAAAAATTATTTCTTAAAAAACTATAAATACAACCCCATTTCTAAACACCAACTAAATCTCCATAGTCATTCATATTTTTAATCAAGTACAAATTTTATATTCCCACTATTATATCGCCATCAATCACGTTCTTACACTGCCATAAAATCTGGAAAATGTCGATGGAAGGCATATATAGTGAAGATTTTGTCTGTATTTTCTAACACTGATGGACATGGTCGGAAATATTCTTGTTCAGGTTTTTTATTCTTTCAGAATATTTTATCATTATTTCGGTGATGTTTTCATTATTATTTTTTATATATGTTTTAGTTTTGTTTGTTATGATCACCGAGCTAACCATTAAAAGATTAGCCTGCAAATTAATGGATTCTAATACAAACTTTAGATTATAAAAGACTATGATATTATTGGATTAAAACACTATATATTCACAAATCAATCTCTATTTATTTATGGACATTCTAAAGACATGAAAATATTCAAAAACAAAAAATTAAGTTATATTGAAATGAACTATTCTTCTTACCAACATCATACCTAGCTAGTCTCGGCATGACATCAATTTCAGTCATTGTAGTTTCATTATATTTGTGTATGGAGGAGCGGACAGTTTTAAATGCCAATCCTTTCTTTTCATTATATCTTAAAACATCCCAAAACTTGCCCCAAAAGTCCTCGCAAGAAAGCAATCATGAGATAAGAATAAGAAAATAATATAGAAATAACTACTTAAATTATAAATCATAATGGCATATAAGAGGGGATATAATATGACAAAATCAAAACCCAAAAAGGACTAACCTTCACCCATCTTGCTAAGAATCTTTAATGTAATTTTAAGAGGTGTAACTCAACTGATTAGGTTTTAGATTTACTTCCTAAGAGTCACTAGTTGGAATCCCACAAACCTCATGGCCACTGGAGGCTTACATGGTTGTTAATTCCAGGCCCTGTGAGATTAGTCGAGGTGCATACAAGCTAACCCGAACACCACGTTAATAATAAAAAAAAAAAAAAAAAAAAAGAATCTTGACTGCAAAATTAAAGGGGGGGAAAACATTGATAAAATTCCAATCAAGATTTCAACTAATTAAACAGTAAAATTGATATAAAAAAAAAATTGATACTCAACTAATTATTTATTATTTATTCATTTCAAACTTATCCAACTTAAATTAATACCTTTTAATTATTATCAATTCCACAAAAAATCAATTTTTCTTAAATTTCCAACCTAACAACAAAAATGAAAAATGTAATTAATACTCATTAAATTACCCATTATTTTTTCAATTATAACACATTTAAGATATAAAATTAAACTCAATTTCATCAAATAATAAATAAAATTAATTTCTCTCAAATTCCAAGCAAACTTTAACATATAAAGCATACATTAATACAATAAAATTATCTATAAAAAAAGCTGTGAAAAAATTTAAATATATAAGTCAATTACAAATACTACAAAAACATTTCAATAAATTAACCTAAAATATAAATGGATTACAAGAAAAATAGATAAATTTACTTAATTGATGTAGTAAAGGTTCATAAAAAATGAAACAAATAAAGGAAAGCTAACACCACTAACAAATGTAGGTCAACATCATCGGGTTAGGTGGCTGAATATGTAACAAATAATATAAGGAGGGGTTGTTGTTTTATGACATAAGGTTGAAGAAATGGGAGAAAAGATAACTACCATGTTTTAGCTTTGATGGGATTTTCATCAAATTGTTAGTGTGTCAAATTAATGTTATTTTTATTATTATTTGTTAAATTTTTTTTATTATGAGTCCAATAATCTCTATACTAAATACTCCCATTATGTTAATTTGTGATATGGGATTGATGTGACATTATCAAACATTGAAATTTGTGCTATGTGTGGGAACAAAATGAATTAAAAAATAATAAGGATAGAGAAAACAAAGTGAAAGTAAATTTATTTTTTCTTTTTTTGTGTTGGATGTGATGAAATTAGAAGCCATGAAAGTACACTTCCTTTTTTTTTTTTTTGGAAACGATAAAAAAAAAAGTAAAATCAATTATTTGCATAATGTGTATTCAAAATTTATTTTTTGAAAAAATAATATCAATTGGATCAATTCAGCACATGTGTTTTGAATCTAATCCAATTTAATATAATTTTCTAAAATTAAAATTTATCAATCAATTTTGTATGTCTTTCTTTACTAATCGAGTCATTATCATCAACTATTTTTTCATTTTTATTAGTGTCAATCATCATCACCAACCCCCACTATCCTCACCCTCCTCATTGAATAATTGGCTAAAATAAAGAATACAAATATCTCTGGCAAATTAGTAAAAAGATATGATGCAAACAAGGGGTTTAGCCTAGCAAAAATGAGGCAACAATCTTGAAGAATAAAATTACTATTATATGCATTATGCATTTAGTTTAAACTAACAAATATCTTTTACTAAAACAAAATTATAATTTTACAAGTTTTTTACTCAATTTCTTTCCAAACAAGAAGAGTATTGTGCTTGCGGATATTTTTTTTATATATATAATTACCTTATGTAATTTAGTTTATTATAAGTTATAGATAATGCAGTGTAGATTAAAACTTTGCAAGTTATGGAAAAAAAACTGAAACTTACATGGAGCAGCTATTTCAAAAGAAAGGACTTGTAATCAATTTCTACAATCTTGAACTCTAAACTATAGCTAATCTCAACTCGAAGTCTTCTTTGACCAAGCCACAGAATCATAAAAGTACTTGTTTTTATGTTTTTAAAATTGAAATAATAGAAGGAGCATGATATTCCATATTGCAATTTTTGAACTTTAAATCTTCTTTGACCTAGCTAAAGATTCATGAAAATTGTTGTTCCTTTGCTTCCAAAATTGGAATAATGAATATATATGTATACACACACACACACACACACACACACACACTTTCAATAGAGTCTCATTTGCCTCGCATTAATATACCTATAAATACAACAACATAAAATACGTTTGCCTTACACAAACAATATTTAAGTAGCCTCAAGCTTATCATCCAAACAATTTCATCAATTACATCGCATTAATATACCTATAAATACAACAACAACTTAAAATGCATTTGCCTCACACAACCAATACTTAAGTAGCTTAGACATACCATCCAAATAATTTCATCAATTACAATTACTCAATATATTTTATATACCAGCAGAGTTTATATTATTTTACGACTTATATATATAATGAAACCCATAATAATTATTAATCCTTGCTTTCACTTTGTTACAAAAATTAGAATATTAAAACTTCATGTATACATCAAGCTTAGTTACATGACATAAGATGGAATTTATAAAATTCTACCCGTCACAGAAACTATGGAGTCCCAACATTAAAATTATTATTATGACAATAAATAAGAAACTGAGTAAATAATGAATAAAAGCATGAAAATATACCTTACACTTACATACCATGTTAAACTTTAAATGAAAATATAACTACAATAGTTTCATCTCATTCGTATTATCTCTTTCAAATAACATGGTTCTTAATTTACTTCAATTCAATCATTACATCTTTATAAACTGATCTTCATCGTTGCAATCAACTTAATTTCATATTATAATCTTTGTCATTATAGTCGACTTAGTTTCACCTTATAATCCCTATCATTGTCGTTGACTTAATTCTTTCCAAATATAATCATCATTCACGCGGTTAACTTAGTTTTTTTCACATAATTTTTGGTAATTTATTTCACAACTCATTTCACATATATATAAAATTTTTAACAAAAAATATTTATATAAATAAAAAGGTGAGGTGAAGAGTATTTATTTAGTACTCTAATAGTATACACTCCCTTAATTGCCAGTTCAACCTCGAATGTCTCTTATAATTTTCATGGAAATATCCCTGAGTAGTACCTATAATATTTCAATCCATTGTTCATACTTATTAAAATACATCATTATTTTTTTCATATTGCTAACTTGTATTTCAAATATATTTTTACATTTTCTCATATTTTCAACTTGCATTTAGCATAGAATTTCACATTCTTATTACCATTATGCATCCTACATAAATTCTCTTATTTTCCCAATTTACTTTGTCAGCCAAAACTCAAGATACAATATCATTTAAATTAAAGGTTCTCAATCTATTATTAAACATAATAACATCGTTTATAAATACCCAACATTAACACAAATCTATGAATTCTCATACTTTCATCTCTCCATATTTACAAACATTATCCTATATCTAAACATTATTTCACATGAATCACAATCAGGATTAAAAATAATTTCATCATTCTATCGATTCAATTTAAGCATAATAACATCATTTAAAACACCAAAACTTACACAATTTCCATCAATTTCCATACTTCTATTTTTCAACATTTAGCAAACATAAATCAATATTCAAATAACTTATTTCACATGAATTACATTCAAGCATAACACACTACTATTATCATAGAAATCAAATCTAAACATAACAACATCATTTAAACCACTATAACTTATATCACTTTCACCAATTTCCATACTTTTCATCATTCTAAAATATAATAACAATAACTAAATTCTTAGCAATTCACATTACAATATTCACAACCAATTTCAAACATTCCACCATCATTAAAACTTAAAAAATGAACCTAATTTAATCAAATTTCTAAATCCCCCAAAATCCCTAACCATAGTCGGCCACTACATACTTCAATTTTTCATAATGAGATTTCAATTTTCTTCAATTTAATCTCTTAATCATATCATCTAAACCATAATTAACTCATAATTACACAAATTCACTTTTCCAATCACAAATACACATAAACCTTTGAAGTCTCAACTCCCCCCTCCTCAATTCACTCAATTTAATTAGCCTTTGCAATTAATTTCAAAAATCCTTCTGTCACTTTTAATTAGTGCACTTTCTCTCTATTCACCCAAACTCCCATCTCTGTAAGGTTTTACTAATTTGATTTTGTTTTTTTAGGAAATCATCTAGCTTGCACTATCATACAATCAAATTTGAGAAAAATGAAGTGGTTGCTAATATGATGGTGATTGGAAGCTTATATGATCATTAACTTCAAGGCTTGTGGGATTAGTCGAGGTACGCATAAACTGACCTAGATACCCATGTTAATTAAAAAAAAAAAACTTAAGAGAAATGAAGGAGAAGAAGAAATTCAAGCTTTTTTCTTCTCTATAGGCCACCAACCTCTTATAAAGAGGAGAGAAGGAATTTTTCCTTCTATTTACAATAATATAACTTATTTTATATATCACGTGTTATTTTTATTCAATCTCTTATTGTTAATATATTTTATGTGTGTATTTATTTTTTATTTTGTTTTCTAGATTTTTACTAACTAATCGAGGATTCTCACCCCTAGCCATAATAATTTTCCTTTCAGTTTATTATTTTCCAGTTGAGAATTATACTAGTTAACACCGGATTTACACATATTTATCTTCTAATTGATTGCGGACATCTTACATTAAAAGCTTATGAATTGGAAAAAAAATCTACATAGAATTGCTTGCCGTAAATGACATAATATAACGAATAATATGTTACCTGTCCATTTATCAACTCAGAAGTGATTGCTAATGTTTTGCATCCATTTCAGATTAGAGAGAAGTTAGTAAATGTGGGTCCATGTATACTTATTTTTCATTTTCTTTATCTTTTATTTTCTCCCCCAACCAAGTGAAGATTTCTTGAGATTCGTGTTTTCATTCCTCTCAAACACTCCTTCAAATATAATATTACACATAGAGAAATCTATAACGTTAGAGTTGAGATTTATAAATTACAAAAAGATTTTAAATGAGGAAATAACATTAAAAACATAAATAACATTAAGAACATAAATGTAAACTTTACTGAACATTATAAAGATAATTTCTTTTCTAGGGATTGGTTTGAGGGTGGGGAATATGAAACTTTATAAACTAACATTCATCTAAGGATTAAATTAGAAAAAAAAAAAATTGTGCCCCCCCCCCCCCCCACCAACACATTAAACATCTATCAAACATGTAATTCTTATCAAAACAAGATTCTAACATGCATATTAATCATAAAATATATATTTGAATAAATTAAAACATAACAAAAAATATATATTTACTTATTAAAGCACTTAAAAATTGATCAAGTTTTATTGTTGTTAAAGATCAATAATTTATCCTTAAGATTTTATTGCTTTTCACTTAGTATAAAAGATCTTTCTTCAGTAAACTTCTTAAGATTCTAACAACGCTGCCTTGTTTAGATATACTTCTAAATAATGTAATGAACCAAGTAAATAAAACTCTTAATTCTCTTTAAAGGACCGAACTTAAGCTCTAGATTTTTTTAAGGAATATTATAAAGAAAAAGAGCTTTAAAAACCAAAAAAATAAGGCTAAAAATTTTAGTGAAGAAGAGGATAAATTCTATCAATACAATAAAAAAATTATCCAACCATAGACACTTTTCTTCAACTTTGTTTTTGTTATAGAGAATTTTAGTAATAAAAAACTAACAGAATTCTCTTAGAATTCTTTCACTGACAACTTTTATTATCTTTCATTAAATAATAGTTAAACCTAAACTTTTTGGAGTAAATCATATGATTGACTTTTGGATTAAAATTATTTTACAATGAATCCAAACAGGGCTCGACTTGGGTTGGCATGCATTTGTGGATTCAAATTCAAAGCTCATTTTGCTTGGACCATCCTCCATCTAAAATCTTAAGTGCCCTTTGAATTTAATTTTAAATTCTTAACTTTCCACTAAATAAGACACATGATAAATTTATCTTTTTTCAATGTGAGATAGTACTTTTAGAGAGTTTTGAGTTTTATCAAAACATGTCAATCAAGAATTCTTTTAGATAAATTTTTTATTCACAAATAATTTATTTAAATCATGTTAATATTTCATATTAAAAAAGTTACATTAGAGATTAAATTCTAATAAATTTTAACACAGATAATAAGTGAATTTCAATTTTAATTTTATCTCAAATCTGTCCATCTATCATTTTTTTTTATAAAAAAATCTCTACATGTTCGAGAAGAAGACTTTATATCCATTATCGCATAAGCTGAATTGAGATCTCTAGTTATAATTTTACAGGTTTTCTTCCCACCACGAGGTTTAACTTGATTGTAAATGGGTTTGATCTACAAATTTGATTTAATATCATCATTTAATATCCGAATCTTAGTAGATGTTATGAAAGAAATAAATCTTGTGAATGTATCGGAATATATATGAATAATATTCTTTAAATCCAATATAAAAAATGTTTAATATTAGTATGAAAAAAAATAGCTAAAAACAAGAAGACATGATTAAGAGAGTATTTGAAAACGCTGGCTAACTTATGTTTTTTAAAAAATTCAATTTTGTTCTTGTTAAAAATTAATTTTTTTATGTGTTTTGGATCGTTTTAATGCATTGATCTCAAAAATAATTTTTTTTTAAAAAAAAACATCATTTTGATACATTTCAGGATGAAAAACACTTTAAAAAATAATCACAACCACATTCTTAAACAGGCCTTAAAGCTAGCAATTTTATCGCAACATAATGGATATCGATCCAACCTAAATGGATGGTTGTTTTTTGAACTTGATGGATAATGAATAGAATATAGATATTATTAAATCCGATCTGAAATTTACTTAAGCCTAACCTGAAATATATATTTATATTATATAAATATATTTTTAGGATATTTATATATTTTTTAATATATATATATATACCTTAATATTAATATAAATAATAATAGATAATAAATATGATACCTTACCAATAAATAATTTATAAATATCTAAATTTTTTATTTAATAAATAATAGATAAGTTTAAATCTATAGTTACCCACTGTCCATCCACGGACACGATGCATTCAACAACTAAAATCTATATGAAATCAAAAGTAAACTTTTATGTGTATTTTATATACACTCACTAAACTGGAGGATTTAAATTTAGATAATTTTATTATAAAGTTTTGTGCAGATGTGATTGGATTTTTTTTACTTTCATATTATTATATTATATATGACAAATTATCTTCAAAACTAGTAGGGTTACGATCAACAAACACTGATTGAAGACCGTGACTGAGTACAAAAGCAGGAATCAGAAAAGCGGGGTCCGCAAGAAGAGGCAGACACCAAATTTAAACCACACGATTCACGAGGCTCACGAACCATGACTCGAACTTTGATTCATGAGCTCCAATAGTGGCCGTTGGATTGTGCTGACACATCTCGAGAAATCCAACAGCCTACGTTTGAATCAAGGCATCTTTTGAAAGATCTTACAGGTTTTTGAATTGCCCTCTCAGGCTCAGCCACAGGGAATTATTAGTTACTCTGTACGTTTTTTAGCGATTGGTCAAACGTCTTACAATTGCTGTGATATCAGAATGTCTTTCCCTCTATTTTTTTTTAATCTCACTATTCGGACCTGTTTTAAGATTTAACTACAATATTGCCCTCGTCCGCTCAAGATTTGTTTTTTTTTTTTTTCGCATTTTGTTTTCCTCTGATCTTTCTAGATTTCTTGATGCCCTACTACAATAAAAAGTAATATTTTAACTATCTATGGAAACGCATGAGCTTAACGATTGTTTGGAATTGCATTTTAATTGCATTTTTTAATTTTTTTTAGTTTTATATTTATATTTTTTTAGTTTTTTTATTATTTTAATGTACTAATATCAAAAATTAAAAAAATATATATTATTTTAACAAGTTTCTAAACAAAAAATATTTTGAAAATCAACATTTATTAGACTTTCAAATTATTTTATTTATATATTAGTTATAATCTTTATCAAACCTAATTAAATAGTAGTAGTAGTATCATTCATAACTTATTCAATAACAACTCATTAAAACCACAACCATAAAAATAAATGCTTGATAAGTGTAAAACATATAATGCATTATAAATAAACAATAAATATATTAATTATACAATGATGTTTTACATCTAAAATTAATTCAAATACTTTTTAATATAAATCCTCATCGTTTTTATTTTTATCTTCGTATTCATCATCATCTTCTTTGTTGAATGGAAGCTATCAATTTCTTTATCTTCTTCCACTTTTGTATGTCCACTATTACTCAATATATCATTTAACTCATCAACATCAATATGAACACAAGTGTTCTCAGTGATATAAAAATTTGAGTTTTCTTCTAATTTGGTGGATAGAGTAACTCGATATAGATAAACTAACTCATCAAGTTGAAATATATTTGCTCCCTTAGTTACTTAATCGTTACCATCTTTAATAAGTTGGACACGATTTTAGATTTAGTTTTCACAATGAATAACCAGTCAACTTTGTTACGATCCTTTTTAAAGGAATGATTATACATGTAATACATTCGTTGGTATTGTTTAGGGAAAAAAAAACATTGTTAATGTTTCTAAGTGTGTGTTTTTTTTATTAATTTTGACCAAATCATGGTAAGAATCTACTTTAACTCCTTTATTTGTATCACACCAATAAAATTTAAATAAAAATACTATATTTTATATCCTATGATATTGCAGTTAAAACACCTTTTCTAATTCACCATAATAATAAACTTCAAACTTATTAAAAGTTGGTCCCTTAACACAAACTCTATTATTATAGGTATTTTTACCATTTTCATACTCATCGATATAGGAAACATATCCATCAATGAAATACCTATTATAACATTGGGCCTTTCTTTCAAGACTTAAAGATAGTAATTTTAAACTTTCAACATTGCTCCCTTATTATACACCTGGTTAAAGATAACAACAATTAATGGTTGGCCAAAAAAAGTTAAGTAAATATATTTTTATTAGAGTTACAAATTATTAAATACTTGTATTTTTAACCATGTGACAAATTGTTCATAATATAATTAAAAAATTATGTTTAAGTAAGATATGGATTTTTAAATAACAAAAATTGATGATGTTGCCTATAATAAAGCATATCCATCAAGAAATCACAAATTCTTAAGTCATTTGTACACAAAAAATTATGTATTTTTTTACGACATATTCCTTATCACTAAACAGCTCCATAATCTAATGATCACAAAGCAAAGCTATATTTGTTCAGGCTTTTATATTTTTTTTGTTTTCCTTTTGATGTCCAAAATCATGTTAAAAATATTTTTAAATATATTCTTCTTGATATGTATGACATCTAAATTATGATGGATGAAATTAGCATTCCAATAAGAAAACTCCTAAAAAATACTATGTTTTACTCAATTATAGGTCACACCAAAACCAAAAAAATTTTACTTACCAAATCAAAAATCAAATACAATGTCATTGTATTGCGAGACAACATCATACAATTCTTGACTTGATAATATCAATAGTGCAACATCCCTTTCAGCTTTACCTTTCAAGAAGTCATTTTTTTAATTTTTGTGTCGATGATCACTTGATAAGAACCTCTAATGACAATAATAATAAAAAAAAACAGTTTTACAACCATTCGTTAAAGTATTTTTTAAATATTTTTCGCTTGTAAATGCATCAAAATAATATATATTTTATTTTTTAAAATTTATTTTTGACATTAGCACATCAAAACGATCCAAAAACATATAAAAAAAAATTAATTTGAAGCAAAAAAAAATTGAAAATTTTTTTCAAAAGCATGATTGGATTGCAAAAATAAACACTGGCTCATTTAAGCAAGATTTTCCATTCATACGTAGTAGAACTTAACTAAAAATTCTTTCTTATTTGTACAATTTATTTTATAAATTTGTTATATTTGAAAAGGAAATAATGGAAAAAATATTGAGTTCTAAGTGATTTATTTCAAATCTTAAAAAATAAACTTTTCTTTTTTTGTTTGCATCTATGGATGAGAATATTAATATTAGGTTTCCATTCGAAAGTTTGACAGTTTTTTTAAAGGGTTCATGCTTTATTAAATTTGAGATGTTGTTATATGATTTAACTATCAAAGTTTGTTATAAGGAGAGTTTATTCTACATTATAACTATTAGTATATACAAAAATTTGAAATATATGACCATAAGATAAAACTTTTGAACTTTTGAAAAAATACATTATTCTGTAAGAAAATAAAATACTATATATGTAAAATATTTATTATCCTTTCGACTGTTTTAATTTGTGTATTTTTATATATGGATTCTTCATTAAAATTAGAGATTAATAAAAAAAAAGTGAGTGAATTTTAAAGATGCATGCTTTTAATATCCTAGAATAGAAGAAAGAAACATAGAAGAAATAAAAACATATTTGGTTGAAAAGAAAAAAAGAAAAAAAAAAAAAATATATTTTTAAAATAATTATAAAAGGATTCCTATATTTTCAAAACAAAAACTATATAAAAAAATGTCTGATTTATCTTTATTATTTTTATTTTTTTAATCATGAAATAGTAATTAGACGTTACTAAGAGTTTAATTATTATTCTCTTGAGAAGAAGGTTAAGAGGTATTTGGAAGTGAAGTAGCAATATATTTTTAAAGTATTTTTAGCTTAGAAATACATTAAAATAATATATGTTTTTATTTTTTAAAATCTATTTTTAATATTAACATATAAAAATAATTCAAAAATATATAAAAAAAATTTTAAACCCCTTCATTTATACCACAGTCATAAGCGGGGCCAATCCATTGTAAAAATGATTAGTTACTATTTCTAAACACCATTATGATTATAGTAAACTTTCAAAAAAAAAAAAAAAAGGGAATAGAGTTGTTGATTCGTTATAAATGAGGTAGATAGACACGTTACTTTCCCCCTTAATGGCATCCCCGTGATTATCTTTAAATTCATGGACATTAACTCACCACAATTTGAAAATTCCTGCTTTGCGTCTGCATTTAAGGAAAAATAAAAAACCACACCGGTCAGCTTTCATAAAGCCAACTGCAAATAAAGTATAAGCTTCCTTCCTCGTCAAACTCATCGCAACAAACAAATTAACGGCCTCTTCTTCAGCCTCCTCCTTCTTCTCTGCTTTCTCGCTTCCACCTCGCAATTTCTTCGCACGCAGCAGCTCTGTTTCGAGCCATAACTGCATCGACGAGTCAACGTCTTCTTGACTCACCAGAATGAACCTGGTAAGTGATATTTCCAGCACGAGTCAATGGCTTTTTTTTTTTTTTACAGAGATTGTGCGTAGTTTTGTTTTCGAATACTCGAAGAAATGCTGCGTTTTGGTTCAAGATCTGTTTGTTTTTATTTATTTATGAGAAAAAAAGTTTTATTTTGATGAAGAAATGAGAAAAATCAGTGAGTTTTTATTTTTTTTTTGTTTTGAAACTGAGGTATGATAATCTGTGATCAGTTGTAAAGAAGAGAGAGAAAGAGGAGATTGAGTACATGCGAGTGTACAGTAAAGTTCACGAGAAATTACGGAAAGTAGTTAAAGATGGTGATGAAAGAGAAGGATGAAGAGCTTACCCTGTTTCTGGAGATGCGAAGACGCGAGATAGAGAGGGAGAAAAACAATCTTCTCCTTAACAGTTCGGCCGATGAACCTCAAGCTCCTTTAGGTGATCCGACGTCGTTTTATGTTTTATCTTGAATTAATTACTCTTCTTTTTTAAATAAGAATTTATTAATTTGAGATTTTGCGTGCAGCATTAGGCAGTAATAATCTTTCACTGGTGTCTCATAAGATAACGGTGTCGTCTATTGTACCGCCGCCGCGAAAGACTGCTACGGAGAAGTTCTTGGATTCGGAGAATGATAAATCTGATTATGATTGGTAATTATGCTAAAGAAAATTTTTAATTTATTTTTGCACTTGTTGTCATTTGGAGTAAAATTATGCCACGAAAATTGGGCATTATGTGAATTAGGAGTGTTAAATTTATAATTGGTTTCATCTGTTGAAGAAGTTTTATTTTTATAGTGTTTCCGCCGGAAAACATCAAATTTAGTTTCTGGAACGTCTGTAAATCTGTGGAGTTAATGCCATAAATTTTGTGGCTGAAGTGGGTTTTGTACATGGTTGATGTTATCTTGGAAATGAAGAGCATTGAACATATTCCCCTGATTGACATTCAGTAAATTTGTATTTAATTGTTGTATCATGGTATAGCAAAATGAATGGTTCAACTCATGGGGGATCTCTTTTGTTCAGGCTTCTTACACCACCTGGAACCCCGCTTTTTACTTCCTTGGAGTTGGAATCGCAGAAAACTGCAATGAGTCAGATTGGGATGTCTAATGCTCGGCCCACTGCTCTTAAGTCAAGGGTAAGAAGCAATTTGAGTTATGAAAATGCTTTCAATCCTCTGTGATCCTGTGCATTTGCGAGCATGCCTTCATTAGCTTATGAAAACATGGTTTTAATCTTCTATTTCTGGTAAATGCTAACCTCAGCTTTCACTTTGTGTAATTCTCTTCAACTGTGGATATTGAAAAAAATTGCAGCATGCTTGTTATGCTATGGTTTGAAAATCTTGTTGCCGTGTGTTGCAGCTAATAAATATCCAGGAAGAGCCTGCCTCAAGGACTCATGTGGGATCCAAGGTAACAACTTTGCAGTCAGGACTGAACTCCACAAGTGCTGGTAACAGGAGGTCCGCATCAGCTGGAGGACAAAGATCTGTGTCGAGACCTGCAACACCCACAGGGCGGCCCTCTTTATCTGCAACAGCTAAGCATTCAAGACCGTCTACACCCACATCAAGGCCCACATTGTCTTCTACTAAGTCTGTTGCTCCTCCAGCGAGATCCTCAACTCCTACTAGAATTGCTGCACGCTCTTCGACTCCAACTGCTAGACCATCTCTTTCAGGTTCAAAGTCAGCTTCCAGATCAGCAACACCAATCCGCCAGTCATCAACCCCTTCAAGTCCACCTAGTGTGGCTGCTGCTCCTGGCCAGACTGCTTCAGTGACCAAGTCAGTTCCTGCCACTCTGAAAAATCCAGTGCCATCACGTGGCATTTCTCCAACATTAAAATCTAGGCCTTGGAAACCTGAAGAGATTCCTGGTTTCTCTCTTGATGCTCCACCAAACTTGAGGACATCATTGCCAGAAAGACCAGCCTCAGCCTCTAGGGATAGGCCTGGAGGTCCAAGTGCCCGGGCAGCCTCAGCCACTAGGGATAGGCCTGGAGGTCCAAGTGCCCGGCCAGCGTCAGCCTCAAGGGAGAGGCCTGGAGGTCCAAGTGCTCGCCCAGCTTCAGCCTCAAGGGAGAGGCCTGGAGGTCCAAGTGCTAGGCCAGCTTCAGCTTCCAGGGAGAGGCCTGGAGGTCCAAGTGCTAGGCCAGCTTCAGCTTCCAGGGGTAGGCCTGGAGGTCCAAGTGCTCGATCATCTTCTAGTGATGCTGGTTTTAATGGAAGACCGAGGCAACAATCACGATCCCCCTCTCGAGGGAAGGCCAGTCGGATGTCCATTCCCACAAAAAGCAGAACACAGACCAATGGCAGTGACGATGTGAACCCAGTGCAAATGGGAACAAAGATGGTTGAAAGAGTGGTGAACATGAGAAAACTGGTACCACCAAAGCAAGATGGCTCTCACTCCAGCCTCAGTAATTCTGCCGGGAAGTCATCCTCTCTTGATAGCACAGGCTTTGGAAGAACTCTCTCAAAGAAGTCTCTGGATATGGCTTTGAGGCATATGGTATGCATCCTTGACTCAAAGAGGACGTTCATTGATTGTGTTGTGTTCTTGTTTATATGTAGCTAACCATTAACGGGTTTGGTTTTTCTCTTGAGCAGGATATAAGGCGAAGCATTTCAGGTAATTCAGGTAATTTACGCCCCCTTATGACCAACATCCCTGCTTCCTCTATGTACAGTGTCAGATCAGGAGGATCTTCAAAAGGCAGGACAGTTAGTGTTTTGGACTCCCCTCTGGCCACAAGCAGCAATGCTAGCTCTGAACCAAGTGTCAACAATAACTCCTATTTTGCTGATGGGATAGAAATAGAAGACAACGAATTTGGAAGCGAGAGAGGAAATTCCTCTCCTTCAAGTCAGCATGGCAGGTGATGTATCCTTCAGGCCCAAGATTGAGGTAATTTTTTATGCTAAAAAATCATCGCACAAGCTTCTGTACCTATGTTTATAAGCTCGCCTGCCACAATCTTTAAGAGGCACATATTCCATCAAGGAGCTTAATAGTGAGAGGGCAGTTAACATCTCTGTGACCTGTTCGAGAGAATGAAGGGTATATATTTCCGAAACCCTTTAATATACTTGTGGAACAATCCATCGGACTTTGATGAGTGGTTGTACTTTATGTTTCATCCTTTGAATTGTTCCAACGCGACGGGATATTTTGTACTCCAAATTTAATTTAATTAAACCAGAAACCTGAAGAATCCTTCAGCTGCCAAATTTTTCTGCAGATTATTTCTTCATGCACTTCTGAATCTGAAACTTGTATAGGTTGAAATTAAGCAAGCGCGTATACATAATACATACAAATATTAAATGATTGTAGGTTCTGACTTCCATCAATATAATAGGAGGAACTAGCATCCTTTGTTCCGAGCCAGGTGCTTCTGCGGTGCGCTAAGCCCTGTCCTCGAATATTGATTCCAGTAAGTTTTAATGTGAATCTTGTAATCATGTGTTCATGTAATCAAATAAATTCTAAAATAAAAAATCAGGTTTGATAAGAATATTACATAAAAATTACTTGAATCAATGTATCATTGCTATTGGAATATGAGTCCTCACCTTATATATATTAATTTGCAAATGATATTAATTTGCAAATGAGAAGTATAGGAAAAATGAGAAGTATAGGAAAGAATGCTAAAAAGTTGCACAAAGTTGGTTATATTTTGATAACTTTGATTGTTCTTTGTTTGATCGAAGAAAAAAGTATTGCATTATGTAAAATATGAATTTATTTAAAATATTATGGCTAAAAGCTCAAGCTCAAAATCTAAATATAATTTAAATAATCCTATTTATAATAGATGAAAAACTTCCTAAATAATTTTGAAAAAAATAATAATAAAAGAGTTATAAATAAAATAAATAAAAATCATAAATCAATTAAGAAACTAATATAAATCTTGAACAATAGCTTTTAGACTTTAATACAAAGTCATTCTAATATTGGATTAATTTGAAAATTTAACACGATGTAAAACAAAGACATTTAGAAATGTCTAGTAAAATTGAAGCTCAATCCAACAGTTGAATAGAAAATTATGCTTGTAAACGTAAAACTGTATAATAGAAAAAATCAGTCCAAAAATCCTTGTAAGGAAAGTATTTTGGAACATTGAAAGAATCCTTACCACACTTAAAAATTATATTATTGCCTAATAAAGATCTTTGTAGAACTATAAAAGTTCTAAAATTAATTATTGAATATCCTTTCATTATTTGGAAAAGAATCATTTCCAAATAGAAAGTTCACAAATTAAAAGACAACAAATAACAAAATCTATATTACTTTGTATTAAAGTCATGTCTGAAAATTCCTGGTTAAATTTTAGTTCGATCTAATACTTGGATTGAGAGTTATGCTCGATAGCGTAAAATTGAATTGCATTAGAATTCAGATTTTCTTGTCCAACCATTTCTTAGGTCGTATAATTCTTTATCTTTTTAAGATGATTCATCCTCAAATTACTAATAGGTACGATGGATGTTTTATAAGCCTCTCATAAAATTCTTTTGGTGTTTTTGTTCATCTCATTGTAAAGCTTGCCATGTATAGAATAGTTTTTTGACTTACCAAATTCTTTCCTTAAAAACTCAAACATACAAGATATGTCTTTCTATTCTTGAGCAAGAACCCTTTTTTATTCTCCATCCCTTAATGAATACATGGCAAAATAAGAAAATGAGATGATAAACAAGCAAAATATGATACGAAAATACTGTGGAATAGGAACTTTGACCCAAATTTCTAAATATGAAATTATAGGTACCCAATTGATTTTAATGAGATCAAACTCGAAAACTTTAAATAAACATGTCTGTGAAGATGCAGACTACCTGCACTTGGATAGAAAGACCCTATGAAGCTTCATTGTTTCCTAGGATTGGCTTTGGGCCTTTCCTGTGCAGCTTAGGTGGAAGGCGAAGAAGGCCCCCTTCGAGGGGGGTCCAAGCTGTCAGTGAGATACCACTTTAGAAGAGCTAGAATTCTAACCTTATGTCAGGACCTACGGGCCAAGGGACAGTCTTAGGTAGACAGTTTCTATGGGGCGTAGGCCTCCTAAAAGGTAACATAGGCATGCAATGGTTTCCTCGGGCCGGTCGGAGATTGACCCTCGAGTGCAAAGGCAAAAGGGAGCTTGACTGCAAGACCCACTCGTTGAGCAAGGACGAGTGGAAAGGCTGTCGCTCAACGGATAAAAGTTACTCTAGAGATAACAGGCTGATCTTACCCAAATAAATCAGCCTCTATAAACTTGAATTTGTGCTCTTGTTGATTTTTTTCTAACTCTGAATAGATATGTAGGACAAAATTAAATGTTGAACACTTTTTTTTATCAAATGATCCTTAACGCAAAACTAGACAATAACAAAATACAAGAAAGAAAGAAAAGACCAAATAGAACTTTAACCAAATTAAACCTAAAACAAGACAAAAAAAAAACAAGAAAAAGATATACATGGAAATAATTTTAAACAACAAAATAAAGAGGATATAATCTGATAAATAGAGTCAAGCTCTGACACCAACCAATGCGAAACAAACCATTTAATACCAGAATTTGAAATCTAAAGCAAATGATGCCTGAATGACCCCAAATTTAATATATAGTGTGATTAGGACTCCATTACCAAAATATTGAGTTAATTCTGAGTTGATTTGATCCAATTTCCTTTGCTTAGTTTTTCTGTGAAAAAAATCTAAAACTGATCTTTTGAACTTTTTTTTTTTTTACTTTTATGCTACTGATATGTTGAGAGACAATAACAAATTGAAATAATATTTTTATATATACTAAGAAGATGTTGCTACTGAATTGAAGAGAAAAAGATTGAAACAATTAGGTTGACACGGAACAAGAAAAAATGAAATTAACAAAAGCATATAACTTGATTAATGGAGTCAAACTCTGATACCAACTGATGCAAACTCGGTGATCACATGGTCATGTAACCCACATGTAAAAAAGATAAATTTTGGAAAGTCAAAGAATTAGGTTTGAGAGGAGTGTGACACAGATATTACCTGAACCAAAGCACCATCATTATTGGAATATGAACCCCCATTTTATGAATATCAATTCGTGAATGAGAAGTATAAGGAAGAATACCATAAAGTCGATTATACTTTGATAATTTTGATTGTTTTTTGTATAACCGAAGAGGAAAGTGTTGCATCTTGCAAGACACAAGTTTATTCAAAACATCATGACTGAAAGCTCAAAACCTACGTATGATCTAAATAATCCTATTTATAATAGATGAAAAACATCTTGAACAATTCTGGAAAAAAAAATCATAATAAAAGAATTCTAAATAAAATATGAGAAAAAAATCCCAAGTCAATGAGGAAACTAATAAAATCTCGAATAATAGCTTTCAGACCTTATTACAAGGCATTCTCGATGTTGGATTGATCTAAAATTTTAACACGATATAAAACATGACCTATGAAAATGTCTAGTTAAATTGCATCCCGATCCAACAATTAAATAGAAAAATATGCTTATTAGAGTAAAGTTGTGTAGGAAAAAAAATCTACCGAAAAATCCTTATAAGAAAAGGATTTTGAAACATTGAAGGAATTATTGCCACACCTGAAAACTATATTGTTGCTCATCAAAGATCATTGTAGCACTAGAAAAGTCCTAAAATTAGCTGCTGAATATACTTTCATTATTAGAAAAAAAAATCATCTCCAAGTAAAAAGTTTATAGGTCAAAAGCCAACAAAATAACAAAATTCATATTTATCTTCTAACATGTATCATGATTCCTTGTAGAGTTCTGATTAACTTGAATTTTCAACTCAATATATAAAAACATGTCAGAAAACTCTTGAGAAAACTCTTGATTAAATATCAGCTTGATCTAACAATAAATCAAAATTTAAACTAGATAGCATAAAACTGAACAATAAACACACAATTACTCTAAAATATAAATTTTCTTTTTTAACCCTTTGTTGGATTCTTATTGTGAAAAGACAGAATGTAGAAAGGTAAAGATGGGAAATCTTCGTCCGCTAGATCGTTCAGCTTTCAGAATTTTTTTCCACACCAGTTATCCATGGAAAATCGAGTTCAACCACCAAAATAAATTGTAACACCCACGTCATTCCTTGTGGGTATGTGTAGAGCTGGCACGTGGGAAGATGCTACAAAATTAGTGAAGAAATTTGATCTGAAAGGTGTGATGTTGCATGATTGATCATCGTCTTCTACACGATCAACTTCTGAGAAAACCACGGGCTAGCATGCAACTTATTTTGACTTTAAAGGGTCAACTGAGAATGTATCCAAGGAAACCCGGTTTCGTGTTTGATTTCTTGAATCCATGGCTCCATCGGGTCTTTTCTGAAGAGGCTGGAGCAGGTATACTTATATGGATATCGTCAAAGCTCTGCCCTACAACTTATGTAGCTTTCTTTGTCCAGACCTTCCACTGTCTCCACCTCCGAAGCGGACATTTCAGTGTCCTGGGAATGTGGTGCACATCATATTTCTAAAAAAAAGTTATTTTTTTAAAAAAAATTTAATTTATTTTTTTATGTTTTGAATCATTTTAATGTGTTAATTTTAAAAATATTTTTTAAAAAAATAAAAAAAACATCATTTTAATACATTTCACGAAATGTTATTAGAAAAGCAATAGCAGAAACCACACTCCCAACACTTTTAAAATATAGACCTCGCAACTTTCTGACCTTAAATATAGGTTTTTATTGTGTCATAAATTAAGGACATAGAAATTTTTTATTTGGTTTTCTAATGTTATTATATAAATATTAAAAGATAACATTTGAAACTTAGAAGTTAATATATAGCAGTGAAATTAATTATTGAATTAATTATAATTAATTTTAACATTTATAATTATTAAGATAAAATTAAATAACTACTATTCAAATAAAATTAAATGAAACCTTAACTTTTTTTATAAAATAAAAAATATTACACACGTACTACTATCAAACTTCTAAAAAGGTTTACAAACTATTCCTTTTCCTCGTTGTGTTATAATACATTACTTTCCAGCCGCCTGGCTGCAGAATCTTACCATAGTATGATCCTCGTACCTCCCATGCCGATCTGCTTATGCAACCAAGGCAAAAAGAGAGAAAGAAAAAAGCATCGATTTCGACTATTATTCTAATCCCAGTTTGATAGACGTAAGATCATACTTTTAAGACCTGCTTGGGTGGCCGGCCCAGTTCAAGGTCTGAACTTTGAGTTTTGATCTGGTTACTAGATTTTAACCGAATTGATTAGGTCAAATTTTTTTAAAAAAATTAAAATAACATCTTTTTAGTAAAAAAAATAAAAAAAATAAAAGTTAACAGGTTTGTAACCGGGTCTTGCCGGGTTACAGGTCAACTCGTCGGGTCAGCCGAGTCACACCGGGTTTTTTTTTCTTTTATTTTTCCTTTAACCCGATCTAGTTCTAACCCTTGATCAGCTGGGTCTCGAGTTGATCTGCTGAACTGGATCGAATTTCAAAACTATACAAGAAATCTTCGAAGAAACACCAACCCTAGAGAACCAGAATTATATAGAATACCTTGCCGATTCCAAAGTACAACGAACAGATCAAGCAACACTGTCTGCATGAAGATATATAGATTAATAATATTGTATCCTCGTCTCCAGCCGGCGTATATCATGTATAAATGGTGGTAAGAAGATGCATGATTTTGTGATTTTTTTTTAATTAAAATATATATCATGAAATTAATGATTATATAAATTTTAAATACCCTTGAGTTAGTTTATGAGATCTAAACTAATGATATCAAAAAAAAAAATTTAAAACCTGATCAATTAAATTATATCTCTGTTAATTCAAAATGACAGTTCTTAACTCATTAGCGAGAATCCATGGCTCATTGAATTGCATCTTTTTCGTTGAAGATTAACAGTGAACAGTGAAAATATATCTGGGTAATGAAAGAATTCATAGGTGGAGTCTCTGATCTCTTTAAACATGTTTGTTTGGGGAAAATAAAAAAAATAAAAACAGAGTCCATTTGTACAATCGGCTATACTTGAAAAATAAAAACGTCGGAGTTTTTGTATTCTCTTTTTTTTTTTTTTTGATTTGGTATTAGTTTGAGTTTTCTCTTTTTATTATATTATAAAAGAAATTACAGGAGAATATTGTTTTACTGCTTCTTTTCCTATGAATCATTACTTTGATGATTAATCGTCTTCATGTTACCATGTGGTAGAGCTAACGAATGGATTAAGCACCCGCTAGAGCACATTAACAAAAGGACCATATAATTTTTATTTTATTTTGGAAATATTAGGTTGATATATATTTGTGCAAATAAAAATAGAAATAAAAGGATTAAATTATAAAATAAGAGAAAATATCAACAATCTCCAATATCAACCATTCAGCTATGTAATATAGACTTTAACTCATCAAATTAAAATTTTATTTATTTTTGTGTTTCAAATATATTTTTTTAAAAAAATTGAGTTTATTTTTATTTTTTTATTTCAAATTAATATTTTTTATGTTTTCAGATTATTTTAAAGTGCGGATATTAAAAATAATTTTTAAAAATAAAAAATATTATTTTAATACATTTCTAAATAAAATACACTTTAAAAAACAACTAGAATTATATTTTTAAACACAACTGTCATACTGTAAGGTCTGACCTTGCCTTTCTCAGCATAAGAATCAACAAGAGAAAATATCAAACTTTTTTTGAGCGACTTCTAAATTATTTTATTTCCTCGTCTCATTTAGTTGGTTGACCTATGATTTGGTTTTTTTTTTTTTTTTTGTCTAGTTTAGATATCAAAAACATCTCAACTCGTAATTTAATCGATATAATCCAAATTCAATTGACTTTCTTCTTACAAGATTGTTTTAAAAAAAATAAATAAATATATATATATATATATATATTTTTTTAAAAAAAAAAAAAAAAAAAAAAAAAAAAAAGTATTGACTTGCCATTACCTTACAAGCGCCTAACTCTATGTTCAGATTTAATGAACACGGGACGAACAAAGGTTTGAATGCCTGGTATGAGTTGACCCAGCGAGTCCAGCCGCCCATCCTAGTTACAGGAAATTCTAGGCAATGATTATTGGGAAAAAGATTTAAATGAAACGTCTGTGTCTTAATATTGTAAATTAAAACTTGGTATCAAAGAGTCGGTTTATTTTTATATTTTAAAAATATTTTTAAGAAGTTTTAAAATTTTTTTTTTTAATTTTACTGTAAATTAATTATTTTATTTTATTTTTAGATTGTTTTAATATGCTTTATCAAAATTAAAATTTTAAAAAAATACTATTTCAATATATTTTTTAATAAACAAATATTTTAAAAAATTATTATTATTACAATATTTTAACATACTTTAAAACTAATAAATTATTTAAAAAAAAAAAACAAATTGTCCGTGGAATTTTCCTTCAGGTAGACCCTGTAAAGAATTCACAGACAACAAAATCTAAGGACGGACAAAAAGTCTCAATGAGGCACGGGATTGACTTCTTGTTCTATTATATGAAAAGGTGTTTGTGATTTTTGTAGGAGTTATTTTTAAAAACATTTTTTATTTAAAAATATATTAATATAATATTTTTTTTATTTTTAAAAATTATTTTTAATATAAAAATCAATAAAAAATATTAAAAAATGAATTTAAATTTCGAAAACGACCTAACAAAACATGCCCACCATTTACAAATTTTTACAACAGTAGACACCAAATTTGGCATGGAGGGAACTAACGACCACCAACCTACGCGCCCAAACGTGTGAAAAGGGTTCTAGCTGTCGTCTATCAACTCGGGTCGTGTTCTTTCGCTATAAGAACACTTCCTTGAAGACAATGCCCTCTCCTACTGTTTGCCCTTTGATCTTCTCCTTTCCGCCCCTTTATTTCTCCCCAACTACTTTAACCACTCGCTGTCCTTCCACTTTACTTTTCGCAAAATTAAATCCGGAGCCTTTCTGGTCAGGATATTTTTTTGGGCTAATTAAGTATTGGATTTTTCAGGTTTTTTAACTATGGTTGAATGTAAAGTAATTATTAAAAAACAAAGAAGAAGAAATTGACAAGTTCGTTTTTGATGTGTGTAGAGACAGGGAGGGCTGGCGAGGCTTGAGCTGAGTTGCAATGAGCTGTAGCTGCTTTGGTATATCAAATTGGTTTAAAGGAAATAATCATAATGATACTCCGGGACAAACAAACATACAAGGTAAGAAAATTGAGCGTGTTTAAGTTTTTTTTTTTTTTTTTTATGAGTGGATTAATGTGTTTAATTCGCTTTGAAGACATGATGATAATGAAATATCTTGGAATGATGATATTTTTTTAGAATTTTGGATGCTGATTTCCTTTTAATTTGGTATTCAAATATTTTCCTATTTTAGTGATTTAGTTTTTGAGGTTCTTACTTGTGTGATTTGCCAATGGCTAGTGATTGCCACCGACAATGTAAATCTCTTCTCGTATAATTCGCTGAGATCAGCAACAAGGAATTTTCATCCATCAAATAGAATCGGTGGAGGTGGTTTCGGAGTCGTTTATAAGGTGAGCCTGCATAGGTATAGAGTTGCATTTATGGTTACTGCAGCAATCCTTCAGTGGAAAGCACGATTCAATGGTGGTTTAGTCATAAAGACTTTGTTTTTTTTCTTTTGTTTTAGTTATGTTGGTGATGATTATATTGTTTTAGCTGCGTTTTACGCCTTTGCGGGTACTAGAACAACCCTTTTGAGGAAACAAAAAGAGACGGAGAGCATGTTAGCAGATTCCTTCATGAATCTGCGTATTCCATAGCCTCAGCTCTTAGTTAATATTCATACAGCTTTTTTTTCTCCTTGCAGGGAGTTTTAAGAGATGGCACACCTGTGGCCATCAAGTGTCTTTCTGCAGAATCTAAACAAGGAACAGATGAGTTTGTGACGGAGATTAGAATGATATCAACTATAAAGCACCCAAACCTTGTTGAACTAATTGGCTCCTGTGTTGAGGAAAATAATCGAATATTGGTATATGAATATATGGAAAACAACAGCATTTCTACCGCTTTACTTGGTAAATATGAAGTTATTGAAATATCTTATCTATTATGCCTATTAACTTGCTTGGTGGATATTTGAGGGAGAGCTAGGAGGAGGGGCATTGATATTATTCAAGAGATATTACTAGTATATTGCGCCAAACCATCATTTACAAGAATGAGATGTTCTTCATAATCTGTATGAGATTTCATATATTATAACATCTTTTCACCCATGCAATATATTTCTTAATATTGTTCATCAAACCAGAGTTATTGTTATATCATGCTACGGTAGAGTTATCTTTAACTTGTTTAGCGAAACCACTGTAATGTTGCTCTTGATTTTGATTAGAGTTTAAATTCTTCTTCCAGGCTATCTCTCTCTCTCCCTCTCTCTTATGAGAGAGTGCATGCATACACCTATATGGGCATCTGTGTTAGAGGGAGGGGGATTTTAATCATGCTAACATCCAACAACCGTCTACAGGTTCAAAAGGAAAACATGTTGCTATGGACTGGCCTACAAGAGCTGCTATTTGCATAGGTACGGCGAGTGGTCTTGCATTTCTTCATGAGGAAGCCAAACCACATATCGTCCATAGGGACATTAAGGCCAGTAATGTTCTTCTGGATGGAAACTTACAGCCTAAAATAGGGGATTTTGGGCTGGCAAAATTATTTCCAGACAATGTTACACATCTTAGTACTCGAGTGGCAGGAACAATGTAAGTGTGGTTCTTGTTGCATTTCACTTTATTGATCAGCTGTCTTTAATTTTTACTTGGTCCAAAGCTGGTGAGGAAAGTTATTTCAATATGGTCCCAGATGGTTCTTGATTTGTAAGCTTTCTGATTTCACGTTGTTGTTAGGTTCATAAAGTAACTATTAAGTATTACCATAAAAGAGAGAGAACATGTGATGAACAGCACACATATGCCATGCCTTATGCTGTGTTCTGTTCCCTGTGCAAAAATGTTTTTTTGATCATGTTTATAGAATTAGATTATTGATGCTGTCTGATAACTATCTCTCCGTTCATCTTTTCTGCTTCCTCCGTTTCATATCAATAATCATCTTGTATGCATCTGCAGGGGATATCTCGCCCCAGAGTATGCCCTCTTAGGAAAACTTACAAAGAAGGCCGATGTATACAGTTTCGGGGTGCTCATACTTGAAATAATTAGTGGGAGAAGTAGCAGCAAGGCAGCATTTGGGGAGGATCTGCTGGTTTTAGTTGAATGGGTATCTTCTTAGTATAACCAACGCAATCTTGGTTTTCTATTTAATCAAGTCAATTAAAAAATGACCAAAGGCTAATATTCAAATTTAACAACTTCACAAGATGCCTTATCTCCACCTTTTTTTACTCCTCTGAAATCAATTTGAGCATTTCTCTTAATCTTTTTTATTGCAAAAGTTTATAGTCACTTTTTTCCTCAAGAGAAACAGGGTTACTGCCTTCTGACGTACCCATTCATAGGAAATTTACATCAGACAGGCTCATTCAACCTCAATATTTCTTGAATTATTTACAGTGATGGGTAGTATTTTCTTTCATGCCATATTAGGGCACCGGCTAAAACATTCCACCTGCCACTTACATATGTGGAGATTACACTCTACCTCTTGGTTCTTGGGTTAGGTGCTTAATCTTTCATGGGACATCCCTACTTTGATAGGCTTGAATAACCAATAAAACTAGTTATTGAATAACCAATAAATAAAATCTCTTATACAATCCTAGAACCAAAATCATAAAATAGATTAGCAGTAAACAAAATTCGTGACATGTCAAAATGAAGTATGATCGATATGATGGCCATATGATTGTATGCAATAATCTTGTTAAACACCAAATGACAGAATCTTTTCCTTTGATTGTTTTTTCATTAGCGTCATGTAGGTTGGAGCATGTATCCATTCTGAATGTTTAGCCATTCTCTTTATCTTCATCAATTGTGGTCTCGTCATACCATGGAGATGAAGAGTTTTTGCCTATGAAGACAGGAAACAGAGTAGAAAAAGTCTAGTTAACCTGGTTCTACACCTAGTCTCACTTGATAAGAACATTCTTGTTCATCGACAAGGGCATGTTTCTGTTTAGTGATACTGAACTGTTGCTTTATAATGCCTCTTTATGATTTTTGTGTTCTTATAAATTTTTGCAGTAGGCTCGGTGCTAATTTAAATTCGAACACTTCTGCAGACATGGAAACTATGGAAAGAAGAGAGACTTCTCGATATTGTCGATCCAGAAATGACTGGATATCCAGAAAATGAGGCGACACGCTTCATGAAGGTTGCACTTTTCTGTACCCAGGCAGCTGCAAATCAAAGACCCAACATGAAGCAAGTAGTGAAGATGCTCTCCAAAGATGTAAATCTTAACGAGAAAGCACTTACAGAGCCAGGGATATACAAATCTCAAACCTCTAAGCGCTTTGGCGGTGGTAGTTCAGATGAGACATCATCTTCTCATAAAAACAAAGGCAAGCAATCACTAAACACTTCTGTAAACTCGGCCATCTTAGGTAGTGCTGACAGTATGACCCAGATGCTTCCCAGGTGATGGCTGACCAGTTGTTTTACCCACCCTGTTATACCTTTTACCAGATCATCTTGACTCAGCGTCTAGGTACGTAGCCCTGTAGAAGCTTACAGTGGAGTGGGATTTTCGTCAAGAGGAAACAAGGGGTGTTTGTGTCTTCCTCTGTAACACATGTAGATATAACTGATCGATATATCTATTCATTTGATATAATCATGTTGCATCAATTGTATAATTCCCTCTCCTTTTCTCCCAATTTTTTCCCACATTTACTGCCTGGACTGGCTTGTCGTGTCACGTGTGTTTCTCTTCAGGACAAGTTCTTGGCAACATTAAGAATTGATATCTGTCCTCTAGCAGAACCAGAGCCTGCGCCGCCCTGATCCCCTCCTTGGAGGCCTTGAATTTTCAATCCAGGCGGTTCGGCCAAGCTGAACCCTCAACCAGAAAGGACCCGTGAACCGCTCATCCAACAAAGTCCTTAAGCCACCATCACCAGCTCACCACCTTGGTCTCCTCGTATGAATGATGCATCAGAGACAGCAACCTTCATATGCATTGCTGGTAGACATTGGCAGGCTTTTCTTATTAGTAGTCAATAGCCACATGCCCGCGCTATGCTGACGGGAAAATGCAAAAGTTAGCAATGCATTTTCAACAATCAAAAACAAATTTCATTGCGTACCAAAAATTTATTTAATAAAATAAATAAAGAATTATATATATTAGCATATGTTAAAAAAAATTAAACGCTAACCATTGATCGAGTTAATAAATTAATATTAAAATATATGATGGTGTTGCGTGGAAGCTTCTCGATTTATTTTATTTAATAATACAATAATAAAACTATTTCTTGTAAGAATGAAAAAAGTAATTTTCTTGCATAAATCCAGCCTCTTTTTTTTTTTTTATCAATATAGTTTTTCATGGAAAAAAGCATATTTTTTTCCTTGGTTATTAATCTAATAAGGATCAAAAGCAATTAGAATTAGCAAAAAAAAAAAAATCAAGACTATTTGAGAACAGGATAAAAAATATTTTTCTTTATTTAAAAACTTATCTCATTAACTTGCTTAATTTGCTTTGCAGTTTGTGAGAATAAAAATAAAGTATTTTTAAAAAACACGAAAATCAACCCGTTTGAAATAAGTAGAGAAAATGCATCTCCTCCAATCGAAACCCTATTCATTTACTAGATTTAGCGAAAATATATTTTTAATTGCAAGAAATTTTATTTTTTAAAAAAAGAAAAACGCATCATGATACTAAAACAAAACCAAAACAAAAAAAACATTTAAACAACATCTAAGTATTCTATGTGTGACTGAAGAAAAAAAAAATAACATGATAAATTTATGTCAAATCTATTAAAAATAAAAAATAAAAGCTTAAATTGCATATTTATAAACTTATTTTTTCATATTAGATATATAATAATTGATAAAAAATTGGCAATATCCTCATAAAAAGCTAAAAAATTATTAGAGCACCAAGAAAAAATTAACATATACTAAAAGACCTTTGACATTTCACTATAACAATGAATAGTAAAATGACAAGGCCTTTTTTATTTTGGTCATCAAAATTTTTAAAGTTTTTTTTTTTCAATTTCATTCTTTATTATTGAATTTATTGGATATTGAATTTCATAATTTATTTTGATTTTCTTTCAATAAAGTTAACCTAGTTTTATGACCCAAGTCGCGAGTTTTGTGAGTTAACCGTGTTGACTTTGATCAATTTTTTGTTATTTTTTAATTAATTTTGTTATCAACTTCATCCTTTAACATTGAGTTAATTGGTAATTGGTTATCATAATTTTTTTTATTTACTTTCCATGGGATTATCACGGTCTCTTGGACCCAAGTCGCAAGTTTTGCAGGTTGACTCGAGTTGTTTTTTCTTTTTTAATTGTTTTGTTTTTTCAATTTCACCATTTTATATTGGATTGGTTGAACATCAAACTTTATAATTTTTTTTTTTTTTTTTTTATATAAGGTTATCATGAGCTTATAACTTAGGTCACGAGTTTGGTCGGTTGACTCAAGTGGTTTTTTGTATCTTTTTTTGAATTTTTTTTTTATTTATCCTTCAATATTAGGTTGATTGAGAATTAAACTTCATAATTTATTTTGATTTAATTTTTATAGGATTATTCCAGTTTCATTACCAAGGTTTGGCATGTTGACTCGACTCATTTTTTTAATTAGATTTTATTTTCAATTTTATCCTTCAATATTAGGTTGATTGAGAATTAAATTTAATAAAAAAAATTTATTTGATTGCTATAAGTTATCAAGGTCTCATAACTTGGATAGCAGATTTCACAGGTTAACTCAAAATAATCTTAATCGATCTAATATATTATCATTTTAGTATTTAAAACAAGATGTCGTCTTGGTATTTTTTTTCAAACTATATTTTTATCGGTTGTTTAATTTATCTTTGGACTTATCAAATTAACCAATATATATCAAGTCAATCTCTATATTATTTAATTTTTTTTTCTAATAAAAAAATACATTAACAACACCTGAATATTTTTTTTTATATCTAGAAAAAATTTGACCTAACCTGTAGCATAGCATGAAAAATGATCTAGTTGGGTACTAATTTAAATATCATGTCAAGTTCTTCTTAGTGCATTTGAATTAAATCTAATAAAAAAATAAAAGAAACAAAAGGAAAGGCACATAAGCCTCACCTAACCAACAAAAAAAAGAGGACTAGACATGCATGAACTACGAGGTCAAGTCCATGTGATTAACCCTTTTTTCTCTTAAAAAGTAGGATAATATGTTTTCAACTCTTATAATTTTTTTTAACAAAAATATCAAATGATGTTTCATACCACGATTGTTTAATTTTCTATATTTTGACCACCATTTAGGTGGTCACAAAATTAAAATCTAGTTTTTTAAGTCAAAAACTTATTTTTTAGGTTATTTTGATCTAAAAACTCTTAATAAGCATCCTTGACTCTTTAATAAACTAATTTTTATCAAGTAAAAAACCTTTAAATCGATCCAAAAATATAAAATTACACATACATAATATTTTTGAATCGCAATCTATTTTTTTCTAGCAAAATAAAGGTCAATCAACACCTTAATAAAAAAATTTTTTTGTCAGATAAAACTTATTATTATTAAAATTAATATTTTTTTATTGCCAGAAATAGGCCCAACAAATAACTTCCTTTGCCTTTTTTTTCCAATGATTTTCTCTCTTCTTTCAAATTAGGACCAAAAAATGAACATCAAGAAGTTCCAAGTGAAAAATATAATTGCATAATTGAAAAGGCAACCATACATGTTTTCCATATTCTATACTTTGGTTCTCGTTTTTTAATATTTCATTTATAGAACAAATTACAAGGAATTATTGATTAAGTGTTCATAAAATGATATAATCAAAGAAAAAAATTTCATGACCAAAAATTAAGGGGAAAAAAAAGGCATTGTTAATTACCATAGAAAAGGTCAATGTGTTTTAGTATATTTTTACTAGAAGTGTGCCATCGCTTCTCAGCGGGTTGGTATTTCTATTTATATGATTTATTCTGCATTTCAAAAATATTTTTGAAAAATTTTATATATTTTTTTTGCTTCAAATTAGTATGTTTTTAGTATTTTTAGATCATTTTGATACTGATATCAAAAATAATATTTTTTTTTTAAAAAAAAAATATTACTTTGATATATTTTAGCACAAAAAATACTTTAAAAAATAATCACAATCACAGCTTCTAAAAGACCATGTACTAACTTTAATATCGAAAAATTGCTAGGCGAAGGCAGTGGTGCGATTCCTTTGCATAAAACCCAAGCTCACGACAGTGAGATATACAACATGGTTTAATAATAAACAGCAAAAGAAAATCCATAATATAGACAGTCTACTCAGCAAGAAAAATAGCTTGAGCCTCAACATTTGCTGTGCTGTGCGTGCCCTTTTTTGTAGGGGGCGAACCATCATGGTTTGACGATCCAGCCTCATCATCCAAGGACGATGCAACTGGTGCGCTGTCTCCAAGCTCTCAACTGAAGCTGTCACCTGGAAGCAGCAGAAGATTAGGAGAAAGACTAAGCTGTGCATCCATTATTATGTGTATTTAGGTTAGGAAGTGAAGGATCCTTGGCCAATCACAAAATATGTATATTTTTGGTCGAGAAAAAAAAAAGGTGCTAATGAAAAGTCAAATATATTTTTAATGGGAGTCATGGGAAGATTGGCAGCGACCAAAACCTACCAAAAGGCAGCAAGACTTGGCAGCAACCAAGAGGAAGCAACACCTGACAGCAAACTCCTTAAAAAACAACAGGCAAAAGAACCTTATGCGAAGAGCAAGATACAATTAAAGCACACCAGGGCTTGTAGCCCAGCTGTCCTGGAAAGGGTTTTCTTGTCTTTGCACCCTGGGTTCAAGGCTTAACGTGTATGTCTATCATCCTCGCGGTGTTATATTGTCTATTAGGCTTGCAGGATATTTAATAAGATCTAGGGATTAATCATAGTGCATGTAAAATGGTCCGGACATCCCGGGTTACCAAAATAAAAAATACAATTAAAGCAAGATCAGGAATAGAGAAGCCAGCTGAAGTGGAGCCAGGTAGAAAGAATAGAGAAGATGAGGAATCAAAGGCTATTTGTTTTGACGAAGCTCACCCAAGCTGCTTGAGTTAGCCGTAGCCTGCTAACCCAGTCCACAAAGAAGCCGAAACAAACAACCCAGCCAGCCTCAAGCCCATTAGGAAGGCAGCCGATAAAATCCAAAAAATGAAAGAAAACCACCCCCATCAAGTAAAGGACGCATGAAGAGCACTAAATTACAGAGAAAAATAAATCCTGAAGGTTAATAATTCTTAATTGTTATAGAAGTAAAATAACCAAGGAAAATAAAGAAAGTTCTAAATAAAAACTTCTAGAACTAATTTGAGCATTAAAACGACCTCACTTGGTAATATCTAGGTGAGCACGCTCATAAAATTTCATTTCAATTTAATAATTACCCCTTGAGCCCTCAAAGATTTCGAAATAACCTCCATTCCTTGATCTACATCATGCGGTGGGATGATGTTGTCAATATCACCATCCATCAAACAAAGCAATATTCTCTAACATCAAATGACAAAGCTTATAATAAAAATGATAAAACTAATTGACTGTTTTTTTTAAAAAATATATTTTAAAAATTTTTTTTAAAAAAAAATATTTTTTTCTTTACTTCAAATTAATTTTTTTTTTAATATTTTTTAAAAAAAATATTATTTTAATATATTTTCAAGTAAAAATCATATTAAAAAACATATGCAGCAATTCTAAAATCTAAAATTCTAAAATCTAAATTTATAGCTAAACTGTAAAGAAAAATCTAATTTGATTAATTTTTAAAGTTAATAATTCTTAATTATTCTGAAAATTAAACTAAATATCTTTATCTACCAAACAAGGATTCCTAAATTAAATATAAAAGCGCGAGAGAGAGAGTAAAATAACTATAAAAATATTCTTTAACAATAACCTCTAAACCTAACTACAAGTAGCTGACTCTACCAGATCTATAGATCACACTAGTAAAATTTCAACCCAATTTAATAATCAAATTAAGAATTAAATTCATTTTTATCAATAAACTCGTTTGACTCTGCAAACTTTTTCTAAAATAAAATCAAATAGAACAGCTTGACCCCGGTAAATTTCCCAGAATGAAGCAAGACATAGAATCAACAAGAGAATATGTTGCATTTAAACTGCTACGATTGCAAGTCTGCAGGCAAATGAAAAGCTTCCGAGCACCTGCTGCCAAGCTAATCGGGATGGTCATGAAGTTGAATAATTGGGAGTTAAGATCAACACATAACGGTAATTGCATTCGTAAAACCACACCGAAATAGTAAGCCTAGAGAACCAGCACAGAAACAAAACTAGTTTTAATTACAGCTAATTACTTTTCACATAAATATTCAACAGGCAGTAGCTGCACTCTCAGGCAGCAGCTACTGCCTCGGGAGTTGCGGCGGCGGCAGTCTTTGTGGAGGCTGTACTAGGGGCGGCAACAGCAGGACCACTCTTGGCATCTTTTTTAGGTTCTGCTGGTGGTGGAGGCTTGGGCTTCATGTGGGGAGGTGGATTGTGTTTAAGGTTGAGAAGTATATGACGCATCCTTGATAGGTCAGTAGGCTTGCCAGGCTTCGGTCCCTGGATCACCACAATGGTGGGCTGCTTCTTCCCCCTTTTCTCCATTGTTGGCACCTCGCGAGGAATCAGTTCTGCCGTTGCCTTCCAATAATTCTTTCCGGCTTCAGCATGGAACTTCTCCCGGTTTGCCAAAAATAACTGACATTTGTGAATTAAAATCAGATAAGAACATACCTCCACTCCAGCTGCACCACCAATGGAGGAGGCTAAGGGGGCAGAGGGAGGCCATTGCCCTAATACCAAGAAGCATTCCAAGACATTTTTCTATTTATTCAATTATGTAACTTACATAAATCTTTATTCTAGTATTTCATTCAATAATTAGAATTTGTGTATATATAGTTAATTTAGATTCACACGCCCTCAAACACATATATATTTATATATTTAGAAAAGAATATATATATATTTAGAAAAGAATGCATTTAATATTGTAGTAACGGTTGTTTTTTATTCGAAAATGCATTTAAATAATTTTTTTTTTATTTTTTAAAATTTATTTTTAACATAAAAATGATCTAAAAACATTAAAAAAAATCAAGAATTAAAAAATCAAGAATTTTAGGTTAGCGAGGCTAACAAGCTCAGAATGTCCGGGCTTCTCCGGTGTATGCCACGATTATCAAGAAAACTCATCGTAGCCTATTTTTAATTTCTTCTTCTTTTCTAGATAGGTTCAGCCACATGACACCCTTTTTTGGATCGGATTTATTAGCGAGTTTGATTATTATTACCATAATTACAATGATGATCAACAGATTGCAACTTGTAACAGTGCGAATCAATAGGCAGTCAAGATCACTTATTTCAGACTAGCAAAACCTTAAACTGCACCTGAGAAGTTCATGCAGATCTGATTACCCATACAGATCTGACGTTTCCCAAATTTAGATCAAAGCATGAAAACACCAATGCTCTTAATTTAGCAACCAAACAACTTCTTCAATAAAGCTAGCCAAAATCAAAATCAAAACCAAAACCAAAAAAATTACATGAAAATGAATATCATTTCTCCGCTAGCCATCCTAAATTTGAGAACAAAATAATTTGTGCAAATAAAAAATATTGTGAAGGGCACCCCAACAGAAAAAAAAACATGGGATTTCTTCTAAAATCTTCTTCCAAATACTCAAATAATGCCCAGCACCTTATGAATGAACATAGAGCACCCACATCATTGGATCATTTCATTCTATTTGAATCTAATGGCCCCTTTATGTTATTTTATTTAAAATAATTGGGTTAATACATTTTAAAGATACTTCGTTAGATTGTTCTAAGAAATATTGTCATGGAAATTTAAAATTATTTTAACAAAAATATGAGTTAATTGAGATGTACTCCCTCACCTTCTCCTTTTCTCTGTTAGCAGCCTTATTGTTCTCTAGAGTCAGCTGTCTCTTCCTGTAAAACTCTTTTTTATACTCTTCAGCTTCCTCTACTATTTGCTTCAACATCTCCTTCTCCTTCTTCTCCTTCTCTTCAAGTCTTATAGCATTCTCTCTGCACTTGTCATGTAAGTTTTTTTTATTAATAAAAAATAAAATCAAATCAAAGCAACAGCTGGCTGCATATAACTGGTACTACCTCCGCCACTCTCTTAAAGCGAAACCTTCCTCAGACTCCATCTCCGACGGAGGAGGCAAGATCGGTCCATCCGATATCCCGTTCTGCTCCGGGGAGAACCCGCCGTCATCGCTCACCGGCTGCGAGGAGAACAAGTCATCTCCGGTGGTGCTATATGACTGAGAAGCGAAGACCGGTGACGAGTTACCGGTCAGCGAGTTAGCATCAAAGTTTCTAAAAGAACCGCTGTATTCTCTAGGAGACTCGTCGGTGAACGATGACATGATCCTCTCTTTCCTCTTTCTGGCGTTAATTACTTCGCTTCCTTCTCCTTTTGCTTTGCTAGTTTGCTTTAAAACTCTGATCAGCGAAACAAAGAACAACCCGTACGGCGGACGCGTGTTTGGTTTCTACTCGTCGAGAAGAAAGAATCTTTTGTGTGATGAAATGATGTCCTGACATGTGTTGGTTTGTAAGGCTGAGGTAATTGGTGATCTTATCATGGGTCCCACAACCTGGAAAATTCGGCGGATGTGTCATTGCGTGACTGTAGGGAGGTTCGCCGTGGAATATTATAAATAGTCCGGCGCGGGGCTTTACTTCTGTGGTTTCGCGGAATAAAACCTTCCATTGAGGCGCGCGCGTTATTTAGCGGCAATGACTGATAGCTGGAATCTGGGGTCCCATATTTGGTGGGTCCACAAGCATCTAACAACATTATTTTTTAGATAATTACAAACCAGTCCTCAACTTATGATATATTTCACAAAACAGTCACCAATCTATGGAGTTTTGGTCGAAATAGCTCAGCTATTAAAGAGATTTTAACAAATGGATCCTCGTTGCTTAATATTGATCTTGTTAAAAGTCACGTTAAAATACTTGCGGAAGAAGCATGTGCATATGTAGCTTCCTAGGCTAAAACTAAACTTAAACTCAATCAATATAGTTTTTTAAGGAATAAATAAATTCCATGTTCTAATCATTCATACAATATGCATATGGTGTGTGTGTATAAAATTAAAAATTAAGAAAAAAAATCAAAATGGTTGAGCGAAACATTGTAGCCTGAACAATGGATTCACATAATGCTTTATATATATATATATATATATATATATATATATATATATATATATATTTGTTATTAAATTTTATATATATATATTTGTTATTAAATTTTATTTTTTTTTAATTTCATCATTTCATATATATATATATATATATATATATATATATATTTGTTATTAAATTTTATTTTTTTTAATTTCACCATTTCATATTGCATTGATGGATGATTGAATTTAGAGTATGTTTGGCAGTGTGGTAACGGTTGTTTTTCAAATAACTTTTCGTGTCGAAATACATACCAATAATATATTTTTTTTATTTTTAAAAAATTATTTTTAACATCAGCACATCAAAACGATCCAAAATGTATGAACCATATAAAATTTTAGCAAAAAAATAAATTAAATTTTGTGGGAACGCGGTTTCTACCGCGTTCCCAAACGCTTCCTTAATGACTTGTTTTGTGTTGCTTTCTGTTAGATTATCACGATTCTAAAAAGACATTCAACATTTTCATGGTTCTTGATTTGCAAAAAAAAAAAAATCAATTTGGTTATTTGTGCAAAATAAAAAATAAAAGAACTAAACTTAACAGCAAAGTGAAATGGTAGCTCTTTTAAAAAAAAAATTCTTTGGTTTTTCTTTTTGCTTTGATTATCGAACTTTTTGTTTAATTTTATTTTTTTATATTACATTGATTGATTATTGGATTTGATAATTTATTTTATATTGCTTTTTAATGGATTATAATAATTTAAAAAAATATCTCAACATTTGATTAATTCTTGATTTTACAAAAAATAATAATTTTATTGTTTGCAAAATATAAAAAAATTATAAGAGACCAAAATCTAGGTAAAATCACATTCCTTTGGGGGGAAAAAAGGTGCCAACGCTTTTTTGAAAAATTTTGCATAAAGATATTTCCCAATTTTTATTTTCATCCCATTAGTTTAACAATTAAAAAATTAATCTAAAATTCATTTTATTCATATTTTAGTCTCTCGGTTTAAGATGGGAAGAGAAAGGTTGGTAAAAAATAATGAAAGAGAAAGAGAGGTTTAAGATGGGAAGAGAGAGGTTGGTAAAAAATAATGAAAGAGAAAGAGAGAGAAAGAAAAAGTTCTTGTTTAGCGATATTGCAGCAATAAAAAATATTGATAGTAGTGTAAATGGGTTTCACTTAACTAGGGGTTCAATTAAGTTGTTTTTAAACCTTATCTTGTCAGGAAAAAGTAGATTGAATTTATTTATTTTTGGTTTGATTTTGTGTTTTTAAACTATTTTTAATGTTTTTTGCATTAATAAATTAGTTTTGGAGGTTCTAGGGGTGTTTTTATGTTAAAATGAATTGAAATTAAATTTTTAGGTTAAAAAACATTAATTTTCCAATCACCAAAGGTGATCAAAATCTAGGAAGGCAAATAATATGTCATGTGTTTTTATTTTTTATTTTTTAAAAAATATATAGATAAACAACACCTCATCTACCAATTTTTTTTTAAAAAAATAAAGGTCTAAACATATTGGCTTAGGCTAGCAAACTCAAGCACGCCTTGGCCTTTAAAAATTATAATCATGAAATGTTTTTTACTTTTCAATAGTGATTCCAATTAAAATAATGCTTTCACTAAAATAATCAAGATATATATTAATAAGGAAATTAAATTTAAATTTGAGAACTATTTGTTTCCTTCTTAATATATAATTTTTTATATTTTAACTTCAATAAGTAAGAGAAATATAATGCTTTTGTTAAAACTAAAAAGAAATGGCTTGATAAGAAAGTGAAGTTCAAATGAAAGAGATATATTTTCTCTTACTTGTTGAATTTTTTTATAAAAAATTATGTTAATTGGTTTAGTTTTTATTCATAAAACATGCTACTAATAAAAAACATATTTTAGTAAAATAAAAAATACAGTAATAAAAAAAGAATAATTGATCAAACAAATTATATTTTCTTCTTCAAAATTCAAATGATTGTTTTTTGTTTAAATATCTATTTTAATTATAAAAAATAAATAAAGATGGATTTCAAAAACTATCTAGGTAAATAATTAATATACTTACTATATTCTATACAAATAGGTACCACTAAATTTATGCTGCTCTTGATCCACAGTATGAATCACGTCATACACACTAATTATTTTTTTATGCATAATGTAAATCATGACCTACAACTTAATCCATCTTACGTGGCCCAATAAGTCTCTGTAAACATAAGGTGGAGGGTTGAATTAGGTGTTTATCATTCAAATAACATTGACCAAAATGAAGATTAGGGCCAAAACATGGAAAAAAAATGGGGATCTTAATTAAAAAAAAATAAAAACTTTAGGGATCAAACCAAATTGTTTTTAGACATTTGAAGCATAGTTATTAAATCCGGTTCAGGGATTAACCCGCCCAAGGGATCGGCTCTTGAGTTTCATGGGTCAACCCGGAAAATTTTAAAAAAATATGTTAAAGTTTTAATATTTTATATGAAAAAATTAAGAAAAAAAAATCCATGTAGATATAGGCTATATATATTGTAAATAATGAAGTTTAAAAAAATATTTTTAAAAAGTTTTTTTATCTCACATTAAGAATATATTATGTTAAGCTTTTAAGCTAAAGTATTTAAATAAAAAAAAAAATTATCCCACATTAAAAAAAAATATAGTTTTTTTGCTGGGAGCATATAATATATATACTAATGGGTTTCAAATCTCACATTAAAAAAAAAAAAAAAAATTTGAGAAACATAGAGCATATATACTAAATTAAAAATAATTTCCATAATTCATAAAAAAAATACTATAAAATAATTATCTCTCATCTTAAATGAAAACTTGCAGTTCCGAGACTGTATAATATGGGGGTCGATCTACACTTTCTAATTAATCAACAATGGAATTAAACAATTTCTAATATTTCAAAATTCATAAATTCCAAATTCAACATGTTCATATAGCGTATTATCATTGATTACAACTCCTAATCCTCAAATCCAATACAACTCCAATTTAGAAAGATAACCTATTAAATCAAGTAATACTTTAATAAAGTATAATTTTTTTATTAAGAAAATCTCATCAAAAGAAAGTTGTCAATTAAAACAAAAGTAAAAGCGACTAGTATTTACTATGCACACACTTATAATTTATTATAGATTTATGTTTTGAAATTATCATTTTACCCTCGGGAAGAAAAAAAAAATTTAACTGAACATGAGGGACAATACGATCTTTTCTATGGAATTTATTAGTCATTGCAAAATTAAACATGGTGAATCAATGTTTTTTTTTGTTTTTTTGTTGCGTAGTGAATTTATTAAATTATCTAGGTCCATGGATGTTTTTAACTATTTAATTTTTCTGCACAATACAATAACTTAAATACCTCTTAAAACTAAACTTTCTTGGCTTTGAGTACAAAGGCGTTTTCATCATTTCATTCAAGGTTTTTTATTTTTATTTTTTGTGATTATCAAATGGAGTTAGAGGTAATTAAGTCTTTTAATGTATTAAAAAAACTATTATTTAAGTAAAACAAAGGTTGGTAGCGTCCACACCTTTTAGGTGACACTTACAGCACTGTTTATACTTCAAACAATGCCTTTCAAGATGGTTGGTGTTTGATGCATGTTGCAGCCCTCATTATAATGATGCAAGAGGTGCCTCTGGATGAGTGGTGGTTGAGCTGTAATGGCATGCTTTTTCTTCTCTTTCTTTCTTTTCTCCCATCTTTAAAAAATGCAATATGCATTGCAAAATAATCAAAGAAGTCTGGTTATTTGTTCATTAAATCAAATTAGATCCTTATTTTTTTATTGCAATATATTAGGTTTTAAATTATTAATTAAATTTTTTTTTCAATTTTATTCTTTTATATTTGATTTTTATATCAAGTTTGATCCTCATTCTTTTTATTATTATTTGTTTTTTTTTCTTATCCATTTTTAGTTGAAATTGTTTTTCAATTTCATCCCTCATAATTTGATTTGATTTTTTTTTTTTTTTTTGTCAAATTTGATCTTTATTTTTGTTTCAAATCTATAAAAAAAAAATTTTATCTTTTTTTGTTGAATTTTTTTTTTAACTTTATCTCTAATTATTTTGGTTGGTTGGGATTTTAACATTGATATTTTTTTGGATTTGCCTTCTCATAATCCATGTCATGAGTTTTGAAGATAGTGGGTTAACTTCAGTTTTTTTAGGTCATTTTTAAATTTTTTTTATCACATCCCTTAACATTGGGCTAGTTGGATATTGGCATTCATTATTATTATTATTATTTTAACTTTACCCTTCAATATAATGTTGGTTTAAGAATTAACATTTGTAATTTTATTCAATTTTTTTTTGAGGTTATTCTGGTCTCACGATTATGTTATAAATTTGGCATGTTGGATCGAATAGACTCAGGTTAATTTATTTTTTTTAATTGTTTTCTTTTCAATTTTTTTCATTCAACCTTTTATTCGTTAGCAATTGAGATTCTAATTTTTTTTCTCTATGCAATTATCTTGTTTTCATTTTAATTTTACTTTGTTAACAAATAAGATCATTGATACATTTTAAGAGTATTGTAAAGATATATTTACATAATATTGGTAAACATTTATCTTTTGCATTGAATCATTGTTGATTTTTTATTTTGCTTTATTTGTTGTTAATGTGTTCTTTTCTAATTATATTATTAAATTAATTGTGCTTATTAAACCCAATCGAGTTAATGATTAAAATCTCATTTAAAAAAAAATATTTACATCGTCTTGATATTTTTTTTTTGTTTTTTTTATATGTAGTTAATCACTATTCTAAAACCTTACTTTTGCTATAATTTTCACAATATATATCCGAAACATGCAAAGACCATTTCCATTGGCTCTCTGATTATCTAAGGATCTCATTAATAAGAAATTTATTTGCTAAAAGTGCTTAAATACAATATTAATAAAATCCTAATTCCTAATTTCTAGATTTTTATTAATCATCCTAGTAATAACTCAAATAAAAGATATAACTATTTAAAGCTTCGAAAGATTAAATCTTGAACCTAATTCTTCCTTTTCTTTGATCTCTCTTTCTTGTCTATGTAGCTCAAGGTTTTCGGCATAGTTTTAAGATCCGGACCGGTTCAAGGCCGGGGGTCCGGGTTTTGACAAGGTCGGCCGGGTCAATTTAAAAAAAAAATCAAAATGATATCGTTTTAGTAAAAAAAAAAAAAAAAAATCAATGGGTTTGCAGCCGAGTCTTGCCGGGTCAACCTGTCGGATCAGCCAGGTTACACCAGGTTTTTTCTTTCTTTGTTTTTTCTTCAACCCCGCCCGGTTTTAGCCCCGGGTCGATCGCAGAGTCGGGTCAGGTTTCAAAACTATGATTTTGGGTGTCTGAAAATTAAAAGAGCATATATTACCAATTGGGTTTTTTTTTTATTATTATCTTAATTATTGGGTATTTTATAAAATACCCCTATTTTAATATTTTAATAGAAGTAGTTAATTACAAAACCTATAGTCATATAAATTATGATATAATTTTATTTTCTTTTGTTTTTTTGTTTCATTGAAAGGTCTACCAAGCCTTGATTATAAAAGTAAAAGATAATCATTTTTCGAACCGATACAAATTCAATTATTAGGACTCTAATCTTATCTTATCGAAAGAAGCTAATACATTAATAAGTAACCTCGCTTCGTAGCGGGTCAAATATTTTTATTTTTTATAAAATATTATTTATATAGATTTTTCAACACATTTTGATAATCTAAAAATATAATAAATCAAAAGATTTATGGACACATGTAATCAAATAAACTAAAAATTATGTGCATTAACAAATCAATAAAAATTCATTAATGACATTAAAAACAAAACTTGAAAAACCAAGAAATAAATGTAAATCAAGATATTGAATCTTGACAAATAGAATATTAAATTGATTGAACAAAATAAAATAAAAAATAACATGTAAGACTACACATATTAAAAAATATTATCTAAAAATAAATACTTTTTTTTTTGAAAACATAGCTTATCCATATAAAAGATAAAAACAAAACCATAGATAAACTAGAAAAACCACTCCGAAAATTAAACACAACCAAAAAATTAATATTTTTTAAAAGAGGCCCTGAACAAAATAAAAAAGAGGAGGTTTTGTTTATGTTTTTGGTTTTTAGTTTTTTAATCGGCCACATCACTTTATTTATTTTCAATAGCATTATTTAAAGTTATATTTTTATGGCAACCATAGTTATCAAACCCGGCCTGGGGGTTGACCCGACCAAGGGGATATAGGCTATATATGTTGTAAACAATTAAGTTTAAAAGATTATTTTAAAATATATTTTACCCTACAGTGGAAAGATACTATTTTCTTCTTTTAAAGTTGAAGTATTTAAACCACAAAGCTTTTTTATCCCACATTGAAAAAAACATAACTTTTTTCTTGTGAACATAGAGTATATATTCTAAAGGGCTTTAAATCCCACATTAAAAAAATAAAATATTATTTTGATATTTATATAATGAATGTTAAATGAGTTAGTAACCAATTGAAAAATATCAAAAAAGGAGGTCTCTGGGTATAAAAAAAAAAACATTTGAAAAAAAAAGGTCTTTACTAGGTCACCCGAGTTTCGGGCTGACTTGACAAGTTTACTCCAGGCCAATTTCTAGCTTGGATTTTGAATGAAACAGACGCGGTCAAGGTCTCGGGTCACTTGGAAATTTTTTTTAAAAATATTTGATATTTTAATATTTTATATGAAAAAATTAAGAAATAATGCATTTGGATATAAGCTATACATGTTGTAAATAATTCAGTTTAAAAGATTATTTCAAAATGTTTTTTTTATACCACATTAAAAATGATATTATCTTATTCTTCTAAGTTGAAGTATTTAAACCAAAAAAGTTTATTATCTCACATTCAAAAATCATAATTTTTTTCTTGTAAACATAGAGTACATATATTAATAGACTTCAAATCCCACATTGAAAAAATAAAACATTCTTTTAGTATTTATAAAGTGAACTTTGAAATGAGTTAATAACTAGCTAAAAAATATATAAAAAGGGGGTTTCTAGGTAGGAAAAAAACACATTTGAAAAAAAAAAGGGTCTCTACTGAGTTTTTGCTTGGTTACCCGAGTTTTGGGTTGACCCATCGGGTCCATCGATTTACTCTGGGCCAATTACAAACTTGAATTTTGAATTAAACAAACCCGACCAAGATCCCGAGTCTTGGGTTGACTCGCGGGGTCGGGCTTGATAATTATGATGACAACTATGCTAGACCTATGGTATTGGGTCTTGGTGGTAACATGACCCAACGCTATGAGGTCTTGCTGGAGACAGGACCCAACACTATCCGGTCCTGCTAGGTAGCAGTGCCCAACTCTATTGTGTCCTATTGGCAGGTAAAGCCAGATCGAATAGCGATAGATCTAGTGGCAGGGCTAGATCCAAAGATATTAGGTCTTGTTGGGCAGAGAGGCTCGCTGCCCAACTCTATTAGGAATCTGCTGGATAGTAAGGCCAAACTCTATTGAGAGAAAAGAAATTCAACAAACTCGACTTCAAATGAAAAAAAAATTATCATCATCCAACTTTTATATAATATAAAAAAATCTTATCAATTTATTTTCTATTTACTGTATGAAAAAAATTACATAAGAGAAAAGAAAAAAAATCTAAAAAGATAAAAAATAAAATTAAACATATCTGGGTTTGACTGCGAGCGAGACCCAACACCAGCTGGAAGTGATTTGACAACCAGACCCTATAGCTTTTGGCATAGAAAAATAAAAAAAAACAACGCACCTAGCAATATTTTTTAACTAAAAACCAGCAAAAATAATGTCCCATGACGATACAATGTTGTCCATAGGATAACAAGTCTAAGAACACAATAAATATATAATATTTTTTTTATGTCTTTTAAAATATAGTATAATGTATTAAGTTATGATTGGTTTTATTATAGGGTTTGCATAGTAAAAACGAAGTCTTCTATTATATTTTTCAAAAACTAATTGACTCGAATAAGTAAATGACTAAATTTTTGACTAGAAAATTAAAAATAATTTAAGTTCGTGCTAGAATCATTTCAGGGAAGACATTGGAAAGATGAATTGAGCGTAGCTCACCACTCTAGGGCGACAACGCTAGCTAGTATAACTCAGGCTGATCTACAAGGATTGTGAGAACTCAAGTCTATATCAAGATGCGCAACCTGTGAAACATGTAGCTGATCTTGGAAATAAAATCTTATTCCCTATTGACTATATAAAACAACCATTTGATTGGCCATGTTATTGTCCAATAAAAAATAATAGCGAATGAATATTTGCATCGAAACCTACACGTATGCTATTAGTATCTTTGATGGAAATTATTGAAATCTATGGAGAAAAAGAAGAAACAAATGGAGAGAAAGGAAAGAGAGAGAAATAAAAATTATGGACAAGCCGAGCATAGTCACTTGGGTGTGATCTAGACGATTATGAGCCTTTGTCGTATTTGTCGCGAGGGAATGATCCAAGAGTTGAGTTGATCGGGTATAATTAAGAATGAAATTATGATTGTTTTTTAAAATATTTTTATATTAAAATATATTAAAATAATATATTTTTTAAAAATTATTTTTGAGATTAGTATAATAAAAAGATTTTTTATAAAAAAATTTACTTTTAACAAAAATAAATAAATAAATTTGAAACGGCTGCTATTAGCCTATATTTTTTTAAATAAAAAAATTAAAATAATATTTATTTTGATTAACTCAGTTAACCATTAAATAACCAGACTCTCTGATCACCTGGGCACACCCACACAACATAATTTTTTTATACATCACAATATATTTTTTTTATACATAACATGAATTATTGTTTTTTTTTTTCCCAATAACTAACTATCATGCGAAAAGCAATTTCAAAGTGTAAATTGCATTTTGCTTGTGAAAGCTGTAAATTATAATCGAAACTTATTTTTTTTTATAAATTATTTTTGATTTATTTTTTTTGAAAAAAAAATAAAAAATCCCCAATCACTTAGTTCTCGTACTTCTTTGATTCCTTAATTTTCAAGTCAAATTAATATGTAAAAATTTAAAAAAACTTTTTTCTTTAAGTTTATCGAAATCTAATATAAAATATTTAATTTATGATATAATTATTATAACACACCATTAACTTTATTTGGTAATTGTGTCTAATTTAAGAATAGGCAGACAAAGTTTCTAATAAAAAAAAATCAAGCAGTGTTAATTCATTATTCTTCTTGTATCAATCAAATCATCTAAATCCATATTTCCAAAATTTCCAACCCCCTTTAAAGCTTCAAACCTTCTAGAACATGTTTGTTGGGGTATGGTTTTGAAACTTTTTTTTATTTAAAAATTTATGAAAATATTTTTTTATTTTTATTTTTTTTAATATTAACACATTAAAAATCTAAAAATAAAAAATAATTTAAAATAAAAAAATTTTAAAAACAATTTTGAAACGTAAAAACTACGCTTTTAGGTTACTCATGGCAAAGTTACCCGTACAAAAAAGGGATTTTCGTAAATTCAAACAAATTCCACACCCATTAAATAACTGCCGCATCCCCTATAAATATCCCTCCCCACCCTCTTTTTCTTCGCATTGTAAATCGTCTAGAAAGAGAAACACGCAGCGAGGGGAGGGAGAGAGAGAAAAAAAGAGAGTGTGTCTGTGCAGTCAGGCCTGGTAGTGATAGACCAGCAGCAGTGAGAAAATTCACAGGCATTGCTGTTTCTGTCACTCTATCATAATTTCCTGGTCGTCGCAATTGATTTGATTGTTTTGAAATGAGTCGTTTAGGGTTTAAATCCCTGGTTTATCATGGAGAGGTATGTTTGGGAGAACTGGATGTTATTCCGGTGACGGAAAAGGGTTTCTTGTTCCCAAACAACGAGATTCGCATCTATCATATCTCTCAACAAAGTGAGCGATGTCCTCCTCTTTCAATTCTCCAAACAATCTCTCCATTTTCCGTCCGTTGCAAACTCGAATCGTCTTCTCCTATGGAACAGTCTCATTTGATCAATCTCCATGCCTCTTGCTTCCACGAAGTCAAGGTCTATTGTTTTTCTTTTAATTTCTTTGATTTGTTTTGCCTAATTTTACAGCTTAATTGACTCATTTAGTTAAAATTTTTGTCCTTAATCTTAGTTTGAGTTAAGAAGGGGAGAAGTGAGAATGCGGTGATCTTGACTTTTTTTTTTTTGTTATAGACGGCAGTGGTTTTGATTGGAGATGAAGAGATTCATTTAGTGGCAATGCCAAGCAAGCAAAAGAAGTTTCCATGTTTTTGGTGCTTTGCGGTTCCTGTAGGTCTGTATGATTCGTGTTTACGGATGCTCAACATGCGGTGTCTTTCTATTGTGTTTGATCTTGATGAGACACTTATTGTTGCGAACACGATGAAGTTGTTTGAGGATAGGATTGAGACTCTTAGGGGTTGGGTTGGACGGGAGCAAGATCCGATGAGGGTATCTGGAATGAATGCGGAGATGAAGAGGTATATTGATGATCGGTTGCTTCTGAAGCAGTATATAGAGAATGATGTTGTTATGGATAATGGAAAGATGTACAAGGTTCAACTGGAGGACGTTTTGCGATCATCGGATGGCCATGAGAGAGTTGTTAGACCTGTGATTAGATTGCCAGAGAAAAATATTGTTCTAACTCGCATCAATCCAGAGGTATGATGTGCTTGATGTTGTTTGTTTCTTCCAGTTTTATTACTTTTATTAATTTGTTTCGTGCAATTCTCTACTTGTTATTTTTTATGATATATATTAAAAGTGTGTTCTAATAGAGAGTATTTGATGTCAACTGGGCGGAAAAGAGTATATTTGCAATTTGATTACCTCATTTGGAACTATTAATACTATTACACGCTAGTATGATTTATGAGAGTTTTTCCTTGAGCTATGAGAAGATCAAAACAAGTGCAATTGTTTTCATATTATTTTCTTTCATCTTAATGATTTCATTGGTTCCAATATATCATAACACCTGTGTGTTATTTAGGTTCAAAAGCCTTTTGTTTCCAATACAAAAATGGATGTATTTGCATATTCTCGTTTGATATTTACATATTTTGATTATATGCTTCATAGCTGTTAAAATTAGACTTTTGTTTAGAGAGTTCTCAATTTTCATTTAATAATCCTTGATTTTGGCTAAATTTGGACCATCATTCTTTTGGATCAGTTTGACCTTACTTGTGTGCTTCCTTGAAAGTTTTTTGCTTGGAAGGTTCCATACTTATACTTCTTAAGGCACTTAATTTTACTTTTTATCTGGCATTTCTGTGTTGGTTTTCTTGCAATATAGTAGGAGAGTGACTTCTCCTTACTTTGTCATCAGCCATGCATTCTGATTCGCAAGACAATAAAAATTTTCTTGTGATTACTGGTAACTTTTTTTTTTTTGTGTAGATTCGTGATACGAGTGTGCTTGTGAGATTAAGGCCGGCATGGGAAGATTTGAGAAGTTACTTAACAGCAAAGGGACGCAAACGGTTTGAAGTTTATGTTTGTACGATGGCTGAAAGAGATTATGCCTTAGAAATGTGGAGGCTTCTTGACCCGGAGGCTCACTTGATAGCTTCAAAGCAACTCTCAGACCGTGTAGTTTGTGTTAAATCAGGCAAGTATAGGATCATTGCTATATTGAAGATATTTTGATTTCTGATTTTGCTTTGAACTTTGTGCATCTTCAATTACCTTTGAAATTTGTAAAATTTTATTGTGAATTATGTTCTGGTGCATCTGGCATATATGTTTGTTTAGTCTCTAGTTTCAAATATGAAAGGGATGGTTCAAAGCCAAAGTTGACGAAGGTTTTCTAAATTGAAGTGGCACAGCTCATAAACAACCTGCAGTGTGTTGTGTTTTCAGTTGTCATGTCAGCCACCTTGCCTTTTACTAATGACCAATAAGAATACCTTTTACTGTAGCAGGCTCCAAGAAATCTTTATTGAATGTCTTCCAAGATGGCATGTGCCATCCAAAAATGGCAATGGTAATAGATGACCGGCTAAAAGTGTGGGAAGACATGGATCAACCTCGAGTTCATGTGGTTCCTGCATTCACTCCTTATTATGCTCCTCAAGCAGAGGTACTAAAAAATATCCATGTGAACTTATTTGTTAAATTTTGTTCCTTTTTCTCATGTTACCTTCCAAGTAAAATCTTTATTAGGCTCTCTATTCTCTAGACAGCGAACGCCGTTCCAGTCCTATGTGTGGCAAGAAATGTTGCATGTAATGTCAGAGGTTGTTTTTTCAAGTAAGAGATGCTAAAATTATACATATGAAGTACTTTTAAGTTACTGTTATTGCATGAGGATTATTTATAACTGCATTGTGACATGTTATGTTTACAGAGAGTTTGATGAGATCTTAATACGAAGAATATCTGAAGTCTTTTATGAAGATGAGGTGAAAAGCTTACCTCCTACTCCTGATGTGAGCAACTACATGATGACAGAGGTATTTGAATTGAGATATTGATTTCTTCAAGCAACATTCTGATCATATTCTTAAATTATCAAACAATCATTTTCATGAATTACAGGATAGTGGTTTTGTACCCAATGGCAATAACATTGCTCCTTTTAGTGAAGGAATGAGTGGCATTGAAGCTGAACGAAGATTGCATCAATCGGTAAGTCTTAAAAAATCATGTTGAAAGAGATTTATGAACCTGATCTGAATTGGTTGAGAGAAACTCCTGCTTGCCTTCACCTCTGTAATACAAGGTTCATTCTGGGTACTGCATGTGCTTCTAACAAATGAGAGCAAAGCAATATTAAACATGTGTGCCTACGAGCAACATGTTTTCTGTTTCTCCGGTCGTTTGGCATGTAATAGAACCTGATAATTTTTCTCAGCTCTGTGCTTAAATATGTTAAACCTTTCAGGATGGCAAGACTGTCATGGAATCGGCCCCACATTCTATTACAAACAGTGCTGAATTGAGAACTGAAATCTCCCAGCCTCACGTGGCAGCAAGTCCAAATGTTGCTGGACCAACCCTATCAGCCACACTCTTGCCTTCTCAAAGTATGGAGTTCAGTTGGTCTTGATTTTATTTCTGCTTATCTGTATCATTATAGTACTTAAACTTACATTCCATAATTTAAACCTCTTTATTTCAGAACCTAGTTTACTTGGTGCTCCTGTTAGACGAGATTTAAGGAATCAAAATTCTGGTCAGCCCCCTCTTCTTTCCAGAATACCTGCAGCAATACCATTATCCTCTCTACAGCCACAGGGAGGCTGGCTGGTGGAAGAAGATACTAGCAGAGCACAATCAAACAATCAACCTTCAGCAACTGCTCAAGAATTGGATTCTTTAAAATCTGATAAGCTGAGAGGACTGCAGAATGCACTTGCTCATGGTGCATCAGCCACTGCTCCTACCAGTCTAGTCTCACATGCTTCAGAATTGAAGGCTGAAGAGGTTTGTCTGAAGTTAATTTAAATTTGTATTTTGAAGCTCTTGCTATTTTTCAATGCATAGGGATCATTTCTAGCATCAGAAACTGAGGAAGAACTTCACTTAATTGCAGGCAATTGCTGGAAATGACATGCATAAACAAATTGTTCCTGCTGGAGGTAAGCCATCAAGCATATGAATTTTTTAGTGCTATAATAGTTTGAAGTGCAAAGTGATGGAGTGCTTGCTTTGTGTTGAACCATCAGGCGTGCTCAGTATATGTAGATATGTATGCAAATCCATCTTTTAATCATATATAGCTACAACTTTCAAACCTTACTTAATGGTTCAGGATTGATTGATCTAACATCGAAATATAGGAGCCTTTTGAGAGACAATACAAGTCTCATAACAAAAAAAATAATCAAACTTGTGGATGTATCATTATATAACATATTTAGAAGCAATGATGAGCCCACTGGTTGCTGCAGTGGGTATGAAGGCCATCCTCATCCATATAATTTTTTTTCTGCAGAGGCTGGCATGTCTCAGAATCATGTGTCCTCTAGTAGCAGAGAGTTCCAAGCTGAAGCTGGGAAACTCAATCTGTTACCATCCCACTTGTCTATTGGAGTGCTGCAAGAAATTGGACGGAGATGCAGATCCAAGGTACTGATTGGTTCTGGGCTTCATCATGGTTGCCTCGCCTCTTTATTTCTATGGATCATTTATCGTCTGCTGATGTGCAGGTGGAGTTCAAATCCGTTGTAAGCACCAGTAAGGATTTGCAATTCTCTGTCGAGGTCAGTTAAAATTTCTTCTCTGCCTACCCTCATGTTTTCTGGTTCTCGATACTCTTTGAATAATTCACAAAAAGTTCATGAGCTTTGTAATTTTATGTTGTTGCAATCATCTGAGATCTTCAAGGACATAAATTTTTGGTACTGTAATTGGAGTTGAATAAATACTTGAAATTTGTTACCAAGTTATGTTTGCCAATTTTCTGTACTTCTCCCATTCATTTCTTTCTTGCAATTTTGTTTTCATCAGAAAAATCTTAGATAGATATGATAATATAAATGCAATGGTGTATCCATGTTGGAAGTAGTGGAGTGAGGTCCCCTTGAGTTTTGAAGAAAATTTGTTTGTGGGTTACAAAATGAAGTGTTTTGCACTGTTCTTATGAAGTTGACCTCAGTGAGATTATTGTGAAGGGTATTTTGTATTTCTAGTTTAAAAACGTTCTTCCAGCCTTGTGAAAGTAGTGTGGTTCACTCTTTTGCTTCTGCTTTTAACTTTTTGTATTTCTAGTTTAAAAACATTCTTCCAGCCTTGTGGAAGTAGCGTGGTTCACTCTTTTACTTCTGCTTTTAACTTTTTCCCCTTTTACAGTTTTACTCAGCTGACAGTAACTTCTCCCACTGCTTTGTTGATTTTGTATTAAAACCCGAGTTGCTTTTTTTCTTTACTAAAAAGGTTTTTCTCCCACCCTAAAACTCTCTTTGTTAGTCATATACTATTGGCTGTTGTTTTATCCATGTTTTGTGAATTGTGACAGTAAATTACTATGTGATTTGAGTGTCCCAATTGAAAACATTCCTGGCGCAACAGACCTGTTTCTTGTTGTGGATGAGTCGAATGATGATCATACATATGTGATGATGAGAGGATTACCTTATGATTAGTGCTAGCTTTAAGCTTATATTTTGGGTAAACTATTTTTTAGCCCATCCAGACTTTTGTAAAATTAGACTTTGGTGCTTGAGCTTTTGAAGTTAAGGCAGTACTTATTTTTTGGCTGAAAAACTTGACTTCAGAGGGATCTATGTTTTACGTCAAAACCTTAATGGGATAGAGGCTTCCCTGATCAATGATTCAGTGTATCTATCTTTGATCATCTCTTCACTAGAGAAAATTCCACTTCATTTTCTTCTCCTGTCTCTGCTTTTCATTTATAACTCCCTATCAACTCTTGGAAATTTATAAATGCCTCCTACAATTGAGATTAACAAGAGCTGCTGAATTGGTCATTCCTTTTTAAAGGCCCCTTTGAATAGAAAATTGAGAGGATGAAAACTTGCATCAAACCTTCGGGGCTATTGTGTGGGTTTTAGTAGCTCTGTGGCTAAAGTCCACTTTTACTAACACCTCTGATGAGTAATGCTATACATACAAACAATTATACAAAGTTTTTACACAACCTGATGCAGAAATTGCTCTTTCAATGCTAATCAATCATTTAATATTTCAGGGATCTACATTTGACCACTTATCATTTGACATATTAGTTTGCATGAACATTTCTTCCTACAACAAAACAATCTCTTCTTTTTGTGTACTTATCTTTTCCTTTTAGCTTGTAGCAATATCATGCTGCTTTTGGACTCCAACAGACTCATTTTGCTGACTTAAATGATTTAGGTTTTGTTCACCGGTGAAAAGATAGGTGTTGGAATGGGTAAAACACGGAAGGATGCACAACAGCAAGCAGCTGAGAATGCACTTCTCAGCTTGGCAGGTAAATTTATTCTCTAGCTCATTTCTCTCTCATAATTCTATGTTTGAGATTTTTTTTTTTTGTAATTTTTTTACTCCTTTTCTTTTGTGCAATGTTGATGAATGTGGAGTTAAATATTTGCATGGTCTAGGTTAGTTGTGTGTGAACTCGTCATTAAATGGTAAGCACGTAAACATTGATTATTTCTATAGTCAAAGAATTTATGTTATGTGATAGGTATGCATATTCATATTGGTTGCCAATGGATATGTTAACTGGGTTTAACATAAATTAGATAGGTGCAAGACTTATTATTGTTATCTCAGCATCTCCTTCACTAGATGATCATGAATACTGACCCATATGTTTTATAAGAAGGTGCTGAATGTATTTATTGTTCTCAGAAAAATACGCAGCATATGTTTCACCCCATTCTGGTGCTGTGGATGGTGATTTTGATAAGCTTTCTATTGGGGACGAGAATGGATTTGTATGGGACATTACCAGTCCTGAATCAAGTGATCTGGTACGAGAAGATGGTTCAGCTAAAGAACGTCCTTCTGAGGTGCGGATATTTTTATGATGCTTTCAGTACTTGATTTGATTCCTTTGTTCAAAAACATAGGTGATGCTTGGATAAGGGTATGTTGGCAAGAAATTTCCATATTGGGTAGTAGTTATCTGAACAGAAACTACTCCCTTTTGGATTTTGCATTGCACCAAGATGTGGGAGCTAAAACAGTGAAAAGGAAAGCTGGCTTCATGTTCGCCACTGTGGCCTTAACCAGGCTCCAGTTATTCCTGTTTAAGAGGTAAGACTTGGTGGTCAGGCCCATTATCCAAGTACTCCCATGTAGTTGAATCAGCCATTCCGTTCAGAGTTGGTTTACCATTTTATTGTTCTTTTCAATGGGAGTGCCTTTTTACTTCTTTATCTTCCATAATTTTGGAGGCACAATTATTTATTTTAGAATTTGCAAACTTCTCATGTCCCCATTTTATCACTAGTCTTTGTTAGTTTCAAACACACCTCTCTCATAGTCTTCGCTGCTTTGGATTTTTTTTGGCGCCAAACTGACTGTGAACTTGAAGGACTAAATATTTTTTAAATGTATCACAGATTTTCAAGTTTGTTAAATGCATTTTCACTTTTGAGATTATCAGAATGGCATAAAACGCCATAAGAACTCCATTTCTAAGACTATACATTGTCTGTATGCCTAATGTGCATCTATTGTATTGTTGGAAAATGATTTGCAGGTTGCTGATGCTGAGCTTGTGAATACATCCAATATGGTAAATCAGCAAAAGCAGAAACGTGCCAACTCCCCTAGGTAATGTCAAAAGGGCTTCTTCCTTGTATAGCTAATAAATTATAAATTGACATCATAATAGCGCAGAGGGAGCAGTTTAGACATTTTTTTTTCAGTTAGTGTTTGAGGAATGGGATTAGCGTGACTGGCAATTGTGCTCACCAACTACTCTATTTGAATCAAAAGCTCTGTTTTTCAGTTAGTTGAATTTCATTTTTATTGAGTCATGAAGTGGATTTATTTGAACATGTGGAATTCAATGGGTTCTCTATAATGGTGAATTCGGTTCTTTGTGGGCATCTTAGGGGGTTTGCTTAATCAGGTTGTTTGGGAGTCATGATGCTTATGCTAAGTCATACATATGCATTGGTCTTGCTTTTCGTTCTTCCTAGAAGGATAATCCATTGAGGGTCCTCCAAGTGACGTTGTGTTTGAAGGATCCTTGTTGGCCTTGTCCTTGGATTTTTCACACGTGACATCCATATGCACTCCTTGCTGAGCCTTTTTGCCCTGCCTTTCCTTATTCTGTACCTTATTGTGGTATTTCTGTATGCTTTCTTATACTGTATCGACATGGCATGTGCTTTTTTGAATGTCATTCCAACCTATGGAAATGAGATTCATTTGGAATTATAAACTTAAGCTACTTTCTGGGCTGCAAGCTGGAAGGAAATAGGAGGGCATGGTGCTTCTTTTCTGGGTTATTTGGTAGTGTCATGACATTTTTGTGCCTTTGTTTGTGATCTCTCATAATCTGTTATCAGATTTTTGTAGAGCATGAATTTTTCCCGGCACGTTGCTCTGCTCTGCTCTTTGGTTTGGTGTGTATGCATTGACATAATCTGGTCCATTTGCATTCTTGTCATGGAAAATTATGGTGTGTCTAGTCTGGAGATGCTTTAAACAATGGTAGCTTGATAGCTTCCTACTTCAGTTGTTAATTGTGTAATAATTTTCTGAACTAATCATGCCTTCCTGATATGGTTTGATTTATCTTTCCAGATCACCGCCATCTATACCAAGTAAACGGTCAAAAGAAGAACTGTGTGGTTCACAAAGTCTACCCTTTCGGCAATCCAAGAATGAGAGTCACGTATGATAAAAGCCAAGATATTGGGAAAATGATGAATGATTCGAAGGTTTTTTCTTTTTGAATCTAAAATTATGCATCTGAATCTTGCTCTTCTGGAAAGATAGGCACATTGTTATCCTCCTCTGGCTCCCTCCTTTTTGATTTTTGGGGGATGACAAGGGCAGAGCTTGGCTTAAAACGCACATGGTGCTGTTCTGGCTGAATCTTCTCCTCCAGTCCCCACTTGTTACAGTAACTCTTCTTGTTAGTTGCTTTAGCATAAATGTGGTTTCTAGTTTTAGGTGGCCACCAATTCTTTCGCTTCCAGCACCGTTCTTATAAAATAATTCAGCGCTCTGTCAATTGTAAATACTTTTGATTATTTCTATGGTGGCAATTGCATATTTTTTAAAGCGTTATCCAATGACTAATTTTTTGTTTAGCAGTACAAGATGAACACAGCTGTTGCCTATACGGACTGGTCTGTCAATCTTGAGAGAGAATATGTTCTTGGTGCGGGCTTGTTGCCCTCTGTAGTAACGCAATGCCATCCTCACCGAGCAGATACTGTCTCGTCTTAAAGCCTGAAATTTGAAGGGGCTAGAGGCCGTTGAAAGATCCTAATCAGCATGTCGAACGGTCCTTGCTGGGAGAATCAGCAGTACCAAATCTTTTAGAACCTAATAATCTATTTCCAGAACTGTGAGGCATGTGACTAAGATGCGGAAGTTCCTATGTGGAATTGTGGTGGTCAGGCAGATGGATCTCGGGGGCACAGCTTTTGGCTGGAAGCTTGGAGCCTCGTCCGATACAAAAATATGCTTGCATATGGAGCTATTCAGCTTGGGGATTGATCCACCAATTGTTTGGGCATGGAGCTATCCAGTGAGCAGGCCTCGATCTTATTACAAAAAATAAAAAAAAATACGAAGCTCCCCTCGACGTACGCTTATTTTTGCTTGGTTTCGATTGTAGAAATTCGAGATTTTGATTGCAGACCAGACGTTACGTCATTGGTAACAGAGCAAACATTGTTTCCAGTGCATTGTCATATGGCTATGATTGTGCTTCTCAGCCGCCCCCCCCCCCAAACAATACACAATTAATTGAAAAATAACTACTGCAAATGGGAGGAGGGACGAGTTCCAGAATCACCGTTGACTTCTTGCTCTCGAGGTTACCTGCTGTTTTAATCTTCTTACCAAGTAGGAAGTTTTGGCCAATTGCTGTAACTTCAGAAAGTTGTGTTTTCCACCATCACACAAGGAACCACCATCAATTGGTGCGCAGGATAATTGTCTCATGGAACCCTAATTATAATTTCTATGATTGCACAGGGAATCAGGCTTTAAAGGTAAATCTCCCTTCGAATATACTTACCATCATCTGGGCTGCAGTGAAGAGTTGTACTAAAACAACATGTAATTGTTATTGTTTGTGGTGGGAATAACAGACAGTACAGGAATATTTAGCACTGCTTTCACACATTTCTTCAACCTGCAGCATTCAGGAGAAAATAACTGCGTCTTCCTTGCAAAACCACCATTGTTATCATCTCTATGTCACACATGATAAAGAATAAGCTGTCACTGTGTACATATTGCATTATAAAACAATAAAAGAACAAAACTTGAGCAATCTAGTGGAATAGATTACAGCAACATCATGGCTTGGTCACAATCGTCTATACACACAACTGCAATTGTCTGGCTGCCCAGGCCACTTCAAAAATGTAGGGCAACTAGGTAGCACAGAATCAGGCATAGAATAAATTGTTTCTCTGCTTTCTTGATGCTACAGCAACCCTAAACTGGTTAGCAGCTTCTGTATCCAGTGCAGGTCATTTTGAACAACACAGTTTCTTACAAACTCTTGCTTCTTTTCTTCTTTGGCCCATGGCTTATATACGAGTTCATGGCTGTGCTGCTCCTCATCATCAAGCCCTTTGATTGATTCTTCTCGATGTGGATTGTCATCAACATCAAACTTTACTTCTTTCGCCAGTGGTTTGTGTATGATCTCATTGCCGTGCGGCTCCTCATCGTTGAACCCATCCATTGTTTCTCCTCGAAGTGGTTCATCACCGACTTCACGCTTCTCATCGAACTGAATATTATTAGGACTCGGACACAAATTTAATACAGAATGGAACAGGAATCATGGAAATGGAGCCTTTATTTCATTTAAAGTAAAATTGGTAGCAGAAACGAAATGTAAGGAGAGACACAAGATGTACTACTATACATTAATCAGGCAGTTACCTCTGGCAAATTGTGATCCTTTTCACCAACTCCAACAGAGGCATCAGAGGCACGGCATCCCTCACCTTCACTGTCAATAGCTGCTTCACTTGGTATCCCTGTTGCTGCAGACAAGCCAGTAACCAGAACAACATCTCCTCCATGAGTAACCAGACTTCCTTGGACATCAGAGCTTGCTGAGTTTATGGCTGTTGGAACATCATCATTTCTGACAACATCCTCTCTAATCACTGTACTCTTGCTTGATGTAGTTCTCTGTTCTTCCTCCTGGTGACTGGTTCTCTTTTCACCTAACACTGCATTGCTAACATTCACATTCACAGCAGAAGCCCCCTCTGAGTCACTGATGTTATCTGCTACAATAGAAAGAGGTTTCTCTTGCACAGGAGAAATGTTATCTGCTACAATAGCTAGAGGTTTCTCTTGCACAGGAGAAATGTTATCTGCTACAATAGCTTGAGGTTTCTCTTGCTCAGGAGAAATGTTATCAGCAACAATTGCTTTCTTGCAAGTCACTGGCGATGGTTTCTTTTCTGGGTTAGAACTCACATCCACGGTAACTGCTCCATTGCTCATATCAGAAACCAGCTCTTCCTTTTGACAAGTCAAGTTCTCGGCAACAATCAGCGATTCTGGGTTGACAGCAGGTTCCTCACTCCCATTAGCAGATGGTTCTTCCTCTGTTATCTTCTGCAATGCAGCATCTTCCCAATCTTCCCAAACTACGATGGTATTACTGGTTTCCCACGTTTGGAGAATTCGATCAGGACCCGGTTGCCAGAAAATCTTCTCAGCAATTCCTTTTAGTATGAACTTGAACTGGATGGATTTTCCAACTGGTATATCCTATATAAACAGCAGAGGCATCAGCAAAAGTAACAACATTTAATAGATTGTTTAGTAGTTTCTGCTTACCATCTCAACAGTCCAAAGATGCCCATCTGACCAGTTCAATGGTATTCCACTTTCAGGATCCCATAATCCCAACAAAGGATCATCTCCTACTATGGTAAATTGCTCTCCAAAGGAGCACTCCTTCCGTAGCTGGAATTTGACATGAACTGTCTTTGATTCATCTGCACTCAGAGATAAGCATGTCTTGTTGAGACCAAGGATTGACGAAAAGATCTCAAGGTCTAAACAAGAAAAGAATTACTCACTTGTTTCTTGGTTTTGAGCATCTTCAGCCTCCAAGTCTACCTAAAGGAAGAAATTAAAACCAGTTCAGATCAAAAAACTGATTTCAAGTATACCTACAACAAATCCTCACCCCATTAGCACCTTATAACGTCATCCATCAAAATTTCCTTGGAGAGAAAAATAAACACAAGTAAAGGTCATAGAGATGTGTTTTAAGCATAATTTCTATATTCTTTGATATAATTCTTCTCAAGGACTCTGTTTTCTCTTTTAAAAAATTCTCAAGAAAAAAAGAAAAAAGAAAAACCCTGAGTCAATGATTCATGAGTATTTTTGGAGAATTAGGAAACCTGAAACTTGAATACTGTGATATACACAGAGCGAGAGAGAAGTTAAAGAAAAGATTACATGCCTGGGACTCAGGTGAGAAAGAAGAAGAACCACGAATTGGACAGATGGGCTTATGTTTCACACATAGCCAATGCAAGAAGCCAACACTATGAACAAGCTTCTTTGATGGCAAAATACTAACTTCATGTCTCAATTCTCTAGAAGAGAAAACGGGTCTGTTGTCTCCTTTTTTGTCAAGGATGATATTTGAACAAGAACTTGTTAGGGTTTTCATTACTTGATAATAACAGCAGTCCAGTTGCTGCTGCAGGCTGCAGCCGCAGAGACCAGAGCAATAATGGTGGGGAGGATTTGCTTGTTTTGTTCTGTTTCTGTTGATTATGAAGTAATCTGATACAGGTGGTTATGGTGATAATGGTGGTGGGGCCTCTCGAGAGGATAAATGAATATGGAGGCCTGCCATGTGTGGGAGAGTTAAATCTGCCACTCACTCAACCTGAGAATCTAAGCCTCTCGAAATTGCCTCCTAAGATAAATTATAGTTGTGGATTTTAAATTTCAGTCGGTGCTCACGGCTTTCAACCGAATCCTTAATTTCAGACAATAATAACATTGTTAATTCAATTATATATTAAAAAAGGGTTCAATGTGGTCTCCTAAATCCTAATTTCCTTGCAGTGATGGAGGTATTGTACGTTCTAGGTTCCGTTTGTTTGTATGATTGTGTAGCCATAGATATTTTATTTTAATTATATATTTAAAAATATTTAATTAATTAAAAAATATCATAATTTTATATAGATCTAGTTGAAAATTATTTCTTAAAACTTTAATTAAAAAAAAAGCTATAATTTATAGTTTTTTTAAAAATCTATTTTTCAAACTGCAACTTTAAAAGCTATCTAACTATGATACAATATATGAGGAGAAGGAACAATACAAATCTCATTTAATGTATTTTTAATATGGAAAGTGTAATTTTATTTTTTATTTCAGTCATCAAACTTTTTTATTTCCAACTTTATCCTTCTAAATTATATTAGCATGATTTTCCATATTAAGATTTATTTCACAACTATATTTATCTTTAATTTTTTCTCTTTAAGTGAAGAACAAGTTGATTGGTTGAGAAGAAACAAATAATCTACCAGAAGAAATCAATGGGTTAGCAAGAAATCAATGGGTTAGCAAATGGATGATGAATGCATGACTTACGGAGGAAAGACTTACATGGACAACTATATTTGTTTTTTTTATTAGAGGCTGGCACGTGGATCAAGGGATTTCTTTCCAGCAACACGATGGAGCATCATAAAAAAGAGGATTAATGTTCAAAAGACAACGACAACATTTTGAAAAGAGAGAATGGGTCAAAATTCATATCAGTCCAGGATTACAACACTTCATCACAAAATCTTCATCTAAAATTCAAACTGTTAAAATTTGCTAATACACATGAAGGGGAGGATTTACAGTAGAGGCAGGGAAATGCTTTAAAGCAAATCTCATCACCAAAAAGGCCAGGCTACCTCGAATTTGCCTAGAAATTAAGATCAAAATTGTTCTTTCAATTGGTTATTTGAAGCTTTATTCTTTTTAATTTGTCTAAATTTATCTTTATTGTAATTTGAACCTTGAAAATTCAATAAAAACCTATTGTTCCAGTTTTGGTTCATTACAACTTCGTTCAGAGCGAAGTTCTTTGGAAATACAAAGAAGGCACCGGAGTTTCTCAGTTGATAGAAAAAGTAACAAGAATGAAGCAACAACAAGATGCATAACAACAAAATCAGCAGAATCAACAACATGTTTTGGAAAATATAGTTTAACAATCGAGAATCATGTCAACCAAGATGGACCAACTATCTAAAGCTTAGGAAAAATGGTCAAGGAATTCATTGCCCACTTCCCCCATGATATTTGTCAATGGTAATCAAAGGTATGAGGTAGTCCCATATAAGGAGCACCAACCAGTTCAACCTAAATCCATTCAATTGGAATTCCCATGATTCAATGGTGAGGACTTGATTAGTTAGGTCTACAAGGTAAACCAATTTTTTAATTTTCACAATACACCACCACCTTATAGGTTGTTTATAGCCAATTTTCGCATGGAAAGGAACTTAGTATCATGGTATTGAGAATTGGAGGAGACATGAGTCGTTATAAGTTGGGAAGCTTTTGTAAAAGCTCTTCAGATCCAGTATGAAATTTCATCTTATGATGACCCTATGGAGTCCCTTATCAATTTAAGACAAGTGACGTCAGTTGAAGCCTATAAGACCTAGTTTGAAGTCCTCTCAAATAAGGTTAAAGGACTCTCTGATTCACATCGACTTAATTGTTTTTTGGGAGGGTTAAAAAATGAGATCAAGTACAAGGCTAGGATGCTGAATCCATATAATTTAGTGGTTGCTTATAGGTTGGCTAGAATGCAAGAAGATAATTTAGCAATTATGAGGTGAGCTTGGAAGCCCAGCCCAACAGTGACTCAAATGAGGAACCAATCTCAGTCTCTGCCTAGGATGGATGTTAAATCTTCAATACAACTCCATAAACTCACTCTAACCCAAATTAAGAAGAAAAGGGATAAAGGCTTTGTTTTAAGTGTAATGAGAATTGGGCCCTAAGCTACAAGTATGATGGGCCAAAGATTTATTTGATTGAAGAAATTGAAGATGAAAATGAGTAAGGAATCTCTAATCTCTTAGAGACCTTATCAACTTGAGAGATCTTAAAGAAAGGTAGACATAAGAGGTAGGAATTTTGCTTCATGCAATTATAAGAAGTTTAAACCCTAACATCATGAGGGTAGAAGTTAAGATAAATGGTCATATTTTATGGCATTAATTAACACATGAAGCATACCTAATTTCTTGAATCCAAGGGCATCAAAGAGAGTTAGGATAAGATTTCTAAAACATAGGCCAATTAGAATGAATATGGTGGGTGGTATAAAAGTTTGGAGCGGAGGTAGTTGTTTAAATATTATGATTTCCATTCAATAGGCCCAATTTATTTTACATGCCCTTGTCATTTAATTAAAGGGTTGTGATATAGTTTTAGGGATTTAGTGGTTTAAGACATTTTAGCTGATTTTATGGGACTTCACTACCTTAGCTATGGATCTCCAAAGTAATAGCCAGAAGATCCAAATTAGAGGGATATGGATCCAAGAATAAGAAGTGGATTGCAGGCTAATATTTTTACAAGAACTAAACAGAGTGGTTAGGGAATGATTCTATAGGTTTGAGAAATGGAGAATGTTCAAGCTTTGGTTCCTAGAGAAATGGAGGACTTCATGAATTCAAAGAGGTTTTTGAGGAACTTAAAGGCCTACATCTTAACAAATCTCACAACCATTTAATTGTGTTAAGGGAGGGAACTTATCCTATAAATGTAAGGCCTTAGAGGTACCTTTATTATCAATAGATAGAAATTGAAAAATTGGTCAATAAAACTTGAATTGGGCATAATAAGGCCCGACCAAAGCTCTTTTTCATCATTAGTCCTATTAGTTAGGAAGGTAGATGACTCAAGGTTAATGTGTGTTGACTATCAGGCTTTCAAAGAGAAAATTATAAAAGAAAAATTTTCAATTTCGGTGGTAGAAGAATTGTTAGATAAGCTCTATGATTCTCAGGTTTTTTTCTAAATTGAACCTACGATCTAGTTTCCATCAAATTAGAATGAAAGAGAAAGATATTTCCAAAACTGCTTTTAGAACTCACGAAGGGCATTATGAGTTGTTTTTTTAATGCCATTTAGGCTTACCAACACCTCTTCAACATTTCAAAGATTAATGAATGGGGTTTTTTTTGGCCATATCTTAGGAAAATTATAATGTTTTTTGTTTTATGACATTTTGGTTTAAAGCCGAAGTGAAGATAAGCATACTAATCATATAAGATTGGTATTGGAAACACTAATGCAACATAAAAAGTCTAAATATCAGTTTTCTTGTAAAGAAATAGAATACCTTGGTCATATTGTGTTAAGAAAAAGCATTTAGATTGGCAAATTGAAGGTGAAGTCTATGGTCAAATGGCTCAAACCAGGAACCTAGAAGTCACTAAAGAGTTATTTAGGCTTAACAGGTTACTACCGAATATTTATCAAGGATTCTAGGGCTATGACAGGCCCACTAACCATGCTTTTAAAGAAATGAGATTTAAAGTAGGATCTAGAAGTAGACTAGCCCTTTGAAAACTAAAGGCAACAATCATTACTCCACTAGTCCTAACACTTCTATATTTTCATCAAACATTCATAGTGGAATGTGACGCTTTAGGTACAAGCATTGGAGTAGTATTAATGCAAAGAGGAAGATCAATTTCCTATTTCTGCAAGGGTTTTAAAGGTAAGGAGTTACTTCTATCCATTTATATAAAAAAAGTTTCTAGTATTAGTCTCATCAATTTAGAAATGGAGACCATATTTTTAGGGCAGACTTTCAAGGTTAAAATAGATTAATAAAGCTTGAAGTACCTATTGGAACAAAGGATTCAAACCCAAACACAATAAAAGTGACTATCCAAACTAATTAGCAATGATTTTTTGGTAGATTTATGGGCAAATGCCCTATTGAAAAGCATTGATAATTCAGAAGGTATGTTATGGGCTTTTACTAAATATTTAGTTAGTTGGGTAGATTAGTTGAGAAGTAGTTATAAGTCTAATCTAGAGATCCAAGAAATAGTGCATCAATTAGAAAAAGGAGAAAATAGGCACTTAAATATCAATTTAAGAGGGTGTTATATATTACAAGGATATGATTTATCTAAATAAAACCTGTCCTATTAAAGAGATTGTTAAGAACTATGTTCATGATAGCTCAATATCAGGACATTCAGGCTATAAAAGGAACTACGAAGGGTTAAAGGAGACTTTTTTTTTAGGTTAGAATGGACTAAAACATACAGGCCTATATTAAATGATGTGATGTTTTTCAGTGAGCTAAATGTGAGGACATAAGGATATCCAGGCTTCTACATCCCCTACCCATATCTAATAAGTTATGGTCCTATATTTCTATGGACTTCATTGAATGAGTGCCTAAGTCTAACCACTATTTTGTTATATTATTTATGTTTGATAGGTTGGCCAAATATGCCTATTTCATTATGTTATCTCATCGTTGTAATGCTACTAAAGTAGCTCAAGTATTTTTCTAGCATGTCATAAAGCTTTATAGGTTACCTAAAGATATAGTGATCAACATAAACCCAACTTTTACTAGTAAATTTTAGGGAGAATTATCCAGGGTTCAAGGGGTCAAACTACATTTATCTTTAATTTACCATTTTTTGACTGATGAACAAACTGAGGCTACTAATAAAAAACTAGAGGATTATTTGAGATGCTATGTTGGGAACAACCTGAAGGATTGGTCAAACTAGTTAACCATGATAAAACAATGCTACAATTCAAGTTTGCATACTTTAATTAAGTCTACCCCATATGAAGTAACCTATAACTACCCACCCCCATATATTATTAACTATATCTCAAGCACAACACGCAACCAAGTAGTAGATTCATATCTTCTGTTAAAACAAGAAATAATGAAGACAATCCAATAAAACTTAAAAATAATATAAGACAAAAAAGACATTTGTAGATAAGAGGAAAAAAGAGCTCAAGTTAGAAGTTGGTGAGTGGGTTTACCTAAAGCTCTAGCCATTTTGATAGTCTAGTATACAAAAAAAAAAAAAAAGAAACAAAAATTAGCATTCAAGTACTATGGACCTTTTAAAATAAAAGCAAAGGTAAGAGGAGTTGCTTATGAGATTAATTTACTTGAGGAAGCTAAGATCCACAACATTTTCCATGTATCTCTCCTTAAGAAGCAAGTTAGTAAAGGCTTTGGTTTCAAGACGCAAGTCCTCAAAGGAGGTTTTGGTTTGATGAGAAAGGCGACAAAAAGAAGATGTAGAATGAGTTGGCATGTCATGCCTCAAAAACACTTTCCCTCACCTTGAGGTCAAATTTTTATAAGAGGGAAGAGGTTGTGGTGTTTCTAGAAGTCAAAACTATATTTATCTTTGAGTTTTTCTCTCTAAGAAAAGATAACATCTAGAATTGAGAAGTATAAGTTAAATGGTTGAGAAGAAATGGAGAACATGTTAGAAGAAATTAATAAATTATCAAATGGATGATAGATGTATGAATTATGGAGGGGAGACTTACGTGGATGACTGAAGTTGTTTCTTTCATTAAAGGCTGGCACGTGGATCAAGATATTTCTCTCTAGTAATATGATATAACACTATAAAAAAGGGTTAATATTCAAAGAAGAACAAAAATATTTTGAAAATAAAGAATGAGTCAAAATCCATATCGATCTAAGATCACAACACTTCATCACAAAATCTTTATTGAAAATTCAAACTGTTAAAATTTACTAATAAACATGAAGGGGATAATTGGCAATAGAGGCAGAAAATGCTTTGAAACAAATCTCATTACCAAGAAAGCCTGAGCTACCTTGAATCTTCGTAGAAATTTAGACTATGATTGCTCTTTCAATTGTTTATTTGAAGCTTTATTATTTTTAATTTTGTTCAAATTTATCTTTATTGTAATTTGAACATTGAAAATTCAATAAAAATCCACTGTTCTTGTTTTGGTTCATTACACATTCTCTCGTGTATAAAAAGTATCAAAGAATAATTTAACTATGAATTAAACATCAATTTTGTGAAATAAAATTTTATATGTGGTTGAAAAAAAAATTAAAAGAAGTAGGACCAAATTTAAAAGGAAAAAAAAACCCCATTTGAATATTGGCATGGAAAATTTCAATTTGTTGTCTAAAGTTTCAATTTATCTATTGTTTGGTCTTTTTTATTTTTGCATTCATATTTCGATTCCAGATTTTATTTTTTTATGTTTCAGCCTCCAATATTAAGAGGGGAGTGAAAATCATCGAAACAAAAAATATTGAGTAGATAGAAGGTGCTAGAATGACAATATTCTGGCCACCAAAAAATTTAAACTTGATGTCAATAACTTATTTTTTTCGGGGTAAAGTTTGATGGAGATAGTGTTGTCCTTTAACCTTGTAGAAAAAAAGTAGATAAGGTCCTTATATATTTTTGGATTCATTTAATTTTTTTTTCTTTAGAGAGATAAAAGACTGTTTTATGTATTTGATAAAGGTTATATGGCATTTTGTTTTAGGATTTTTCTGGTAAAAATAGTTAAAAAATAAGTTCAAAACTTCTACTTTAATTTTTTGGTTAACAATAGGTGACTGGAAAATAGTGCAAAAGATGATAGGTTGTTTGCCTTCATTTATAAAAAATAAAATGTTTTATAAAGCATTAAAACTCTCTTTCTCATTTATTTCTTTGCATTAATGTTTTTATTTAAATCTTAATTAACACCCTTTTTTTTAATTATTTATTTTATCTTTTTTAAATAGTAATTAATCTTTTTAATTGTTTTTAATTTTATAATACTTCAAAAAACTTACTGTAACTTATTTTAAATTTTTTTTCCTGTTATATTTTATATAAATAAATTGTATTTATATCAAATATTTATAATAATAAAAATATTTTGTTCTAAGCAACCATAAGATAAAATAAATAAATAAAAAAATCACATGAAAAATTCTATAGTTTGATTGTTTTTTTAGTTTGCTTATATAGTTTAAAAAATTATACTTTATATTTTATAGTCAATAAGTTGTATAACATTTTACATCCAAAAAAAAAAATTGAATTTATTAATAAAATCATCATTTTATTTCAATTAATGACTAAAAAACCCACACTAACATAAAATAATAAAATTTCCACTCTCCTATTTACCAAACATATCATAATTGTTTTTTAATTGTCGGCAGGTCTTTCGACCATATTTTTGCAGTAGAGAATCCATTCTCTCTCCCCGTACTATCTGCTAAACAGCAACGAAATAATGCCTCTCTCCCCGTTCCAGATATCATGCTTTGGGCACCAAGATTAGAGGCTCAAACATCAAGGTCGCCGTGTATGAAAGCGTCGAAAGAATCCTGATTGCCTCGCCGTGTATGAAAGCGTCGAAAGAATCCTGATAGCCTCTCCATTACAATCCAAAATGAGCGTCATAACTTAATTTTTAGAAGGAAAAAAAAAGAATTCTTCATGATTTAATTGAACTTTCTTTTCAAAAATGGAAAAAGAAGAAAAGAAATGATTAACCAACCAGATCCAAATTATTGATTGGTAGACTTTGTAGGATGCTTTCTTCGAGTATTTACCGAAAGGCATCTCGAATGCGCTGTGACATTGTCACATTCTCAACAAGCCTACCCTACCTCTTCTGGGTCGAGACAATCAGCAACTGGGCTCCTTCATCATGATGGAATAGCGACCTCCGAACCATTGAATCAGCATCTTTAAGAAAATCCTTCTTTTCAGAATACAGGGGCTGGTAAAGGATAACATCAAACCAGACAGAATGACCTATCTCCGAGAGAAAGGCTTCAAAAAGCGCATAAATATTTAATTTCGTCCCTCAAGTTTCACTCTTTTCATATTTGATCCTTGTTCTTTAAGATTCTTACGATTTGATCCATAATTTCATTTTTTTTAATTTTTAGTCCCTCGATGCAAGAAAATAGAGAGAAACTCATCATAAAAGAAGAGGAGAAGGAAGCTCTCAGATGATCAAATTTCACCACCAATAACTGCGATATTGGTCAATTTATAGGCAAAGGGGAGTGTGTCCATAAAAAAAAAAAAAAAGCAGCTCATAATAGGGTAGCTAAGAATGCACTAAAATAACCGAAGGAGACCTAGGAATGCAAGGTGCCTACATGACATATGTAGGCAATATTAGACTTTGTTGAAAGCTTGTTGTTGTCATATAGGTTTTCAAGTTTTGGAAGAACATACTACACTTTTAATTTCAATATATTTATCTATGTTATTGTTATTTTGAAATGAAGAGATGTTATTATAAAAGTATCATTTGATTTTTTTTTCCTCTTTACTCGGATTAATATAATGAAAATTTATCAAAATAGTTGAACTTTAAAATGCATCAAGACACTAAAAAACACCTCCACCCTTTCAAAACAATGTGACCAAATCAGTTTTATGAATTGAATTAGTTTCATTATATGTTTTTGGTTTTTATAGGATTAATTAGTTCCAATTTTTTTTTTAAAAAGGTTATCATAATCTTAAAACTTAGATTGTTAATTTGATAGATTAATCAGGATCGATTTGAATCGATTTATTATGTCACCGTTTTAATTTATTTTTTTAATCCAAGTTCTAGGATTTTTTTTTTAAAATTTTTTTGTGTTAAAAAAAGTTTTAGTTGGATTTGCAATATACATATCCTCATATAAATACAAATAGAATTAGGATTTTATTTTTTAAGCTATTTTATATGCGAACAACACCAACAACACCAATGATATCTTTGTTTTTGTCAAACAATATTAACAAATATATTATACATGCATTTGTTCTTTTAAAAATGATCATCATAGAGGTGATTGATTATTCGTTATGAAAATCAAAACAAAAAGTCATGTTGAAATTGAAGTTGTTGAAGATGATAACAATGAAGTAACTGGACGAGATGATGTATTTCAAATAATAACCTAGTTGATACATTCTTTTAAATGATAGTTTAATTGCAACATCACCTTTTCATGTTCAAATTGAAGAAATGACACAACTTTAGACCCTAAAATAAATAATATAAACCCTGAATTAATTTCTTTTGTTTGCTGCTTTACATAGTAAGCTGTCCAGATGTACCTCAATAACTAGTTCAAATCATATGAATTATTAACCCACAATAATCAATATTAAAATGCTTAAACATATTTTACTTGCGTTTATCTTTTCCTGTTTCAGTTACCTACTTGTTTTCTCTAAGATAACTTGAGCATAAAAAGGTTTGTGCTAAAAATATAGAGAGGACTAGCATTTAGTTGTGACCTGGAAAGTCTAGAGTAGCTTAGATTACAAAAACCCGTATGGGTGAGCTTCCAGATCACATCAGCCTTTGAATTTAATTAGGCTGTTGATAAAAAAAGGTAGCATCGGAATCATGCAACTTTTGGCCCCTAAATTCTACCACTTCACGTCTAGACTTTAATTACGTGAAAATCTAACACTAATTAATATATAATAATAATTGAAAGAGGTCGCTGCAATTAAGAAATTGTCCCTGGGCTGAAAGCATCAGCTTGATAGGTGGCTGAGCTGCTACGTACACAAAAAAAAAAAGCGAAAGCGAATCAGCTTAAAAGAATAGTTAAATAACAGAAATAAATTCAGCTAACCTTCCGGTCTTTCTTTTGGAACAATCAATCTTCTTTTCTCTAGGGTTTTAAACCGATCCCTTGAAACGGTGTAGCAACCCTTTCCTGCAGTATATTCATTAGGATATCCAATTCAATTTCTAGGCAGACATGAACATGATTTATGGAAAACAAAGAACAACATGGAATAATAACATCAGTGCTAGTAAAGAAAGAATTCACAAGTGTCAGATCGACTTCTTTAGAAGACAAGAGTGTCCAAAAACATTTCAAATAATCAGGCATGTTCATGTACGAGGAACTAGCCTGTTCACCATTTTGTTGGGTTTTAGCCTTGAAATTCAGCTCGCTTAATGTCTATGTTGCATGATAAAATCTATCAAATCATTGTAACAATGAATCTCCTTAAACGGTATCAAGGAATTGCAAACGTAAGCTCTAACGTTGTGGAGGAAGTGTTGACAGCTTATTTATGGAGAGGTCATGGTAGTTATTCTTACAAGCTAGCTACCTTGAAAAGGAAAATGAGAAGAAGTGAGCTGAACAAGATGACGGAATTGTGTATTCCATTTATATGCAAGGACCAAGGAGCGACAGAAATCCCTATTTCTAATTTTATGAGCTTGACATTTCCTGATTATTGACATCAAATGACCCCCGGAGTTCCCCCAAACACTTCAGTGGGAATATTGATGATATTGCTCTTTCATTCTAAAGAGTCCCAGTGAAGTGCTCAGGGGAACTCTAGGGGACACCTGATTTATGCACCATTGAACCTATACTATATAACCAATCCTTGATGTTTATATGCTCAGTTTGGGTCATCAGCCATGCTATTTATAGGAACTGTTCTATACAGCTAGCAGCTAGCAATACATAATGGACCTGGACGCAAAACTAGGTCGAATGGGTGGGAGATTTGGTCGATGAAGAGAACAAAACTATTCTATGATGATTTCTATCCAGCCTTTCACTTTCATTTATTCGAGAGAGATCTTACTTAGATTCTAAAAGTATAAATATATTACACGAAAAAGGTTCTATCCTTTTCGCACCAATGTGTTGCTGTCTTTGCATTGATCCAGCACTCCAACCCAAGCATCTAGCTAGCATGAATCTAGACAGTGGGCAACATTAGAGGAACAGAGCAATTTCCTCTTCTCCATTTTATCCCTTATGAATCTTTAATTTCATCTTCATCCTTTTCTAGAATTTCCTAACATCAAATAAAGCTGGATAATGTATAAGAACGTACGGAAAATTCATGGCCACTAACTCACTGAACCTAAATAACATTCATCGAGTCCAAATTCTGACCAGGTTCAATTTTATCATCTCTTCGACAGTTTGGTTCTCAAGAAACCTTCACCATATCATAGACAAATATTTAGCCCTGTTTGTTTTATGAAAATTACTTTTTAATTTTTTTTTTTATGTTTATTTGTTATTAAAAATATTATTCAATGGAAAATATTTTTCAGTAAAAATAATAATTTAATTTCATGTTATTTGTTGATTATATCAAATTTGGTCCTCAAACTTTTAATTGCTATATATTTTATTTTGAATCTTTTTTTTTTCAATTTCATCACTTAAAATTTGATTTAATTTGATTTTTATATCAATTTTGGTCCTCATTTTTATAATTATTATTTACTTTTTTCTTATTATTTTCTTAATTGAAATTTTTTATCTATAAGATTTAGTTTTTATTTTTTTTATTGTTATTTATTTTATTTGAAATAATTTATGAAATTATAATTATTTTTTAATTTCATCATCTTTCAACTTTTTATCTATTAGATTGGATCTCTACTATTTTGATTGTTATTTATTTTATTTCAGATACTTTATAAAATTATATTATTTTTTTTCAATTTCATTCTCATTCAATTTTTTAATTTGTAAAATTTGTTCATTATTATTTTAATAAACTTGAAAAAAACATTAATAAGTTATTTTCCAGCTCATTGTACATGATATAGCCAAACACTGAAAAATATTTTCCAACTTATTTTTCATGATACCATAAAATATATAAAAATAATTCACTTTTCAAGAAATCGACATGCACTTTTTCAAAAAAACAACTTTCCAAAAGAAAACAACTTTCCAGCAAACAACCGAGGCCTTAGTTATAACAAAGAAATAAAGTGCATGTCGACTTCCTGACCTTGGAGATTCCATGCCCACTTTTGGCCTATTCTACTCCCTTAAGTGATGAAGGCAAACGAACAACAAGACAACATCAAATAATAAAAAATAAAAAATAGACTGAATTTGGGTTAAAACACAAATTACTCTAAAGCTTTATTTAATTTCTGCAATAATAATATGACAACGTTTGCCCCTAAAGAGGTTTACGATTATATTTATAAACCAGAAAAACTAACCTAAAATAAGAAACAACATCAAAATTCTAGAATATAAATGAAAGTACTATAAAATCCAAAGATAAATAATTTCAAAAAATAATTAGGAAAAATAACAAAATTGGTCTGAACAACAACTTCTGAGCCTAATTTCAGGAGATCTAAGGTCTGATGAGCGATATAGTGGCTTAACAAAGGAAAGCATCCTATAGAATCCCATATTAAAATTTAAGCCCGATCCAACAGTCGAATATTTTACTATTGCCATTTTAAGCCGTTATCCTAATTTGACGCGATCAAACTTTCTGTTGGATCTAAACCTATTCCATTAGTCCATGAAAACATTTAATATGCCATTCACATAATTTGTTTGAGGCAGATCCCTATATAACTGCTAAAAACCTCAAATGTCTACAAACCTAACTACATCATTTTTAACGAGTTGAAAAGAACTCATCCTCGAGTTTTGGGCATTGTATTGTCAATGTTGTTGACCATTTTTTGACCTCTGTTGTGCAATAGACTCATATAAAGTATGTTAAAAAATCAATTCCCAAACACCACCCTTAATCTTGATAGACTCATTACTAATCATCAATGACTCTTTCCACACCAAACCCTTTCCAAAATCTTCACCTCCTTTTTCGCTCCTACCTCCTATTTTGTCTTCTCCTTCTCAAAAAATCTAGATAAAAACAACTTATTCTTACCATTTCCTTCAACAATTGTCTCTTCCCTTTTAGCTGCCAATAATATATGTTTTCTTTTTATATTGAGGGTATACGTATTATGCCTCCCATTGAATACAACATTCCTATCTTATTGCCAAGCCTTTCCTAACTATATATGATACGCATCCATAGCCATCAAAGCACACCAAATATTATCAAAATAATTTTTACCTATGAAAAATGAAACAAAACAGTGTTTGTCCATGATTACCTTGTTATCTTCACTCATCCATTTTAGTTTGTAGGGGGTGGGGTGTTATTTTGTTTTAAGTTGCAACTTCTCTACTTCGGTTGACACTACATTCTCACAATTATCACAATCAATGATTAGAATACATGCCTTGTCATCGATAATACAAGTTGTTTGGAAGATGTTAGAGCACAACCAATTCTGTTTCAAATCACCCTTAAATGACGACATGATCTTTTGAACAACTAGAGTAGTGTTGCCATCTCCATTTAAAATCTCTTTACTATTATCAAAATCATCATAAACAAGATTAGCCACATCATTCACAAGCTCTTCTATCAACATATTTTTTCCTGGATGACTCTTTCATTTGCTACACTACTTGCTTGATGTCCCAATTCTTCATAACTATAACAACGAATCCTGAAAGCTAAACAATAATTCTAACCAATTGTCTATTAATTTTGCTGAGTATATTTATTTTTAGGAGAGGTTGGTCATATTATTGTTGGACCCTCCTCCATTGTACTGGTATGCCTGAAAACCTTTGTTTATAGCTTTGGTAGCTTGCTGCTTCTGCTTCTCCGCCATCAAGACCCATTGATATACCTCTAAAATTGTCCACGTCTTGGATGGATTGTCCTAACCCACTCAAATATCTTTCCACCAACTGTTCTTCCATTTTTGTCAGCCAACAATGAATAAGATTTATCAATATGATCATAGATAGATTTACCCTTTTGTTTTAATGTGTATAGCCTTTAGTACAAGGTATAAGTATAGCCAAATGGAACGTAGTGCTCCCTTAACTTCTTTATTTTTTTTCCAATCATTGATTCCCAGCTTTCCTTGCATCTTTTGTGTCCTCTTTAACTATTTCCATGATGCATGTTGTTGTAACCCAATTTTTGATTCACTAAGATTTTTTTGAATGTTATTTTATTTCTATTATTATTCATAAAAATCCCAAAAAAATTAAGAAAAAAGTTTAAAATTCAAAAATATATTTTTCTTGAGTCAACCGCATCTTTCTATAAAAACTGATTTCACTAGGTCAATATGGGTCAAACCATGTCGATCAGGGTAAAAAAATGAGTTTTCAGGCTGTTTCAGGTCAAAACCGTCATTTTCGATCAAAACCGAGTCCACCGGTTCAATATGGGTCAAACCATGCCGACTAAGGTAAAAAAATGAGTTTTCGGTCCGTTTCGGGTCAAAATCATTATTTTTGATCAAAACCGAGTCCACGGGTCAATACGGGTCAAACCATGTCGACTGGGGTAAAAAATGAGTTTTCAGGCCATTTCGGGTTAAAACCGTTATTTTTCGGTCAAACCCGGTCCACCGGGTTGATACCTATCGAATGTTTTTTAATGCTTCAACATAATTTTTGGTAATTAAAATATTTTTTTTTAGCGGTTGAAATGAGTTTTTTTTAATACTAATTTGAGTTTTTTTTAGTTTTACCCATACAAATATTTATTATTATATATATAATAAAACAAAATCAATAATGTAGAAATTTATCATAGTAGGCGGGGTAGTTGCGGCGATGCAATTTTTTTCTTTGAAGCAGATACGTGCCACCGCCATGAGATTTTGATGTGCCCTCGTTATTGGGTATAAATAATTGGTGAAAATTCGCCAGAAGGAAAAATGGAGGAGGAAAAAAGAAAAAAAAAGAAAAAAAGAGAGAAGAGATTTGGATTACAATTTGAGGTTTTTTTTTAGTTTTTCTTTGCGCGAGTAAGATATTGATTTTAAAAAAAAATAATTTGAAAAATACCAAAAATATCCTAACCGTTAGATCTAATAATGTTTAGTTTTGGACCTTTGATTTAATAGGATACATTAGGGCTTACCACTTTAGATTAAGACCTAAATCCATCTCAGCCCTTAAAACAATCTGCCATTCGATCCTGTTATGCCACGTCACCAGGTGTACCAATCTATCGGTGCACCGCGCCACACCAGATCAAAGATCAGCCCTTTCGGACCGTCCGATCAACTTGCAGATCAAGCCAATCACAGTCAAAGTATCAGTTCATTCGCGATCCAACAGTTCACAACCTTCAACTGCACTGGTGTACCATGCTAATGTTCACACCGTAGCAAAGCGTTAGACTCTCTCTGTCGTCTCGCCGGCGATTCTCTCTCTCTCATCCGATCTCCCATTTTCGGCCGTTTGAAGCCTTTGAACCACCACATAAAGGCTACTAGCCTTCTATAAAGCAAAACGCCAGCCGTTTTTAGCGTTTATTCTCCCCATCCGGCTGAAAAAAGGCCACAATTTCTTCGGCCACTCGAAGTTTTAAACCGACGATTCTCCCTCATTAGCCATAAACGGCCGTCGAAACCACAGTCATCAGAATCCTCTCCCTCAGATCTACTAGAATCAACCATTCGTTGGCCGGAATCTGTCCGAAAAATTTCACCGCCTCCAACAGTGACCGCGCGTGAGCTACAAGCGCCACTGGGGCATTTCGTAATTTTCTGAGAAATTTGAGGGTATTTTAGTCTCTTACCTATGCGGTGGCACTCAGGTAATTTTTTGGGATTTCTAACAGTATTTTTAATATTTTTATATATAAGTATTTGTAAATTTTCTTGCATTGTAAAACAAAAAAAACCAAAAATAAATATAAAAGGAATAACGACGCGGGTTCAACACCCATCTTATCATGTCATCGTTCATAGGTCCAAAGCCCAATTCTCAAGTATGGTTATACCCATTTCTCAACGATATCAAAATAATTTTTGTTTTATAAATGAATATTGTTTGTCGACACATCTCTTTTTACAAAAAATGATTGATGTCAAAAATTTAAATACCAAATATGGATTATGTCCATAATTTCTTTTTGGTAACTCAGACGTAATTCTCCTTTTTAGGGTTAAACATCAATATTTTAGACGAGTCTCCTATTTTTAGGAACTGATGTCATTCATTTTTTTTTGATGCGTCTCCTACGAATATTGTTTGTCGACACGTCTCTTTTTACAGAAAAGGACCGATGTCAAGAGTATTTATACCAAATATGGATTATGTCCATTATTTCTTTTTGGTAACTCAGATGTAACTCTCCTTTTTAGGGTCAAACGTCGACATTTTAGACGAGTCTCCTATTTTTAGGGATTGATGTCATTTTTTGACGTGTTTTATATTTTTAGGGACCAACGTTAACCATTTTTAAAAGAAACAAATTGTAAATAAGCTCAAAAGGTAATAGCATTTGAATCAAATATAAAAACACACAAGTAAGGGTAACCTTTCTCTTGAAAGGTTGTTTTAAGGGTGGTGTCTACCTTCCCTTAATCACAACTAACCCAGTACCTGAATCTCTAGGACTAGTGTCTAACTTGGGATTTTTAGTTCCCTCATATTATTAGATGGCGACTCCAATAAAATCTTCATTTCCTCCAATCGAGAAAAACCTTTTTGTTAAATAAACAAAAAGTGGAGCCGTCGCCCGATGTTATGTATCGACACATGTCACATCATGGTGGATGTCAAAGCTGAATAAATTAATTATTTTAGAGTCACTACATAGTAATTAAGAAAACTAGAGATCCTAAATAGACATTGGCTTGTTCAAAGATTCATGTATTAGATTAATTATGCTTAAAGAAAGGTAGACATTATCCTTATCGCATCCTTTAAATAAAAGGTTATTATTGTTTGTGTTTTTCCTACGTTATTCTACTTTGTTTTATAGAATCATGATGTTAATCCTTATTTTTAGGATATTTTATCGAAACAAAAAATTAGTGAATTTTGTTTTTCATGTGTCAGCCCGATTATAAAACCCCAACCATGTATGTAAAATATTTTTGTATTTGTTTTTTGAAAATTAAAAAAAATGATAAAATATGCAAAATATATCTTTTGGATTTTTCTTTTCTTTTAAAAGAACACAAAATAGGCAGGGAGTAGGTTAGATCTTGAATTTACGGAGAGATCAGCTTGTTAACTCTCTAACAGCCACTAATAAATCGAAGAAGAAAAGAGGCTTTTAAAGATCCACTAGTCAAGACCCCAACATAAATACTTAAGACATGGAATGAACCTGGGCACCTCAGCTTGGTTTGCAAAACACGCCATCACACTTTTCTTTTTGTTTTTTCAAACCAAAACTAGATGATTTTGAGTGCAGACACTACCATGACAGTCCTACACTTTCATCATCCAGGGAAATAACATGATCAAGGCTTCATTAATACAAAAGAAGAAAAGTTGCAACCTTTCCAATGGTCAGCTACTTCTATGTTGTTACTACCACTCAAGTGTATGAGTTGATGGTTCCTCTTCTTTTCTTTCTAAGATTTTAGAATGCTTTGGAGGTGAGGTTGCATTGCTGAGCTACCACCAAAGTAAACTTTTCTATCCATTCTTACCTTTTCTATCTTCTCATCACTTCACTGTATTTCTAATGGGATTTCCTCTCCAAGGTTTTTTCTAGCGTTGCTCTTTAACTTTCTCTCCTTTTGCTCTATTTCTTTCGTTTCTATTTTTCATCTAAACCTTAAAAAACTCCCCCCTCTTCATCAGAGCTTGAGCACCTTTATATATAGATTTAAGAACCTTCTATGCCATGTCTTTGTGGCCTCATTGAAGCCGTTCCATCCTTGAGTCGATCCTTACCCTCCATTAAACTCCTGCTGTATTGGTAGTATGGTACACTTGTCAAAGAGGTTGGATGGGCAGCATGCTTTGGCGCGCAGCATTTAAGGGGCTGCAAAGTTTGTATTTTATGGCTAGAGGTTGGAGTACGAATGCAAGGCTGTAAGGTAGACATGTTTGTTGCCCTGTTTGGTGAGATGTGTGGAGGATAATGCAGCTAAGAGACCTATACTCACGTTGTTTCTTTTGTGGCATGGCTAGGAAGAATGAAAGAGGTAATGAATCATAAATTGGACGGTGCCATTTTTGCATTTTGAAAAAAATAGGTTTTTTAATTTGGTCGCCAACCCCTTTTCAATTTCCGACCATATCTTCTAGAAGTTTTCAATCAAGTCCTGATTTGAATCTTAATCTTAAGAACCTTTTCAGTTTCACCTTCGGCATTTTCAATTGGACCATTGATATTTAATATTTTCTTCAATTAAGCTCTCCATTGGTATAAATGGACTCCCAAACTTCACCATCTTGTCACTTTTAGTCCTTTAACTTCTAATTTGTGCAATTGTAACCAATTCTAACCAATTCAGTCCATTTTCAGCCTTTTCCTCTACAAGACTTCCAAATTTTCCATCCTAATGATATTCAAACTAGTTGTGGATTAAATGCTTGCCTATTTGTGATCCAAAATATTTTTTTAATTTTTGAAAGAAAAATATTTATTACATGAAGATGAGAAATTTTTAGGGGGGGTCTAAAATTGGGTTATGACAAGGCAGAATCCCTACCCTTCAATCCTTAAAAATTGGTTTATAATAAGGTATAATCCCTACCCTTTAATCCTTAAAATTGGTTTATGATAAGGTAGAAGCCCTACCTTTTAATTTAATCAAAATCAGCTTTATTTGTATTTGTTCAAGAATCTCTTTTTTACTTAATTCGTTCCTCCTCAACAATTCAATTTATAAACTCCTCCACTCGTAAAGTTTCTATAAATTCAAGGATTTTAATGTGAAAGTCAAAATCTCTAGATCTGATCTCTTCCCAATCAAGAGGTTGTCTCATCTGATCATGCATTTGGTTTTCAGTATTGTCCAAAGTCCCATGATCACTATCTTAGTTTTGGTTTTGTTCCCGTAGTTCTTTCTCTTCTGACCTACGAGTCAATTATGTGATATAACTCTACATATCCTCCATGATGAGCTCTTAGATGCTCTTCTCCTAAAAAAAAGCATCCTTGTCCTTTTTATGACCACACCTTCTTCACCACCTCTTTTTACCATGGTTGGTAGTTGTAAACAATTATTCATGAAATTGCAACACACAACAAGCAATATAAACTTGGGATCATTGGACTTTGATACCAATTAATACAGCCAAAAGCATAATAAGACAACAACAGACACAAAAAGAGAGAAGATAGACTAAATTCAGGTTAAAGAGCAAAAAGAACCCTAAAACTTTATGGTTTAAAACAAGTATATAAATAATAGCATGAAAAGTTGGATAATGTTATGTTATCAAATGGGTTCAAAATCAACAAAGTTAATAAATTTGTTAATGTGAAAAATACAAATAAATATTATGTCATTGTATGTTTCTTTATAGATGATATGCTTATTTTGAGCAGTAATGACTGCATGATAAAGTCTACCAATAAAATGTTAACAAATAAGTTTGACATGAAAAACTTAGATATTGAAATGTCATACTAAGAATAATTTCTTTTTTAAGACATGTGATGGATTAGTATTGTCTCAATATCACTATGTTGAGAAAACTCAATAAATTTTTTAAAGGTCACAATAGCAAATATAAAAAAACCAATGAATATAAGTGTCCATCTATCAAAAAATAAAGGCTCTTGAATAGCTAAAGTATTGGTCAGATACTTAAGGAATTTTAAAAAATTATTGTAAATTCCAAAAACAAATACAAAACAAAACAAAACACAAAAGTTTCTAAAAATAATGCTAAAAACATTATTCACTCCTTTTTATAAATAAAATGCATTTTTTTTTGTAAGGATTGGGCCATATGCAACAAACAAAATTATTTTTTGTTTTTTTTTTAAATTTTTTGTATGGTCATGTTTGGTAAAACAAATTTTTTCCCCCCAGAAAAACTGCCAAAATGAACTTAAAGGTGTGTTTTGCTAAACACTTTATTTGGCCATAAAAATTTGTAACAAAAAGTTATCCAAACAAATAAAGCCTAAATAGGTCGACCAAAAGACATTGGTTCAACCATGAACATAAAATAAAAAGTAAGGTTTGACCAAAAAACTAAACAAAAAAAAAGGTTTAAATTGAAACAAAATTAAAGTTGAAAATTAAAAAAAAACAATTCCACAAAAAAATGGATCTAATACTCAAATCGTGAAGAATACAAAAAACATTTATCAAGAACCCAACAAGCACAAATCTCAATCTAAACAAGTTTTCATGCAATCAAGGGCAGAGTTTTATTCAAAATCATGCAAGGATACATAATCTAGCATTCATTCACTTCGGTTATCAAAGAACCAACACGATTTTGTCAAAATGAGTTTTCGTTCAAAACCAAAATTCTATGATTAAAATCCTCATAAACTTGTTATTGATGCAAATAAACCCTACATTATCTACTAGTCAAGTTACTTGAATGGTTTAATTCAAAGAATTGGACCAAAATCGGTTCAAATCATAGGGCTAAGACAATGTTCTTTAAAAAAACATGAAAAAATCAAACCCAGCAACCAAGAAATTCCCAGCCTATTATTAAACCCAGAACTAGCCTTTTAGGCTTCTGAAATATGCTGCTTTTGGTCCTTACAAACTACATTACCAATACTAAGCATAGTTGAATCCAAAGAACCAATAAATAACATTAAAACTTCAATAACATGAATGAAGTTTTAAAGTTCAAAACTATCAAAGCTAAATAACAAATGTATTCATACTATTTGGATTCAAAACTTGGTATTTTTAACATCTATATACCAAAACATGCTTGTATGAACCATGGACTTGCACTAAAATACATCGAATTGATTAAAATGCTTCCAAAATATTTAACCCACAAACAAAAGCAACTTACTGTTTTATTACAAAACATATTTAAACACCAATCAAAATACCTAAAATACATCATTAACATGCTATTGGGCTAAGAACACAGAATCAAACAAACATCAAAACACAAAATCATGCCTTCAGTGTAAGCCTAAAACAAGAAACAAAACCAAAAACAAAACTATCATAACAAAAGCTTGCGGAATCTAAAACATGTTTAAAACAATAACAAAAACAAAACAAACTCTGTCAAAAAAACATTAGATTATTCCAGCACCAAAATCAAGCCAAAAAATACAAGATAAGCTCAAACAACATCAAAAGAGATTTAAAAATTAAGAAATCATGAATAGGGAAACCATATAGACTCCACCCTTGAACTTTTACATGGCTATATCTTCTCTAAGCTTGTTGGCTATGAGTTATTGTTTTTCTTCTCTTTTATTCCCTCTTTTCTCTTTAACTATATTTTTCCTTTCAAAACTTGTTAGACATTTTATATTAAGCTTTTAAACCTTCACACAAGAATCTTTTCATAGTGTGTTTTCTTCATGTTTTTCCTCTCTCTCCTCTTTTCTTTATTTTAAATGGAGTATTTATAGGGTTTGACTAGGGTTATTGATGGATTCAAACATAAATTGATAAAACCTGTAACAGTTCGATTGCACGACTCGATCAATGTAAAAATTTCCAACATATCCTTTTTATTTGAGGGTAAATATATTTTTTTTCAAAAATTCAGCAGAGTTTCGTTTGCATTTAGGACACCACCAAGTTATCGACTACTATCAGTTTACTCAATCAGCCCATCATCACAAGGTCCCATAATTCTGGACCTTATATCAAACCTCATAATTCCACACAATATATATATATATATATATATATATATATTTACGAGTAAGATCAATATGAAACATAGTTCCAAACATCATATCATAAAAATTTAAAAAAAAGGAATACTAACATGCAAAGAAAGTATTTACAAACATAACAAGTGTCCTTAAATGTTTCAAAAGGGTTAATTACAAGATAACTAAAATACTAAATGCCAAGCTGAAACTTTTATAATTACATCAAGGTTTACACAAAAGTATACTACATATCACGTTAATTCCCTTTTGTTTAAGTTAAATATTTACATAAGCATCATAAAGTAGAGTCCTAAACTAATGATCTTCCTGGATGTTTGATGGACCTGTACATAAATAAACATACCATTATGTTGATAAAGAATATATGTATGCTCTTGTAATGAATACGAATGAAGTATTAACTTTCTATCGAATCCATGAGAATTCTAACAAGGAACTTATATTTTGCTTGTAGATCTTTTAAACCCAATTAACACTCATTTGTATATTCTTAGTTGAATAATCTTATTTACTTGCATACACTGGGTGACATTGCAAAGTCTAATCTTGTAATTCATCTCTCGGCAATCCTATCACGGATGCCATTAGCCGAAGCTAATCTTGTAAATCCCATCCTGACAATCCTATCACAGATACCATTAGCCGAAGCTAATCTTGTAAATTATCTCCCGGCAATCCTATCACGGATGCCATTAGCCAAAGCTAATCTTGTAATTCACATCCCGCCAATCCTATCACGGATTCCATGAGCTGAAGCTAATCTTGTATTTATGCTAGATTTTATTTATATTGAACACGACATTTACTGTAATTGCATACACCAGACAAATTTTAAATTATATAAGTGCAAATAGGAGGAAAATCACGCACCTGCTTCGCCTGTCTTGCGACCTCCCCTAACAGAAGATCCAATCCTGGTTGCTCCTCCTGAATCATAAGGAAGTTTTTTGGTTATGATTCCTTCAAGCCGTTATTATAGAGAATTCATATTCATCCATTACTCATATATTACTTTTTATGCATGCTCATTTTCTCATAATAACATACATACATTTCTCATATATATTTTCAGAGTTAGTATCTCAACGTGTAAGCATTCGTATGACTCAATTCTTTTATATTCTTATTTATAGTATTCACGTGAAAATCTATTGTTATTGTCCAATTTCCAACTGTCACTGTCAAATTTTGAACTGTTACTGTCCAGTTTCCAACTATTACTGTCTAATTTTGAACTGTCACTGTCCAATTTCCAATTGTTATTGTCTGACTTTGAACCGTTACTGTCTGACTTTGAACTGTCACTGTCCAATTTCCAATTGTTATTGTCTGACTTTGAACCGTTACTATCTGACTTTGAACTGTCATTGTCTAATTTCCAACTGTCATTGTCTGACTTTGAACCGTTACTATCTGACTTTGAACTGTCACTGTCCAATTTCCAACTGTCACTGTCTGACTTTGAACCGTCTCTGTCCAATTTCCAACTGTCACTGTCCGAACACTCATAAGGTTTTTAACTATATCTGAGGTTCTAAAACTCCATTTTAAGTGAAATTTATCTCGTTAGAAAGCTAAGACACGAGGCTACCAGTTATCTAAGGAAGGAGAACCCAATTTTACCTCTAAGATAGTCAAAATTGCTCATCAACTAATCAGTCCTGCTGCCCTACATAATTAGTCATGACTCAGTTTCAGTTGGTAACTCATAACTGGAGTTCTACATCTTCAAATTGAGCAAGACCAATTTCCTTGGTTAGATAACATTCAAATCTACAATTTCTATGAGGAATCCTATCCTAATTCCCTCATCCTTCTATTCAAAATCTCACTGAAAGTCAGGAGACAAGTCTGTCCAGAGTTGTCTCCCCCTCCTCTTCACACAATACTTTCATAAACTACATGCCACACACATAAATTAACTTAATTTCAACAATAAGTACTTTTTCCCCAATTTATGTCTAAGAACCCTAACCTATGATTCAATATCAAGGCATCAATTCTTTATCGAATTTAAAAATGATATATATATATATATATATATATTTATTTAAATTATGTTTAGAATACCTTACCTGGTAACAAATTAAGATCTTGATCTTTAACCAGTTGAAGATTTTCAACTCCCTCCTTTCTTTTCTTATTGTTCAATTTCTTGGTAATCCTTTGCTCTCAAGTGTTTATTCCCATCTATAAGCTCTAAATCTTGGATGGGTTCTCGAAATGTTAGTGTTTCTCTCTTGATTTCTCAAGAATGGGTATAAAACTCCCTATTCTCTCTCCTTATGGTTCCTACCGATTTTGTTTTGGTGAGGAGATAGTGTTTATACTCTATATTTTCTCTTATTTGCATTTAGGCCCCCTTTTTCCCTTAAGTGTATTATTATTATTATTTTTTTCAATTAAATCCAACCCTCAACAGTACGGAGTTCATTATAATATCTTGAATTATTTCACCAGGAGATTCATATTCAAAAAATTTCTGAATTCCTATATATTTTTTTTAACCATATGCATGAATTTCTTCACTTTCATTTATTTATTTTTTTCTTGGGATTTACAAAACCTTAGCCCTCTAATCAAAATAAAAGAGTTTTAGACAAATGTTAATAGCTAGAACCTATGTCTTTAAATGGTGTTGGGATAGAGATTTTGTAACAAATTTGCCTAGATGGTTTTGTTTTGCTTTGAGACAAAGGCATGCATCCCTCACCTTCTGATTTTGGATGAAAGATTTATGACCCTTGATAAGAACCCTTTGGGAATTTTGAAGTGTGAATACAAGAAAAAGTTGAGTGGTTTTGCACAAAGAAGTATCTCAATTTAGAGGTCTGTAGCAATTTCGAGACTTAGTTGGAGCAACTTCGATGTAAATGTCATAGGAGACCACCTAAACTTGATAAAAGAGAACCATACCTTTCGATTGGATCCACTCTTGCTCAATTTGGAGGTGTTTAGTTTCACATTTATTCATTTAAAGGTGCCAACTCGATTAGTTGAGAATCTGAAAATGCAATGATGGCTGATCAAGGATAAGATATTGTTGAGTTTATTAAAGAAAATGGAATGTAAACATTTGATGAGAGTAGTTGATCTTTATAAATTGGGTGTTTATCAGTTTAATTGTGGTGATTACAGCCTTAGAGGTGGTCAAAGATGTCATATTCATTTGTTTGGAGGTGTCCACTCAATCAACCAAAACTGATAAAGAAGAAGCTAAACAGTGGTCGAACAACACGTCATTTAGGTTAAACCCTAGAAATTAGGGTTTTCAATTTGAGATTTGAAAATCTTCACTTTAGTCTATGTTCTTCTAATTGCTTTTAATTGCACCCGTAATTGCCTCCCAAGCTTTAAATATCATGTAATTTCACCCCTATCAAACTCAATCATCATCCCCAAAGTTCATCGCCATTTTTATTTTGGTCCATGGTTTTTTATTTGTGCAATTGGACCTTTGATTGATTATCAAACTTTCAATTTTATTCAATTTGGCTTCTAATTTGGTCAATTTCAGCCTATACAATCTCACGCCTTTTTCAATTTAGTCCTTGATTTTAGATTTTTTTAATCAAGTCCTTAATTGCCTATCAAACTTCAATATTATAACAATTAAGCCCCTGATTCATCCAATTAAACCTCTCAAAAAACCAATCAAGTCCCTAGACTTTAATTTATTCCAATTAACATAAATTGACTCTAAAAATTGATTTTTCTTGCAATCAAGTCCTCAATAAGATTAATTAAGCCATTCAAAATTCTCATTTAATCCTTACTTATCCAAATTTGTATTTCTTTACCCAAAAAAAAAATATTTTCATTAATAAGGTCCTTTGTCAATTAATGGGGCTCTTTGTCAATTAGAATTGGGTTGTTAATTCTGCTAATCTTATACATTATGACTCTGTAACTTTTCCACTTATTATTTTTGGTTCTTCACCACTAACTTGGATAATTTTCTAAGTTTTTTTTTTTATGCACATCCTTTTATATTTTGGATTTTTTTTTGTTTTTTTCTTGATTTTTTTATATAATAAAAAATGAGTAACAATACCATTAATAATAGCAAGTAGATGGATCATTATTATCAGATTGAGGAAATCTAAAGTGGGCTACTCAATGAACATTAGATTACGCCAATCATAGTCAGGCACATAGCAATATCACATAGTGGTAGAAATATAATGACAACAGAAGAGTTTTTTACCTAGTAATAACTAAGCTGACAGTCCAGCCTATGCTACGAGTTCACACTATGTTCATTTAAAATCTACAGCAACATTCTTACCTAACCTGTTAATAGATCTAAAGAATGAATCTCTTATTACTTGCAATTTATTCACAACTATGTTCATCGCCATCCGTTTCCCAGGTGATTTGTTGGAGCATGAGAGTCCGATTTCCATAAGAGACACCAGGCATTCCTCAATGTTGCTTGTCCTGTTGACTTGAAAATCATTATCGTGGATTATTGCTCTTTCTTCTATGCCATGTTCATTTATCTCATTCTCATAAATCTCTTCTTCAGCTAGCATCGATGGGTCAACGATAGCCATGACATTGCCAGGGAAAGCCATATCAGCAAACTTGTGAATATTTAGATCACCTTCGAACATGTCATCGGTAGGTCTTTTTGCTGTGAACATCTCTAGCAGTAGTATTCCATAGCTGTAAATATCTCCAAGTACAGAAACTTCGCCTCTCATCCCATACTCTGCAAGTGCCAGTATACTATCATTTAGAGAGATTTGTATGCAATTCTAATTTAGACACTAAGATAAACAAAGCAGATGAACTGCAATGTACAAAAGAATGTTTCATAGATTTTAGCAAGTTTTTTGAAGGATACAAAACTTTTCAGCAGAGAGTTGTGCAAAAGTAGTTGCAATTTAGGGATAAAATTAGCAATCATGAGTTCAAGATGATTCGTCAGGTTAAGACCCATACCTGGAGGGATGTAGCCAATTGAACCCTTTAAAGCTGCAGAAATTGTTTGAGTTATGGAGGGATTCTTGGATGCTTCAGAGAGGAATTTAGCTAATCCAAAGTCACCAACGTGGGCTGTCATATCGTCATCAAGGAGCACGTTGCTTGGCTTTAAATCACAATGAACGATTGTGGTTTCACAATGGTTGTGGAGATAATCCAATGCAGAAGCAACATCAACGGCAATATTCAGTCTTTGAGTAAAGCTCAATTTCTTGGTTCGATATTGCTGTTCAGTTGTTGGATGTAGCCACTGGTCTAGATTGCCATTAGACATGAACTCAAAAACAAGACCTTTGAAATCATTACCTTGATGATCAACGGTCGAGCAAGCAGTGATGATCTTCAGGAGATTACGATGCCTTATGCTTCTTAAAGCATTACATTCATCAATGAAACTTTTTGAACCACCTTTCTGAAGAAGGTTCATAATCTTAATCGCAACAATTCTTCCCTCACCAGAAAGAATTCCTTTGTATACAGATCCAAAACTTCCAGAACCAATCAAGTTTTCAGCAGCGAATCCATTGGTTGATTTTATGAGTTCCGAGTATGAAATACCTACTTGCTGCTCCTCAGGGGGAGGTTTGTTGGAATTCCTTTGTAACTTTCTTCTGATACAAAAAATTGACAGAGAGCACAATAGAACAGAAATGAATACTGCTGCAATTGTTGCTGGTATTACTACCTTGAAGGAAGGAGGTTCTCTGGGTTTTTTCCTGGAGCATAGAGGTAAATGCAATTCTCGGATACCTCCACAGAGCTTATCATTCCCAACTACTGAGAAGGCACTTGCATTTGCAAATATACCATCTCTTGACACTTCCCCCTCTAAATTATTATGAGAAAGATTCAGATGCCTGAGACCTGAAAACCTTCCGAGAAATTGAGGGACCCTCCCAGTTAAATTATTTTCTGACAGATCTAGTTCTTCCAAACCTCTCAAAGTTTCCAAAGATTCTGGAATCGGCCCTTCAAACTTGTTCCCCTCTAAATGAAGGCGTTCTAAACTGATACAAGTGCCGAGTGTACTAGGAATTGTACCTGACAATTTGTTTCCTGATATGTCCAACTCCATGAGATTGTGTAGGTTACCTACTTTTAATGATAGGGAACCAGTCAAGGAATTATTAGACATAACCAAAGAAATTGAGAGAGATGAAAGACCAAGAACCTCTTCGGGTATGGTTCCGTTCAGATTGTTGCTCGAAAGATTCAGATTTTGCAGACTTGTGCAGTTTCCGAGACTTGAAGGTATGTTTCCTTCGAATCTGTTTTCCTCCAAGAAGAGCCTAGTCAATCTGGTCAAGTTACCAAGGGCTGATGGGATTGATCCAGAGAATCTATTGACATTCAAATGCAAACCCTCTAATTTCTTCAGCTTCCCGATAAGATCAGGAACATTGGCAGTCAGGTAGTTACCTTCCAATCCCAGGAGGCTCAAGTTAACTAGGTTCTCAATCTCAGCAGGGATGTTTCCATGGATCAGATTAGATCCTAAAGTTAAAATTTTTAACTGGGTTGAAAGGTTCCCTATGGAGTTATGCAATTCTCCTCCGAAATTATTTTCTGAAAGACCTAACACCTCTAGGTTGGTGCAGTTGGCCAAAGAACTAAGAAAATTCAAACCATCCACTTCCCCGTTTCCTAGGTTGTTTAGATCAAAATAGAGTCTAACCAAACTTGTCAAGCTTCCTAGATTTTTCGGAATATTTCCAGTGAGACCATTTCTAGAAAAATCAAGAATCTGAAGTGCAGAAGCATTTGACAGTGATACAGGTATGTGTCCTGTAAAATAGTTAGCACCCCCAGAAAATATTTCCAAGGCAGGAAGAGTCACACCTAAATTGGGGGGAAACTGCCCGTGCAGCCGGTTTTGAGCAACAGAGAAGTAGTATATAGAAGAAATATTAAAAATTGAAGTTGGAATCGTACCAAACAAATAATTGCCATAAACTTGAAAATAACCCAATCCAGTTAGCTGGCCAAGTTCATTTGGTATGCTTCCTCGTAGATTATTCAGTGGAAGTGACAGAGCAAAGAGAGAAGAAAAGTTCCCTATCCAAGATGGGATGCTTCCTGTAAATTGATTACCTCCAAAATCCAGGATGACCAACTTTGTCAATGAACTAAGCTGGTGTGGAATCTCCCCGGTAAGCTTGTTGACAGCAACACTAAATACAGTAAGTTCTGTGCAGTAAGTGAGATTAGCGGGAATCTTCCCACCAAAGGAATTGAAGGTGACGTTGATATGCTGCAAGCGCGATAGACGACCCAGCTCTTCAGGAAGTTCACCATGGAAGCTGTTGTTTCGCAGGTTGATGCCTGTCAGATATGTAAGATTTCCTACAGAAGGCGGTATAGAGCCAACCAAACTCTGAGACTCCAGGTTCAAAGTTACAACTCTTCCATTAGATGAACTGCATGAAACACCAATCCAATTGCAGAAATGGATTGAATCATTCCATGAACTCATGATTTTGTGTGGATCTTTAGTTATCAGTCCCCTGAAGTCTAGTAAAGCAAGTCGATCGGACACATTTGAAAATGTAGCTGCTATAGCAGTTTCCGAGCTGAAGCTCATGCATAAAAGGAGAATTCCATGGAAAAGATTACACAAAGCCATCTTGGAATTCAAGCAAGAATGCTTCATGTTGATGCAAATGGAGAGGCGAAAAAAAATCTAATGCCCTTTAATGTGAAAGTTTTAAAACAAAATTAAATAGTGAGGTCCAGAGAATTAAATAGTGTGGCCCAGAGTTTTCATTATTGTGAAAGTTTGAAAACAAAATTAAATAATATGGTCCAGAGAATTAAATAGACAGTCCAGAGTTTTCATTAAAAGTTTTAAATGATATTAAAATTTAAAGAAACTTTAAAAGGCATGGCCATTTCAATGTACTAATAAACATATATCACAATAGATTTACAACAGTAGAATAATTATTCTCCCCTCTGCTCATAAAAAATTAGTCTTGGTTCGAGGGGTTGGATCATCTTTGCATAGGGATTCAATGATTATTGTTATTTTTTGTTAGTTAGATTAGGCTTTTCATAGACAACTGTGGATTATTATAGTAAAATGACTATTTTACCCCTCCATTCAAAATATTAGCCTTGGTTTGAGGTGTTGGATCGTCTTTTAATAAGGATTTAATGATTATTGTTATTTTTTGTTGGTTAGATTAGGATTTTCAAACAAAAAATAAAAAGTGCAAATACTATAATATCCTTAAAAGAAAGACAAAAAATAACTTTCATTGAAAGGTTATTTGGTTATTTTGTATTTGATTGCATAATGTAATTACTACCAAACCCTTATAGACAATTTTTTAGACTATCATGGAAGGGTTTTTTTCTTAAATTGATTTTTAATATATAATTTAATTACTTTTAAGCCCTTTGAACAAAATCTTATATGCTAACATCTAAGGGCTTTTCAAACGTTTTCTCCTTATTTTTACATTATAAATAATGTGAATGAAGGTTAGTTTGGGTTTTTCTAGAGGTATAAAATTAATAAAGAAAAAGTTGCAAGGCATCTTGAGAGAACGTGCTTGCATGTGGGGAGTAGCCATCACATTAAAGCGGTGTATGGAACATTCTTTGGTGGCAAAAAATGCTAGATCACCATGTCACTAGATTCGATGAGTGGCGATGCTTCCAGTAAGCTGGCTCGTGTATGGTGGTTCTCGATGGTTTGGCGGCAATCAGGTTTTTTCTTCGCCCCTCTTTTCTCTCTTATGGCAATGGAATGCTCGCTTGCCAAACAAAAAAAGAAATGTTTCCTCTCATTTTATTTTATTTTAATTATAGTCCTTATTCTTTTGATTAATTTTTGTTTGTTTTTTATTTTTTTATTAGTTTTTATTTTTAATTTTATCTTTTTAAATTAGGTTGTTATATATATATATATATATATTAGATTTGTCTCTCATTCTTTTAATTACTATTTTTTTTCCTAATATAACAAAGAAAATGATGTCTTCAACTAGAATTCATGCACTAAGTCTAAAAGCTTCCGAAAATAAATCAAATTGTAATAGAGTTGCATGCCCAAGAACATTCTAGCATGTTGGCAGTATAGGTGTAAATTTGTTCCTAAGGGTTCCATAGCATTTTGACCTCGATGTAGTCAGTATCTATCAAAACTCGAAACATGAAATTTGTATTTGTTTCTTAGGGTTCCATAGCATTTGGAGTCATCTCAATCGGAGTTCGGGTGAGAGAGTTATGCTCAAATTATGAAGTTGTGTTGAAATTATCTAAAATTGTCCAATTAGCTTTGTTTTGCCATTAACACCTCCATTTGGATCCTAAATCAAAACATAAAAATAATGAGTATATTTAGAAATTAAATAAATATAAAATATTAAACATTAAAGGAGAAAAATATGATATTTTGACTATGTTTGTTTCCTGGAAAGTGATTTCCGGGAAATCACTTTCCAAACTTTCCTGTGTTTGTTTGTCATTAGAAAAATTGGTCAACGGAAAACACTTTCTAGTCAAAGGAAAATTTGGCTTGGTTTTCAGGAAAGTGTTTTCCTGGAAAATTTAGGTGGAAAATATTTTCCGAAAGTTGTGAAAAATTTAGAAATATCATATTATTTGCTAATTATATTAAATTTGGTCCTCAAAATTTTGATATATATTTTTTGTTTTGAATATATATTTTTCAATTTCATCTCTTAAAATTTAATTTTTATATTAACTTTGGTCTTAATTTTTATAATTGTTATTTGCTTTTTCCTTATCATTTTTTTATTGAAATTTTTTATCTATCAAATTTGATCCTCATTCTTTTGATTGTTACTTATTTTATTTGAAATAATTTATGAAATACTAATTATTATTATTTTAATTTCTTCATCTTTCATTTTTTTTTTATTTTTTAGATTTTATTTCTATTATTTTGATTATTATTTATTTTATTTGAGATAATTTATAAATTATTATTTTTTTTCAATTTCATTCTCATTCAACTTTTTAATTTGTAAGATTTGTTCCTCATTATTTTAATAAACTTGAGAAAAATAAAACATTAATAAGTTATTTTCCAGCTCATTTTCCATGACATAACCAAATACTGGAAATTATTTTCCTACTTATTTTTCATTACACTACCAAAATCAGAAAATCATTCAATTTCTCGGAATTTACTTTTTCTGAATTCACTTTAAAAAAAAAAAAACTATTTTCCAGCAAACAAATAAGGCTTTTTATATCATCATCAACAAACAAAGTAAATAACTTTCTTTGCTAAACTATGTGATTTCATACTATTTTTTCACCCTCATCTTCGTCACTTTTATTTTAAAAAATCATTAGCAAATGATTGCTCATTCTCTTCCTCTTCCGTACTCTTCCTCTCATTCTACTTCCACAACTAAAGCTCCTTCTCTAAAAATAAAAACATATCAATCTTCTCTAACATCAATATTAAAAACCCCAAAAATAAATAAATGCCATAATAATAAATCTTTGTCGCTCTAGCTTATATTCGGTATGAATATTAACCCTCTGTATATAAAAATGACATTGACTAAGCATCTTATCATTTTCACTAACATTTTTTTTTTTAAAAGAGGGAACTTCATTACCTTCTCATAGATTACATGTTAGCTACAAATTAGTTAATAAACTCTTTCAATTATATTATCTTCCTATAAAAATATAAAAAGAGAGAGAAACAAACATAAATATAACATGAAATTGATATCAATGATGATCCACAATGAATTCATAATAAAATTAAAAACAAGAAGAAACAACTGATGTTCTAGTTTCTTTGTTTTAGAGTTCCAAACACACATATTTACTATGGCAATTAACATGTAATAACTTTGTAAAAACATAGTGAATGCACCTACTTGTTTCTCCTTTTTTCAATGCTTCTCAACTTAATTTTTTTTACGGCATTGTAATTTAAAAGGAAAAAAACAGTGATCATAACATATAGAATTAAGAAAATAAAGAAAACAATCATAAATGGTGTAGCTCAATTGGTTAGGCTCTAAGTTTGCTTCCTATAGATTACCAGTTCGAGTACATGGTCATTAACTTCAGGACTTGCGAGATTAATCGAGGTACAGATAAGTTGATCCAGACATCAACGTTAACAATAATAATAATAAAAAAACCTTATTTACCTTGTATTATTGCTTAAAGACTGAGGAAGATGAACAATGTAGCCAATTTAGAATCTCATAATCCAAACTTATGCATGTTGACTTGAACAAATTCACAAAATTTAATCTAAAGTATGATGCAAGCAATTACGATAAAGATAAATAGAAAGTTACACTCTTTGTGATCAGATAAGTAAAATCAAAATAAGAATTATAAAGATGCACCATCGTCAAGAGATTTTTATAGAGGATTTAATAATATCATGAAATCATTGATACAATAAAATCAAATTAATACATGAATATGAACTTACACAGAATTGAAGGTCTTCTAACTAAAACTTGTTAACCTCGAGCCTAAAAACACAAATAGAGAGAGAATTGAGTACCTCATGATGGTTTAAAAAAAATGTTTTTTAGAAAAACAATACATAGACAAAGGTTAGAAAGTCAAATAAAAACCATCACCCTAAATTGATCGGTAAATTATCATGAAAAAAGGAAAAATATATATAACAAGTATGAACACCAACTTTGTCTTACTATGCTTATGGGTGTTGGTCCTTCCTCTAAAAGCCATGGTCTTTGTGGTGCATTTCCCGTTACCACTGGACTCTTTTATCTCTTTTATGACTTATTTTTTAGAAAAAGAAATAAAATACGGTGAAGAGAAAAGGCATACATATGCTCATGAGAAAATGCTATTGAATTACCATCGTCACACCCATTAATTAGTGTGGCTCTCTTGTTATAGCTTCTTCCATTTTTTATGACATGGCCTTGAACCATAAACCCTAGCTAAAAGCTTAACAATATAATTAGTCGTAAGAGAGAATGAAGAAAAAAGTGAGTTAGGGATCCTGTAAACCCTATAAATTTAACAATCACGAAAAAAAAAAAAAGAGAAAGGAAGGAGCAGGGAAGGAAGCGTGAAAGGAGAATGTGGGAATATGTGTGCTAGGAAAACAAGTTGGATGAGCAAGACAAAAACAAGCCAAAACTCCTTCCTAAAACAACTCAGTTGTCTACGATAACAAAAAATAAAAATATAATCAAACTATTAAAATCTACAGTTCCATGAATTTGTTTTCACAGTGAATCTCTAATCTTCTTTAGTTTTTTTTTTCTTAAGACAAATATGTAAGGAAGTATTAGTGTTAGTGGGCATAACAGAACGGTGAGTGTGTACCGAAGGCGTCTGTCTAAGTGCAAGAGATAAATATTTGAGTGGTGTGACAATAATAATAATTTAAAATGTTTTTATTTAAAAACATTTGAAAATAATATTTTTATTTTTTAAAAATTATTTTTGATATCAGAATATTAAAATAATTTAAAAAAAATTAAAAAATTAAATTTTAAAAAATATATAATCTTAGTAAACGACTGATTGAGCAATTTTAGTGAGTGGCTAGTTACATAACCCGCACGATGCCGCGGCTCAACTATTTTTTGCATTTCAAAAAAAGCTAAGATCTAAAAGTGTTAGGTCTTTCTGCAAAGTTATACGGGAGCGTTTTAGGTTTGGTTGCAACGCCTCACCTAAGACTAATATTTATAATATTAATAATGTCGCACTCTTACGGCATCGCGGCGACCCTCGATTGATTTCTGGTTTTTTTGTTTTGTTTTGTGTAAAGGAGTCGCCACTTAGTATTTTGGTCACTAAGAACCCTAACTGGTCTTTCAGAGATTTTAAGGCAAGGGACTGGTTGCGTAAAGGGAAGGTATTAGCACCCCTAGTACGCCCTACCTAAGGTAAGCTGCTTGGTGTTTGGTTTGCTCTATAATTGCTATGGTGTTGATGTTTTCTAATCCCATCAGTTTTCCTAGGTTTGATTCAAATAAAATTTATTAGGATAGAAATCCAAGGAGATTCCATGTGCTTTGAAAGCTCATTTTTTCCTTAGTATTTCAAGAGTTTGCGACTCTTAAATCGCAAGGAGGGACAAAAATTTAGAAATCTAGGGCGCTGAAAAAACCTATTTTTTTAGTATTTTATACTCACGGCTCGTAAAACCGTGGAGTAAATTTTTTTTTTTGAAATGTCCTCGATTATAATCAAGGCTTCTTTCAAAGATGTGTGCGGATTTATTACTTCCAATAATATTTTGGATATTCGTCCTTTAAGGATTTCTTTATCCAAATATTAGTGGTGAATAATAGATGAATTCCTCCCAAAATAAGATTTTTATATTTTTTGGAATATTGGCCAATACCCTTTGGAGTTTTACAAACATGTTGTAAAATCCAGAAATGCAAGAAAATAATTTTTTTTTGGTGTTTAAGAAATCCATGCGAAAACACATTTTCAAAACTTCCAATATGTTTTTGTATATATATATATAAAACATTCTAAAACATGTAAGGGTATTGGCCATATGCAACACACAAAAAAACTTTTTAATTTTTTTTATCAAAACATAAGCATCACAATTAAACATAAAAAAAATCGCAATAAAAACTAACCAGCCATCATATATATTCTAAGATTTATAATAAGCTTAAAGCAATAAAAAAAAAATCAAAGCCAACTCATCCTACGCAGATAGCAAGAACAAAAATAAAACTGGGAGCAATCACTAAAAAAAACAAAGGCCGACTGATTTCTTCTCCAGCGGGTGTAAGGAAAAAAAAAAAAGGAAAGTCCCTAAATGTTAAAGTTCCTAAACATGAAAGACAAACCCTTTTTACATGGACAACAGCTGAACTCAAACATCATGAAAGAAATAATGGGCAAGCGTTGGCTTTTCTAAATAGAAACCAATTATTCAAAGGGAAGAAAACAACTTTACAACCGAATGCCTAGTATAAAAATAACAAAGGAGGAGAGATTGGGGCTTATACCTGCAGCTCCTTGTATATTGGTAAATGAGGGACGAAAATAGAGATGCTAAAGCGGACGAAATAATTCAGCTATGTGCTGCAGGTCTCAACGTTTTTTTCTGCAGAAGATGAAATGGAAGACCAAGCGAACGTTGCTGTCAAGATTTAGAAGCAAATCTCCATCTCCGTCTTGTTTTTTTGCTCTCCTTTTTCCTCACAATAACACCCGAATGAAAGAAAGAAAATCCCTCTATTTATTGTGTTTTTTTACTTTGCCTCTCTTGCATTTTTTTTTGTCTCTCTTTGCTGTGTTTTTTTTGTCCCTTACTCTCTTTTTTTCTCTTCCTTTTCTGCTCTCTCTTTCTGCCCCCGTTAGGTCATTAGAAGGTCTTATATATAGTCTAAATATGTCTCTATTTAGGAAGGATTCAATGTATTAATCCTAGGACATAAATACCTACTGATTTCCAGTAAAAAAAACACAAAAAGGAAACTGCAATATTCTGATTTTGTGTTGGTGCTTTATGACTGATTTCTTTCCAGTTTTAGAGGATGGTGTGGCTCTTTTCTTTTCTTCCATAGGGTTAGTTGCTCCCTTTGAAATGAGGCAACAAAAACATGGTCTTCAGCTCCAAACATCAGGCGTGATGAGAAAGGAAAACAACAGAGAAAAAAGGAAAGAAATCAGATGGAGGGTGCAGCTGCAAAGTCTTATTTTCCTTATTCGGTGTGGTGAAAATCTTGTCATTTATGATGATCCAACCCCCCTCTCCAGCTTTCAATATCCTTCTTCAATTCAATCCTTTATTTTAACACTTTTTGATTCAGTCCTTGGTCCAAAACAAAATCCTTCGAATCAGTCCCGCGAACTTTGGCTATATCCTTCCCGCGGCAGAATTTTTTGCCCTCACATTAGATATTCAAATGATAAATCAAGTGATTCAAAAGCCCAAATTCATCTACGCATCTAGGACTAAAACTTTGATGAAGGAGTCGAAGTGAGATAAAATCTTTTTACAGAACAGAATCTAGTAGTAATTTGGTTGGTCGAAAGGGATCTCCGAGTCTAACTCAGAAAGTGACGAATGCCGAGAATCCTGATACGACTGAGAGTATAAACTAAGAACAAAAATCACAAAAACTAGGCCAAAAATAGAGTTCTTTTTTTAGTGCAGACTCGGGTCAATATCCTTCTCGCGGTAGAATTCCCTGCCTTCACGTTAGATATTCAAACTGGAACATCTTGAGCCTCTGATATTGAAATCAAGTGATTCAAAAGCTCAAATTCATCTACACGTCTAGGACTACAACTTTGATAAAGGAGACGAAATGAGATAAAATCTTTTTACAGAACAAAAACTGGCAGTAATCTAGTTGGTCAAAAGGGATCTCCGGGTCTAACTCAAAAACTGACGAATGCCGAGAATCCTGATATGACTGAGAGTATGAACTAAGAACAAAAATCACAAAAACTAGGCCAAAAATAGAGTTTTTTTAGTGCAGACTCGGGTCAATATCCATCTCGCGGCAGAATTCTTTACCTTCATGTTAGATATTCAAACAGGAATATCTTGAGCTTCTGATATTGAAATCAAGCGATTCAAAAGCCCAAATTTATCTACGTGTCCAGGACTACATCTCTAATGAAGGAGTCAAAGTGAGATAAAATGGTTTTAGAAAACAGAATCTAGCAGTAATCTAGTTGGTCAAAAAGGTTCTTGATCTGACAATGTTGAGCATCCAAATCTGATAGAGAATCTGCTCTTAGAACAATGATCTCTAGGACCTAATAAAGGTGTACGTCAATTTTTCAATATGTAATGAGTGATAGAATATACCTAGGATGGTCAGATATCGTATGAAACTGAGTCAGAATTAGAGCCTAAGTTGGAGATAAAAATTGCGACAGCAGCAGAACCATTTTTTAGTGCAAATTTTGAGGGATTTATTCAACCTTAAAGACTAGATAAAAAAGAAACGAATTTAGCATTATGATGACTCCTGATCAACCTAAGAAAACTTGATGATTTTGGTAGCAAAGGGGAAGGATAAAAGGAGCATAAAACAGCTCACACCAGGTTTCAAAAAAAAATATTTCTTTATGTGCTTTTGTCAATCTTCTGGCGAACATGAGCTAAACTCCTACACTCTATTCAAAAGAGGTATACACCGTCTCTAGCACGTGGGGGTCCAAAAATGAGTAACAACAGATGCCCCCTCTTTACAATGCCCCCTCTTTAATGTTTTGCATAGTAAGCTTTGTAAAGAACCAAAAGGTCTTCTTGGCTTCCTGAGTGATCTACTCATCCAACGACTTTATTTTTATTATTTTTTAAAATTTTATTTATTTATTTTTGCAGGAAATTGGTTTATTTTCTACCTGCCCACATACTCAATTTGATCTATTTTCAGGGGCGACCACCCACGTGGGAAGAGGGAAGAGGGGTCTTATTGTGATGGGTGACCTACCCAGGAGGAAGAATGACCTCATTGTAATGGGTGACCAACCCATGTAAAAAAAATGGAGAATGGTCTCATTCTAATGGGTGACCTACGCAGAAAAAAAAGATGGTCTCATTGTGATGGGTGACCTACCCAAGTGGAAAAAGAGAAGAGTGGTCTCATTCTTATGGGTGACCTACCCAAGGGGAAGAATGACCTCATTATAATGGGTGACCTACCAAGGAAAAAAAAAAAAGATGGAGAATGGTCTCATTGTAATGGGTGACCTACCCAAGTGGAAAAAGGGAAGAGTGGTCTCATTCTTATGGATGACCTACCAGAGGGAGAATGACCTCATTATAATGGGTGACCTACCCAGGTGAAAAAAAGATGGAGAATGGTCTCATTGTAATGGGTGACCTACCAAAAAAAAATGGTCTCATTGTGATGAGTGACCTACCCAAGTGGAAAAATGAAAGAGTGGTCTCATTCTTATGGGTGACCTATCTAGGGGGAGAATGGCCTCATTATAATGGGTGACCTACCCAGGTAAAAACAAAATGGAGAATGGTCTCATTGTAATGGGTGACCTACCCAGAAAAAAAATGGTCTCATTGTGATGGGTGACCTACCCAAGTGAAAAAAGGGAAGAGTGATCTCATTCTTATGGGTGACCTACCCAGGGGGAGAATGGCCTCATTATAATGGGTGACCTACGCAGGTAAAAAAAAAAGGAGAATGGTCTCATTCTATTGGGTGACCTACCCAGAAAAAAAAAAAGATGGTCTTATTATGATGGGTGACCTACCCAGATGTAAGAGCAAAGGATTTTAGAAAGGGGTATCAATATCTATAAACCTGCCTGTTAAATTTTTTTTTTTTAGAATAACTCCATGCTTTTTCTAGGAAATGGTCTCAATATCGGATGATCGTCCCATCTTAAAATTCTTAGAAAACTCCATGCTTTTCTAAGAAATGGTCTCAATATCAGGTGACCTGCCCATCTTAAACTTCAAAAGAAAACATCTTGCCTCGAGGAAATGAAACAGTGCTGGTTCATAATTCATATTCTTTTCCGTAGCTACGTTAACTTGAGATTCTGTTTCTTAGTGATTCCCAAAAACTTGGAACTAATTTGGCTTTCGTCCCACCTTTCCTGCTAGGTTAGTGTTATGACAATATAACATGCATGTTTTTGTTACCTATCTTTAGAAACATAGGTCCCCCTTTCGTTATAAACTTCTTCGAGCTCTTGTTTCCATTTGTTTGTCCAACCTTTTCTCTTGAACCGGAATATGCTCCACACACTATACTTTATATCCTCTTGGTGAAGAGATCTTTGGTTCCTTATGGGGCCTCTTCTTGCTCCATTGAGTATTGTCCTTTATTATTATTTTAAAAGGAAAACTCAAAAGTTTTGGTTTTGTTCATGAAAACTGCAACCTTCAATGCAATTAGCAATTCTCATAACAAATTTAGAAGTTTTTATGACAATACCCTTTCGGCCTTTAGTTCATTATGGACCTCTATGTGCATTTTTTTTCTTGCCCCCAGTGTGGTGGGCAATACCCGTTAGTTTTAAAATTGGTTTGGTTCCCTCCAATTGATGGAGTCGTTTCCTTAGTCATGCGTAAGAAAAAAAAGGTTTGTTTAAGTAAAATATTTCAAATGCTATGAGATCATGCGCTTTATGAAGAAAAAAAGGTTTTTTACATAGAGAATTCATGGCCAAACTTTATTTTATTGATTGGGAAATTACGAAATACATCAAGCGTAATATTTCCTTATAGAGTCAGAATTCACGGGCCTAACTAGCTCTTCTCCATCCATTCTAGATAACAACAAAGCTCCTCCGGAGAATGTTTTCTTCACCACGTAAGGCCCCTCATAGTTATGCGCCTATTTACTCTGATCTTCTCCAGGTAAAGGCAATATTTTCTTTAGTACAAGATCTCCTTCGTGGAATCCTCGAGGTCAAACCTTCTTGTCATATGATTTGGCCATCCTTCTTTAATAGAGTTGATGATAATAGATTGCGACTATCCGCTATTCACTGATCAGATTCAGCTGTTCATATCTAACTTTTGCCCATTCTACCTCTTTTAGCTTAGAGTCTAACAGTACTCTCAATGATGGGATTTCCACTTCTAAAGGCATCACCGCCTCCATTCCATATACCAACATAAACGGGGTGGCTCCTGTTGAGGTTCAGATTGCGGTGTGATATGCATGAAGGGCAAATGGCAACATCTCATTCCAATCCTTACAGGTAACTACCATCTTCTGAATAATCTTTTTGACATTCTTGTTAACAGATTCTACCGCACCATTCATCTTTGGTCTATATGGTGAAGAATTGGAATGCCTGATTTTCCATTCAGTACATAGTTCTATTATCATCTTGCCATTGAAATTCTGGGCATTATCAGTTATAATCTTTTCTGGTGGACCATACTGACATATCAAATCTCTCTCAATAAATTTCTTCACCACTTTTTGCGTCACATGAGCAAATGACCCGGCTTCTACCCATTTTGTGAAGTAGTAGATAGCCACAAGAATAAACTTATGACCATTGCTGGCTTTTAGGTTTACAGGTCCAATCACATCAATTCCCCACATCGCGAAGGGCCATGGAGATGTCAAGTTAAACAAAGGAGCTAAAGGGGTGTTGATTTTGTCACTGTATAATTGGCACTTATGATATTTTCGGACATAGTCGATGCAATCCTTCTCTAATGTCATCCAAAAGTACCCGGCTCTTTGCATCTTCCTAGCCATCACATGTCCACTAGCATGGGTTGAGCAAATCCCTTCATGGACTTCCCGTAACGCACTTTTTTCCTCAAATTCATCCAAACATCTCAACAAAATCCCGTCAGATGATTTCTTATACAAAATCTCCCTATCAAGATAAAAATCCATTGCCAACCTCCTCAAAGTCTTTTTGTCGATTTTGGATGCCCCTATGGGATATGCTTGGTTTTGGATGAAATTCTTGATTTCATAGTACAAGGGTTTCCATCCACTTCTCTTTCGATTGAGTAGCAATAAGTTGGGTTATTTTTGATATTGATGTGTACCGGCTGCACCTTGTGCCCAAAGTCTTTCATGGTGCTAGTGTGGCCAAAGCATCTGCAAACTGGTTTCCTTCCCTTCCCAGATGAGTGAACTCTATTTCCTCAAATTCTCTAGCCAACTTAGACATGTATTCTTGGTAAGGCCTTAACTTCTCTTCCTTGGTTTGCCATTCTTCTTTTATTGGTAAATGATCAACATTGAGTCTCCATACACATCTATCTTTTTTATGTTCATCTCTAATGCAGCATCTAAACCAAGAATGCAAGCTTCATACTTAGATATGTTGTTGGTGCACCCGAACTGTAGCTTAGTTGAAACCGGATACTGCTTCTTATCAGGAGAGATTATCACTGCACCCGCTCCGTTACAACATACATTTACAGCACCATCAAAGTATATAACCCACCAATCTAATTTCTCTTCCTCAATTGCAAGCATATCTTCATCGGGAAAGTCAAAGTTTAACGACTCATAATCTTCCATAGCATGGTCAGCCAGGTGATCGGCAATAACACTCTCTTTCACGGCTTTCCTTGTCATATATATTATGTCATACTCAGCCAACAGAACTTGCCATCTTGCAATTCGGCTGGATATATAAGGCTTTTCACAAACGTACCTTAACAGGTCTAATTTGGAAATTAACCATGTAGTGTGATACAACATATACTGACGTAATCCCTTTGTAGCCCATGTTAGTGGGCAACATAGCTTCTCAATCATAGTATACCTAGACTTACATTCTGTGAACTTCTTGCTTAGGTAATAAATGACCCTTTCCTTCCTTCTAGTTTCATCGTGTTGCCCAAGCACACATCCCATTGCTATTTCGGTTACTGTTAGGTACAATATCAATGGCCTTTCTGGTACAGGAGGAACAAACAGAGGTGGATTCAGCAAGTACTGCTTTATTTTCTCAAAAGCCTTATCACACTCTTCATTCCATATTCCAGGGTTCTTCTTCCTTAACAAATGAAAGATCGAGTCACAAGTCATGGTTAATTAGGATATAAACCGAGCAATGTAATTCAACTTTCCTAAGAAACCTCTCACATCCTTCTCAGTCTTGGGAGGTGGCATAGATTGAATAGCCCTTACTTTGTCAGGATTCACTTCTATCCTTTTGTCACTCACCACAAATCCCAACAACTTACCAGATTTCATCCCGAATGAACACTTTGCTGGGCTAAGCCTTAACTTATATTTCCTTTAGCCTTTCAAATAATTTCTTCAGTATTTGGACATGATTCTCTCCCTTTTTAGATTTAGCAATCATGTCATCCACATATACTTCAATCTCTTTGTGCATCATATCATGAAACAAAGTCACCATAGCTCTTTGGTAGGTGGCCCCAACATTCTTTAAACCAAATGGCATGACTTTGTAGCAAAAGGTTCCCCATGGTGTTACAAAGGTTGTCTTCTCCTTATCCTCTTGCGCCATTTTTATCTGATTGTAGCCTAAAAATCCATCCATGAAGAATATGTGGAGCTGCGTGTTGCATTATCAACTAACATATCTATGTGTGGTAAAGGGAAATTATCTTTAGGGTTAGCCCGGTTTAAGTCCCTAAAGTCCATACAAACTCTGATTTTACCTTCTTTTTTGGGTACCACCACTATGTTTGACACCCATTATGGATACTTGACTACTTCCAAAAAACCAGCATTCCATTATTTTTCAATTTCTGCCTTTACTTTGATTAAGATCTCTAGATGAGTTCTCCTTAACTTCTGCTTAATCGGCTTGCATCCTTCCACCAATGGTATCCTATGTACTACAATATCTGTATCCAAACTAGGCATATCCTCGTAGGACCAGGAAAAGACATCTAAGTAATCTCAGAGCAGTGCAATCAACTCTTTCTTCGCTTCAGGGGTGATCAAAATCCCTATTTTCGGCTCTCGCTTGATTTCTTCATTGCCTACATTTATGGTTTCAAGTTCCTCTTTAACGGGCCTCCAAGCTTATTCGTGTTGTTCTATTAATTTTGTGAATTCCCATATGTTTTTCTCCTCTCATTCCTCATCTTCTACAACTACTATGTATTCTTTAAAGTTTGACCATTCATTCAGAATGTAAAGTGCAGGTGTTGTTGTGGAGGATCCGCTTTCAGGGTTCCTGAAAGCGGAAAGTGATGTGTAAATGCATAGTAAGACATTAAGATGAATTTTTAAAATGCATGATCTCATTAAAAGGAAAAGATTGGCTCAAAAACAAAAATAAAATCCAATTGACATCTTGAGTCTCAATTGTCAATGAATAAAAACAAAACAAAACAGAAAAAGGCAAACAACATAGATAAAATTATAATCTAACAATCATTGTTGATTACATTTTGAAAACCAATGGAGCTTCTTGGGTCTCCCAATTCTGGAACTTCTCTCCTTCGGCCAGTTTTCGAATGAAAGTCTTGACGGTGACATCTTCTAAAGTGTGGATGGTTAATTATAGCAGCTCTTCATCCCTTCTTCCGGATTCAATTTTCTCAGCAATGTCCTTGACTTGATCTTCCTCCAGAGTGTTTATGTTCGTTGAAGAAAGCTTCTGAAGGAGGTTTCCATGTCCCTTATCAGGTTGCATCACATATGCGGCCTTTGGAAACGAAATCCTAATTGGAGGGATGGCTAAGCTTTCTTCTTCAAGCTTCCTTCCTTCAATCCTAACCATTCTCTTCTTTGTTCTTGCACTAGCAACTCGCTTGTAATCCTCCGTTTGGACTTATATCCAAGCCCAAACCTCTGTTCTGCAACTTTCAGTTTGATTATATCCATCCATTCAAGCCTTCCTTTCTCAATGTCATATGGGAAAGGAATCTTGTGTTTCAAAAAGTTGTTAGCGGCCATTTTGGTGGCCTCCGAGATTTCTGGCTTCCTCACCACAGTGTTCTCGGGCATCCACTCTGTATTCACAACCTCAAATGCATAAAGGTTTCCATCCTTATAATCTTTAGCTTCAATGAATGGAACCGCCACATTTCTTACCATTGATATAGTCTCCTCAGCCTTAACAATAACCAGAACACCATTGGCAATGTACTTTAGACATTGACGTAGTGAGGGGGTGAAAGCTCCCGCAGAATGTATCCATAGCCTTCCTAACAACATACTATAGGAAGGGTGGTTATCCATCACTTGAAGGGTTACTAGAAAGACTTGTGGACCCATAATTAGTCCAACCTTAATTGTTCCTATCACTTGCCTTGGCGAGCCATCGTACGCTCTAGCCATCATCACACTGGGTTGCATGTGTGAGGGATCTACTGGCATTTCATCTAGCATATGCTTTGGGAACACATTAAGGGTCGAGCCATTATCGATGAGAACTTTACCGATGAGACAATCTTTGCATCGGACTGTGACATACAAGGGCTTGTTATGTCTAGTTCCTTCAGCGTCAAGTTCATCTTCTGTGAAATATAAGTAATTGGCAGCATGGATCCTCCCTACTAGATGTTCCACGGTCTTTTGTTTAATATCTTGGGGTATGTAGGTCTCATTAAGTACTTTTTGCAAAGCATTACGATGTGGCTCGGAGCTGAGTATTAATGACATGATGGAGATCTTGGCAGGGGTCTTCTTCAACTGATCCACTATATTGTACTCACTATGCTTCATCAATTTTAGGAACTTATTTGTTTCTTCCCCAATCACAAGTTTATTTACCTCAAACTCTTTATCAAGGTCTAACACCTCCTTGCCCTTAGCCTTTCTTTGCTTCTCTAGTTCTTCAGGTGTGAAATAACGACCACTCCGAGTTATCCCACTTATCTCAGCTTGGAACAACGGCAAAGGAGATTCGATATTTGAGGTATAACCATAATCTCCAGGCATCGCTTCATAGTTTGCTTTGTTTGCCATAAGGGGCTTAGTTAATACCAATTTTGAAAGCCCATTAGCTGTTGATTGGATTCTACATTTCTCTTTATTCTCTATCATCTTTATCTCTTCATTGTCATTTATGGCCTCAATCCTTAGCTCTTTTAGAGTTTTCTTGCAACCTTTTGATGAAATTCAATGCATTCATCAATGTGATGCCCTTTCTTTTTATGAAAGGGGCAAAAGTTACTTTCCCATATGCACCAACATTCAGTCGATTTTTCCAAATGTCCAAACTGCACCAACATAAAGTATAGCTTTGTCATAGTCACTTTTAACACCCTCTCTTTGCTATCAATCTCCATAGTATTCACTCCAGCACTACTAGCGACATGTTTCGGTAAAGGGTTTGAATTCACATTAGGCAAATCCTCCAAAGTGACCCATCCAACTTTGATCAATTGTAACACCTTACTTTTAAAAGCAAAGCAAGCCTCAATGTTATGACTCGCGTGACCAGCATGGTATTCACAAGTCACCTCGGGGTTGTACCAGGTAGGGAAAGGTGGTTGCATAAGTGGTACGGTTAGGGGAGCTATCTGTCCAATACTCAACAACTTGGCATATAACTCTTTCAAGGTTATTGGTAAAGGTGGTAATTGTTCTTCCGATAGTCGGTTGTCTCTTCTTTGGTAATTGATTTGGTTATTTGCTGGGAATTTTGTTTGATTAGGTTGGTTTGGGATGGAGGGTTTGGCAAAGTTGATACTGGTGACTTGGGTGGTAGGTGTTTGGTAGTTTTTGCTTCTCCCTTTGTATTCGCCTTCTAGGTTATTCATCTCATTTTCTTTCTTTTTCCCAATGAAACATCTTTTCTCTATAGGTTCTGCAATTCTCCCACTTCGTTTTTCTTGTTCAATCCTCTCAGCAATCCGCACAACATCATAGAAATGTTGTGCTGAACTACCCATAAGGTGTTCATAGTATGGAGCCTTAAAAGTATTAGCAAATAGTGTCACCATCTCCGTCTCTATTAGTGGAGGTTGTATATTGATATCTTGGTCACGTCACCTTTGAGCATAAACCCTCATGGACTTTTGAGTTCCTTTCTCCATGGTAATCAGACTGGTCCTATCAGGAGCAATCTCAAGATTAAACTTGTATTGCTTTAAGAAAGTATCTGCCAAGTCCGTCCACTTCTTGATCCTAATGTTGTCCAACCTCATATACCAACTGAGGGCCCATCCTGTGAGGCTATCCTGGAAGAAGTAAATTAACATTTTATCATCGTGGATAACTTCTATCATTTTGTTATAATAGGAACGAAGATGGGTCTCTGGGCATTCCATCCCGGTATACTTAACAAACTCTAGCACTCTGAACTTCTTTGGAATAACAATGTGAGGCACCAAACATACTTCAGCGGCCCTAACTAGGTCAAATAAATCATTTCCTTCAACTGCCTTTAGCCTCTCTTCTAGCACAGTCCACTTATCATACCCTTCATTATTAGAGAATCTGACATCATGTGGATCCTTGTTTGTTAAATCCATTTTAATAGGGATTTGGATGGGCCGAGTGGGATTAGGATGCTGCTTATTTGGTGTATTTGCCCCCACGTTTATAGGTGTGACAGGGATTTGAGCTGCTGGTGGTGCTTCATCAGGTTGAGTAGACATTCCCTCTCCATCTCTGGCTCTCAACATTTGCTATAACATACTGGTCAGGTGCGCCGCATCATTCCGAACTCCTTCAAGCTCTCTTTGGTACTGAGCTTCTAGTTGTGACTTTTCTTCGTTTTCCATTCTTTTTCTTTGTCGAGTGTTGTGGATTCTAGAAAGGGGGCCTATGTTTCTTAATCTGCAGATGTGTGCATAGATGTATGAGAAAAATGCTTTGTTCATTGGGTATGGATGCAACCTTCTTGTGAAAGAATAATAGCCACCACATTATAAACATAGGCTCTCTTGTCACATTGCTTTGATAGGAGTACTTCCTTTCGAGTCGTTTGCTTGAATCATATTCACCAACAGACAGATTTTGCATAAGAAGATGGGTCAACGCCCTTTTCATTAATGCTTGATAAGTTTGTTACATTTAGAAATAAAAAAAGGAAATACAACATGTTAATCCCTTCCTCCACAAACTCTCTAGCCAAATGTAAAAAGGCAAAGTCACGATTCTCAATCTTCCCTAGAAAGGCATTGGTTTTAGCTAGGCTTCAGCGATAGCGAATGATGTCCCCTCCCACATTCTGCGCATTGATTCTAATAATTCGAGCATGTGCAACAGCTTCGTCCATTTGTTCATCTTTCTTGGTCATCTTTTCTATGAGCAACATATTGGTTCTGTTCAAAGCAGTGTTGTTGGCGTGGATTTGATCCTTGTGTTTTTCCATTGCTACTAGCTTCTCGTCTAAATACTTCACCTTTTCACGTTCTTTGTCAAGTTTTATCCTTATAACTTTTATCTCATTCTTCTTAACCACTAACTCTACTTCAACATCCTCGAAACCTCTCCTTTTACTTTCTTCTTTTGCATCCAATCCAAACTTATTCCTCCTAGCTCCTTCTCATTTTCTTTCCTAGCAATCATCTTCTCACCTAGCTTTAACTCAAGCTTTGTTATTCTCGCATCTCTAGACTGTATTTGCTCTTCTAGAAATGCTCTCCTTTTATCCTCTTCCACCATCATTTCTTCTAACATTACCTTGTCTTTTTTGCTTTTGCTCAACTCTATCTGAAGTTTTTCCACTTGTCTTCTCAACTCATCTTCGCTATTTACCCCTTTTCTCTTAATAGGCTCTTCTATAGCTTGGGGAGATTTGGCTCCTACACAAGGCATGGTTGAAGTAGCTAAGTCTCTCCATTTTGCATATCCTTCGCTTGCACTTGGATCTTTTAAAACTTTCTATCTCAACCAAAACCAAATGCTTCCAATCTTGTTTAATGATCTCTAAAACCTCTTCTGCAATGGGATCTTTGAACAAACCAAAGAATTGAGCAATTCCCATAGTCCTTGGAACAAACTGCATGCCCCCAAGTTTCCTTACCACTAGGGCAGGAGCATAACTCACATAACCTGTAATCCCTACTAATGGTACCTAACGTCTTTGTCTACAACTCATTAGGACTTTCACTGTCGTTACCCATGAGGCTCTCCACTTAAAATCACTATTAGGCAAACCTTCTCATTTGTCAACCCAACCTTGGTTGTCTAGATCTCCCTATTCTTCTTCTTCTACTAACTTCAGGGGTCTTTGGGTGAACCACCAAAAATTATTGAAGACAGGCTTTTTTGTTTCAATATGGCTAACCATCCAGATATACAACAATTGCGTGCAGTATCTCATTGCCCCTTTTCCAGTCCTCCTACAATGGTTAAGTGTCAAGATTGTTTCGGCTAAAATAGCAACCACTGGATTGATTTATGTATTCTCATACTTTACATAAGCAGCAGCGGCCTCCAAACTCACTACACCCGTCTGGCTTGGGAACAACACAATGCCAAATATGCCTAAGGCAATCAATTTCTCTTTTTCTAATCCTGACTTCTTTTCCAATTCCATTTCTAGCATCCTCAATTTCAAACTGGTAGCATTCTTTTCTAAAAACTTTTCCAAGTTAGAGATTATGAGCAATTTTGACAGTTCAGGGATGATCTTCCCAGATCTTAAAGGCAAATAAATCCGATACAGATTGTTTGGAAACTCAATCAACATCCCATATTCCTCAACAGTGGGACATAGGTCTATGTTTCCAAAAGAAAAACACCACTAGTCTGGATCCCAAAAATGAGCTAAAGCTCGCATAGTTGGGCTTAAAACTTCTACCTTTGCAATTTCCACCAAACGTCTATATTTCCTAAAAAATGCATCTTTATCTACATTCTGAAAATGTGTCGTTAACTTGTTCACCTCATTCATAATGCAATTCAGGTTCTTGATTGGTGACATCTTCTTAGCATTGCTTCTAAGGCAGTCTCCTTCAGTCAATTGTGACAATTCAGAATTTTTCCTATACTCTATGATGGAAAATTTAGCAATGTTGGCCATTTCATTCACAAGTCCTGCAATTCAAGATGCATTGGGATTAGACTTATTTTGATGCATACATCCTAAGGATAGGTTCTAGTTCCGTTACGTGAGACATAGGGTAGGTTTACTACTTGGTCTCTAAAAGAAGGTCTCTTGTTGTCCTAGTGATTGCCCTCATAAAGGTAATATGAGGGTTCAGCAGATAGTGGGATGACACATGTACCAATCACTATCAGTCTAAACACTCAGCAAAGAGTTAAGATTTACACAAATTTAAACCTTGACTCAAGTCATAAGGCAAGCTGTTAGTTCCCCACTTAACTTAAAGTTGTATATGTGCCCTCAAAAACATAATAATAATAATAATAAAGTGATGCATGACTATACCATGTATGACTGAATGTAAAGATGCAAGCTAAAGCTTTTAAACAAAGTATCATTCATACAAGAAAACAAAAACCAATAACACATAGCATAAACAAAAAAATTATCAAGCCCAGTCCTAAGTCCCCAGCGGAGTCGCCATCCTGTCGCACCCTTATGGCGAAGCACGACATCGCGGCGACCCTCGATTGATTTCTGGTTTTTTTTTGTTTTGTGTACAAGAGTCGCCACCTAGTATTTTGGTCACTAGGAACCCTAACTGGTCTTTCAGAGATTCTAAGGCAAGGGACTGGTTGCGTAAAGGGAAGGTATTAGCACCCCTAGTACGCCCTACCTAAGGTAAGCTGCTTGGAGTTTGGTTTGCTCTAAATTGCTATGGTGTTGATGTTTTCTAATCCCATCAGTTTTCCTAGGTTTGATTCAAATAAAATTTATTAGGATAGAAATCCAAGAAGATTTCATGTGCTTCGAAAGCTCATTTTTTCCTTGGTATTCAAGAGTTTGCGACTCGTAAATCGCAAGAAGGAGGGACAAAAATTTAGAAATCTAGGGCATTAAAAAAACCTATATTTTTTTAGTATTTTATACTCTCACGGGTCGTAAACCATGAAGTAAAATTTGTTTTTTGAAATGTCCTCAATTATAATCAAGGCTTGTTTCAAGGATGTGTACGGATTTATTACTCCCAATAATATTTTGGATATTCGTCCTTTAAGGATTTCTTTATCCAAACATTAGCAGTGAATAATATATGAATTCCCCCCAAAATAAGATTTTTATATTTTTTTGAAATATTGGCCAATACCCTATGGAGTTTTACAAACATGTTGTAAAATCCAAAAATGCAAGAAAACAAATTTTTTGGTGTTTAAGAAATCCATGCGAAAACACATTTTCAAAACTTCCAATATTTTTTTGTATATATATAAAAAAAAATGTTCTAAAACATGTAAGGGTATTAACCGTATGCAACACACAAGAAAACTTTTTAAAAAAAATTTTATCGAAACACAACCATCACAATTAAACACAAAACAAAATCGCAATAAAAACTAACCAGCCGTCATATATATTCTAAGATTTATAATAAGCTTAAAGCAATTAAAAAAAAATCAAAGCCAACTCATCCTGCACAGACATCAAGAACAAAAATAAAACTGGGAGCAATCACTAGAAAAAACAAAGGGCGGCTGATTTCTTTTCTAGCGGGTGTAAGGAAAACAAAAGGAAAGTCTCTAAATGTAAAAGTTCCTAAACATGAAAGACAAACCCTTTTTACATGGACAGCAGCGAACATGAGCTAAACTCCTACATTCTATTCAAAAGAGGTATACATCGTCTCTAGCACATGGGGATCCAAAAATGAGTAACAACAAAAAAAAAAACATTAAACTTGCATGAACCAAATTTAAGTGGGTTTGGCTGCAATACCAGACCCAATAGCATTGGACGTGGGTCTGGCTACAACGTTGTGTCATAAAAGTGTGATAATTAAATAGATTAATTAAAAAGAAAAAAAACCAATAGGAAGAAAAAAACTAATGAAGAAAAAAAAATATGAATTAACTGGGTTAACCCAGAATTAACTGGGCTAAGTCGTCAAATCAGGTTAACCCGTTAAACCTGGAATCCATGTCATGAAAGTTTGGTAAATAAATAAATAAATAAAATTTAACATTAACAAACTAAACTAATCGGAAAAAAAATAATTAAAAAGAAAAAAAAAGCAAAAAAAAAATTCAGGTTAATCTGTTAAACCCAGAATCCGTGTCATAAATGTCTGGTAACTAAATAAAAAAAAGTGAACGTTAACAAACTGAACTAAAAAAAAAAAAAAAATTAAAAAGAAAAAAAAAATCAAGGGTGTTCACAGTAAGTTCTGTGCAGTAAGTGAGATTAGCGGGAATCTTGCCACCAAAGGAATTCAAGGAGACGTTGATATGTTGCAAGCGCGATAGACGACCCAGCTCTTCAGGAAGTTCACCGTGGAAGCTGTTGTTTCGCAGGTTGATACCTGTAAGGTATGTAAGATTTCCTATAGAAGGCGGTATAGAGCCAACCAAACTCTAAGACTCCAGGTTCAAAGTTACAACTCTTCCATTAGATGAACTGCATGAAACACCAACCCAATTGCAGAAATGGACAGAGTCATTCCATGAACTCATGATTTTGTGTGGATCTTGAGTTATCAGTCTCTTGAAGTCTAGTAAAGCAAGTCGATCGGACACATTTGAAGAAGTAGCTGCTGTAGCGGATTCCGAGTTGAAGCTCATGCATAAAAGGATAATTCCATGGAGGACACAACAAAGCCATCTTGGAATTCAAGCAAGAATGCTTCATGTTGATGCAAATGTGGAGGCAAAAAAAAAATCTAATGCCCCTTAATGTAAAAGTTTGAAAACAAAATTAAATAGTCTGGTACATAGTTTTCATTTAAAGTTTTAAATTATATTAATTTTTTTAAAAAAAAAAAAAACTTTAAAATGGCATGTTTATTTCACTATAGCAACAGACATAAATTACTATGAATTACTATAGTAAAATGTTTATTTTAAACCTGTAATTACTATTGAAATGATTATTTAACCTCCCTACCAAAAATTGAGCTTGGTTCGAGGGGTTGGATCATTTTTTCTTATAGGAATTTAGTGATCATTGTTGTTTTTTTTTTCTGTCAAATAAGGCTTTTCAAATAAAAAATAAACAATGCAAAAACTATAATACCTTTAAAACAAAGGCAAAAAAATAGCTTATATTGATGGGTTATTTTGTATTTGGTTACATAGTGGGAAGGGGTTGTTGCATTCATTTTGGTGGCCAAAAACACTAGATTGTTGCATCACCATATCCTATGAGTGGTGACACTTTTATTGGACTAGTGTGTGTAGTGGTTCTTGACACTTTCGCAGCAGTCAAGTTCTTTCTTTCCTCTATTTTCTCTCTCATGACATTGAGATGCGTGCTGGCCAAGTAAAAAAAGAAATGTGTCCTTTTATTTTATTTTTATTTCAGTTGTAGTCTTTAGTCTTTGATTGTTTTGGATTTTTTTTTTAATTTCATCCCTATAAATTAAGTTTTCTTTAATTTTTATATTAGATTTGGCCCTTGGTCTTTTAGTTGTTATTTTTTTTTTCAATTTCATCTCTTAAAATTTAATTTAAATTAGTTTTTTATATTAGTTGTGGTCCTAATTCTTTTAATTATTAATTTTTTTTTAATTTCATTCTCCGATATTTTATTTATTTTGACTTTTATATCATATTTGATTCTCATTCTCTTAATTACTATTTTTTATATAATTTTTCTAATTGATTTTCATTTAGCAATTTCATCCCTCATCATTTTATCTATTTTTGTGTTGAATTTTGTTCTTATTCTTTTTAATTGGTTTTTTCTTTTTTTTTCCATCGTTTTTTTTAATTAAATTTCTTTTCTCGGTTTGGCTAGTTAACCCCAATTAACCTAGGAATTTTTTTTCCTCTTTTTTAGATTGAGTTTTTTTTATTATTATTATTTCTAGTTTCACTACAAGATTTCACAGTTTTACCGACGGAAATATTCCGTCGGTGTGTGACAGAACGTTCGTCGGTAAATTATTTACCGACTATATTACCGACGGAATACTCCCGTCAGAATACCTTTTGTCGGTGATTCCACATTCCGTCGCTATATCCGTCGGTAATAAAAAAAACACATTTACCGACGGTTTTACCGACGGCCTGTGCGCGCCAAAAAAAAAAAGACCGACGGACTAACTCCGTCGGCAAAAGTGTCGGTGATATTTCATACCGACCGAATAAATCCGTCTGTAAATTCGTCGGTATTTTTATACCGACGGATTATTTCCGTCGGTGAGTATGTCGGTGATGGGATGGCATACCTCAGACACTGTCCAATGCCGACGGATTTATTCCGTCGGTAAATCCCTGTGTAATTTTTTTTTTTAATTATTTAGAAAAAATAATAGAAATTAATAGTAATACAAACCAATTATGCAAATAAAATTTATATTAAGCAACAAAAAACTCAAAGTTAAATAATATTCATTACAAAATGAATGTGTTTAAAAAAAAACAATTAATATAAAGGTGGAGGAGGAGGAGGAGGAGGAGGGTGGGGGTTAGGTGGCCAAAAAGGATTAGGCGCACATGTTCCGCCTTGTGTCATGTTCATGACCATTTGACGAAGCTCTTCATAGGCCGCTCTTTGTTGTTCAGACTCTGCTCTGCGTTGTTCGTCCGCCAATCTGTGTTGTTCGTTCGCCAATCTTTTGCTCTTCTTTGAGTTGTGTGTACGCCTCTGATAGGTGGTCGCACCTTTGCCTGCAAGGCCACAAACTCCTTAGATTGGGAGCTCGATACAGATTGGGAGCTCCCACCGGTTGAAGCAGTACCGGTCGACCGCAACTTGGCAGCGGTAGTGTTGGAGAGCCCGTAAACCCGATTTTTATCGGGTCCACCTGACGATCCAGCCTCCATCCACAAATCCGGATCGAATTCCGGATGGGTCGAAGGATCATCCCCGTATCTCTCCCTCAACCGATTATTATAGGTCTCCTGAAAAAAAAATAATCATATTCAATTCAATAAACATAATAATAACTTACAAAATAAAATGGTTAAACAAACACACCACAAAACTGTTGAGCACGGTTGTCAACGAACTGTTGCGTCCCCTTTTGGCGGTCATGACTCCGCACGTGCGTCTCCACAAACAGCTCCATAGGGCTCGGCTCACGTCCAAGAGACGTAGCCTATATATAATGAAAAAAATGTATTAACAACAAATTAATTGAACGATATATATTTCATTTAAATTAATCTTACCATCCGTTTTGCATGTGCAGCAAACGGAACGGAGCCGCCGGTGTGCGTTGTAACCGAGCCATGAAATTTGCCGATTCCGGTTGCCGGCACCGGACTGTGAGCGTCGAGTGAACCGCTCAGACGTCACGTGCTGAAGATAGTGCGGCCATATATCTTCCGGGATGTATATTGGTTTGAAATCCCTCCAAACCGCAACATCGTTCCAGCCTTGTAACCCCTTATCCCTCGCTGTTTTTTTTTGCTTTTTTCTGGGCGTCATACCAAAAATCACGCAACCTAATTCACGCACGAAAAAAATTACATTTCAAAACATAAATAATTATGTAAAAAAAAGTCGTATTGTTTTCGATGTTACCTAATTGCCGCGTGATTTTCCCACACCCTCCTCACAACACTGTCATGTTCATCGTCCCAGCAGAATCGATGCTGTATATAAAAAAATAATTTTTTAAAATGTTAATAATTTATTTACAATTATAACATGAATTTATAATTAGAAATAAGCTGAAAATTATATATTAACACGAACCTCAAAACTACGAAACCATGCATTGATTTGAGGCATCCATTCAGGATGTCTGGATATCTGACTCCATTGAAACAATGGAATCTCCATCGACGCTTTAAACGCCGATGATATTAATCGGGCGGCCTCAATGTTTGTGAACCTGAAAAGAAATGAAATTAATTTGTGATTACTTCATAAATTATGTTTTAAATTTGTTTTTTTTATATAAAAAAACTAAAACATTAACAAACTTACATTGAAAGATCGTCCTTCCACTGTGCCTCGAACTGGCGGGTAAATTGATTCCGCTTCGAAGGCATGCCGCGTCTGCGATGTGAAACATCGCTGGAAGAGGCAGCATCGGTTGACGGCGCAGGTGGTGTAGGTGCCTCTTCTTGAGAGGCACCTAAGGAAACATCATCATCGCTGCTAGACGAACTTGATTCGACTTGACGACCAGCTCTGGTTTTCATTTTGCGCATCTAAACAATTTTATATTAATAATTGTAAAATAAAATTCAAAAGTTAAAAAAAGATACTACCCAAATCCACAAACCTGCAAATATTAACAATAGCCACAACCAATCGAACCAATCTATACTAATTATTCCAACATATTCAACTATTAATCCTAAGATAAATTCAACGTTAACAATTACAATTCACAAATTAATCAATAATTATATTCAAAACAATAAAAAATATAACAAAAAATAAATTCAATAAATTCAACAAATTATACTTCAACAAATTAACAATTACAATTCAACAAATTCAAAAAAATTCAAAAATTCAACTTTAACTAATTCTAAGTTAAATTAACTAATAACAATTCTAACAACACAACAACAAAAAATATTCAATAAATCCAACAAATAAATTCAATTATTCAACAATTAAATTAACAAATATTCAACAAATTCAAAAAATATTCAAAAAATTCAACTTTAACTAATTCTAAGTTAAATTACCTAATAACAATTCTAGCAACACAACAACAAAAAATATTCAATAAATCCAACAATTAAATTCAATTATTCAACAATTAAATTAACAAATATTCAACAAATTCAAAAAATATTCAAAAAATTCAACTTTAACTAATTCTAAGTTAAATTACCTAATAACAATTCTAACAACACAACAACAAAAATATTCAATAAATTCAACAATTAAATTCAATTATTCAACAATTAAATTAACAAATATTCAACAAATTCAAAAAATATTCAAAAAAAAAAGGGAACGAAATATACATACCTTAATAATGTGTCAAATTCAAAACTTTATCTACATTGCAACAAAAAACACCAACACAACAAAAATAAAAACAACTAAAAATAAAATAAAATAAAATAAATTAGAAAAAAAACACATACCTTTTAATATAATGAAGATTTACAACACCAAATCTTGCTAGAGATTAAAGGTGAAAGTGTTTAAGGATTGAGGGGGGGAAAAATGAAAAATCTAGGCTGAAAAACGCAGGAGAAGAGAAGAAGCGGTGGGGAGAAGAAGAAAAAATGAGGCGAAGCGGCGGGGGTGGAACTTATAGGTCAATTTTATCGACGAACTCCACCGACGGAATTAACATCCGTCGGTAACAGGTTACAAATCCGTCGGTACAAGGTCAAAATTCCGTCGGTATTTTTCGAATTTCGCCCCGAATTTTTATCTAAGTTTTTTATATGCCACTAGAGTCTTCCCCCTGCCAGTTCTGGGTTTGTAACGGGAATGCCCGCATGTCATGCACTCGGTCATCACAGCATTTTCAAGGTAGTATAACATGCAGAAGTTAGGGCACATGTCAATTTTCTGGTATCCTAAACCGAGGGGTTTCATCATGGACTTCGCAGCATAGAAGTTCTCTTTGAGCCTGTTCCCTTCTGGTAAAATGCTTCTTGCCCAATCAATAATTTTGTCATACCCGGCCTCACTCAACCCGTGATCTGACTTGATGGTGAACACCTGTGCCACAGCCGATAATTTACTGTGGTTTGTGCAGCCATCCCATAATGGTTCGTCAGAATCTTTCAACAAATCAAAAAACCTAGCTGCCTCTGCATTAGGTTCTTCTTCTACGATTGGACATTGATTGACATTATCTTGATTCATTCTCATTGCATCCATAACCATGTTTCTGTAAGGATTAGTGTTGTCATTTGCCGCTTCATGCACGTTGCTAGCACTAGAAGTTGACCCAACCACCGTTTCTCCCATTCTCCTATTACTAACAAATACCTCTCCATGTGCATACCAACACTCGTAATCCTCCACAAACCCTTTGTGTAGAAGATGCATCATTACAACATCTGGATGCAGATACTTTTTTATTTTGACACTTCCTGCATGGACACCTAATACCGCCTCCAGTAAAATTTCTGGGAATAGATGTTGCGAAATTAATAAAACCCTGAACCCCGTTACAATAATCCATCCTCCGCAATCCTTGGGGTGAATCTAGATACATCCATGAACGATCATCCATGACTTCTATCGAACCTCTATAAAAAGGACCCATTAATTAAGCAAGCTCTTAATTATTTCAAAACACAACATGTAATTCGGTAATTCTACAAATTAAATTTTAACAATTTTCAAACAAATACAATCTTACAAAAATCTAAAACAAACCATAACAAGTATAAAATTATACATTCATATACTACAAGTTTGTTTGAGAAATAACAATAAAACATGTACATCTACTAAAAAAAAAAATACATATACTAAAAAAACAATAAAATTAACATTTAAATGTTAAAATTTTAAAAGATAGAATTACTTACAAAAAATGATAAAATCTGTCGGTAAATCAGAACACGGATGTTGTGACCACAAAACAAATACAACTTGTTGTGCTGAGAAGAGAAAAATTCTTGTTTTGGGGTGAGGGGGGGCTGGTTATTTTGCAAATGGGGAGGGTTAGGATTAGGAAGAAGAAGGAGAAATGGGGGAGAGAGTGTCGGCAGAGGAGCCATATATTAACTTTTGCCGACGGACTTACCGACGGACATAATACCGTCGGTGAATCCGTCGACAAAACCGTCGGTACACGTCACCGCACGTACCTGCTGTTCAAATCCATCGGTGATTCCGTCGGTATTTTTAACGGTGCACCCGTCACGTCACTGGTACGGATCTGGTATTTCAAATCCGTCGGTGATTCCGTCGGTTTTTTTTACGGTAAATAGGTCCCCTCACGCGTACGGGCCCCAGTTTTTAATTCCGTCGGTGATTCCGTCGGAAAAATCACCCGCCAAAACCTCCGCGCTACTGCCCGCCCTTTTTTCATTAATTCTGAATTTTCGGTCGGTAATTCGGTCGGTAATTACCGACGGACTATTTCCGTCGGTAATTACCGACCGAATTACCGACGAATATTTTCCGTCGGTGATTTCGGCCGAAAAATACCGACAGAAAAAATTCCGTTGGTATGTCCGTTGGTATTTAGCGATTTTCTGGTAGTGTTTGTTTCCTCATTCTTTTGTTGGTTTTTCCTTTATTCCTTTTTGCTTTGTACTTTAGCTCAGTCGTCTAGTTTGCTTTCCCTTTTAATTTTTAATTTTTTATATTAAAAAAAATATATATATCAGCATCAATTCAATAAAAAATAAAAAATATTATGAATGGTTAATGTTAAGGAATTGCCATGATGGGTAAGCATCTATACCTTTTTTTATTTATTGGGCTTGCAAGGGCATTTTTTAAATGAAAAATAATTATGTGCATATCATTAGACTAATTTTGATGATTGGGCTTGAAAATCTTGCTATAAAAATAGGTTAGAAACTTAAGGTATATTAGAAAATAAAACCAGCTGAAGAATTATCTAGATAGATTCAACTATTAATCTTAAAAAAATAATAGCATAAGATACAGTCTTATATAGATTGTCGCATGTGTGTGACGTCGCGGAGATCGTCCACTCTCTCAAGTGTTTTATCTATCTAACAAATATATAAAAATAAAAAATTCTTGCTTTTTATTAGAGGAAATATAATTTAAAATCTTCTTGTTTCTTGTCGCTCCATGCGCAATGAAGAAGGAAAACAATATTGTTGAAACGACACAATTTTGGTGGTTTATTTTTATTTATTTTTTTTTAAAAGAAAATATAATTGGAAAGAACTAAAAAAATGAGTTATGACATATAAAAAAACTGTCTCGGTCTAGCCTTACTCTTTTACTGCCGTATGTTTCTAAAGATTTTCTTATTCCATTTCTTTACGTGCCACTTAGAAAACGTACTCATAATGCCCTCTGAAAAAGGCTGAAAACATAATACGAAATTTAAAAAAAAAAAATGCATGGAAAGGAATCAAGAATTATGAAATTTAAAATAGATGTCTGCCTTAAGTAGACTTTGTTATTTAAACTCAGCAATTTAAATTTTGCTTTCAATATCAATTACGAACTAAAACATAATCTTCTTGCTGAGATCAAACCACGGACAATTACAATATTATTTTTATAGTTTTAGTAGAGATAACATGTTCTGCATCATTCATTAATTATCCAATAGCACCTGTTTCTTTGACAAGATCTGCTGCCTTTTCTTGAATCAACTTCCACAAATCATCAACATGTCGTTCTTCAGTCAAGGTTGATCCGATCGCACAGCGTATGATAAACAAGCCACCAACCACCGCGTGAGTCATGAATGCGCGACCACTTTCATTCACTGCAGCTGGAAGCTTACGGTTCAATTCCAAGCCTTGACATTCATCGTTGTGCTTGAGCCTAAAACAAACCAAAGAAAACCTCCTTCGCACCACCACCTCAAACCTACTGTCTTTAGCCACCAGTGACTCAAACCGGTTAGCCAAGTTCACATCGCTACGAATATGGTACATAAGGTTTGTTAATCCATGCCTACGAATCACAATCCAAAGCTTCAGAGCTCTGAATCGCCTACTCAATGCAATTTGCCAATCTTTGTAGTCCACTACGTCATTTGATTCACTGGCATTGTTCCTCAAGTATTCTGCATCACTGGACAGTGACTCGATTAATAAATGAGGCTGCTTAACCCACAAGCAGCAACAATCCATGTTAGTGAGTAACCATTTATGTGGATTCATGCTCAACGAGTCTGCAAGTTCAACTCCATCCAGGTAATGCCTGAATTCGGGGCATATGCATGCACTACCTGCGTAAGCTGCATCAATGTGGAACCATAGATTATATTTCCTGGCAATTTTCCCCAGATCCATAACAGGATCAACAGCTCCACATGCTGTAGTGCCTACAGTAGCGCATAAAAATAAGGGAACAAATCCAGCTTTGATATCATTTTCAATTGCATCTTCCAATGCTTGAGGTGATAACGAAAATTCCGATGAAAATGAGGTAGAGAGGCATCGAAAATTAGAGGATGGAATTCCAACTAATTTGACGCCCTTAAGTAGAGTTGAATGAGTTTGATCAGAGGCGTAAACTACCAGCTTCGTAATGTTTTCAGCTCCAATCATTCTCAATTTCTCGTCTCTTGCTGCAACTAGGGTGCAAACTATAGCCTCACAAGTGCTCCCGTGCAAGACACCACCCCCGTTTCCTGAGAACAAAAAAGTAGATGGGAGCTTGAGCATCTTTCCCATCCAATCCACTACAGTGGATTCAAGTTTGGTAGCAGCAGGAGATGCAATCCAGTTGAAGCCAACAACATTAAGGCCTGTGCAGAGCATCTCACCAACAAACCCTGCAGTGCTTGCATTTGCTTGGAAGTAAGCAAAGAAGTTAGGGCTTTGCCAATGAGTGAGGCCTGGGATAATGCTATCAGTTACATCTTTGAGAACATCTTCTAAGGATTCCTGGCAATATGGGGCAGTGTCTGGCAATTGGATCAATAAGTACCCTGGTTTCACCTGGCTTTGAACCGGGTTGTTTTCAATAATCTTGTAATAATCAGCAATGAAATCGATCACCATTTTGGAATCATTGGTGAAACCATTTGGGTCTAAAGGCGAGAAAGTGTTTGTGGATAGAGAACCCATTTATTTATTCTCTTCAAGTGTTTGTGGATTTATCATGAGTGGAAGGGTGGTCTTTATAGGAGATTACCAAATTAAAAGACAAGGAAATGAACTGGAAAAAAAAAAAAAAAATATATATATATATATATATATATATATATATATATATATATATATATATAACTAACCCTAAACACACGACAGTCTCCATTTTAGTATAAAAGTTCATGTGGTTGTCAAAAGACCCACGTTATGAAAAAATAGACCGACATTTGTCATTGCATGGACAAACAGGAACCAATAATGGCATAAAACGAGCGTAAAATGGTAACAGCTATAGTGGGCGGAAAAATATATGTCGCCATTTTTTAAAAAAAAGAAATCCTAATTTTTATTTATTAAAATATATAGGTTAAATACATTTTAGTGCTTAATTTTTTAAATTATTTTCAATTAAGTCACACTTTATTAATTATCTTAGTTTAATTTATAATTAATAATTCTTAATGTGTATGATTCATTAGGTTACTAATATATTAACCCAAATATAAATTATAATTCTAAATAAATAGAATTAAATAAATTAAATAATTTAATTTATTATCAACTCAATAATTGATTAATTTATATTTGAAAATCAAGTGCACCATCTAGCAACGTATTATGATTCTCTAAATATTAAGAAAGTCATAAATGATTTGACTTAATTTTTCAATGACTAGTTTCTCAGTGTAATTATCATATCTTCATCAATAATGTTTCAATTTAGATATTTTAACATGGAGTGAATATGTCATGTCAAATCATATTTGTTCACAACATTATAGTAATTGATTCTTTGAATAAAATTTAAAACTCTTTTCAAATCTCATTTCATCTTGTGCAAGGTGATAAATAAAAAATTATTTGAGAACATGTGGAATATTTTTTTCTAATTCATCCGAGATGATGAATCATCTCTTAATCGCTTAAATACATTCATATAGTTTATGTTTTATAAGTTGGCATAGGTTCATATCTTTTTTTAGACTTTTTTGTTTTCTTTTTCAATCTATTACTCGAAGTTGGTTTTTAAAAAATAAGTTTCATGGTTTTCTTTGTTTTTACTTTTATAAAGTTATCATGATCTCATGACCCAGCCAATAGATTTGATCAGTTAACCTACATGGTTCACACCTTTATTTTTTGCTTTCTAATAACTATATTTTTTTTATCCTTTTGTGTTATTGATTTTTTTTTTTAATTTTAACTTCCAATATTAAGTTTCCAATACTATTTTTCTAATCCTTTCAATCTCATAATTCAACATTAATTTTTTTTTTAAATAATAATTAGGTTTTATTATTTTACCCTCGTTAAACATTTAGTTTTATCCATCCATACAAAGCGTCCCCTATCTTTCTCTTGATTATTTTTTCCAGTCCCATCAAAATGCTTTGCATATTTCAGCTGTGTTAAACACGAAGTGATTTTTTTCCTGTTTCAGTGACCTTCTTGTTTTCTATCAGGCAGGTGAAGAAAACGGAAGATGGAAGTTTTTCTTTCCCCAAATTATGAAGCCATGGCTCAAAAGTCTTGCATGAAATTATTTCGGTGTACAATTTGACAACTTGAGCACAAAAAGGTTTGAGCTAAAAAGATAAAAGAGGACTAGCATTTAGTTCTAACAGGGAAAGTCTAAAGTAACTTGAATTTAATTAGGTTGTTGATCCAAAAAGGTAGCCTCGAAATCATGCAACTTTTTGCCTCTTATTTCCATCTCTTCATGTCTAGATTTTAATTTGGGATATAGTATAGTTTCACAAATAGCAAGTTGCATATATTATTTGCAACGTATTGTATATAGCATTTATAACTCTTATTTAGCTGATGTTATTTATGATTTCATTAGAAATTTAAACCTAAAAATCATTTTTTTTTCTCCTTTTTCTTTCTTTCCTCCTCTCTCTCTCCTCAACCATCTTTTCCTTCGCTCTTACCATCTTCTACAACCTTCCTCTCTCTCCTCGCAGCACAAAAAACACCCACGTCAGCAATACATCAACCATCTCTTTCTAGCCCTATATCAACGACCATTTCTCTCTCACTCCACCGCAATGACTTTTTTTTTTTTCTCACTTATTATATAACTCAATTTTAAACCCCTCAAATTTGAGGGTCGAATTGAAAAAAAATAAGGATGAAATTGCAAGAAATACAAAAGATTATGTTTGATTGGGCACTCCATTGCAAAGTGTCAAAGGTTCAAGAATCAAATTAAAAAAGACTATTCATTATTTATTGTTTTCTCCTCTCTCTCTCCTCAACCTTCTTTTCCTTCGCTTTCACCACCTTCTCCAACCCTCCTCTCTCTCCTCGCAACACAAAAAACACCCACATCAGCAATACATCACCCATCTCTCTATAGCACTAGATCAACAACCATTTCTCTCTCACTCCACCGGAATGACTTTCTTTTTCTCACTTATTATATAACTCAATTTTAAACCCCCAAATTTGAGGGTCGAATTGAAGAAAGATAAGGATGAAATTGTAAGAAATACAAAAGATGATGACTAATTGGGCACTCCATTGCAAAGTATCAAGGTTCAAGGACCAAATTAAAAAAAAACCATAATTTCATTATTTATTTTTTTTCTTTTCCTAAAACGAAAGAACAAGGATGCTTAAGTTCTCACCTTTTAGTTCTAACTATTCCCTGGCCTCTTTACCATACCATATAAATCTTATATCAACTTTTACCATGGTATTTTTACTTCAATCTAAACCAAAGTTACAGTTTTTATTGCAGTAAAAACAACTACAAATTCTCTTCAAAAACACCACCCAGAGCTGTTTTTTTTTACAAAAATAATGTTGTGTCCTCCCTTGTCAGTTTTAGGACAAGCTTGGATCTATTTTTTAATATCAAGGGTCGAGTTCTCGTCAACCCAAGAGCCCTAGAACCTCCTCATCTCTCCCATTAAAATCTCACAAAACCCTAACCCAAGCAGTCCAATACCAGCGAAGTCTCCTCCTGAGCAGCAACGAAATCCTTCACCATGAGTAGCAGAAATTCCAAGACCAGCTACCTCTCGTTAGTCTCGCTAGCAGAGGTTGTGCTCCTCAGGCTGTGACCGTCATATCTCTCTCAGCAACTCCACCGTCAGCAGAGGTTTGTTCTCCTCATTCACGCCATCAGCTTCATTTGAGCAGCAGCAGCAGAGGTTACTCCTCTCAGACCAGCAAGATCGTGAACCACAGTAGCACATTATTCCTTCAGCAGTCTTAGCTTTCCTTCGATCTTCATGGAAGGTACAACGTTCGCTAGCTATGTATATGACTGGTGATTTGAAGTCTTATAGTGAGTTCTGGGCTGGGCTCTTATTTTTTAATTACTTTAAATTTTCAAGAACAAAATTTCATGTTAGCTTTTGTTTTTCATCGGGACTTAAATCTCTCTTGGGTTCTAACACCATGGGCCCTTCTTCTTTTTATTATAATTTTTGTTTTGGGCAAAGTCATTCACTGAGCCCATTTCGTTTTTTCTTTTTTCTATTAATAGACTTGAATAATTGGGCTGGCATTTAATTTAGAGTCTCTAAATTTTATTTGGGTTTTTATATGTGTGATATGGGCTAATGAATGCTTTGTTTGTACTTAGATCTTAGCATAAGTTTTGGACTAGATGTGTTGGTTTTAGTTTCAGCTAGAGAGCCCAGCCCGCATGGCTGGGCTAAGCCTATGAAAGGCCTTAAGGCCATGTTTGGCTTGACAACAATTTATCAAAGCAAAATGCAATTTTTTGGTTTATAAGGCTTGTTTGGCAAACACGCCCTAAAAAAAATTTCAAACCTTGCATTTCTATTTTTTGTAGTGTTTTTCCAAACATGACCTTAGTCTAATTTTAATATATTTTTAAAGTTTTGGAAGATCATTTTGTAATTAATTTTGAATTTCTCGTCTTTTGTTACCCTCTTATATTTGATATTTAGAGCGGTGACCACAATCAGTATTAAATAAATAAGTTGTCTTTCGCAAAAACAACAAAATTTTTCTTTTCAAAAATCATTTAAATATTTTTATTACATATACACAAGTCTCTTAAAAATAAAGTATATTTACATATTTTAGCATATTAAAAAAATCACAAAAATAATCTTTTTATTTTTACATGAATTTTTAGATTTAGTAACCAGATTATTAAAATAATGAGAATTTGGTCTATGTTTAAAAGAAATACCAAAAAAAATTATTTTTGTATCCCAATATAAAGGATTATAAACTTATGTATAAGACGTATTCCCGATATTAAAAAGGAACAAAAATACATTTTAACTCTAAAATTGTTAAGCTTTAACTTGATAAGATAAAGACCTCCTTACCGAGAAAGACTTTTCTTAAATTTTAGATAGATTAATAGTTAGAAAACACAAAAATACATTAATTTATATGAGACAAATACATAATACAACTTACCTTAGATAAGTGGTAATGAGAGTGATACATCCTCCTTATACACAAGCAGTCCTCTTGTTAAGACTCTAAGACTAGTTAGAATTTATAGTGACCAAAATAATATGTAGCAACTCCATCTCTTTTTTATTGATACGAAACAAAAAATTCTTATTCTTTCCTCATTTCTAAAAAGATCTTGATCCGGGAAGACAATCGCCGCAATACCATACATATGCAACATGGCTAAAATAATTCATTTTAAAACCCCAAATGGTAGATCGATTAATTGTAAATAAATAAGAGGGAAAACCAAAATTTTATTTCTTCTCATAAAAACACCCAGTTAAGACTGAGAAGAGAGAAGAATAGAAAAGAAAATTTAGGGCAATTCTGTAAGAAAAACTAAAGGATTAGACAAGAGAGTGAGGAGTGAGAATCTAAATACCTTTACAACAATAATTAAGAGAGGAGAGGGTCACATGTTGGTGAGGAAGAGAAAAGGATATGGAAATTCTTGACTGGTTGACATTAGAATTAATACTGTCAACAAAGAGGGGCAGCTAAAAATTAAATCAAACAACATTCATAGGGTAAAATACATTAAAAAAAAAAAAAACATCATAACATGGCTTAAATGAAAGCAAGAAACCACATCTTACCTCAATGTTGTCCACGAATCGAAGGTAGCAAAGATCCAATAACAAGTGTTCTTGGCGGGCAATTTAATTTAGCAAATGAAATTTCTGTTTCAAAATGCAATTCCATTAGCAACCGAATGCATTTACTTGCAATCAAATTTTTTTGTTGCTATAAGTTGCAAAAAGACAAAAAAGAGTTTAGAGAAAAATCAACTTTTTTTGGTTGCAATTCTGGTTCTGACTTCGTAATTCAAAATCTTCTATTAATATATTTAGTATTGTAGTGTAAAATATTTTTAAAAAATATTTTATATTAAAAAATACATCAAAATAATTTTTTTAGATTTTTTTATTTTTGATATTAACATATCAAAATCAATAAAAATGCACTAAAAAATTAATTTAATGCTTTTTCATGCCAAGCACATTTTTGAAACGCATACAGACGCAATTTAAAATGCAATATCAAACAACAAAAATAAACCTTAATTGAGAAAATTTAGGAGGAAAATTAGGGTGTACTGTATCATTTCCCATGCTACATTGTGGGTTGAATCAAGTTTGTTTTGATATAAGAAAGATATCTAGGTGTTGTTAATGTGTTTTTTAGTAGGATGTTTTTTTTTAACTATATGGGGATTGATCTAATATGACTTTGTCAACTTGACAAGTCAAAAGACAACCGATAAAAATATAGTTTGACTATAAAAAAAATCGAGATGACATCTTTTTGAAATGTTCAAATAATAATATATTAGATCGATTAATGTTAATTTATCAAATCAATTACCTAAGTTAGGAGACCCCAATAATACTATAGAAAGAAAATTAAAAATATATATATATTATTAAATTTAATTCTCAATCAACCTTATGTTGAAGGTTAAATTTGAAAATAAAATTCAACTAAAAAAATAAGTCAAGTCAACATGAGTTAACATGTCAAACCTGGGTCATGAGACCAGGTTAACCTCATAAAAAATATATCAAAATAAATTAAGAAACTCAATTTTCAATCAATCTAATGTTAAAGAATAAAATTAAAAGAAAATAAAAAGAGTACACAAAAAATTACTTAAGTCAACTAACCAAACTTGTGAATCGGGTCATAAGACTGAGATAACCTTATAAAAATGCAAAAAATAAATAAATTATGAAGCTTAATTCTCAAACAACTTAATATTAAAGGTTAAAATTAAAAAAAAAATTAACAAAAAAAGGAAAAACAAACCCAAGTCAACTAGTGTAACCCACAACCCGAGTCATAAGATCATGATAATCTATAGAGAGCAAATAAAAAAAATAAGATCAAATTCTCAATCAATCCAATGTTGAGAATTAAATTGCAAAAAAAATCAAATAAAAAAAAGAAAAAAATAGCCCGAGTCAATTTGAGTTAACATGCCAATCTCAAATCAGCATAATGAGATAAATCATAGAATGAAAAAAAATATAAACTCAAATTCTCAATCAACTCAATGTTAAAAAAATGAGATTGGAAAAAAAATAATTAAAAAAAAAAAAACCCAAGTCTATCAAACTCGTGATCGAGTCATGATATTATGATAATTCCATAAAAAGCAATTAAGAAAAATATTAATTCTGATTCTCAATCAACTCAATATTGAACGAAGGAGTTGAGAAAAAAAATTAATTAAGAAAAAAACAAAAAATAATGATTTGATTCTACATGGCTAACCTGCAAAACTCATTATTTAGGTCATGAAATTAAGATAAGATTATATAAAGCAAATTAAAATAAATTATGAAGCTCAATACCCAATAAATTCAATATTTGAAAGATGTAAATTGAAAAAAAAAAATTAAAAACTCCTAAAAACTTTTGAGAACCAAAGTGAAAAGGGTCTTGGTATTTCATAGTAGCAATACAAATTATGAAGTCTAATACCTAGTTTGAGGATGAAATTTAAAATAAATAGAAAATAAAAAAGTCCTAAAATATTTTAAAATTTAATGATCAAAATAAAATAAATTTTGATATTTCAGTATTCATTGATATATGAAATGCCAAGGCTTTCCAGGATATGTTAATGAGAATCAAAATAATGCAATAGATTAGATATAAAAAATAAAGGTGAACTTGACTTGGCCTTTTCTTTTTTAATGATAAAAGTATTCTTGAATCAACTTATGTGTCCATCGAGACTAAATTTTCTTTTGGAAAGATATTTAAGAGCACACCTCATATCAACTTAGTGCTTTCAAAAGAATTTAGTAAAACTCCATGCGTGTTTTGAACTCAAGAAATTGAGTAAACCTCCTTGACCACCAAGCCAATCCTTTGGAGTTAAATATAGACTTGGTTAAAATGCAATATAAAGGAGTATCCTTAGACCAATTTACATGTTGATCAAGACCAAGTTCTTTTTTCTAGATAATTTTAAAGACACTTCCACATAAACCTGGTACATTCAAAGAAATTTAATAATTTTTCATAGGTCTCGTCCCTAAATTTCAATCTAAGAAATCAATAAAGGAAGTTTACTTTTTTAACAACCAGGTCAATCCCATTAAAGTTAAAGTAGGCTTAGATAAAATGCAACATAAAAAGTGAAAATCAAAAGGCTTCAAGTTGATGTCCATATGTTAATGTGAATAGAACAAGAGGCTATTATAAATTTTAAGTTTTTGATCAACTTGCATGTCAAAAGTGGGTCAATTTGTAAAATAATAAGAGTAATAATCAAAATTATTAAATCTATTTCGGTCCAGCTTTGTTCATGATCTAAATCAATTTTTTTTTTTATTATTATTATTAATATAGATGTCCGGACCAACTTGCGTGTATCTTGAACTAGTCACATGGGTCCTAAAGTTAATGACCATGTAAACCTCCAATTGTCCTAAGGTTTTGTGAGACTCGAACTAATAATCTTTAGAGAATAAATCTAGAGCTTGACAAATTGAGTTACACCTTCAAGATTGATTTAAATTAATTCTTAGTTTGCATGTTGGGTGAGCAACCCGAAACAATCAATTATTTAAAAAAAAGAAAAAGTTAAAACTATTCTGTTTTTAGAAAAAAAAATTACTTTGAGTAAACTATTTTTGAAATCTGGATCCGGTTTTGCTCGGTACTGTTTAATAACTGCAATATTAACATTCTAAAGTTGTCCGAGTGATCATGGCATGTTTATGGCAGCCTTAAAAACTGATCGTGGATTCGAGTCAAAGCACACTGATCATTCAAATCATTATGGACTAAAATTGAGAGGCTATGGGAAACGACATCTAAATTTATGAGATGTTGAACATTGCAAGCTCTCCTCAACCCATAAGACAACGTTGCCAAGGAAACGCAAGGGACATCAATAAACTTGTGTTCGAAGCATGGGACTTACTACTAGAAAATTAATAAATATTAACATAAATATTGATAGAATTGTTTTATTAATATATTGTGATGATATTTATTGATAAAATTTTTCATTACTAAATTTTTCAGTAAATACTAACAAGAATATTCCAATGGTATGCATTGAGAAAGTCACAATGAAAAAATATTAAAAAAGAAACCCAAACAATATAATAATTTGTATTTGTAAGGTTTATAGATAAAGTTGTCAAAGAATTATTGTAAATATCTTTACTGCTATTATCTCACTGATGAAATTACCAATAATATTTTATCAATAATATATAATTTTATTGATGAAATTACATATAATTCTCTTGTCAATGATATGCTACATTATATCGAGGGAATTATTGATAGAATAAAGTAAAAAATTTATTTTTGACGTATATTTTCTATTTATAAAATTATCGGTAAATTTATTAATAATAGATTCACTTATATATTGAAAAGAAATGTTTTTTTTATTGATATTTTTCATCCACGAGGATCCTGTTGATAAAATAATTATAAATAAATTATTAATATAAATACATAGAAATTTTCGTACATGAAACTATTACCAATCATTGATACGATGGTGATGTAATTCCTTGTTAATTCTTTGCTTCTTGGATAACTTCAAACCTGGTTTTCTTACATGACGTGGATGCTTTATTTTTTTTTTATAGGATTACAAATATGGACTTGGTCTTGATACGACTACAAAATATACCTTAAGTAATAATAATAATAATAATAATAATAATAATGAAAAAACAAAAACTAATGTTGGGACAAGAAGGAACTATAAAAGAAACTTGTAGGGTCTAAAGATTAGGTGGCGAAATTGGCTATAATGATCTCAAAAAGGGAAGAAAAAAAGGTGTAGAAGGCTGTAGCTAAGTGATGACAAGCATGGTTTGCTATTATATTCAAAGTCATCATCTATATCAATTTCAACATAACGTGTCGTGGCCTTCACAAACCTTGTGGATGCCTCCTCAGAGAGAATTTTCACAAAATCAACACAGAAATAATCTATCCAATAACACTTGACAGAATTTTAGCATGATTCAAGATCTTCTCTCTCTCTCTCTCTCTCTCTCTCTCTCTCTCTCTCTCTCTCTCTTAATCCATCCAATAATACTTGACAGAATTTTAGCATAATTCAAGATCTATTCTCTCTCTCTCTCTCTCTCTCTCTCTCAGTCAACATGTGTACAGGTAGGGTTTTTTTTTTTTTTAAAAAAATGAATATGAAGGCTACAAACTATCAAGGAGATACTATAGAAGATGGTTTTCTACTTGGATCAGCTTCCATGCATGCAGGCTATCACATGAATTTCTTTTTAAGAACTCCAAGATATTGTTATAAGTAGAAGTTGGCTCTAGAGGAAATCTTTAGCATATCTTAACCCAAATAGATTTAATTGCTCAAGGGGCAAACTATCATGAAGGTCTACGTGGACGAGTTATATAAAAAGCTATCAACAAATTATAACAGCTTCCTTGAGCTCCTGCCCAGAGTTTTAAAATTTAATATATAGAAATATATTTTTATATCCAAAAATATTCTTAATTATTATTCCAAAGACGATGGTTAATATATATTATAGAAAAAATTAACTACATTAAATGGACCGAATTTTAAAAGAAAAGGTGATAACGAAGATTAAAAAAAATGCTTATCAAGAGTGAAAAAACTACAAAGCTGAATTTCAAGATTAATCAATGTTAAAATATGAGATTAGAAAAAAAAATAATGAAAAATAAAATACATTGAGTCAACCCGAGCTAGTATGACAAACTCACAACCATGGTCATGAGGCCAATGCTTATCAGGAGTGAAAAAAATTACAAAGCTGAATTTCAAGATAACTCAATGTTAAAAAATGAGATTAAAAAAAACAATAATGAAAAATAAAATGCCTTGATCAGTCAACCCGAGCTAGTATTAAAAACTCATAACCAGGGTCGTAAGGCTAGGCCAACTTCATATAAAGAAAATTAAAAAAAAAAAAAAACGATGGTCACTTCCTAACAATCCAAATGTAGAAGAAAGAAATCAAAAAAAAAAAATTAGTCACAAAAAATAGCCTAAAAAAATAAAACACCTGCAAACATGGGTGAAAACCACCACACCTCATGAGTAGGATCACAAACGAGATAACTTAATAGAAAGAAAAATAAAAAAAATGATGAAACTTAATTTTAAAAAGAACTCAATTATGAAGGACGAAACTAAAAATAGATATAAAAAAATTACCCCAAAAAAATATATGAGTTAACCAGTCAAACTTGTAACTCAATTCATGAGATCAAGATAATCTGATTGAAAGAAAATCATGAAGTCTATTTTTAAAAATAAACAATGTAACCCATGTTAACTTTTTATCGCGACTCACGTCACTAAGTTAGAACTCCTCATCTGAAAAAACCATAAAGCTCAATTTCCAATAAATCAAATATCAAATGATAAAATTAAAAAGAATAATTACACAAAAGAAAAAATAATAATAATTAAAAGAATGAAGGACCAAATTTAAAATAAAAATAATAATGAGAGGCCAACCTAGAATTTTGAATTGGAGGGGATTGAAAAGAAAAATTAAATTTACAAAAAGATCCAAAACAAAAGGAAATCAAAACCAAAAGAATGACTATATTTGAAAACAATAATAAATCATAATTATGGATTCAATGATGAAATTGAAAAAAAAAAATTAATTTAACAAAAGAACTAAGAACAAAAATTAGAAATAAAATAACAAGGACAAAAGTTGAAATATTAGTAAATAAGAGGACAACTCTTAAATTGTAAATGGTCAACACAAATCTTAAAAAGATTAAAGAGAAAAGAGAAAGAAAAAATAAATGATGGTAAGTTATACACTGTCACATTAATGATTACACGCGTCACCGCATACCAAATGAGACGCCTCGATGCTTACCCATCATGGGAATTATTGTTTAGATGCCAAGGGATGCAACACATGCCAAAAGATTATGGGCATCTCCCATTTGTTGGCGCATGCATTGCACATCAATCAACTTTGATTTTTTAATGATATTTTTTTATTTTAGTTTCTTCATTTACATTTGAATTCACTATGAAAAATTAACATTATATTTCAATTATTATTCAAGTTTTTTCATGGGTTTTTATGAGAATATCAATATTATTTTTAATTATTATATATCTAATATAAAAAAAACACATGAACATTCGATTAAAATAAAATTTATCTTTCTTAAATTTTTTAATGGATTTTTTATATAACTTTATCATATTTTCTTTCTCTTTAATCATATATAAAAATGCTCAGATTTTATTTGAATGTTTTGTTTTTAATGTTTTTTAAAACCAAGATGGATTTTTATTTAAAAAACAGTTCTTTCAATTTTAAAACATGTTTTTACTAAAACAATTTAGAGTGCATTAATAAAAAAAAAATATTTAGATAGGAGAAATATAATTTTTTCTTCGCATTTCAAATGGCTAAATTTTGTTTCATTAGAGTAACTAAGAAAAATTAAACATTTCCACATCGCACGAGATCAAAAATATTAATCTGTATTTAATTATTGATTTACTTTTATAAAAAAACACGTGTTGAATTTTTATTTTGCATTTTAAATTAATATTTTCATATGTTACAAAAATAAACATCATCTACATATTTTTTTTATATTATAAATTAATGTTTTATCCTATCCACAACAAAAACACAAAACACGTAGAAGGAAGGTGGCTAGTTGCTGTCTAATTCCTCTATTGTCTCTAGTGTGACCCTAATACACCAAAAGAAATTTAATCCTTTTTTCGGTTCAACTTGTTAATGTAACACTCGGCATTATCTCGGTGTGTTTGGATTTAATTATAATGAAGATGCCGAGAGTATGTGACAATCATATGGTGTCCTCTCTCTATTTTTCTTAATCCACTTGATAATTAACTTTTCTTCGAAAAAAATAATATTCTGAAATTGGTGTTGGTGACATTTCCTCTATCAAATAATGGAGACCAAAATCATTTTAGAAGGTGTATGTTTGTGAGGCAGTGGTTGTTTTTTAAAGTGTTTTTTTTTTAAAAATACATCAAAAATAAAGTTTATTTATTTATTTTTATATTATTTTTGATATTATCACATCAAAACGATCTAAAAATATATATAAAAAAATATTAATTTAAAATAAAAAAAATAAAATAAAATTTATTTTTTTTCAATAACACTTTAAAAATACAAAAATAAACATGACCTTTATCATCCAAAAAATCGTGCATCGATGAGGTCAGTACATGTCAAAGTATAGTTGCGGTTGTTTTACAAAGTATTTTTTACTTAAAAATGCATTAAAATAATATTTTATTTATTTTTAAAAAATATTTTTAATATTAATGCATTAAAATAATCAGAAAATATAAAAAAAATAAATTGAAGTAAAAATAAATAAATAAAATTTATTTTTTTAAAAAAATATTTTTAAAATATAAAAATAAACTGGAAAGTCTTGCCACAACATCTTAGGGTTCAGGAAAATCTAGCCGGCCCTTCTTTCTCTCTCGATTATGACAGGTAAAGTTGCCTTGCTGATTGAAAACTCTAAAGTCTAAACCAAGATTGAGAGGCCAACCTGTCTTCACACCGTTAAAATATGGATATAAACGACGAAAAGACTGGAAAAGGATATGTGATTTTGAGTAGAAATTATTTTTTTTGTCTCTGGGTTGAACTAAATTATACGTTTGAAAGATTTAAACTTTGTTTCTCTCAGATTTTTTTTTATTAAAATATTTTTTAGTTTTTTTCTAAATCCCAATATATCATTTGACAATTTAAATTCACGAAGAAAATCATATAGAGAGATTTTATTGAAAAATCTAGATGTTTTAATAAAACAAAAATGGTCAACGAAAATTATAAGACTAGAATATAGATTTTCAATAAATTTATACTTGTATTTATAGCATGTATGAGAGTGTGGTTACGGTTATTTTTAAAAATATTTTTCGTGTCGAAATATATTAAAATGATATATTTTTTTATTTTTTAAAAATTAATTTTCAAATTAAAGTATCAAAACAATTCAAAATATAAAAAAAAAATTAACAAAAAAAAATTAAATTTTAATTGAATGCAATTTGCACCGTGTTTCCAAATATTTTTAGATATCGAAGACTAAAAAATAATCTGTAAAATGAAAAATTCATTCATTGAACAAATTCAATGGAAATTAGTGGATTGATGATTGATCACGGCAAGACTTTTTCTTCTTTTTTTGTTTCTTTTTATTTTTTTCAATAATCCTAGATTGAATTTGTTTTTACTATATCTGATATTTTTAATTATATTTTCCAATTTATCTAATATATGTTTAATTTATTTGGTATTTTTCTTGGTTTAAGGCTTAGATCTTGTTTTTTTTTTTTTTTCTTAAAATATCTTGCTCTTTTACGAGTCTTTGAACTCCAATGAAAGTACTAATATTTATTTTTAAGAAAAAAAAGAAAAAAAACACTAATATAATTCACTATCAACTTATTTCGTAAGTCACAAACTCAAGAAGCAATAGGCAACGGTGAATTAAACTTCTCTGTGTGTATTCTTATTATCTTGTATAGAACAACAAATAAATAAATAAATTTAATGGTTCCAAAGGCTTTGTTTGCTCTTATGGAGCCACTAGCTGGTTGAAAAAGAAAATAGGCTTGTTTGATTGACAAATAAATACTCCAAAACTTTTCTTATTCTTTAATGTATTATTTTATTATTATTAATATGGATATCCGACTCAGTTTGTGTATATCTTAACTAGTCCCACAAGCCTTGAAGTTAATGATTATTTAAGTTTTCAATAGTTCTAAAACTTGTAGAATTTAAACTAATAATCTTTACAAAATAAATTTAAAACGTATTAGTTGAGTTCTACTTTTATTATAATATATCTCTTTTTAATCTTTTAATAAGCTGTCAAGAAGGTTTTTTTTTTAAAAAAAATTGTGCCTTCTTGGGAGGCCAACTTTTGAGATGAATTATATGAACATTAAGGTAAAGATCAATCGAACATGGGGTCAGATCATGCTCTAGAGATCATTCAATCAAATGAATCTGCAACCAAGAATTAAATATTGATTAAATTAAGGACATGTAAAACATTGTAGTTTGCCTGAGATTACAAGATTAATAAGACACATATTTTAATCATCACGTCTTCTTATCTTCCTGCCAGGTATTGCGATTAAAATATTATTTATTAAAATTTTAATTTTTTTTATTATTTTAGATAATTTTAATATGTTAAAAATTAAAACAAAAAATTTAATTCCAGTATATTTCTAAACTAAAATTATTTTAAAATGCAACCTGCAAGACGCTATCTGACAGGGCAATTAATAAAAGTCTTGAGCCAGTGCCTGGCAGCTTCTTAAGTTAAATAATTTCAACCGAGTACTTTTTATTTTGTAATATTTAATTATCATAAAGGATGACTTAATTCGAGTAATTAATTGACTAAAATTCGTCTTGTGGGTTTTGTGTTATTTACAAATCAATTAGAGTGATTAATTAGGATTTTGTGGTATAAACCTGGCTTAGAAGAATATTTCAAACTCAGACCACAGCACAAAATTTTAGACTAGCCAAAAATATTCAACAGACGGTGTCGCAGCCTCCTTGGAACTTCTATCTTCATGTTATTCGCATCATTCTGACGACTGGGAAAGATCCTTTACATTTGATATTTCTTCGATAGAATTTCTATCCCTGATATCCATCCATTTCTTTGATTCAACTACAGCCATGATGAGAAAAGTTTCTCACAAGATGTTTGATCACCAGCAACTCTGTCGTGCCAGAACCCCTACCCTATCTGCCATAGCAGTCACTGTTACAATCTTTTTTGTCTATGCAAACAGTATCATTTCTACCATTTCCTTACAATCATCTTCTGTTAGCACCAAGGAGATTTCTGGGGAGCTACATGTTCGCATAACTGAAAGACAAATCATGTCGACTGTCGTTAACCAACCACTTCGTTCTATGCAAGAAGAGATTAAGGAAGTTGATCGTGGTGAACATCGGAGCTCTGTAATCCCGCCCTTTAACCTCACAGTAGAGGAAAGAATCGAATGGTTTCGGAAGAGGTTGCCGGAGTTTGAGATTTTGAAGGCAGACAACCTGACCAAGGAATTTCTCGGTCGAGTTCTTGAGTTTTTCAACAATGAGTGCGATGTTCAATTCTTCATGACATGGATTTCGCCGGTAGAATCCTTTGGAAGAAGGGAGTTCCTGGCCCTGGAAAGTTTGTTCAAAGTCCACCCTCATGGTTGCTTATTGATTCTATCAAGAGACCTGGATTCCATACAAGGGTATAGGATTCTGAAACCACTTCTTGACCGCAAGTTCAGAGTTGCTGCAATCACACCTGACTTGTCCTTTTTGTTCAAGAACACGCCAGCAGAAACTTGGTTTGAGGAGATAAAGAGTGGGAACAAAGACCCTGGAGAAATTCCTTTTGCACAGAATCTATCAAACCTCATTAGACTTGCAGTCTTGTACAAGTTTGGAGGGATTTACTTGGACACAGATTTCATTGTCCTGAAAAGTTTTGCTCACTTGAGGAACGCAATTGGAGCACAAAGCATTGATGTGTCCAGGAGCTGGACCAGATTGAACAATGCGGTTCTAGTCTTTGATATGAACCATCCACTTCTACTCAAGTTCATAGAAGAGTTTGCTTCGACTTTTGATGGAAACAAATGGGGGCATAACGGGCCCTATTTGGTTTCCAGAGTAGTGCAGAGAGTGGCTGAAAGACCCGGGTATAACTTCACAATCTTGCCTCCAATGGCATTCTATCCAGTTGGCTGGAACAGGATCGATGGTTTTTTCAAGAAACCAGAAAACAAAGTAGAATCAAGATGGGTAAATGCCAAGCTACTTCAGCTAAGTGGGGAGACTTATGGGATACACTTATGGAACAGGCAGAGCAGTAGATTCAGCATTGAAGAAGGAAGTGTCATGGGTAGATTGATATCAGATCACTGTGTCATTTGCGAATACAAATACAGTTCTTGAAGAAAATTTATGGACGGAAATGTGTCGAGTATGGCTGCACCGGTACAGAGTCATCAGACGCAGAATCAACAGGATCCTCCAGTTGATTAAAAGACGAGCACACTCGTCGGAGTGTTTTACTTGTTTTCTATGTTGATTCCATTTATCTCCCTTTTAATTATCTTTCCTTTTTTTTTTGTTCCAACGTAAATAATATAAAAACAAATCTCTTGCAACAAAGTTGTAAGTGCGTTCTTTCTTCCGAATTATGGGCAACTGATTGTTTCGTTCAACATTTTGATTTTGTAAAAAAAGGTTATGATCTTTTCTTTTCTTGAACAGGAAACGAACTAAGATTACATTCTAATTTCAGGAAATCTTACCACAAATCATAATCCTAAGCCTTTTCAGTCTCAACCTGAAACCAGACCTCCTAAATCTCCATAAACGAAGTCCTGGCAAACGCGGAAACGATTTTTTCCTGGTTAACCTGTGATTGCTTTTCTTTGCCTTTCTAACCTTGGATTCAAAGTCGCCATTCCTGCCGCTACCAGAAGTAGAGTTACGAGGTTCATCGGACCCAGAAGTCCCAGCCTGTCTGATGGATGCCCATGGATCAGTATCACCGCCCCATAGAGGGATAGGATTTATTATCGGCGAGCCACCGGAATCCTGAAAATGGGTTGCCAAACTAGTGTGCTCCGTGTCAGATAATCTCCTCATAGATGGGCTTCCAGCTTTCATCAAGTCTTTGGGGAATCAAAGAGGGTACTTCGGGCATAAAAATACAAGAGCAGAGATCACTTGCCTAACGCTGGCAAATCCTTGAAACTTCTGTAATAGACAGCCGCAGTTGAAATTAATCACTCCTGAACCTGGAAACGTAAATGAAAATGAAATAATTATTAAGGGTTACCTCGCAAACAAGCCAAGCCATCAAAAGTATTCGTCAAACCTCGAATACATGGAAAATAATAGCAGAAAATCAGAAATAAAGGCAGATGAATGGTTGCGTCCAGATAAACAACACCATCTTCAACGCGTTTCGCTCCATCTGCTTGACAGAGTTGAATACTGATGATCAACACAACAGGATTTTCTTTTTCTTTTTTAATCTGGTAGGAAATATTATATTTATTAAACTTGACTTCTAGTAAAGCTTGGATTCATACGAGTTAACCAAAAAGAAAAATTAAAAGATTAAAACAATAATACTTTGACTAAAAAAATTATCAACCACTTTATACTGGGTGTATCCTGGTTTTTTAACAGAGTCACGTCAAGTCAATTATCCCCTCTATTTTTATTTGTATAACCCAACCTTGTCCAGATCGTATATCGATCAGCCAATATGACATGTTTAAACTAAGGCATTGTTTGGGACGCCCAAATGATATTTTATAAAAATTTGATTTTTTTTGTTCAAAATTAATTTTTTTATATTTTTAAATCGTTTTTATATGCTGATATTAAAAATAATTTTAAAAATATATATAAAAAATTATTTAATATATTTTCAAGTAAAAAATATTTTGGAAAAACAACTACTATTTCGATATCAAATACCATTTAAATATGCATAAAAGATCCGGTCAAAAGAAGACCATTCATGCTGACACATTGAGACCATTAATGAGAAATGCATTCTCCTTCTTGATCAAAGAAAAACGCCAAAAACATAATGGAGAATTCAGAAGTCTTGGGGTGTCCTTTTAGCTGGTTAGAAACGTTTCTGATAGTCATTTTACCATTTTTCATCTCAAAATCCTCGCTCAAAAACTAACGGCCATGGCCGAACCTACTTCATCATCTTCAAGAAGAAAATTGGACATCACATTCCAGAAGGGGGGGGGGGGATACTATGGTAGCAATGGTCACCGAGTAAAGTTACTTCCTAGGGCGTCAAGTTAAGAGGCTTCCACAAGATTGCACTGGCAGAGTAAATAGAATGTCAGAACAAGGGATCTAATAACACCCCTAAAATATGACCTCTGTAATTGATAATGTCTTGGAGGTTAAAAAGGAAATAAATAAACAAATCCAAAAGCAGATACAAATTGACAGAAGAGTTGGATGGTATAATCCAGGCACTTGACTGTCCATAGATCTGTGGATAGAATCATACCTGCTGTCGATGCCTTGAGTTTGCATACCCAGAATATACCTGACAAAAAATTGCAGGTTATAGAAAGGAGCTGAACATGGATATATCTTATAGCAAGCTGCATTTGTGCACCTACGTTGTTTTGGACTTGATTATTAATTAGGTAGTTCCAGAAGAGGATATACCATGCCAGTTGACTTCAATAGTAGATTATTCGTGTCTTTCAAAGGATTATGGTGTCTGATAACATCAATGTCTTGAACATCATCATCCATAGGTTATGAGAATATTAATCTCCAAGTTATTGCTTGATTTAAATGGCAGTCAGATCAGAAATGCATAAGCTAGCTCGAATGAATAGATTCAGTTTGGAACTAAAGCTTACAGTAACTACTCTTGGCATCGAAAGAGAAATGAGATGTAACAACTTATTCGGGCATTTTAAAGATGCATTAATAAACAATCCCCTCAAGACAAATGTACAAACTCCTGGCAAAACTCGTCCAAATTGGAGAAATCTGATGATTTTGTTAGAAATAATTGTCTAATCCGGATGTTGAATTTCTGTTCCTAGATATTCACCAAGTTTTAGGGAGTCTTGTCTGTGAGGTAATTCTAATCAGTACATCAATGTGAATGGCTGAAAAACTCGTTGATTCACCTGAAAGCCATCTACTAGGCCAGAGAGCTTCTAGGCTCAACCAGTTACATGATTGATCATTGCTAGGAACAGCAAGTAGCATTTGATCCTGGAACCAAATAATGGTGACAATCTTGTAAGCACACAAACCAAATGTATAAATTTCGTAGTCATATGTCATATTATCCTTCGATTGATTTTAGGATTTTAATGGTAGATTAAAATGTTAAACATGATATTGTACCATTGCATGCAAAATAAGATACAATGCAGTAAAAGAATGGAACAATCTCAACCAAAACGAAAGAGAATTCATGAATGCTAGGTTACAAAATCCAGAATATAAATTTGTATGAATGCTAACTTAGAAAAACCAGAATATAATTTAACTTCACTCACTAAACTGAAATCACCCGTGTTGAAGTTGTAAACTTGTAAAATCATTAAACCAGTCGTACCAAGTTATATATCTAAAAGAAGATGTACTGATATCATTTCCAGAGGTTTTTGAAGATGAGACTGAACCAATAAAATCATCAAATTTATGCAGAAACAGGATGAAACATGAGGTTTTATAGCATACCATTAAACCAGAATATCATCTTGAAATCTGCAACTATGGATATAGTTTGTCAAATTGTAGCAGGTTTATAACCCCATAAAGAGTCCCCAGCCAATCCAAGCTGTAACCTGCATTTCAGGCCTTAAACATTCATAAACAAATGTTTATATTCCACATTTATTGCAGATCAACCACTCTATGATATCCCTAGATAAAAACATTCCATGCAGCTAGTTTTTTCTTATACGACTCTTTTCAAGTTTAGAATGTTCAAACCCAGACAACTTGTTCACATTAAGCTACACAAATTCTTGCCATTGAAACCATTCCATCATATGCATGTATTGGCACTTCAGTGTAATTATCATTGGAGTTCCTCAAGAAAAATTTATCTTCCACGAAAATTCTATACCAATTTACTTTTCAAGACATTGAAAAAAAATTCTCTCCAAATTCTAATTACCAGCTAAGCAGCCATACTGCCAGAAATCCAATCTTAACCTCTTGATTTAATGCTCTATTCTTCATGATCTATGCTGACAGTATCATCTCTATTTTTTCTATATACACCATAGACCTAAGAAATGGAGAAATTTTCAAGCACCAAAGTATTTTTATAACCAAAATTCAACACCAGTCACCACATAGTAGAACCACTGGTTGCCAGGAAGCAAGAAATTGGTAAATTTAGATGTCACAAAAAAGAATGTTATGGTTCAGAAAACAAAGCTGCCAGAACTCAATATTCTCAATTTGAACGACTTGAGCAAGAAATATCATGCTCAAGATCTGGAAATTTTCGACAGTAAGTGTGCTCTATAAAGTTCCACAGGATGTGGCTTTTAATTAGCAAAAATCTTCAGAGCAAGGGAACTCTCAGTCGTGGACACTCTGTTCAAAACTAACCCTCGTGCATACTTGATTATCGTGTCAAGATATATATGGACTCCATACACGGCTATAAGCTCTTTAAACCTCGCTGCAAGATCTTGGGATCAAAGTTCTAGCTCCTACTTAGACTTGCCCTTTCTAGGAAAGAAAAAACACAGTAGAAGCTTGGCCTGATGAGATAAGGTGGAGGAAAGATACTGGTTATCATTCCACTATCTATTAATGTTTCCTATTTAATCAGGGTAGCGGTGCTTTACAGGTATAGAGGGGTTTACTAGGACATAGATTAATAATTCTGAAAGAGTTTGTGGGGTTGAAGAATGTATAAGGTCGCTATTCAGTGGACAGGAATGAACAGTGCAATATGATCCTTGCTACAAATCAGCTCTCCTAGCCAACAAATTTGCTGCAACTACTAATAAAAATAAACAAGGGCCACGATGGGCATTACCTGGCCTCTAGAGGGATTCAAAGAATATGAAGCATGCCTGGTTATGATGGTTCCATAAACTACCCACGGCATTTTATCAAGTTAGCCGGATTTAGATATGCATGCTCTTTTGCAGGCCAGCCAATGGAACTGACTGCGGATGGGTGGACAATGTGCAGACTGAAAGGCATTACACCTGTGAAACAAGAAAACTAGAGATTAATTATCAATGAAGGAAACTTCGTGGATAGATTAAATTCAGATCAATGTGTCTTCTGCCAGCACATATACAATCATGGAAGAAATTTTTTCTCATAATAATCAAGATGAAGTTTTTGTAGTTGACAGAATTCGCCTGAAGCAGAGCAGTGGACCGATCCATAGAAGCCTCTAGTTCAGAGAACAAGCACAAGCTCTGTTCCTGGACTAACCTCTTTAATAAAGAGGTATTTTCATTTAATTTTTCTCCACTTGATTTGTTTGGTAACAACATAATTAACAAAATTATCATTTGATTGTGAAAATCAGATACATGATGCTATAATCTAGTTTGTGAGATATAAAAATGCTACCCATATCAGTTTGCATATTTGCCGTCACTATGATAATTATATGAACAGCTCTTCAAAATTCAGTAATAACCATACTGCAACATTCATTTATAAGTCTAATCAAAGCAGATAAATACCACAATAAATTTTATTTTGAAAACCAGTTTTCCAAAGGGTTAAATTCATATTCCTTCCAAAGGAATTGAGGACATTTTGCATCACTCCAAGCATATCTGGACAATTAAAGAGTAGAACAGGTAAAGGAGCTGAAATGCGTGTACGGATGGCAACATGTATTCATTTTAGGATACTCCTTCAAATTCACCTATTACACAGTTTGGTTCTAGGTAACCAGTAATTCCTATCTTGTCCTAGTGAGCTAAAAATGAGCCTGAAAATCTAAAATACAAGGCAAGTTATTGAATAAACACTGAAGGACATCAACAGTCTGGATACCTCATGAATGAATCATTGTTCATTGTATGAACCAACACCCAATGGATCCTGTTTAGAGATTCTCTTCCAAGATAAGCAGATTCTTGAGTCCCAAACCAGTTGACATGCAACCTCCACAATGAGTACAAAACTTGAACACAAACATCAAATCAGGTCCTTCAAAAAATATAAACTTGATAGCTTCTCCTTGATAAAAATACCAATATCAGATACCAAAGCAGAACATTAGAAAAGAAATATAAAATATGAAAAATAACTAGAAACATTGACCTGTCCTGTCTGCAAATGAAGAAGAATCAATAATCTGTCTCAAAAAACCACAACAATTATTAAACAATACTAACTCCGTTTAAATTCCAATCAAACAGTGCTAAATCCATTCAAATTCCTAAAGAAAAGAAAGTAAAGAGTTAGTGGGTTTGGATAGACATTGAAGGGCTTGAAGGAAACAGAACAAGTGATCACAAAGAAGTACAGAATAGAGAGAGAGAGATAAAAAATGTAAGGAGACACGAATAACGTGAGAGTTTAGGGTTTAAAGATGGTAAAAGAAAAGGAAAAAGAATAATTGTAATCGAGGGCTATAATTATTCTGTATGAAAAAAAAAAAAAAAAAAAAAACCTTCGCGAGAAAGCATAGAATCTCATTCCCTTTTCGGAAAAAAAAATAAAAAACTTGGCGAGAGAGGATAGAATCCCATTCCCTTTCTTGCAGAAGATCATAAAATAAAGAAGCTCATCCCCAACCCTTCACCCCATCTCTCTCTCTCTCTCTCTCTCTCTCTCTCTCTCTCGCCCTGTCTCCCTCGCGATTTCTCTCCAACATTCCCTCTCAAAATCTTAAAGCAAAGCAGAATAGAATAATAAAAAAAAAGGGGCAACATAACTACGGAAGTCCAAATAAGCAACAAAAGAAAGAAACACAAATTCAAAAAGCAACTCCTCAAAAGAATAAAATAATACCTTCACGTATAGCAGAAGCGGCACCCATTTTCTTCTCTCCCCGCTATCATCGCTTCTCTACCTTCCTTTCTCCAGTCCACTTCCTCCAATTCATATCGCAGAAGCCATTTTCTTTTCTTCACTTTCCCATCAAAAGCCCACGACTGTTTTTGATTTACTGCCCCACATGAAAGAACAAAACTAAAAAGCCATGATCCAACCACCAAACACCGTTCGGAAACTACTGGTAGAAGTAGTCGACGCACGGGATCTTCTCCCCAAAGACGGTCAGGGAAGCTCCAGTGCCTACGTCATCGCCGACTTCGACGGTCAAAGAAAACGAACCCTCACGAAATATCGTGACCTCAACCCCGTGTGGAAAGAGACGTTGGAGTTCATCGTTTCTGACCCAAACAACATGGAGTTCGAAGAGCTTGAAGTCGAGGTTCTTAATGACAAGAAATTCGGCAATGGTAGCGGCCGTAAAAACCATTTCTTGGGGAGGGTTAAAGTGTATGGCTCTCAGTTTTGTAAAAGAGGTGAAGAAGGGATTGTTTACTTCCCTCTTGAGAAGAAAAGTTTGTTCAGCTGGATAAGGGGAGAAATCGGTCTGAGAATTTGTTATTACGATGAGTTAGTTGAAGAGGATCAGCAACAAGCTCCACCTCCATCGGAGAAGGATGCAGATACGTTGCAACATCAAAAGCCGCTAAAATCCCCGGCAGTTATTGAGGAGGAAGGCAGAGTTTTTGAAGTTCTCGCAAAACCGGAGATTAACTGCCACGACTATCACCGCCCCCATTTTCATCGTAATGGGACTCACTCGCCTCCTTTTGAGGTCATCGAGGAGTCTCCACCGCCGGTGGTACAGGTAAACTCGGAACCACCACTAGGTTCGCAGCAAGTATCTCTTCCAGAGGAGCCGCATTACGTGGAAACCCACACTCAGTACCATCCAGAAGTGAGGAGGATGCAGACTACGAGAGTCGCGTCCAGTGGTGATAACAGAGTGAAGACATTGAGGAGGCCAATCGGAGATTTCTCTCCTAAAGTAATTTCTGGAAGATTCAAGTCGGAACCGACGGAGAGGATCCATCCTTACGATCTTGTCGAACCAATGCAGTATTTGTTCATCAGAATTGTCAAGGCGCGTGGTTTATCGCAAAACGTGAGTCCTATCGTCAAGGTAAGGACCTCAACTCATTGTGTGAGGTCGAAACCAGCGAGTTACCGACCTGGTGCCTCACCGGATTCGCCTGAGTGGCACCAGGTTTTTGCATTGGATCATAATAGCAAGACTGAAGGACAGTTCCCCAATGCAGCTGGCAACATAGAGATCTCAGTTTGCGACGCACATTCGGAGCAGTTTCTCGGCGGTGTTTGCTTTGATATCTCTGAAGTTCCGGTGAGGGATCCGCCGGACAGTCCGCTTGCACCTCAGTGGTACCGATTGGAAAGTGACGCCGCCGCTGGTCAGATCTGTAATAGGGTTTGTGGTGATATCCAGCTCTCTGTATGGATTGGGACTCAAGCTGATGATGCGTTTCCTGAAGCGTGGAGCTCAGACGCGCCTTACGTCTCTCACACGCGCTCAAAGGTTTACCAGTCCCCTAAGCTGTGGTATTTGAGAGTGACGGTTATTGAAGCTCAGGATCTTCACCTTTCGTCCAATCTGCCACCTTTGACAGTTCCGGAGATCAGAATCAAAGCTCAATTGGGGTTCCAATCGGCGAGGACGAGGCGAGGGTCCATGAGCAATCATTGTACGTCGTTCAGATGGATCGATGACCTAATTTTCGTCGCCGGCGAGCCGCTGGAAGAGTCATTGATTCTGCTAGTGGAAGACCGTACCACCAAGGAAGCGGTACTCCTCGGGCACATCATAATTCCCGTGAGCTCAATCGAGCAACAGTATGATGAGCGCCACGTGGCATCCAAATGGTTCGCGTTGGAAGGAGGCGGCGGTGACACTGGGGGAGCAGGCTGTGCTACTGGCGGGTCCTACCGTGGGAGAATCCATTTGCGTCTCTGTTTGGAAGGAGGGTATCACGTGCTTGATGAAGCGGCGCACGTGTGCAGTGATTTTAGACCCACGGCTAAGCAGCTATGGAAGCCAGCAATTGGGGTTTTGGAGCTGGGGATTTTAGGGGCTCGTGGGTTGCTGCCCATGAAACCCAAAGGAGGGGCCAAAGGTTCGACCGATGCTTACTGTGTGGCTAAGTATGGCAAAAAATGGGTCCGAACAAGAACTATCACGGATAGCTTTGAGCCACGTTGGAACGAGAAGTATACCTGGCAGGTCTATGATCCTAGCACTGTTCTCACCATTGGAGTTTTCGACAATTGGCACCTGTTTGGTGAAATGTCTGGTGATAAACCTGATTGCCGTATAGGGAAAATACGTATACGAGTATCTACATTGGAGAGCAACAAGGTGTACATGAATTCGTATCCTTTGTTGGTTTTATTAAGAAACGGGTTGAAGAAAATGGGTGAGATCGAATTAGCTGTTCGGTTTGCTTGCCCGAGTTTATTACCGGATACCTGTGCGGTTTATGGGCAGCCATTGCTTCCTAAAATGCACTATCTTCGGCCACTCGGGGTAGCCCAACAAGAGGCATTGCGTGGTGCAGCCACCAGAATGGTTTCTTTGTGGCTTGCGCGGTCCGAGCCACCATTGGGACCGGAGGTGGTCAGGTACATGCTGGATGCGGATTCTCATGCATGGAGCATGAGAAAGAGTAAAGCCAATTGGTTTCGGATCGTAGCGGTTCTTGCATGGGCTGTCGGGTTGGCTAAATGGTTGGATGATATTCGAAGATGGAGAAGCTCGGTCACAACTGTACTGGTTCACATTTTGTACTTGGTGCTTGTTTGGTATCCGGAATTGGTAGTCCCAACAGGGTTCTTATATGTGTTCTTGATTGGTGTTTGGTACTATAGGTTCCGGCCTAAGATACCGGCAGGTATGGATACCCGGTTATCACAAGCAGAAGCCGTTGACTTGGATGAACTAGATGAGGAATTCGACACCGTACCAAGCATGAAACCACCCGAAATTATAAGGGCCCGTTATGACAGGTTAAGGATGTTGGCAGCCCGAGTCCAAACAGTCTTGGGTGATTTTGCAACCCAAGGGGAGAGGGTTCAAGCTTTGGTGAGTTGGAGAGATCCGAGAGCCACAAAGTTGTTCATAGCGGTGTGTTTGGCTATAACATTGATACTGTATGTGGTTCCACCAAAAATGGTAGCTGTGGCCTTAGGATTCTATTTTTTACGACACCCAATGTTTAGAGACCCAATGCCTCCGGCTAGCTTGAACTTTTTCCGCCGGCTTCCGAGCTTATCAGATCGGTTAATGTAGGTTTCGGAGAGTAAAAAAAATATAGCTATAGCAATAGAATAGTATAAGTAGCCCCATTTGGGCACCGAAATTTGGTGTGATGGAGGGGAATGTGAAGACAACTGTTTTATGTCGAAAAAAGTTGTCCCAGATGAACATTTTGAGGAGTGAAAAGTGGGACGAGAGTAAAAAGGATGTCTTTTTTTCATTTTTTTTTTTTTTTTTTTTAAGTGATTGGATTTGACCGATTGAGGTTTAAAACTTGAAATAAGAGAAAGGGGTTGGTGGGGCAAGGCAGAAAAGAGTTTGGAGGGGCAAGAAATTGAGTCGAATGGGAGACTAATGAGGGGTTTTTTTTTTTTTTTTTTTTTTGTAATGGGTGTTACGGAAAGTAATTAACATTCAAATGCTCTTTAACAGAAGAAACTTCATCAACATCTTTTTAATCATTGTTCTCAGCTGTTTTTTGGTTTGATGATAAATTCCATCAGTATATCACTAGCCATGAATTTTGCCTTCTCAACAAGGTATACATGGAGGATCATCAAATATGTGTCCATGAAAATAACACAAAAAAAAAAAAAATTCAAGGTCAAGACGCAAGTCTGTAAACTGACAGCCTTGAGAGTAATTTTGAAAAGAGTCGGACTTTTGTGTACAACACTTCTTTCATCAGCCTTTCATTTGCAGCTAAAAAAAACCTAAACCGAAAAAACCGACCGGATTAAAAAATACAAAAAAATCACTCGGTCCGGTTTAATTTCGGTTTAAAACAGACCGAATCAAACCGGACCGGTTAAAAAAGGTATAAAAACTACTATTTTCTAAATAAACCCTTCTCAGCTGCCCCAGTCATAACCTTTTCCAGGACTTGAAAAGTCGCAAGGAAGGAGAGATTCACTAGATGGGATAGAATGTAGTGAAAGCAAGTTCCTCTGTAGCTACTAAAGTGACAGAATAGCCAAATGAATTGGCCTCCCCTCCTACTCAAAAGCACAATGGTTATCCAAGCTCTCTCTGCAGATTGTAAGCCCAGAGACAAGGAGAGCTTCTAGGAGTTATTTTATATGTAGTTTGAACATCATCTGGGAAGGGGAAGGAGAAAGCGGAAGGGGAAGGGAAAGTGCTAAAAAATCGACCCGAACCGAACAAAACCGGTTCGGTCTGAACCGGTTCTCATTAAAACGACCGAACCGGACCGTGAACACCCCTATTTGCAGCAATGGCCCCTTCCAAAGTCAGATGGCAAAGCCTTTACATTTTCATTTTGTAAACTTTTAATTTTCGTTAAAGCTGGCTTTAGAGGGGGGGAAAGCAGCTCCGGCACCGCCAGTAGGCCCAGCACTTGGTTCGGAGGGTGTAAACTGTAAGCATTATGACTTTACTGTAAGAACTGTAATGCAGGAACTGATGGTTTGGTAAGTAAAGCTACTCTTGTCATTCCTGTTAGGATTAATGTTTATGATGTTAGCAGTTTCATTTTTCTGTCGATTTTTTGTTAGCTTGAGGTATATGGTGTTTTTCTTGTTTTGATTTATTTTTTTATGGTGTTATTTTCAGGATAAAAGTCTTAAAGATACCTCCTGCTTCAGTTTTGCTGCTTGAGGCTGCGGGCGTGTGTGCTTGTATAAAATCTATCACCAACTGATTGATTTTTTTTTTTTCTCTCTTGCCCTTTGTTCTGTTTTTCTCCAGTTTTCAAAGGGTACGTGACTTACAGTCATCACTGAATTCACTTTTGATTTTGCTGAGCATGGCATTCATGTCTTTGTGAATGTGAGTCCATCCCTGCTCTAAAATGTTCAAGATTTACCAATTCTATGCAATAGCTACAGAGAAACTGCTAGACTCGGATTGCACCGCCCATTGGACCAGCATTGAGAATTGAAGGAAGGAAGAATAAAGAGACAAAGATGTGTAGAATAAAAGATACAGAAAAATATATTTCCTTTGTATATTGTACTGGTACATTATGGTCTTATATATATTACAATATCTGATTCAAAAATCCTATAATTAAGGATGCAATTAATGATAAGATATACACTTAATTTCTAGAATATCTGTTGTAGATATGATTACGATTATCTTCAGTTTCGAAAATCTCTTGTGCAGATATGGTGATCAGATCCCTGGATCAGTACGATCCCTGATCATAATCGTAATCCTTAATCATGTTTATCTTCAGTATTAGTACTATCTTTATTGTAGATATGATCAGAGATCACGATTATCTTCAGCATCAGTAATCCCTGATCATGATAGTAATCCCTAATCATGTTTATCTTCAGTATCAGTATTATCTTCAGTGGATTTGATAATATCTTCAACACACCCCCGCAATTTGGATGGGAGGTCACGAACGTTGAGATTGGAGCACAAAAAATTGAACCGTGTAGTAGAGAGTGGTTTAGTTAGGAGATCGGCTAGTTGATCACGAGTAGATAAAAAATTGACAATTAATTTTTTCTGAGAAACAAGATCTCTGACGAAGTGAAAATCAATCTCGATGTGCTTTGTGGGTGCATGAAACACTGGATTGGAGGATAGATACGTGGCACCAATATTGTCACACCAAAGAGTGGGACTTTGTGATAGGGGCAGACCAAGTTCTGCAGCTAAATATTGCAACAATTGGAGTTCAACTGCAGTGTTCGCGAGAACCTTGTATTCAACCTCGATACTGCTACGAGCTACTGTCACCTATTGTTTGCTATGCTAGGAAATTAAATTGGAGCCAAGAAAGACACAGCAAGCACCAACAGAGCGACGATCATCTGTGTCCCCTACTCAATCTACATCAGAGAACGCCTGAAATGTGAAGGAGTTGTTGCAACACAACAGTAAGTAATAGGAGATGGAGTGTTTGAGATAGCGTAGAATTCTTTTGACACATAACCAGTGGGACTGTTTCGGTTGATACATGAATTTGCTAACATGATGAACAGTGAAAGCAATATCAAGTCGAGTGAATGAGAGATAATAAAGGCCACCAACAATGCTTCTGTACAGGGTAGGATCATCAAATGCTTCGGTATCAGTTGATGTCAATGTCATAGAGGTGGACATTGGAGTGGAACACGGCTTGGCACCATCCATTTTAGACTTTGTGGGCAGATTAGCAATGTATCTGCGTTGAGTTAGATAAAGACCTGTAGCATCACGTATTGCTTTAATGCCTAAGAAAAAACTGAGAGAACCAAGGTCAGTGATAGCAAATTCCTTATGCAGCCACTAGATAATATCTTTGACAACAACAACATTAGAACTAGTGATGATAATGTCATCAATATAAATGAGGATATAGATGATGCTAGTGGTGTTGGTGTGGACAAAGAGTGACAAGTCTGACTTGCTGCCAATAAAACCGAACTGCATCAACACAGTAGCAAGACGTGAAAACCACTAGCAAGGCACCTTTTTAAGGCCATATAAGGAGCGTTTGAGCTTACAGATAATCAGGAAACTGAGGATGTTTGAAGCTTGGAGGTTGATCCATGTAAACCTCTTCTGATAGATTGCCGTGAAGAAATGCATTTTGGACATCCAATTGACGAACTATCCAACTATTACAGACTGCAATGGATAGAACCAGCCAGGCAGTTGCAGGTTTTACAACCAGACTGTAGGTTTCATTGAAGTCCACCCCTAGCTGCTGATGAAATCCTTTAGCAACCAGCCGGGCCCTATATCTTTCAATGGAGCCATCAACTTTCCTTTTAATCTTGAAAATCCAGCGACAGTTAATGACATTAACGTGGCGAGATGGAGGGACCAGTTCCCAGGTTTGATTGCAGAGTAAGGCATCAAATTCAAAATTCATTGCAAATCGTTAGTGATAATAATTGGAGGCTTCAGTAAATGAGGTAGGTTCTTTGTAAAGGAAAGAGGCAAAAGCCTGCAATGCGAGAGGCAGTGGATACAAGGTTTGTCCATCAGGTGTTTTTTTTTTTTTTGTTTGGAAATGTGATTTTTTGATCTTGTAACCATCGGATGAGTATTTGAAAGAGCTGGTATTGTGTCTGTGGGATGTGGAATTGGTCTGGGAGGAGAAACAGTGGTTGTATCTATTGGGGATTAAGGTGGCGGCTCTGGATTTGGATATGCTACTAGCAGAGGAGAGTCAATGTATGACAATGATGAAAGTTCACTAGTACCTACAGGTGTTAATGACAAGGAAGAAATAGTATTTGAAAATGGAATGGTTATGGACGATGTATCTAGACAGATAGAAGGATGATGCTCAAGATGTTGATATGGAAAATTATTTTCATAAAAAACAACATGACAAGATACATAAACTTTACCTGTTGCAAGATCAAGACATTTATATCCATGATGGTCCAAGTTATAACTAATAAAAATATAGTTTTTAGATCTAAAATTAATTTTGTGTCTGTTATATGGTCGAAGATAATGCCAGCATGCACAATCAAAAACTTTAAGAAAATGATAGTCAAGAGTATGAAGATAGACAATTTCATATGGAGATTTTTTATTGAGAATAAGAGTGGGAAGACGATTGATAATATAAGTAGCTGTAAGAAAAGCATCTTCCCAAAATTGTTGTGGAAGTTTAGAATGTGAGAGTAAGGAAAGACCGACCTCAACAATTTGTTTATGACGACGTTCAACTGCACCCATTTTTTGATGAGTGTATGGGCATGCTCTACGATGATGAATGCCAATTTGAGTTAAAAGTGTAGACATGCAGCGATATTCACCTCCCTAATCAAATAGAATGTTTTTTATGGTATGATTAAACTGTCGTTCAACTAAAGTTTTAAAAAGCATAAAAACTTTCTCAACATCAGATTTGAGTTTAAGTGGAAACAACCATATGAATTTAGTGCAATCGTCTAAAAAGCATACATAGTATCGAGCACCACTGTTTGACAAGATTGGTGCTAGTCCCCAAACATCAGTATGCACAATGTCTAAAGGATTAATAGATTTATGATTGTTGGTTTTGAAAGATAATTGATTGCTTCTAGCTAGCTGAAAATCCGAACAAACTGGAGCTTTTTTATTTGCAACAGGTAACGTAAATGCTGAAATAGATTTTTGAAGAACTGGAAAGGATGCATGACCAAGCCTGTTGTTTCATATTTGGTAAGAAGCTCATACAGCAGTGAGTGCATGAGAGGAGAATATGTCTGACAGGTTGGAGAATGAATGCAGGCCATCTTTAAAGGTGTTGCGGTGAAGGATTTTCCCCAAGTAGTCCTTAATGAGAAAAAAACGATCATGAAATTCAAAGAATACAAGATTATCATTGCAAAATTGTTGAACAGAGATAAGATTTTTTTGAATTTTAAGAACAAGGAGTAATTGTTTGAGCACAAACGGTGTTTTGAGGGAGTTAAAATAGAAGAACCAATGTGAGAGATTTGCAAACCTGCACTATTGCCAACAAGGACTTGATATGAACTAGTATAGTCTTCACTCCGTAGATTTAAGTTGTCCATGTTATTGGTGAGATGGTGTATAACACCTGGATCAAAGTGCCAATCAATTACAGAAACAGAACTTGTTGTAGCTATCAGACCTTGTAGATTACTGGATTTTGCAGCATTGTCACGGTAGGTAACGTCAAACCGATGGTAACATTTTTTTACAGAATGGCCAAGTTTATCACAGACCTGACATATCATAGTGTCTCTATGAAAAGTGTTCTTGTCATTAGAACCACTAAAGAAAAGGACATCTCTGTAATTTCAGCGTCTACCTCTGTATGTATTTCGCCCTCTATAGGAAGAAGAAGAGTATTGACGAGTAGCTATATGGACAGTAGGCTGGACAATAGGTGAATTGTGGTGCTGCAGACGTGACTCTATGGTGAGTAAGAGAGCATATACTTCCTCTAAGGTTATAGGATCTATGCGGGTTGTGATGGTAGCAACAAATGAGTCATAATCATATGGCCAAGACTCGATAGTAGATAAGAGATGATTTCATCACAATGAAAAGCATGACCGGCGACAGCAAGCTCATCTGTCATGCGTTTGATCTGTATAAAGAAGGCATGAGTGGATTGTGCACCTTTACGAGTGTTTACAAGTTCAGTGCGAAGTTGAATAACTCGAGCACGTGATTGAGAAGAAAAGGATTTGGCTAAAGCACACCAGATTGCAGCAGAGGTTGTGTGAGAAACCACTTGAATAAGAACGTTTTTTGAAATTGTAGAGAGGAGAATAGCAACTATGATGACATCTTGTCGCTGCTAATGTTCATAGAGAGGGTTGGAGATGAAAGAAGAGGTACATCGATGGAAACTTCTTTAGGTGGAATGGGAATGGTTCCATCAAGATATCCAAAGAAACCTTGTCCACAGAAGAAAGGAATTAATTAAGCTTTCCAGACATGATAGTTGTCTTTTGAGAGTTTTGTGACATTTATGGCTGAAGGAGAAACAAGTGGGGGAATGCCATTAACAGAGGCATCAGAGGTGTTTGGTGCAGAGAAAGTCATTTGTGTGACGTCAGTCAATGGCTCTGATACCATGAAAGAAGGAAGAATAAAGAGAGAAAGATGTGTAGAATAAGAGATACAGAAAAATATATTTCCTTTGTATATTGTATTGTTACATTATGGTCTTATATATATTACAATCTTTGATTCAAAAATCCTATAATTAAGGATGCAATTAATGATAAGATATACACTTCATTTCTAGAATATTTGTTGCAGATATGATTACGATTATCTTCAGTTTCGAAAATCTCTTGTGCAGATATGGTCAGAGATCATGATCCCTGATCATGATCTTTTCAGTATCAGGAATCCCTGATTATAATCGTAATCCTTACTCATGTTTATCTTCAGTATTAGTACCATCTTCATTGTAGATATGATCAGAGATCATGATTATTTTCAATATGAGTACTCCCTGATCATGATAGTAATCCCTGATCATGTTTATCTTCAATATTAGTATTATCTTTAGTGGATTTGATAATATCTTCAACAAGAATCATACAGGCACTGTAGCTAAAATGGGGATCAAGGTAGATCTTCATGTTCTTGGACCCAAAATGAGGGCTGTCTTAGTTCACCTGGTTATTTAATTATCTTTTTTTTACTACATTTCTACTTAGAATCGTCTCTGGAAACAATTCGGGTAAAGATCTGTTTTCATGTTCTGCATCTCGAACGTTGATTCTCCTGGCTATAAAAGCTACAGTCTAATGAATGACTGAGCTTATTCACAAATCTAACCATGTCCAGAATTCATCTTTCAAAGGGTTGATCACACTTGCTTGGAACCGTTATAGCCTGCTTTTTGGCGCTTAATGTGAGGTTTTGTTTACTCTCAGGTGTGCAGATTTGCAGGAAATTCTAATAGAGTGACAAAAGCCAGGCATTGATGAAGACTTGAATAGGGAGAAGAATTCTCCGGACAAATGTACTGCCACCTTTAGTCTCTAGTGGGAATCGAATTCTATGATGCACTAAGAGGACAGATCTTCTTTCGGACAATGAGCATCCATACCTCCCACTTGTCAGGAGAACATATGAGAGCAGCATCATGTTCAATACTGGTATATCTTAGAGTGCAAAGGCTGCAGTATTATAATAGGAAATTCCTGAGGATAGCTAGCCTTTATGCTCGTAAGGATAGCAGCAGCTTGTGGGATAATTTATCCTAACAGCGACGAAGAGGACTCCATTTCCTGGAAGCTGGGCTCGAACGGGAATTTGTCGATCAAAAGTGCTGGGGTAGCTTGAGGATCAAAGCTACAAAAGTAGATTGTGGGGTTCTCTTTTCATACCAAAACACGGTGCGTTGTGGTAGGCTTTCCACCGAAGCTGAGCAGCTTCGATGGGGGAGAAAAACCGATGCTGATTGTGCTCCATGCCTGCAGCAAGATGAGAGATAAGGAATCATTTGCTTTTTGAGAGTACCTCGGACTATGTCAGAAGCATATGGGAGCAAATATTGCAAAGGCCAAAGGAAAATCTACAAAAGAAATCTTTTCATTCTGTTAGGCTGTTAGCATTGCGTGTGCATGACTGTTTTTCATTTGCAAGGAAAGAAATGCCCAATGGGATTCTGTTATGATTCACTTGCATAATAGCATTTTTCAATCTATATACAGAATATTGCAATTTCATTTTACAATTACAAATATAAAAGGAAACTAATAGGAATGGCAAAACCAATTGGTTTTTTTTTTTTCCAAACTAGCACATTAGAAAGAAAAATATTTCTAGGTAGAAAAAAACAATTCTCAAACTAAAATAATTTTACTAGATGTAGGAGTAAGACCTATGTAATTTGAGATACACACGAGTCTAACCTGCGTAATTCACATGCAAAAAATATACTTTCTTTCTTTTTTATCCTAGCTAATTTCTTCATTTTGTCCCTTAATTTTTCTATTTAGTTAACTTGAATTCTACCATTATGATCATTTCATCTGATGTTTTTGCGCAAAAATAAATTAACCAAAGTTAATATTTATTTTTGAAAGGGTGCTAAAAAATATATCATTTTTATGCAAAAAATAGTTATTTTTTTGCCCAATTTAAATAAAACTAAGTTTAATTGATGAAATAATCGTAATAATAAAACTAAATTTTACTAAACATAAACTTTAGGGACCAAATAAGAGTAGTAAGAAGAAAAATAGGCTGAAACAATGACCAAAGAAAGAGAAAAATAAAATAAAAAATGATTGAAAAGGAAAGAATAAGATAATGGAATACATCATAGCTATGATGACGACACACCTACATAGTATGTGTTGCCTAAAGGTGGCAAAATGTTTCTTCAATAGTTGTGTGTAGCATACACACCAACAAGGATATTTTTGTTTTACATATGTCAGACAAAAAAAAATAATGGTAGGTTATGTATGTGCAACCTTCATAAGTGACTATGCTATATATTATTTGAAAAATCTCTTATAACTTGTGCTAGTAGTTTGAGAAATTTATTAAAAAGAAAAAACACACACATTGTAGATCTCCTAATAATGCATTATTTGCTAGAATAGTGCTCTTTTTGTAGTTTTTTTTTTATTTTTTTTTTAATTTTGATAATTATATTTATTTTTTTATTTTATCATTTCACATAAAATTGTTTAAAATCTGAATCTTAGAAATTGTTTATATTAGCTTGTTATGGGTTCTTGAGGTATAAAAAAAAATTCCTAACTTATTTCTAATGCTTAATTTATCAAAATCAAATTTAATTTTCTTACTTGAATACTATTGAAAATGGAGGGATTGAGTTTGATATTAGGTGTAAAGGATAGATTACATGCAAGCTCTCTTTTTATCCAACCCGTGTGTGTGTAAAGATGCGAGCGTGACCCTTGCATTTAAAAAAAAAGTGTTTAGTTTTATAACTTTAAGACCTACGTAACTTGAGACACACGAGTCTAACCTACACAATTCACATGCAAAAATACTTCCTTTTTTTTTCTAGTTTATTTCTTTATTTAGTCCCATAATTTTTCTATTTAGTTAACTTTAGTTTTACCATTATGATCATTTCATTTGTTGTTTTTGCACAAAGAAAAATTAATGAAAGTTAATATTTATTTCTGAATGAGTGCTAAAAAATGGATCATTTTTACACACAAAAATAGTTATTTTTTTGTCCAGTTTAAATAAAACTAAATTTAATTGATGAAATAATCATAATAATATAACTAAATTTAACTAAACATAAACTTGAGGGACCAAATAAGAGAAATAAGAACAAAAATAGGCTGAAACAATAACCAAAGTAGGGGAGAGAAAATAAAATAAAAAATGATTGAAAAGAAAAGAACAAGATAATTAAACACATCATAGCTTTGATGATGACACACCTACATAGTCATCTAGAAAAGTTATACTTAGAGTTTTTGGGGGAGTCACATGTATTGCCTAAAGGTGGCAAAATATTCCTTCAATAGTTGCATATAGCACACACACCAGCAAAGATATTTTTGTTTTACATTTGCCGGACAAAAACAATAATGGTAGGTTGTGCGTGTGCAACCTCCATGAGTGACTATGCTATATAGGCTGAAACAATAACCAAAGTAGGGGAGAGAAAATAAAATAAAAAATGATTGAAAAGAAAAGAACAAGATAATTAAACACATCATAGCTTTGATGATGACACACCTACATAGTCATCTAGAAAAGCTATACTTAGAGTTTTTGGGGGAGTCACATGTATTGCCTAAAGGTGGGAAAATATTCCTTCAATAGTTGCATATAGCACACACACCAGCAAGGATATTTTTGTTTTACATTTGCCGGACAAAAACAATAATGGTAGGTTGTGCGTGTGCAACCTCCATGAGTGACTATGCTATATTAGTTTGGAAAATCTCTTATAACCTGTGCTAATTTGAGAAATTTATTAAAAAAAACACACGCACACATTATAAATCTCCTAATAATACATTATTTGCTAGAATAGTGCTCTTTTGTAGTCTTTTTATTGTTTTTCTATTTTGGTAATTATATTTTTTTCTACTTTATTCTTTCACACAAAGTTGTTGATGATGACACACCTACATAGTCATCTAGAAAAGCTATACTTGAGTTTTTGTGGGAGTCACATGTATTGCCTAAAAATGACAAAATATTCCTTCAATAGTTGTGTGTAGCACACACACCAATAAGGATATTTTTGTTTTACATTTGCCAAACAAAAACAATAATGGTAGGTTGTGTATGTGCAACCTCCATAAGTGACTATGCTATATTAGTTTGGAAAATCTCTTATAACTTGTTCTAGTTTGAAAAATTTATTAAAAAAGAAACACACACACACATTGTAGATCTCCTAATAATGCATTATTTGCTAGAATAGTGCTCTTTTTGTAGTTTTTTTATAGTTTTTCTATTTTGGTAATTATATTTATTTTATTATTTTATTATTTCACACAAAGTTGTTTAAAATATGAACCTTAGAGATTGTTAATTTTCTTACTTGAATACTATTGAAAATGGAGGGATTGAGTTTGATATTAGGTGTAAAGGATAGATTACATGCAAGCTCTCTTTTTATCCAACCCGTGTGTGTGTAAAGATGAGAGCATGACCCTTGCATTTAACAAAAAAAAGTGCTTAGCTTTATAACTTTATGTACAAAGCCGCCTTTGAAGAATTTGTAAGCTTTGTAACTCCTGTATTTTCTCCATTTGATTAATGAGTATTTTTACTCATTTTGAAAAGAAAAAAAAACGAATTTTATGGAACTACTTTTATAATTTGTCCACCGTGTCATTATTTATAAAGTCAAATGTCAGTCGATGATGCCCCTCCCCTGAAAATAGATCATAGGAGGGAATTTAGGATAAGTTGTGTTTTGACTTCTTTTTCATGGAATTTCAAGTAAAATACAACGAAGAATTGTGGAATTAAGGATTCCATGAGGAGTTGAGTTCTTTTACTAGTCTAATCGTACTCAAGGCACTGGAACAAGCAACATTTTAGAAATTTATAATAGTCATCTTGTTAAATGGTGTACACAAGTGGTATGGTAAGATGACAAAAGGTTTGAAATCTGTACAGCAGATTTTAAGTTCAAGTTAAAACTTGTATTTTTTGTAAGAAGTTTAAGATAATCAGGAATTTTACTAACTTACTTGGACCACAAAATATGTTTTCTAGAATGTAGGGTTTTCTCAAATCCAATAAAAAAAAATCTTGTGAAATGGTGTCTCAGTATCTCCTGTCTCTTGTTGTTTCTGTAAATGCAAAATGTATGCATGTATAGAATTTGTTTCATGGCTCCACACAGTGCATGGTTTTTTTTTTTTATTTCCTTATCTTCTCCATTCCTTTTCCCTTTTTTCCTTCAGAAAAAAAATAGGAGTTAAATTAACCCACCTAAATTCACCAAATCTCTTAGTTTTTTTTTTTTTTTTTTAAAATGCAATCTTTGTTCTTAAGGCAAAAATTAATTGATACTAAAATGAAGTGATTTTAGTTTCAAGTCCAAGAAAAAGGTCTAGATCATCACCTTTAAAATGAAGTGATAATATTTTTATTGATAAGGTTTTAGTCCGTTCTGGTTTATTATTAAGGCAAAATGGATCTAAAAACTATTATTCATGCTGTATGGGTCTATGAGAGGTTAAATTCACTCGCTTAGAGAAATGGAAACATATTTTCAAAAGCAAATTTATTTGGGAGTGTAGTCATGGTTATTTTTTAAAGTGTTTTTTATGTTCGAAATATATCAAAATAATATTTTTTTATTTTTCAAAAATTATTTTTAAGATCAGCGCATTAAAACGATACAAAACATATAAAAAAATTAATTTTTAACAAAAAAATAAATATTTTTTTTGATGAAACACAGTTTCGTTCCCAGACAGCGGCTTTAATGATCCTAATTAAGAATGCTTCCAGTTCATCTAGAATAAACAAAAATAAAATACAACATAACATTAAAAAATATCTAGAATAAAAGAATAATATTTACAATTATTGAAAAAAATATATTATCACCATTTGAGCACGCAAATCTAGATAAAAAGTTTAAGTAAAAGAGTTTAAATCTAGATTAATTTTTTTTGTAGGAAAAAAAAGGTTTTCGTTAAGGAAAAGTAAGAAATACGATTCTTGTTATTTCTTGAGAAAAAAATGCCAGGTTACATGAGAGACTATGATGAAAAACAAATAGAAGAAAGCAGAGGATGAAGATGGGATTGATTTTTTTTTTTTTTAAATAAGCTAATAACTGGTTTTAATGGTTGCGGTACGGTGGAGAGGGACCATATTTTTTAAAAGATAAATAAAATTTTCAAATCTCATAAATTTTTTTGTTATTGTCATTAAATCTGGAAATACAATTAGATTTTATTTTTATTATAAAAATAATTTTTTTATATCAATATATCTCTTATTCATCTTAGCTAATGCAATATTTTAAATTAAAAAATATTGTTTCTGTTTTTTTTATAAAAAAAAATTTGATTACTAAAGCAGGATACAAAAAATATATCTATATGTTATGTGATTGAAAAATAAAATAAAAATCATAAATATGATAAAATCATGTTTCAAATCTATTTAAACATTTTAATAATAAAAAATTAATTTCAATTGAAATTTCATAAACCATTTAGTATTAGTATTTTTATTTTCGGATCAACTACATAATAATTAAAAAACAAGTTACTAAGATTAAAATAAAAATTTATAATAGTATATAAGAACTATTGAAAAGTAAGTAAATTTGATAAAAAATTTTGGAGTGTCCAAAAAAAACCAAAGGAAAAATGATAAGGTGTGCTTAGCCCTGCTTTAATTTTTTATTTGAATTTTACTTGTTGTATGCTTTAATTTAATGAAAAATAATGTTAGAGGTGTGTTCTCGTCATCTCAAGCACCTCATAGCAAGCTAATTAAAACAATTTCTTAGACTCAAATGCAAAACAATAAATTGTCCAAAAATAAAATAAAAAGAAAAAATTTAAGCAGCAAAATGCAAAAAATATAAAGGCTTAAGGAAAAAAAAAAAACATTGTTGTGGTACACTGTATTTGTAAGAGTTTCTATAGAGAAAATGTCATGCTTTTATCTTTTTTCTTAATATTTGATAATGAAGCTTTTAAAAGATAGATTTCGATAAACCATATCAAATTTCATGTCTCTTTTTAATCTATGTTATTATTTGGTTTGCATGAATTTTACATAGTACATTTGTTATATGTCACTGGGAAGAACGAATGACAGATTCAAGAAAACTACCCGAATTCAATATTTCACAATTTAAACAACTTGAAACTGATAAACCTAGATTTAACAGACCAATCCCTTCTAAAATGTCTAAAAACCGTAATTATAAACACGTGGGTCCAGGCAATAGTGTGGCCCATGCTCCGGATATTGCATATTAAGAGAAACATCCTTAGGATGTTTAAACTCAAGGTGAGTGTGCTACTGAACACCTTTAAAGGCTAGGCGCACATCGATGTTAGGTGTGACAAGCCTAACTAGTTCTAGGCATGTTGTCTAGCACTAGCATGGGATAGTGTTATCATACTCAAGCTCAAAGCGCTTGGGTTTAAATAGCATGTCTAAGTAATTTTTCACTCCTAACAGGCTTAGACAAGTCGATCAAACCCAACACTTTCCTGGAAATTTTTTCATGACCCAACACAGGTCTCTTAATATTTTATACTAACAATACATATTATTTTGAGTAAGATATAACTCAAAATACCACAAAAATGAATTGATTTTCCAGCCCCTCCTCTACACAAAAGAATAAGACTCGTGGACTATAAATACTTCTGAATTCTTCAAGCTCTAAGTTAATAATTTTTTTATTCTCTACATTTTTGACATACATATTTTCAAAGTCTATCTCTTTAAAATATCATTGTATTTTCTCTATATACAATGATATTTACTTAAGTATTTGAGAGTCCTTACATCTACCAAAAGAAACATTTTACAGACATTGACTACCAACCATCTTGACTATGAAGAATAGATTAAATTGCTAAACTATAAGATTAACTTATTATCCAACATATAAGTCATGTTCTTAAGCTACTTTGATATTTTGAGACATCATTATTGGCATTGTCTGTGAAAAATTGATCAAAAAGCCATTAGTTTCTTTTTTTAACTTTTTTTTGGCAATTCCAAGTCATTCCATGGCACATAACTAAGAAACACATGGACTAGGATGCGTAATGAATCTACCAATTACCCCAGGTACTTCTGCCCAATCGGACCTTCAACAACTCATCAATCAGGTGCAAGTCCTCACTCAGGTCGTGTTGGCAACCCAAGGGAAACATCATACCTTATTACCCCTAACATTAATAAATCCTCAATGAATTGGTGAGATGTTGTTTGACATCATATAGAGAATGTGTTAGTCCAAGACTTCATTATAATATGTGGTATTTGAGATTAACCCTTGGTTAATTAGTGAGAAGCCTTTTGGCATTACCTAGAGAATATACCAATTCAAATATGCACGAGAGAATAGAGGATCCGATTTATTAATGGAACTCCTAGACCTCAAGTTATCTCCATGGATATTCTTGGATCTCCCACTATCATGTACAATCTCTCTTCAGTAAGGTGTTCACATGCTCTATTTTATCACCATGAAGGCCACAAGTCATCTACTCTTTAGTGAGGGCTCCCACACTTCATGACAATGCTAAAACTTCTAAATTTCACTCATGTAGAGAATATATCAAATTGCTAAAACTAAAAAATTAGCATATTATCCAACACATAACATTGGATATTTTAGAACATCATTAAAAATAGAAATTTCATGGTTATTAATTAGAATTTTTTCAGCAAAGGGCACTCTAGAGTTCTACATGTTTTGTCAGCTAGTGCTCTTGGCAATAGACACTGTTCAAAACTAACCCTCAATCATGTCAAGACCTATGGACTCAAGACAAGCCACAAGAATCTAAAACCACTACATTACCTTGGCTCACCTCTGTGCATGACTATGTTATATTAATTAAGAAAAAATTTTATAACTTATGCTAATTTGAGAAATATTTTTTTAAAAAAAAATTATGGATCCCCTCATAATGCACTATTTACTAGAATAGTGTCCTTTTTTGTTTTTTTTTTGTTTTTTTTTTTATCTTGGTATTTTATCCTTTCACCCTCATTGGTTAAGAAAAATAGATTAGATTGTTATAACTAAAAGATAAGCAAATTATATCCAACACATAAATTATATTACTAAAATACTTGAATATTTTGGATCATTAAAAATAAAAAGTTCATGGTCATTAATCGGAATTTTTTCAGCGAAGAGCACTGTAGAGTTCTACATGCTCGTCAGCTAGTACTCTCGACAATATAGACACCTTTCAAAACTAACCCTCAAGACCTATGGACTCAAGACAGGCTACAAGCTTCTAAAACCACTACATTACCTTGGGCTCAGAGTTCTAGCTGTTACTCCAGACTTGCCCTATCTAGTAAACAATACCCCAGTAGAAGCATGGCTTGATCAGATAAGGGGCCTCAAAGATCCTCCTCCAAATTGATACGGGCTGCAATGTTACACTTGGGTTTTTTTGAAAGATTTTGCGGGGTTGTGGAATGCACTTAGAGCTCAAAGCATATCCAGTCATCAATCAGCAGAGAAGAATAAAAGAACCATCTTTGGCAGACTTCCTACAGGAATTTGCCTCGACTTCTAATGGAAATAAACGGAGGCATAATGGACGTTAACTTGTCTCTACAGTGATTGAGCATGCCTTGTTATGACGTTACGGTCTTACCGATTACCAGCTTAGGGTTTTTTCCAGTTAATCAGAATAAGAAACGCATGCTCTTCTGCTGCAAGCCAGCAATGGAACTAACTCGGAATGGGTGGAAGATTCACTGCTTAACACAGAGAGAGCTGTGCATTACACCTATGGAACAAGAGAACTAGAGAGTTAATTATCGAGGAAGGAAGCTCCTTGAATGGATCAATCTCAGATTATTATGTCCTCTCCAACACATTTATCATTCTGGAAGAAAATTTATCCTATAATAAATGAGTTGTTCTAGTTGATTCGCCTGAATCAAAGCAGTGGACCAGAATTCATAGAAAGGGGGGTGTTTTCCCCTTGGAGTTTTGTGAAATTTTAAATTTATTTATGTTTTAAAATGATTTTGATATGCTGATGATAAAAATAAAATTTAAAAAATAAATAAATATTATTTTAATATATTTCTAAATAAAAAACACTTTAAAAAATAACCTTTATCATTTTCTCAAACACCCCCTCACCCCTCATGGCCTCAAGTAACAACCTCCAATGCTTGAACTTTGCATTAATTGTTCTTCTCCTTTATTTCTTTATTTTTTGGTGAACATGTATAAAAAGATCATCATTTGATTGCAAACATAGACACATGAAACAAAAAATTCGTTGCAGTCTTAATATATGCATCTAAAAATTGCAGATCCTTAAACAAGGCCTTCAATGGCAAAGATCAAAGCTGATATGGGAGCTTTATCATACAACTCAAAATACTCAGTCATCTCAACCATGAAATCTCCTAAATTAGTTTGCTCTAAACATTTTTGGTTACCAAATTCTCATTTTCTTTACCTTAATAAATAAATAAATAAGATCACAGCAATAACAGAGATCTATAACACAGCTCACAATTCTAAGGCAATCTAACCTCAAAATGGACTTTTCTTTGGACTAAGCAAGAAATTGTATCATGGAATCAACAAATGAAATAATATCTACAAAAAATCATTTCTTTGGAATTGCTTCACTCACAAAGCAAAAAGGATTGAATGCCCCAACTTGTCGAACAATTGAATTGAGTTTTCTAAATCGTGAATTTAAAACAAATGGTATTCTTAATGCACATGTCCAGAACAATTATCACCACTAATTTAACTCCAAAAAACAGATTCATGGAAATTCATAAAATCATGAAACAAGTCAAAAAAGAACTCGAGAAGCAGATTAACATACGAAATGGCAACATGCAATTAGCAGATTCTTACAAACTAATTTAACAAGAAGAAAGATTTTAGCAATTACAAAGTTGAAGAAATCAACAAAACGGGAAAAAAAGAAAAAGAAACAATAACCAAATAACGCGTAATGCAATCCATATTAACCAAGCGACTCATCAATTTCAATCTTGACAACCTCATCATCAACAGACTTATCTATCTTAGGTGGAACAGCAGGAACTGGTATTCTTGGTGGTCCTCTCCCTTTCTTCTTATCCCTAGGCCTCGCCTGCATAACATTCACAACCAACACCACATTGCATATCAATGCTTAATCAAACAAAATTTAACAAAAATCACAAAATCAAAATGTACCCACGTTTCCAAATGAGTGGTTGAATCTTTTCCCTCTTTCAGTCTTCCTGTCCCCTCTTCCACAGTACACTGAAAAAAGCAACAGTTAAATACAAAAACAAAACCAAGATTAGACAAGAAAATACATGAAGAAGTTTTTTAGTTACCAAATGGAACTGAAGTGCTGGCGGTGGAGAGTGGAAGTGAAGAGGTTGAATGGAAAAGAGAGATTTGGGATTGAGAATAAGAAAGGCGAGAGCCAAAGTTGAGAGCTTGAGGGGTCATAGGGAGAGCACCCACCATGAGTGAAGCCATGAGTAAGCTTAAGGATAAGGTATTTTTTTGTTCATGGGTTTCCACCCTCTGGTCTCTTCCCTGTTTTATATAGCTTGGATAGAGTGGCTATGGGCTTTTCCAATTGTGTTAAGGCTATGAACTTCATCAGTTTAGAATAGACAATCAACTTCAAGGGCCTAAGAGAGTTCAAATGATTGATGGCAGGGCCTGAGATTAATTTGGAGACTTGTCTGGGCCTAACAAACAAAGACAATTCGAAATGCAAAACTGCCGAAGCTAATTAGATGGCATCTAGATTATTAAACCCCCTTACATTTGTTGTGATACATTTGTTGTTGCTCGGGTTAAATTTTTTTTGAATATAAAAATATATTTAGATATTATTAATATTTTTTTTAATAAAAAAAATTAAATTATATGAGGTTGATTTGATATGACTCAATTGACTTTGGATCCAAAAACAACTCAAATAATCCATTTGAATAGACAATTCCAAATGCAAAAATGCCGAAGCTGATTAGATGGCATCTAGATTATTAAACCGCCATATATTTTTTGTGATGCATTTTTTTGTTGCTTGGGTTAAATTTTTCTTGAATATAAAAATATATTTAGATATTAAATTTAATATTTTTTTAATAAAAAAAATTAAATTATATGGAGTTGATTTGATATGACTCAATTGACTTTGGATCCAAAAACAACTCAAATAATCCATTTGAATAAAAAAAATATCTCAAGTTGATATTTTTTTTTAATATTAAAATAAAAACAAAAGTAAATTGACTTGACTCAATCCAGGTTAACATGTTAAATTTATAACTCGGATTAAGAGATTATGATAATTCTATGGAAAACAAATAAAATAAATTATGAATTTTTATTCTCAGTCAACTCAATATTAAAAGATAAAATTAAAAAAGAATCAATTACAAAAATATCCTAAAAAATATATGAGTTAACTCGTCAAATCTTCAACTTAGATCATAAGACTAAGATAATCCTATAAAAAAAACAAATCGAAACAAATTACAAAGTCTAATTCTAAATCATTTCAATGTTGAAGGATGAGATTAATTATTAATCTATTTAACCCATAACCTAAATCATGAGACTGAAATAACCTTATACGAATTTTTTTTTAAAATGAGTTGATTTAGCCCGATTTAACTTGTAAAATTCACAACTCTAGTTATGAGACTGAGATAACCCTATAAAGAGCAAACCAAAATAAATTTTGAAGCTCAATTCTCAATCAACCCTATCGAATCCAATGTTAAATGATAAAATTTGTAAGAAATTTTTTAAAAAAAATAACCCAAAAAATGAGCTAAGTCAACCCGAGTTAACCAGTCAACACAATATTTTCGAGTCATGAGACCGAGATGACCTAATAAAAAGCAAACCAAAATAAATCATGAAACCTAATTCTTAATCAAATGTAATATTAAATGATGAAATTAAGAGAAACTGAGTCAATTGGGTTTACCAACCTGCGATCTAGGTCATGAGATGGGAACAACCCAATAAAAAAAAAACTATTGTTGAAGGACTCGTGAACTAGGTCATGAGACTGAGATAACTTTTTTAAAAAAATAAAGAAAATGACCCGATTTAACCGATGTTAAAATGTCAAATCCAACAACCCTGATTATGAGACCAAAATATCACAATATAAAGAAAATCAATACAAATTATAAAAGTTTAATTTCCAACTAACTTAATGTTGAATAATAAAATTGAAAAAAAAAATTAATTAAAAAAGGACACAAAAAATAACCCAAGTCAACTCAAGTTAACTTATTAAGTATTATTTCCTGATATTAAGTCAGAATAACTTAATCGAAAGCAAATAAAATAAATCATAAAATTTGATTCTCAATTAACTCGGTACTATAAGATGGAATAAAAAAAAACACTCTAGTAAACCATGATAACCCGCCAAATTTGTAATTTATGTTGTGAAAGTAGAGTAACATTTTTTTTAAAAAAAATTAATATTAAATAATAAAATTAAAAAAAATAAGAAAAATCAAAAGAAAAACAGGTAAAAAAAAAAAGAAAAAAACAAGCACTATAGTACTTTAATTTTTTTAGTTGATTTTTGTGGGGTTTAAGCTATTGGGCTTGGGTTCATAATGAACTTGACATGGTAACATAGATAATTTGTTGGTTAGGTTCTGTACTTGTTTTAGTTTAAGAAGGCAAGCCCTTGAAAATAGATACTTGTGCATAAACAAAGACACTTTTCAATGTCGTCCGTTTGCGAGTTAGCTAGTGAAGGTAATTAGTATTGGGGCATGTGGCAAACTTTTTTTGTTCATTAGATGCGTAGCAAGTTTTATTTTACGTAATAGAAGGTCATCCTCCTTCGTACCTACATGACAATTAATTATTAAACTCAATCTATTATGAATTAATTTAATTAATTTATAATTTTAAATCTAGTCTAAGTTAGTTAATTTTAATATTCATCCCACAAGTTAATTTATAATTTCTAATATAATTAATTAGTTAAACCCGATAATCAGATTAAAATCAATTTTTTTTTTAAATTAAACATTATTTAAAAAAACAACTAATCTAGATGATTCATGCAGGTGCCAAAGTGATTTATGAAATGCCTAAATGACCCTGTGCCCAAGTTACCATAATTCTATATTTCGTTTATGTTTGAAATTGTTGTTGGTAAAGAAACAATGGAGGAAGAACAAAAACAAAATGAAAGCAACAAATTAATAGAAAACTTGAGACATGTTATAAACATTGTCTTTAAGAATATTTCCTCTACAAAAGGCTATTTCTCGGAATTTAACAAGTTCCTCCTCTAGAATTGAGGGAAGTAGAAATAGCAAAGCAAATCAAAATAATAAAGTTAAACAAACTAAATTGAAATATGGTTATCTTCTAACAAAAGTGCAGGTGTTTATATAAAGATCTAGAATCTGTAACATACATAAAGAGATTAAATGGAGAATTAAAAAGTGTAACTATCCTTTAAAATATAGTTGTTAGGAAAATAATTTTTAGAGAAAATAAATAGTTATTAGGAAAATAAATTGCAGGAGCTTAAGAAATTATGATTTTAGTTTAAGAGCTAAAAAATAAAAAGTATAAATATTATTTTGCGTGAGAAACAAAGATTTTTCTCTTGCTTAATCTAATTTTATATGTGCGAGCCTACCACTCTTTCTGGTTAGTTATTAACCTATATCATAGTTTACTATATAAACACTAAAAAATATATTGTTTTTTTAATATGAGATTGAAAACTTATTAAATTTAAAAATAAAAAAAATATCATCTTTTGAGATCTTTTGAAATAATTTCATAAATTATATTAAATTATATTATTTATTTACAACAATTGCAAGAATTGAAAGTAGCTAAAAGAGGGTTATTCGCTGCATGTAGTCACTCCAATGACCCAAAATAAAGAAATAAACACTTTGAACGCTGCCTGTATAAAGATCTATCTTGAATTAATGAGTTTTGTACACCTTTTCTTCACACAAAAATAAATGCAAGTGCATGACCCAAGTTCCATATATATTATTACTCCACCTCGTTTAGATCTTCAACATCATTTAGAGTAACATTTCACTATTTTATATAAAAGCCATAATTAATATCTACCCACACCGCGAAAAAAAAAAGAGGCATAATCTATACTCGTTTTATGAGCTCATTTGAACATGCATGTGGACATGTTCTTCTGATAAAAGAACGATCCTGCTACAGTATCCAATCCAATGCTCATCTGCCATCGTCAGAGTTCTGTATGTGCTTGCTTCAGGATGGTTCTTTGTCAAGTGATCTGTGATAGAATATAGCAGAAAAAGTCTCTCGTCAACTTGCTGCAAGTGCAGGTTCTGACAGTGAACCTCAATAATTATATATATATGGAGAGAGAGAGAGAGAGAGAGAGAGGCAAATTCTTGCGAACAGTGACTGTAAGAATCTTAGCAACAAATCTTCCTTATTTTATTAGCAGGAGCTAGCTAGCTACCTTGTGGAGGAAGATACATAAATCTTTTTGAAGGAATCAAGAAAGAGGGAGTTGAAATACAGCCAAGTAGGTTCTAATAATAATAAAAACGATAATATTCTTGCAAGAACAGCAACTGGGAATAAATTTTGATGGCGAGTTTCCAAGGAAATGATGAACTCGTAACAATGGCGGATGTTGCAAAACTGAATCTTTTGGCTCAATAATATTGATGCTGGATGGCGTCACTTGTTGGGTCAAATATAGCATAATTTCTCTCTGAGTTGGAAGTGATAACGCACAGTACCCATCAATTCCAATTATTGAGGAATCACTGCAGGACCAATCTTATCCGTCGATTTCCCTTATCTCATTTACTGGTTAAACAAGCGCGACGCGAGTGATCTTCATATCCATACGGACCATACCATGATTGATCAGTTAGTCTATCAAACAACAATTGTTAAATTAATATATGCTTCTCCATCAGATCATTAATGGAGTTTTATTTGGGAGAGATTCTCCAATAATGCAGGCAGGCCTTGGAAGTTATAATCCAATTGCATTGCATGCCTATTGTTGTCTCAGATATAAAATTTTAGTTTTTGAAGCAACTCAATTAGCTATAAATATACGAAGATTGTGATTTTGGATGATTTAGAGTCTGTTTGTAACTACATTTCGCACTATGTTTTAATGAATATTGAAAACAAATATTGTTTAAAATAAATTTTTATGTTTTTTTTTTTGGCATCTAAAATAATTTTTTTAAAAAAAAAAAACTATTTTAATATATTATTAAACAAAAAAATATTTTAAAAAACAATTATTACTATGCTTCAAAAATAACATATTATTCGTTTCAATTAGATATCAATATAAAAAGAGAGTGATTTTGGATGATTTAGAGGTTATTCAATAACTGCATTTTATTAAACATTTAAAAAAAATTATTAAAATTTATTTTTTTATCATTTTAGATTGTTTTAATGTGTTAGTGTCAAAATTAATTTTTAAAAAATAAAAAAAATTATTTTAATCCATTACCAAATAAAAAAACTACTTTGAAAATTAGTAGACTAATGCTTCTAAAAAAAACCATAGTTATACGATTCAATAATATATTTATTAAACAATCATGGGATCAATCACATTGGAATATCAGATTCAGACAATAATGTCTTTCATTTTTTCCAAAAATCCCTAAAACACTTTTTTTTTTCTTAGTACCGATTTGAACTTTCAAGAGAAGGGTAGTAGGTACCAACTAAATATTCCTCCTTTTTGATAAAATGGCCAAAGACTCACCAAACGGAGAAATTAAGCAAAGTGTTCTTACCAAACCTAGTGACCATAGGAGCTATGATGTGTAAAATCTTGAATAATGACTAATCGAGTGATTAAAAGTCTATAAATTCTGTTTTTATGTGCATTTTATCTAAAAATCTGAAAACGCATTTGAAAAATATTCAACACTATAATACTAAACACGAATTCAAAAAGAAAGAGGAAATGTTAGGCAAATTGGTTGGTTATATATATATATATATATATAGATATATATATATATAGTATCCAAATCAACTTGAAATATCTTAACTAATCTCAGCTCTCCGAAGTTAACGATCATGTAAGTTTTTAGTAGTTCTGAAATTTATAAAATTTAATTAGTAATATCTGGATAATCTAATTAAAATTATATTTTTTTAAAGTTAATTTTAGAGGTAGTTGGTGATTAAATAATTGGATCTAATTAAAGAGCTTTAATTAGTCAGTCAGCGCTGTCAAGGGAGACATTAACATGCTTTCCGTTTAACAACTTAAAGAAACAGCGAGACCACATCTTGAAATTGGGTGCATGTGAAAGCCAAGAAAAAAACATTAAAAAAACCCAATTCTTAAAGAGGGTTCGAAGGTCTTCTAAGCTTGATTAATGGGAAATCAATTATGGATTCTGCTTAATTAAGCATGAAAATCGTGTTAAGGTTCATGTATATCTTCACATGTGAATTTAAGAAGAGAGTCCAGACTGGCACGTGACAAACAGATAAGCCAACGTGCAACCCATGTGATCATGGAGATGGCCGACGGCCCCACTCTCTATACAGATTCTATTAAAACATGTATGTATCTTCTCCTTTTGAAAAATAATTAAATAAATAGAGAAACTGGAGATGATAATAAATGTTCGGTTGTATTTCTTGATATTCATGTATTATATATTATCTAGTATTTGGATATCCAAATATATCATAGTATATTTTATAAAAATATTTATATAGAATAATTAATTACTAGGATAGTTCAATTGATTTACTACTCTATGATTTTGAGTACTTTAGAATTATTAAAAGATTATATAATCATAACTTTAAGACCGTGAAATTAGTCGAAGCATGCACAAACTGATCCAGACACCTATATTAATCAAAATAAATAAATAAATAAATCGGAATTATAATAAGTGGTTGAATCGTATCATATTCATATTATATCTATTATTATTGTATTCATATCTATTATTAATTGTCCAAGTTTTGGATATCCAATTGTTATGTATTATCTACAATATGTATATCATATTATATTTAAAAAAATTAAATATTCTACAAAAATATTCATATAATATAATGGATTTCAAAGCTTATTTGATAATATATATATTTTACCCGTTATTCATAGGATCCAAAAAATGAGTTAATATCCTATGAATTTGGATCATCAGTAAGAGAGACCCATACCGTTGCGGCCATTTTTTATAAGGTTATGCTTTGGAAACATGCCAAGTAATAATGACATTACAACTAAGAAGGAGAAAAAATAATGATATGAAAAGGGAAGGAATATGAAAACTAAGCATATATTTCATCTGATTTAATTAGCCTACGCTTTTAATAGCAAAGGAATCATCACAATTCAACACACTATTTCATCAACTAATTTAAGTAACCCCCAGGAGATAAAAAAAAAAAAAGAAAAAAAAAGAAAAAAAAAAAAAAAAAGCAAAATCCAGCACACATCACATGTAGGGGAGATACTGCTACTTCCCCTTTGTATGATACAAAATATGAAGCAAAAGAAATATTTTCTCAGACGAAATCTTGGGACTGATTTGCTTCAGTGAGTCAGCTCAGTGAGGACGCGGTGGTGCTGCTCCTGCTGGCTTGCATTGATAGCACTTTGCGAAGAGCCCGAACGTGTCCACTTGCCGGACGAAGTTGGTCATGCTAGCCCATCCACCGAACCCAAAACCAACCACCAGCACCCACACCACCACGAAGGTGTTGATAACATACATGGCGGTCCAGCTTGGCAGGAAGAAAGGAGGCTTCTCTGCAGCATTCTGCCAGAAGAAACAATATTCAAATAAACTCAGTGCTAATAAACTACGTTTGTTTGCAATTTTTTTTGACAAAATATGCATCTGCGACAGACATGTAGTTGAACTATTTGAAAGGGAGGGAGTCAAGCCAGCCAGCCAGCTCAGATTTCAGGACAGAGGACAACACACCAACTGTAGCATATAACTAAATGAAAACGACATGCCACCCAACTCCATTCTCGTAATATTTCCAAATCCTAGCCTTAAATGCTCTCTTGTACATCTCCTGCATCCTCTCTCCATCTCTCATATCCAGTCTCCACTCAGCTGGGACAATGTATGTCACTGTGGACTGTGGGAATCCCCATCAAACGCGGAGTGTCCACTCACTCCATTAAGACCTCAACACCCCTAAAAGATCAGGATAACTACAGCTTTCTACTAAGAGTGAGAGAATTAGAGGCAGCGTTTTTACCTGTCTAGCAGAGGATTTTCTGTAAGTGAGCATGTGAGCTAGAGATGGGATAATGTAGACGGTGAAGCTGACCAGAAGAGCACCGACTGCTGAGTTAATGGGTCCAAAGAACGGGAAGATTATAGCCAAAAACCATATCGGGATCACCACTGGTAGCCTTGCAAGTGCCCTCAAGCAAATACTCTTGGTGTCATGCATCCCTATCACCTTCTCCCACACAAAGTACAATGGAGTGCATGCAAATCCAAATGTGATAAACTGCACCGTTCAAAACAATTTTACCTCGGTCAAATTCCCTTAAAAAGAACTTCTGTATATATATATTCTTTCAAGGGCAGTCAAGTAATCGAATCAATCCAGCCAAATTTAACTAGACCTGGTGAATGAGCATGAGGATAACCGCAGCATCGCGGAAACCATTCTTGGGGAGGAGAGCGAAGGCGTTGGAATGGTTGAGGAGCTCGTCTCCGAAGGCCCAGTAGACGGCGGTAGCAGAAGGAATGGTTAGTGTGAACACGTAGAGAGTAGCCATCAAGTAAATATACTTGAATTTTTGGGGCTTCCACATGGCATGCATGATTTCCCTGTAAAATTTAATTGATCAACTCCCCATTTAAAGTCCGTACGGACAAACAAAAGAACATTCAAAAATAAGGTTCAAGTGTGACCTAACTTTTCATTCTTCATCATTCACTCCCCCGTTCACTCGACAAGAACTATATATTAATTAATGGTGAAAGTAACAAGGGGGGTGAAGCAAGCTGGCGACAACTTGATTACATATGTACAGTGTTAAATGGCTCGATGGACCTCATGTTCATTGGATTCTCACTCTCTGTAGTTTTTACTAGTTACTACACTCCCACTATTGAGTCCCATGATTAGGAAACTATGCTAAACCAGGTAAAGACAAAAGAAGACTAGATTAAAAGGTAAAGCCTGTAGTAAAACAAGAAGGCTGGACCATTTTACTGTCCATTTCTATTCTCTCCTTGAGAAATGGAAAGGGAACAAGTAATATGATTTTGTCTGTGGGTCTCGAACCCCAACATGACCGGCAAAAGCTGCAAACAGAAGCCGTGTAGAAACAAGTGAAAGAAAAAGAGAAGAGGATAATAAAATCTTTCAAGTGAAAAAATGAAAAAGAAAAGGAAGCTTACACGGTGACAGCATGTCCACCAAAGGTGTAGAGGATGTTGGTGGCTCCGGTGAAGTAAAGCACCAACTTTGTCGGAGCAGAATGTGTGACGACTCCTACTTGGCCATGAATAAGAGCTGCTATGGCCATGTACCAGGCGGTATACGTGGTCATGCCAAGACCAAGAAAAGACCAAATACGGTAGTTATGAAAAGAGGGTATGAAAACTGTTGTGGCACAGCAAGCTCCAAAAATGTAAGTCCAAGTCCTCTTGTCCATATGGTCATTGATGTAGTAAATGTTACTGTTCACACCGAGAAAAAAACAAGAAACAGTTGAGAATCAAACAAGAAAGACATCAAACTTTATTTTTAATTTAGAATTGAAGGCTAAAACAGAAAATGATCATAAAGCTCTTACCTTGCACAAGCAATAAGTTGAATGACAGATCCGAAGAGTAAGAAGGTACAGTTGAAGGCAAGTCCTACTGCCTTCCAGTATGGACCCAGTAGCCCATCAAGCACTTCAAACCACTGAACAAATCCAAAAGAAAAAAAAGGAAAAAAACAAGGTTTAATCTTTTTTAATTACGTTGAGTTTAAATAGTTACTGTAATTTAAGATATTTTAGCATTGAAGATTAGGTATTAGTGGTGGTGGTGATCAGCAAAAACAAAACCTGTATGACATGGTTCTTGAAGTTAACGTTCTCTTTCTCCTTTCTGCTTCTGTACTCAATGTAAAGCACGCTTATGAGGTAAGCTGTCCAGCTCCCTACAATCCCATAGAATATCTGAAACAAAATCCCTGACAGCATACCAAGCTGAGAGAAGGAGTATGGAAGTGTCAGCAGTACTTGAGCTACCTGCAATAGAATCCATCAAAACCAGTCAATACTTTCTGTTTTTTGCAATAAGAACCCATGGAATCTTGAAAAGGGGCGTGGAGTGGAGGGATACAGTACTTGATTGGAGGCACAGCTGAACCAGGCATCCCAGACAGACCCACCATGCCAGAGAGCACTCTTGATACTAAACAAAGAGTGGTTCTCTTCTGTCTCTTCTTCCTTGCCTTCATGTTGATCTGTCTCGCTGTAGTTAGGAACAATTGCTTCTTCTGCTTGCTTCTGAGACGACATTGTCTTGGTTTTTCACTAAAAGCAACTTCTAAATCCTGGTAGATCTGAAACATGTAAAAGACAGTAAATGAGACAAAATACTAGATGATCAAAAACAACGCAACCCCAGAAAACGAAAGCCAGTTAAGACTCCCCCACCTCCCAGATCCAAATAAAACCACCAAATTCCCTCTCCCAGACTTGTAAGAAACAGTTAAGTCACTCACAGTCTCCACCCCACAGATACAAAAAGAAAAAACAAAACAAAAGGAACAGGGCCTTCAAACTTATTTCCCCCCATGATTACTCCACTTTCATGTATACTAACCTCGCTTTGAAATGTCTCTTTCGATATGGGAAAAAAGAAAGAGAAACTGAAGAACCTCCTCTATGACCCAAAATGACCTTGTTGATATATATATATCTATATATATATATATATATATATTCAAGCCCCTCCTTGCTACGTCCTTTGCTTGACTTTGATTTATCACCTTTTCCTTGTTTTCAGATTGGAAACAACCAACAAGCACGCTGTCAACAGGAACAGCACAGTTGCGAGAGAGTTTTTAAGATTTCTTCGTTCCAAGAACCAGAGTTAAGAATGCCTGCAGCCTGAGAACCCCGAAAAATATCTTCAGCTACGGATCTCTCTTGTAAACGCTCCCCGCTTTAATGCGCCACCAATCCTAGTAGACAAAAGGGCCAGAGCCGGACTTCAAAGACGGCGAGACCTCAAAAGCAGGGAAAAAAAAGATACACTAGAAATCAATTGTGTTTGCAGATGTTGAAGAAAAAGATCCTTTCCACCACTCCTATTCTCACCAATAAACCAAAATTATAAATACTCACTCACTGCTCCTGTCTCAACTACTGTAGCACTGCTGCTACTGCTATTATAGTCTAGTTTTCTCTCTCTCTTTTTTTTGTTCTTTTTAAAATTTTGGCTTTGAAATTCCTCACCTTCACTCTGTTTTTTTTAAAAAAAAAAGTGGAAATGAAACCCAAAATCCCTTGTTGTATTCCAACTGCACTCGTGATTCGATTCTTTTTGAGCCTTCGTTTTGGTGTTTGTGTGTGTGTGAAGAGAATTTAGAGATCTAAGCGATTGGGACCTTGTTCTAATCACTTGCTAAGGACTGAACCTAGCCATGGACCTTCCTTTTTATAAGCACCATAAAACCAAAATTACAACTTTAAAGTTTAAAGTACTTCTACCACCATCTTTTTAACTTTGTAATAAATGTCTTACTATATGCTACTAGTATTTATCTTGCCGTCATTGTTGCAGGTTTATTGATATCTACCCTCTTAACCTGTTCCACGCCCCTTTCTTTAATTTTTTTTTTTTTTTTTATAAATCATACCTCTACTTTTTACCAGCTTTCATCCATGGTTATTAAATCCCACTAGGGGTTGATCTAGTACACTGTACAGTTCGTTTATTGGATGAGTTAATGGAATTTTTATTTATATAAATTAGTAAAAATAATATTATTTTAAAATAAATTTAACAAGATTTGATGAAATTAATTATGTTAAATCGAGTCCACTTTAATTTTTTTTTTTTTACTAGTACAAACAAAGAAACGAATCAATCGAGCCCTAAACCAAAGATAACATATATATATATATATATATATATATATATATATATATATATATATATATTATTTTATCGCTAGAATATTTTTTTATGGTTATTGATTAACTAGGTAAGCTAAGAAATACTTTCATTCTCTAATTTAATAGGGTTCTCACTAGGTTAGTTGTGGTCTATTTAAATTTTGATAGCTACCAAGACTTACCTGGTCATTAAATTTAAAACCTGTAAAAATTAATCGAGTTGTATATAAGTTGGTCCGAATATTAACGTGAATAAAAAGAACCTTATTAAATTTTAAATTGCCTACAAATAATTATCATATCTATTAATTAACCTAACAAATTAAGGAATTTTATATAAAATTTGAATTGACCACAACTACTCGTTTTCATTGATGATTATTATAATTATTGCAAATAAAATGATGTCAATTGTGTTTGATTTGCATATGACAAGTATTATTTGAAATTTTAAATTAAACTATAAGACATACACACACACTTATTAAATAGTTGTGTTGTTTTTCAATAAGGCAAGTTAATGTTATCTTTTTAATTATATTATTTGAGAGATAATTTAATATGTATAGATACACATTTATTTTATTGTTTATTTAATTTAATTGTAAAAAATATTTTTAGATACCGAGATTTATTTATTTTTTTAAATATTTTAATATTACTCCAACTTATCACACAAATCATACATTAAATCTCACAAGATGCTATTCCTAATCCTTGACATTTTGCTTTATATATTTTTTATATATATAATATATATGCTTTTGACAAAGGGTGTGGTGTAAATTAATAAGCTCAGATCCAAATCCCAGTCAATAATTCCATGCATTTAATTTCCCAATTAATTCCTTTTCCACTTTAGTAAATGTCGAGACTTCGATTCCTTTCAAATGATTATTCAATTTTAATTTACTCGAAGCTCCATCAAACCTCCTCCCTGTCCCCTCCTTCAATACATAGATCCCATTCCACGCTCGCCTTCCATGCGCGTGCTACATGCTTCGTCTACATTGGAGGAGATGGATGTCTTGGATGACACGATATCTATCAGCGAGTGAGAGTGACACGATAGGATTTCTCTATCGTGGGCCGCAGAACCCAAGCAAATACGTGGAATGGAGGCCCATTGTGCTTTTATCGCCTTTTTTTAAAAAAAAAACTTTTATTATTATTTTTGGTAAGCAAAAAGAATCACGTCATGTGATGGGGGTAAATTGTTTTTACTTGGAAACTATTAACCACTCCAAGGATTTTCTAAAAGATTAGGATTTTAAACTATTTAGATATTGTTTGGAAATGTGTTGAAAACTGGTGTTTTTTTAAAATTTAAATTATTTTTATTAAAAATTAATATTTTATATGTTTTGAATTATTTTAATATACTGATATTAAAAATAATTATTTTAAAAATAAAAAAATATTCATTTTAATATATTTAACATGAAAAATAATTTGAAAAAGCAATCATAAACACATTTTTAGATAAGCCTTATTAAGATAGCGTATTCATTGCTTTTGTTGTTATGCATAATAATCTAAAAACAGAAATCCCTATATTAATTAGAAAATATATAATTCTAAATGTTTTGAAATTGATTTAATCAAATAACTGAGATAAAATTTATTTAGGAAATTAACGAATATTACGAGATATATCTCTTAAAAAATTCCACCGAAGGAATACATATATCAATTCAAGTTCATAACAATTATTCTTCGAGATTAGATTATGGGAATCCAGGCGGTGATTTATTTTAAAATATTGACATAAACAATTAATCGAAGGGAGGATAGAAAGGTCAATTTCTACATCCCAAATTTACCGAAGTAATGGTTAGCCCAAAAATAATAGGAGTGTGCAATCGGCGCAGCCGCACGCGTAGCCTTTGTTACCAGATATGTCTCAGCCCTTCTTACCAGATATGGCTCAAGCCGAGCTAATTATGACCAGCCAAGAAATCGTGGGCACGCTTTAAAAGAAAAACACGCGCGTAATGAACCACTCTAACCCCACTTGCCGCCGGCTCATCATAGCCGACATGCCTTTTCAAGCAACGGCTCAGTATCGCCCATTATATCCGGTTGGATCTATCCTTACCACTCTTTTATTTCTTAATAATTCAGCATTTTTTTTTGTTTTTGACAAAAAAAAAAAATTTAATTTACAGAACGTTCTCTTGCCTAAAGCAAACATCTTTTTTTTTTTTTTTCCATCATTGGTATATCTACTTTTTGATTATAAAATATGACGTTGATATTATATTATCCAAAAATTTTTTTTCCACTCTTGATAAAATTAGCATAGCATTAATACTTACTAGAAATAAAATAAAAAAAACTTCTTAAACATGAAATATTTTCTAATAGAAATGGTATTTTTTAAAAAAAATATGAAGTTGGATTTTTAATTCATTATGTTTTTACAACAATAGAGAAATGGGATTTAAACTCAATTAATCAATTTAAATGGCTAGTTTAAGATCAAATTCCTTTCTTAAGATGAAATTACGTTTTTTTTTCTTTGGTGTGTGAAATAATGCCTACTTTTATTGATAAGAAATTTATAGTGTTTAGTATCATGATTATGATTTTTTTTTAAAAGTATTTTTTATTTAAAAATATATTAAAATAATATATTTTTTTAAATAAATTGATAGTAGTACATCAAAACAATTAAAATATATTAAAAAATTAAATTAAAATAAAATAAAATTCAAAAACACTATTTAAACTCAAAAAAACAAACATACTATTTACAAGATAAGAATTAAAAAAGTACACGTGATTCACCATCTACTTTTATATCATATAACGAAATTTTAGGCTAAGAAATTATAGAAACTTTAGGCTGAGAAATTATAGAAACTATAAGCATTAGTCGTAAACAAAGTCAAGTGGTGACAGCAGCGGAAACCAAGATGGTGGTGGTGGTGGTGGAGCCACCAAGCCACCATGGTTGTGTGCCTGAGGAAATGCATGTAAAATGGAAAATGTGTTGCTAATATTCATTGCAAAATCCACATGATGCCCCGTTCAAACGGGGATTTGTCGGCTTGGTGAGGGTTCCAATCTTGGCCCGCTTCCCAGCCAAACGCAGCCTTCCACTTCAATTTCTCTTTCCATAATTACCCTCTAGTATATCCCTTTTTTCCCCCTCTAATTACCCCTTCGAGTGAGTGAACTTAAAAAAGAAATTGACCAATAAAGTACACATGGTGAGGTGGTGCCAACCAATAAAAGAGAGCCGCTTGGATTTGTCAAGCCATAAAATGTGAGTTTTTTTCAAACTTTGGGGCTTAGTGGGAGAAGTAATGATTAGTGAATTGATTTTGACGCCCCATTTTGGTCTTTTCCCTGAGGATCAAATTTCGGAGCATGTTCCATCCCATGCCCATTTTTTATATATTTTGTGTTTCCTACCATGGAATTTTTTTTAAAAAGTATTTTTTTATTTAAAAATATATTAAAATAATTTTTTTTATATGAGTATATTAAAATTATGAGAAAAAAAATCAATTCAATTATTTTTTCAAACAAAAATCACTCTTGACCTTTAGTCTTTAATTCACATCTTTCATTTAATACTATTTTTATTAAACTTAGTTCATAACACGTTGATATATAATCTAGCTTGATTGAGTTTCTCAAAGAATTAAGGAAATTAACTTATGATAATTTAGTTTAAAACTTAAGTCGATTAATGATTCAATCAATTCTATCAAAATCTATTAATTTTTTTACTTTTTTTAAATGATGTTGTTTTTTTTTTAAAAAAAAATTAACTTATATTAACTTACCAACTCCATGACCCAGACTTTACAACAATCAACCCCAGGTTAAATTTAATAACCATGCTTAATACCCTAAACTCTAATGTGGTTAAAAATATTTAAAACATATATTTTTTATTATCAAATAAAAAGAATTTAAAATATATTATTCTAAAAAAAAACAATGTAGAATAAAATATTGGAAATATAGTAATGATTAAATGTATTTACCATAAATTATTGGAAACGTTATAAGAAATATTAAAACCCATGGAAAAAACATTGTGGATGGTTCATGATGTTTTTCCATTTTGCCCTTTTAAAACTAGGTAAATACCAAGTTATTAGGGGTATTTTATCATTACATAACAGTTCATTTGTTATTACCATATTGATAAAGATGAGGTATATTTTTGTTCTGTACCCTTGTCATGTATATTGAAATGTCTATATTATATTTTGAAAATCAAAATTTTTAAAGCTGTTTCCAAAGGGTTTTTTCATTTTTCAAGTTTTTTAAGCACAATAAGCAACCTAAATTACTCACAAAAAGCTAAGTCTTACTCTTGGCCAGGGCATTTTGATATTTTTATAATATATATATATATATATATATATATATATATATATATATAATAATTGGTTGGTGGAGGTGCTTTATTGATATTTCAAATTTTAATATACAGTAAAAGTATCTGGATGCTGAGATCAAAAAAATTTAAAATTCCTTGTAGGCTTTTTTTTTTTTTTTTAATTTTAGCTTTTTTTTTCAAGGGGGTACAAGAAACTTTGGTTTTTTTGGTAAATATAAAATATTAATAAAAAGAAAAGATTGTAGGCATGCCTGACACACGCCAGCAAATAGACACCTCTTGCACTATTCAAGCGGTGTATACAGTGGAATCTAGTGATCAAAAGTCACCTTCAAATATGTCATCAGAAACACAACAACATCCTCTATGTGGTAGTGTGATGCATGTATGTGTCGGAGCTCTGTTTAGGTCCTGATAGTTTTTCTTCTCCTTCTTCCTCTTTTCTCTTTCTTCTCTTTGCTGAAGTATGGCGTGTCCTATAATGTATTTTGTATATGTAATCTAGCCCTCATTCTTTTTATTATTATATGTTTTTTTTATCTTATTTTGATTGATTTTTTCATCAATTTTGTCCCTATCATTTAGGTTAATTTGATTTTTATATTAAATTTGATCCTCATTCTGTTAATATTTTTATTTCCTTTTACTAATTAAATTTGATTTTCAATTTCATCCCTAAAAATTTAATTTAAATTCCAATTTGATTCCGATTCCTTTTATTAACATGAGTCTTTTTCCTTTTTAAGAAAATTAGCTTTTCTTTAGTTTCATCTAAGAGTTTTTTTTTTTTTTTTTATTAAGAATTTTGCCTCATTGTTTTTTGTGTTTGCCTCTTAGACAATCGATCTCGGCCCCATGACCACAGTCACAGGTTTTCAAAGTTAGCACGAGTTGACTTTGGTCCTTTTTTTTTCTTTTTTAAAATTGATTTTTTTTTTCAATTTCATTCTTTAGCATATATTTTTTTTTGGAATTAATCTTTGTGCTTTTTTTTTTTCTTTCCTCTCTATGGGTCCATCCTAATCTTTACTCATGGTTACAAGGTTAGCGAGTTAACCCAGGTTCACCCATATATATTTTTTAATTATTTCTTAAAAGTTTTGTTATTCAATAATGGGTTGCTTGATAGTTATATACTTCATAGTTTTATTCAATTTGCTTTCATTGATATTTTTATTTTACCTTTTATTGGCATGAATAACTATTTGATTAAACAAAACATTTATCGAAAGAAACAAAGTTATTAGACACAACTGAATGCATGACTCTTGTTGCAAGCTTAAAGAGTTTAATTTTAATAATCTCTTGATTAAATATTATTTATTTAATTAAATATTTGTATAAGCATTTTTATTTGTAATTTGGAGTTTTTTATATCCAAAAACACATTGGAAAAACATGTATATTAAATTTTTTATTGAGAAAAAAAATTATCCAACTTAACATGTGTCACATGACTAGTGGTAATTTCTAAATTTAGTGGTTGTTTACTAGGATGTTCAAAAAACTACCATTGAAATAATTGTATTGTTTGATCATACTCAACCCATTAAAATAAGATAATATGAATATTATAGATGATAATGGATTAAAAAAAAAAAAAGAAGTGGATATCACAAGTTGAGTTACAAGTCGGGATTTTATAAATCAACTTAACTTAACTTATATATCCTATACAACCAATTGCCAGCATAACTCTATATTCCATAAAGTTCTTGGTATAAATAATCCTTTGCTTTCTCTCTATTCAATTTTTTTTTCTCTTGTTGCTTAACCTCTCATTCACTAATCTCCTTATCTCATTGATGACGACAAGCTCATCTAGCCAATGTTTCAACAAACTAAAACCACCAATCCCTTCCTATCATCCTTATAAAAAAATTCCCAACTTGATTTCGACAAACCTCCATCATACCCCAGTCAATCAAACTTTTAAAAAAATTCAAAACCCTTACCGTAAAGCCTAAAATCTAAATTGATCAATTATTTGCAAGAGCCATGAATAATTGACAACAATCTTTAACTCTCTTAGGGGTTTTGACTAGAGTGAAAGGTGTGGAAGGATTCACATTTTATTTTTGTTGTTGCATCATCAACTAACTACTTCCAAATCCTTGTGTTATTGATTTTTTTTTATTATTATTGTTCAGGACTTAATTTTTTGTTATATACCATGTCTTTTATTTTGCAATTAATTCTTCAATTTTACTCTATTGATTCAATTGACATATTAAGCCTAAATTTTTTGTTATAGCTTGTAACATGTTTCAACTAATTTATCGAGTCAAAATCTTAATTTTAATTAAATACAACCCATGAAAATATGTAATATCCATAAAAAAGTTAGGCCAATTGGACATATTAAACCTGGTGAGGTTTAATTTTTTTTGAAAAAATTAGATTGATAATTTATAAAATATTAAAAATTGATTGAGTTAGAAATGATTCCAAACCTAAACCAACTTATCTATGAAAACCCTACTTGTCTGCTAGGAATTGACATGTATCTTATTGTTACACCCTTTGTTTAGCTTTTCTTCTTTACAAGAAAGCTTTCTCTCAATTATATTGACTGGTGACAATATAGTGTCATCATTCATGATTTATATGCCTTTTCACATCAGATTGCTTAGAGAAATTAAATTCCAGACGTAAGTGTGATTAAACCTGGTAAATATTGGTGTCTTGGTGGGCAATTTCATTCAGTGAAAGTTGCAATATAGCTAAATTCCACAGGTGACTTAAGTTTTAATTATTTAGCAAATTCTTTGCTCGGCATTTCCATGTTTGGGTACAGATATTACCTGGGTTAAAGGGCTGGTTAATTACGACTTCCAAGCCCTAATTATTAGTCAAACATGGCAAACACACACATCTGTGTTAGTCAAACATGGCAAACACATCTGTGTTAGTCAAATGATTAACACAAAACTCTTGGACACTTGCCATTAATTAAGTTAAACATACATTCATGGGAGTTAATTATGTAATCATGAAATACATAGTGGATCTTTTGCACGATACCTTCTGGGAGGCATGCTTTTTGGATAAAAACACATTTGTAAAACAGTGGAGTCTTAAATTATGCAGTAGAGGGGACCAGGCGCCCGGGGGCCAGTTCATCAACTCAAAGACGGAAATTGCCTTTTCATGAGTTTAGGGCTGGTGCACTTAGGGAGGCACTCGATGCCTCCACTCACCTAGCCTTTCACTTTAATGGATGGTACTCGTGTAGGGTCTCACCGCATCTAAACCTTTCGTGGCATGGTTAGTCCTCAGGTTAATTTTTATTTTTTTAGTAATTAATTGGTTGATTGATTAATTAAAGTCATGAGGCAATCATATCAGGTCTACGATCCCAAAGTTTTTGCTTTTTATCCTGCATGAATGAAATAATTAGCAAGATCGACCTCTAAAGAGATCTGAATTAGATTGAAGCTCCGATCAGTGATCGGTAAATTATGTGTGGGCTACAGAGATAAACATCGAAGAACATGATCACCATTGTGCCCCTTGCAGGACCATGGATATTGGTCCCACATGAGTAAAACCTCTGAACTAACAACAGCCCAGTTGCCGCGGTTTCTTGGAAGGTGCGAAGCTGACTGCGGTCCAGCAGCACCTGATGCGGTGGGTGGTCAATTGATGAGAACAATAATCTGATCAATTCTGCAGCTGGAGGAGAAGGCATCCGCTGAGGCCCCCCGGACCCATACTGCAATCAAACTGAACCGAAGTGACTGTGATGTTTCCGTTGCATCGATGAAATGTGAATTTCGGTTAAGCTATTAGAGTTGAGTAAGCTTGTTCATCTAAAACGGGAATTAGCAAATTCAAATCTTATTTGATATTTGACGTGAAAGATCGATATAAAAATTAGGGTTTCTAAATCCCAAGTTATAACGCGGAAATCTGTTTTGAAATCCAATTATTCATAGAAACTATTATGGAAATAACATACTAGGCTGTTTAAAGACTAGATAAACCAACTTAAACTAGGAATGAAAACAAATCCCAAAACAACTATGAAAAATAATAGAGAAATAAAAAAATAATTAGAAATTTTCAAAAAGTCATGTGATTATAGTTAGCGACCCATTATAAAATCAAGCGTGCAACAATCAGATAAAATATTATATTAGGCTCAAACTTTTTTTTTTTTTTTTGTACTTGTCAATACATTAAATTACGAAATAAATATTGATAATTATTAATAATATAACATAAAATTTGTGGCGTTGATGGTTTAACACGCGTAATTAAAACATAGGGTGATGCAGGCATTTCAGCAACATCATTTCCTTTCCCAAGTAGAGATTCATAGACTGAAATAGCCTATATCATAGTCTTTTATTAAAGAAAATAATGGAACCTGGTTATTGTTTCATTATTTATTTGTCTTAAAGGTGCCTAAGCGTTACCCTTTTCTGATGTTTATAAATTATTTTTCTTCTTAGAAACAACGAACATGTCGTGTTTTCTCGAAATTAATTAGAATTCTTGGCAGAAATTAATACCGAGATATGCACAAGATTTCGGTGAGGAATAAAGAGATGGGACATTCATACGTAATATATGATTAGATCAATTGCACAGTCTATCAATCTCTTTCAATATCTCCAATAATTCCCATATCTCCCTTTCCTCGTTAATGCAATCCAAAGAAAGAAAGGCCAATATTATTGTCAAACTCTTAAATCACTCAAGTTCGGCACCGAAAAGCTTTCACACTAATTTCTTCGGCATTTTTCTCTTTTCATATTAAAAAAGATTCTTTATTTGCTCTTAGGTAAGATTTTAACTAAAAAAGCATTATTTTTTAATGTTTTCTTGACATTTTATAAAAAACAATCAATGGTGTTTTCTTAGTAAAACAATTCTTGGAACAAATGTTTGATCGATATCTTTTTACCAGTCGATCGGCAGAGGGTCTAAATCAAAACCAAGAGGTTTGCTAATTGGGCAAGGCAAGAACTTAGTCTTGCATGACAAGGGGTTAGGTTTATGAAATATTTGGTCATTGTTAAGGATCCAAAGCTTGGTTAGCAACGTAGGGAGAATATTAAAATAGGCGAAAAATGACCAGACGTATAAAGCGAATTTTGATAGGAGAAAAACCCCAGTGCATGCATGGACCCCCTTTAGAGCTAGAAAATGATGTCTCATGAGGCCTGCATATATTATTTGTACCAAACTGTCAAGTCTTGGTCCCCATCAATGAGAGAGTCATAACATTAATGCCTTAAATGGCTACTTACCAACATACCTACACTAAATTTCAGAGAAACTATAACCTTTCGTTTTGTTTGGAATAATTTTTGCTTCAACTTGAGCTTGCTTTCATGCTTTTAATGTTTCAGATTACACCACTAGCTAGCTAGCCGTCTATAATATGAAGTTCGACTGGTTCTGCTTTCAAACAAGAATCCGATTTGAGTTCGGACCACTTCCATCGTCTTCTTAATTAGAAAAAAAAAAAAAAAGGCATTTATACTTCAAGGAGAAACAATATGATAAATATCTGTTCTCTTGTAAGTTTAGATAATCATAACTTGTGGGTGTTTTACCTATAGAACCATATGGTAAATCCTACAAATATGTTACCCTTTTGCATAAATTAGGGTATTTTTTCATGATTTTAAATCACTCTGTATCAGATATTTTAACAGCAGTTACCGTCTTCTTTATTATATCTATTAAATATGATTGTATAATATATTTTTTCTATAATAAGAGCATAAGAAGGTTATGTGAAAAAGGATTGCATCAAGTATAATCTGGAAAAACAGATCCAATAACTATCCTTATGAAAAATAGAAAAATTATTAGAAAATAATATAAATCTTATCTTATTTAATAATTAAAATTTTTGTATTAAATTAATTCTTTAATATGATATCAGAACTTTAATGACCTAATGGTCATGAGTTTAAATCTTATCACTCATATTTATTTGATAAAAATTAAATATAAAATAATATGAGTCCATGCAAGTTTTAAGTTTAAAAATGTTTTTATTCGAGAGAATATGTTAAAAAATAATATAAATTATATATTAGAATTTTCATTTAATAGTTAAGTTATTGAATTAAAATGGTTTTTTTATAATGAAATAAATCAAATTAATGAATAGAAGTATGCGATGGATTTCCAGAAGGAATAGAACAATTACAAGGAGAATTCTATGAATTTCCAGTCTAGCCAATCAAGAGAAGTAAACTAATCTTTAAGTTTCAGCCAGGTGCATATGGTGATTTTTAGGCAGTGTCCAGGAAAGTGGGTGGCTAGCATGGCCTAACCTAAAATTTTACTTTTGATTGTAGGTGGTAGGGTTGTCATGTCCAAAAACCATATTTTTGCGCTGTCCAATTCCAGTGGAAGCCCTGTCGATATATATATATATATATATATATATATATATATATAGGCCTGCTATTTTTGTTGTTTGGCATACTTCATGTCATTAGCTTTTCTGATGTTAATTCCTAACTATGACTTACTCCTAACCTAAGATGAGATCGACCCACGTTACAGATTTATATCTTCCTGTGAGCTTTCCATAGTATTATTATTCTATTTATGCCCCTAATTTTCCTTCATTGATTTCTACACAGGTAATCACATGTGAAATTATTGGCATCACCCATGTGAATTTGACTGGTTTTCTCTGTGGTCAAGCCGAATCTGCTTGACAAATGAATATAAATTATTTCAATATGATTTACATTTTGTTTTTTTGCAGGGTTCAGTCAGTTGTACATAATCTCTTGTGCAACGATATGATTCCGTGGCCTGATAAAAAAAAATAAATGATCTATTTCAATGTACCATCGTTCTTTTTTTTTTTTTTTATTTACGTGGCTGTCCGGGCCAGCTTGCGCGCACCACGACTAATCCCACAGCCCACTGAACATCCTGCAAACCTACTGGGCATATAAGGCACCGCGGGGGTGACAGGCATGCACATGAGGACTCGAACTCAGGAGCAGCGGAAGGAGACAAGCTCCTCCCACCGCCAAGACAAGGCCCTCAGTGCATCGTTCTTTGCTTTAATCAATTGTGTATATTGATTTTATTCACCCTGTTTATGTTGGTATTGGTATTAAAAAATAATGCTTTAAAAAAAAAAAATTAGTACAAATCTCGGTGCCAATAGTTCAAAACATTTATTAAATTTCTGTCACTCTGAGAATTAACCTTCAAGATTTTTTTTTTAAAAAAAAAAAATCTTAATTGACACATAAAAGATCCAAGAATATTTTTTATAATGAAAAATTCATATTTCAGGTATGAATATAATTATTTTTTTTAAGAATGGATGTGAATACGAACTCATTCACCTAAATTTCTTAGATTATTTTCTAAGTATGACTTATTTTTTTTGGGTTTTCTTGAACCTTTTATAATATTTTCTAAGTATAAAGTTTATCCTTCTTAGGCTTCCTCAACCCTTTAGAGATTTTTTGAAATATGGGTGTCGACATGGGTTTGTTCCCTCCACCTCTTAGAAACTTTTATTATAAAAAAAATTTATTTTGTCATGAAGATTCTCATTATTTCTTGGTTATTTCTCCTCTAGTAAGACTTATAGAGTATATAATAACCCATGAATAATTTTTAAAATCTCCTAAATCCCACTCAATCCCAGCTTATTTGGAGTAAATTCCTTGGAGACCCAAGAGCTATGACACCAAATAAATGTATCCGGGAGGTGGAATCAAGACGAAAATGGGTAAATGATCATACTTCTTATCAAAGTAACAATGTACAAAAATTTATGAATTCTTTTGCTAATTGATCAATTCCTGTTAAATGATTTTGAAATAGATAGTAACTTTAATTATATGGGTTGGAGTAACTTGTTTTATTTGAAAAATCCCACATATCCAAAGTTAAATATAATGTTTTTTTTTTTTTTACAAACATGAGCATAAATATAGAGCCTAAGATTGTTAGATGTTCGCAAAACAAGCATATTGAATTTGATTGGGAGAATTTAGGTAATATTTTGGGTATACATATTAAAGTATCAATAGTTTTTTAAGTTAAAATCATACCCATAATTGGAGATTTTATATACGATGAATTTGTAGCTCAGCATAGTGACATATTGGATTTTCCACCAAGTGCTAAGATTAAGAGCTATGATTTGCTTTTATGACCTAGGATTATTCATTACTTCATAACACATAATACCTTGCTAAAGAAAGGGCATTTTGATGAGTTTACATTCATGGATATGTGCTAGACAGATTGTATGATTAGGGGTTGTCATATTAATCTACCTTATATTATGATGTGGAATTTTATCATGGCTTATGATCAAAAGCAAAAAACTTTGCTATATGGTCAATGTCTTACTATTTTTTAGCATTTTGATATTTTGTTGATGAGTACAAATAAAAACACGTACTCGAAGAACATGAAAATAGATATTAGAACCCTCACCAAGATGGGATATGTTCTAAATGAAGATGGTGCGTTGGTTTCTAAAGACCAACTTGAGGTTCATGATGAGGAAAAGCATGATAGAGGGAAGAATAAAGAGGTGATGATGATGAGTTTATAGCTATGTTAGAGACATTATCATCTACTTTCTCGTATGAAGAGGCTTTCTCGAGTTCTTGGCGATCTAGGCTGGAAAATCACATCACTTATATTGAGACATATGTGAGTCATCTTCAAAACACGTAAGACCATATAGTTAGCGACTTATAGGATATCAGTGCAATGATGGCTAATTTACTCTTTCGATGATTGCCACCCTAGATGATTATACCAAGAACTTGCATGTTTTTATGCTTTTCATGTTCTTATGGTTTTTAATGTTTTTATTTTTTAATGAATTTTGTAACTATTTAAAGATTATGTAATGATTTTATATTCAGTTTCTTTATGCTTTGCATTGATTCCCTTATTGCTTTTCGTTGATGATAAAAGGGGAAAGAATTGGAAATAATAAAGAAAAATATATAAAACAAATTATCAAAGGGGAGAAATATAATTTATAGATTGATTATAACTGTTAAAGTCTCCAAGGCATTATATTGCAAAACATAGGAGAAGACTTATTTTTTTAATCTATATTTATATGTTAATTGTCATCATAAAAAAGGAGAGATTGTTGACTTTTGGGTCACATATTAGTATTCTTATATATTTTTATGATAATAATTAAATAAAAAATGAACTAATATTGGCTTATTGAGAATAAAATTTAAACAAGTTTCTTTCAAGAACATATCAACAAGAAAAATAGAAAGAAGTCCAAGAAGTAAAGTGAAGACTTAGAATTAAGTATTTATTTTAGTGCTTATATAAATATTTACATCTTATTTTGATTGCACAATTAAAATGAACTTATACACTTTACTTTGCATGCATTTTAAAGGGATTGATAAAACGGTTTTTAGAATTCAATAGGTTTAAAAACAATCAAAACTGGGATTTTGCATGAATTGATCGACCTTTTGGTGATATCAAGTGAATCGGTCGACTACTTATTCATTAGAGATGAACACCTAAAAATTTCACAGGAACTGATAAATAGATTGACTTGATCAATTTTGAACTGGTCGATCGTTTAAGCTATTAGTGGGATACAAATGGCTAGAAATGACTAATTACTTTTGAAAGCTTATAAATAAGTTTTATTCATGCAAAAATATAAGAGGATTATAAACATCCAATATATAAAGACTATTTCAAAAGCAAAATTAGATAGAAATCATCAATCTTAGCATACTCTTAAGGTTATGCTAAATTGAACCTATATATTCTAAAATAAGAGTATAAATCATCACACTCACTATACTTAAATATTTTTATACTTTCTAAGTGCTATTGAGTTAGTTATAAAGGTCATAGTTTTTAATTGTATTATCTACTATTTAAGAGAGTGTTGTGACATTTCAAACAATAATAAACTTTTAAGAATTCAAGTGAAAACCTCTTAGTTATTGCTGAGGTACATCACTCAGGTAAAAAATGTTGATATTTCTTCAAGTGGTGAAAAGAGCTTGACGATGATTCATTATGGACATTGTAATCTCTGGCTTGGATTAGTAAATAATACAATACTCAAGACCGGTTTAGTGCTTGAGGTGTAGATATAGGCTTATCAAACCACGTCAAAAACTAAGTTTGTAATTTCTATCCCTTTACACCTTACTTTAAGCATTTTAATTATATTATTGATTACTTGTGTTTAAATTAAGTTAATTGTAATATTTGTTATTATTAGTGGAATATTTAATTCACTTTCTAGGTGTTATTGTTGCCTTAATTATAGAACAACAATTAACACGTGTTTTTTATTTTGTATAACCTTTCATTAAAAAAAAAAAAGAGCCTCAATAAGATAATAACATTTTAATTGAAGGGAAACTTTTTTTTTTAATCATCATTTCAAATTATCTAGATTTTTTTGTTGGTTTTAATTGCTTTAGATTTTTATTGAATTAAGAACTGATAAAAAAAAATTATTTGAAAAAAATATAATAAAAAGAAAAGAAAGAATTATACTAGGAAATCATTTTCTTTCACTGGCGTTGAAGTTATTATTTTTCCCACAAGAAATTCTTTTATTGTTGTACAATTAAATTGTTTTTAAAAAGGTTCCTAAATATTTTAATATGTATTTGTTTTCTTAATTTACCGACCCAAGTTTTATATAATGTTAATATTTTTTATTATTATATATAATTTTTAATTTATTTAATTCAACATATGCATTTTGTTTTCAATTCTCAACTGAAGGTTTTTCTTGACAATGAAAAATGCATTGCAAACACCTGAATTTTTTTCCCAGTTGATAAAAAACTTTTAACCTGGTCTACAGTAGAGCTTGAAGACAAAAGACTAGGAAACATTCTGAACGATGTACGATAATAGAATATTATTTTATTTTATAAAATTCATCACATAAGTACGAACCTATATATACCTATTATATAGATATAGCTATCGTTTGGCCTATATAATAGGCTATTATATAAATTGTAAGTAACTTCTGCAACAATTGAATTAATGATTTATTAATTAATTAATTGGAACGACGGGTCGTGAGGAAATCACTATACATTTTATATATTTTTTATTGTTTATTTCCTTAGAAATTAGGGTGGAATGTAATAATGGTTTTTTTTTTAATCTCAATTTTATACTTAATTTTTTTATATATATAATTGAGTATTTTTAACCCAAACTAATATTCAATTATTTATTTTGAAAATAATAGTTGAATGGAAAGAAAAAAAATTAAAGTGCAAACTACAGATAAAATAGATGATATTTTAGAATTTTATTTGAAAGAATTATTTTAGTCCCCCATTTTTTTAGTTATTAAGTAACCAAAAGTTTTTTTTAAAATTTAATTTTAGTACCAAAAGTTATTTTCCTTATTTTTCATTTTTTTTAGGGGAGGTAGAGAGGCTTGTTGGACTCTAGTGTAAAAAGAGTAATTTATCGTTGTTGACAGTTTTAACCACAAAAAAGATTAATTTTTATGTTAATGAGTTCTATTTTATGAGAAAAGTTTGATCTAGGTGTTCTTTTTTATTTTCCTTTCCCGAGGAGGTATATTTGTCTGCGAGAATAATTTTGGCCTTGGGTTGATTTAAGTTTTTTAAGTCGTTTCATGGTTTTTTTTTTTTTTTTTTTTTTTTTTGTGGTAATGGATATGTTTATCAAGGTGTTTTGGGTTAAAAAATCAAGGGTATATATATATATATATATATATATAAACTAAACCCTTGATTTTTTTTACAAACCCTCCCCTTGATTTTTCTACAACTCCTATTCACCAGAATTTACAAAAAGAAGACGATGTGTCATCTGTTATATATATATATATATATATGGGTAAGGGTGCATGCTACAAAGTCTTATTTTTCTTATTCGGTGTGATAGAAATCCTGTCATTTATAATGATCCAGCCCCTCTCTCCAGCTTTCAATATCCTTCTTCAATTAAATTTCTCATTTTAGCTCTTTTCAATTCAATCATTGGTCTAAACAAAATCCTTCGAATCAGGCCCGCAAACTTGGGCTAAACCCTTTTTGCGACATGATTCTTTACTTTCACATTAGATATTCAAATAAGAATATCTTGAGCTTCTGATATCGAAATCATGTGATTCAAAAATCCAAATTCATCTACACGTTTAAGACTACAACTTTGATGAAGGATTCAAAGTGAGATAAAATCGTTTTAGAAAACAAAATCTAATAGTAATCTAGTTGGTCAAAAAGGGTCTCTTGATCTAATTCAAAAACTAATAATGCCGAGCATCTCGATATGATTGAGAATATGACTTAAGAACAACGAAAAATAAAAATTGTGATGGACATAGAGTCTTTAGTGAAAAAGTTGAGTCGGAAAATCCTTCTTGCTGTAGAAATTTCTACTTTCATGTTAGATATTCAAACGAGCATATCATGAGCTTTTGATATCAAAATCAAGCGATTCAAAAGCCCAAATTCATCTATACTTGTATAGCTACAACTTACATGAAGGATAAACAATAAAATAAATTTGTTTTGGAGAGTAGAATCTTGCTGCAACCTAGTTAGTCAAAAGGGTCTCCTGATCTGATTCAAAAACTGACAATGCTGAGTATCCTGATATGATTGAGAGTATGACCTAAGAATAGCAGGAAAAAAAAATTGTGATGAAAATAGAGTCTTTAGTGTAAAACTCAGATCTAGATCCTTCTCGCGGTAGAATTCTCTACTTTCTCATTAGATATTCACATGGGATTATCTTGAGCTTCTGATATCGAAATCAGGAGATTCAAAAACTCAAATTCTTCTATGTGTACAGGTCTACAACTTTTATAAAGAGTTTAAAGTGAGATAAATTCCTTTTGAAGAATAGAATTGCAACCAAACTCGGCTGGAAACCTTCTCGCGATAAGATTCTCTACTTTCACGCTAGATTTCAAAAGAAAATATCTTGAGCTTCTATTATTGAAACCAGACAATTCAAAAAAGCCAAATTCATCTACGTGTCCCGGGTTACAACTTTGATGAAGGATTCAAAGTGAGATAAAATCGTTTTAGATAACATAATTTGGCAGGAAACTGGTTGGTCAAAAAGGTTTTCTTGATCTGACAATACCGAGCATCCAAATTTGACCGAGAGTCTGCCCTAAAAACAGTGACCTGTAGGACCAATAAAGGTATGTAGTTAGTCAGAGCCTAATTCTTCTAAGATTTATATGAAGGTGATGAGTGAAAAAAATATATCTTTCTCCTTTGTTTTTGTCAATTTTCCAGCAAATATGAGCTACACTCCTGCATTTGATTAAAAAATGATACACATCATCTTCAACACGTAGGGTTTATAAATGAGTAACAAAAGGTGGTAAGCCACTAGTAATCTAATTGGTGAACATATTTTTAAACTTCTGTAATAAGAAAACAACCACACTAAAAAGACAATGATCAAGCTTGTTACTGTTAAGATAGGCCAACTTGTATAAAAGTACAATAATCGGTATGTTAGAATAAATTGAATTCTTTATCTCACTGTTGTTTGTATAAAGAATTAGATGTTTCTTTATTTTTTCCATACTATCTTCTTTTCTCGCTCTTTCTTTCTTTTCTTCTCATGTTTTACCTCCATTACTGGCAAAAAAATATTAATTTTCCTTCCTTGGTTGAATCTGTTTTTTTTTTCTCTCCTGATGGTTTCTTTTCTCTTTTTCTAAATTCATAGCTTGCTTCCCCCCCCCCCCACTAATCTCATCATCTCTTTCTCCTTTTAACTTTAATTGGTCTTTATAAACCTGTTTTGGTGATAATGGTACAAGTGTGATTGACTTTCCATCTTTTATTAAAATATACCTATTCATAAACCTATCATGTATTGTCTTCCTATCGAACTGCCATAAACACCCTAATAACAAGTGACTCTCATATATAGAAACCACATCACATAAAATCTCATCAGAATACTTTCTAATAAAAAAAATGACACCAATACCTATTTTATAATCTTTACTTCACCACATTGATTTAACAATTAAAGCTTATAAGGTTTATGATGTTTAATAGTGTTTGGATTCAATTTCCTAACAAATATAGTGCTAGAAACGTTATCACAACTTTTACTATCTATAATCATATTACATACCTTGTTATTTATATGGTTTCTCGTATAGAAGATATTTTCTCTTTACATCTCCACATTATCTTTCTTGATCTGAACATTAAGTGTATATCAAATTACTAACAATTCACCTTCAATTGGATACTTTACATCCCCATCACTACAATCCTCATGGTGGTATCTCATCATCTTTAAATTTATCACTTTTAGATTCAATGTCTCCAAGATCTCACAAAACTATGGCTCATTTATTTATACATTACAATGTTATATGTCCAACTCTCAAACACTTAAAACATTTAATATCATGATTATGGGTAGGTTGAGTTTTGATTTTACCTTTAGAATTAACTTTGACTTCCTTTTTAACTTTGGAAGGTTCCACTTTACATTAACACTAAGTTTTGGTTAAGTAACCTTTCAGTTGTCTTTCCACCTTCATAGCTATATAAATTATATCCTCTAGCTTAATATAATTTTATAATTCAACAATATTAAAAATATAATGATTCAGCTCATTCAGTAATCTCACCATTGTAGAATCTCTATCCTCCATTACATTAGCCTTAATCATGACAATCTCCATCTCTTTATGATAATCCTCTTAAACCCTTGATTCAGACTTTTTTAACCTTTGATATAACTCCTAGTAATATTGTCATGTGCAAATCTCTTCCCCATTATTGCTTTCATCCTATCCCAAGTATCTACAGATCTTTTAAAGTTTCTCCTCCTATATAAAACAAGATGATCCCCACCAAATTATAGCATAATTAGTAAATTTAATGACAATGAATTTTATCCTTTTCTTCTCTAAATAGTTATGGTAATTATAAATCAACTCAACCTTCTTCTCCCATTCTAAATAAGCTTAAAGATTGTTTTTACCTTACAATGTTGGATTTTTCATCTTAATACTTTTCATGTTTCTATGCAAACCATCACGATGCATGAAATCTTGAATTTCACCCTTTTGGTTGAATTGATCACCCTGATGAAAACCATCAATCTTTTAGTTTATGGACTGCCAAAATATATCATTATGACCAATTAATGCATTATCATAATCCTTGGCTTTCTCATCTACATTCTCATCAATAAACTCATTAATAGATAGAGTAACACGCCTTAATGACATTCTAACCTCGACACTTATATGGTCTATCCCCCTTTGCAAACCAGTTATTTTGGTCTCATGACTTTTTAATCTATCTAAAACATCTACCAATCTTAAATTCATCCTCTCCAATTATTGTTGCATAGCTAGAAACCTAAAGCTTGATTGTCCCTCTCCTTCGACGATGATGAATCACTTTTGATAAACATCGTTAAAATTCAAAACATTATGTTAGTAGCAAGAAAAACATGTTCTCACTATCTCTTACATATATACACTCAAATAGATGTCACTCCTTTCGTGTTCCCCAAAAATATAGCTTTTTATGATAATATGCTCACATTTTTCACTTTTTTCCTCTCATATCATCTTTTCAGTTTTTTAAGGAACTAATCTAAAAAAACCAAAGAGAAATAACTTAATAACAAAATCCTTAGTATTTTAGACTCAAAAGGCAAGAAATAACCAAGAAATACAAAGAAAATGAATTATGAACACAAAAACACTAAAGATTACAAATTTGATTTGGATACGATATGAAGATGAAAAAATAATTGTTTAGGAAAGAAAACTAATGTAATATGACTTAATTAACCCAAAACTATATTTAAAATACTAATATGACCAAATATGACTATAGCAAACAAGAAAAATTATGTTGATACAAACTAACTCAATATGATTGTTTTTTTGTAATTTCAAAATTATCCAAACCTATGTATGTCTAAATAATTCCAAAATCAATATTTGACACTAAAAAGCCAAAAATGCAAAGAATATCATATTTTAATGTATATCTCTAAGCTTTCGAATTCAATCTTTTGACAATTTTAATTTGTAATAGAATTTCTACAACTTGTAAATTACGATCTCTTTGATCTTTTTTATACTTTATGGATTTGTAGTAATTGAACTTTAAATTAACTTTTTTCTTATACTAGTTACTACAAACAATCAGATTTAACTAAACAATGAAAATTAAAATGAAAACTAAAATAAATATAGATAGAGCCTGGTTTTAGAGCTTTGCTCTAATACCAACTGATGCAAACCTGAAGAGGAAGAATTCTAAAACCCACATATAAGAAAGAACATATCCAATAAATCTAAAATCACTTTTAGTTGATAATAACTCGATGCAACGATAACCTGAACCAAGGCTTCAAAATTATTGTAATAAATGCCCCACCCAATGATTTTAAAGAATCATGAATAAGAAGTGTAAGAAAGACACTATAAAGATAGTTATTTATTCTTTGATAAGTAAGTTTAATGAAAAACAAAAAAAATTACGAGTTTTACTCATACGAAAATTTATATTATTCTAAAATCAAAGTCTGGAAAAACAAATATAAGCTAAATAACTCCTTTATATTAGATAAAGACATCCTAAACAAGACTAAAACAATAATAAAAAATTTCTAAAGAAAATAGAAAAAAAAATTCTAAATCAACTAGAAAATTAATATAAATCTCGCATAATATCTTTTGGATTTTATTGTAAAGCCTTTTCAATGTCTGATCACAATAAAATGTGGATTGTATATATATAAAAAAAGCCTTTGTTATCTTCTAAAAAACTTTTAGCCCAATCTAATTATCAAATTGAAAGTTATGTTTATTAGCATTAAATTATATATTAGGAGTAATAAGCCCAAAACTATCTCTAATGCCATTAAATGATAAGAAAATCTTTTTATATAAGCTCGTTGCTGCTCCTTAGTTTTCTTATAGGATATGGACTCCTTGTTAATTTATTTTCACATTAGATAAAAGTTACTAAGTTGTCAAATTTATCTAATATTAGCTCCTTTGTTGTCATAAATTTTTCCATATATAATAAGGACTCTCCAACTAATATGAAATCAATAAAATATATTTAAACACTTAATTAATGAAGGCTTCCACATGTTCCATTTGGATAGCCCACCATTGCAAAATAATTAGGTTCATGTTGTAGATGAATCATACTTATCTTGCGCATAGATTAAATTGATTAAGATTTGATCATCACTTGTTGTAGCTTCTTTGCTTTTCTTTGAATGAAACTTTTTTCATTGTGCACGTGCGCGCCTATATATATATATTGTATTTGTTTTCATTATTTTAAAATATATCTAAAAAACAGGGATCAAAATAAATTATGACAAGTGATATAATATAATATAACATAAGAGGGACAAATAAATCAAAAGTAAAAATTTGATCCAGAAACTATAATATAAGATTATTACAGAGATATAGTTTTTGATAAAAAATATGATGGGATTTTTTCATCAATAATGTTGATGGAACAAAATTTTTTTTAATTTTTATACATTCTTTCTATATTTTTTTATGTTAATAATTTATTTTTTATGAATCTTTTCATTACTTTTGATGTAGAGTTTAATTTAATTTGCTTGAATTTCATGGTAGTTACTTTTATGGAATTTTCAATGGGGAGTTTTCAAAAACTTATAATAAGAAATAATTAAAAAATAAAAATAAATTTAATTCAATAAATAAGAAAATTATTTTTATAAAAAACCAATAAAAAATATTTAATTTCAATAATTAATTAAAAATATAATTTTAATTTCAATTTCAAAAATATTTTAAAAATTTAGAATAAAAAATGAAAAAAAAAATATTTCTTTTGAAAAGAACAATAAAAAAAAAAAAACAACTTCATTTCCATCAATAATTTAAAGATCCTACCAAATTATTTTCAATTTCAAAAAACTACATTAGAAGAATAATTTCTAATTAAAATTTTTTACCGATACACAATTTTTCAATGGGAATTTCCTTATATTTTAAACAAAAAACCATGTTAGAAATTATCAAATTTATGATATTGGATGGTTTCCCGGAATTAATGTTATCAATGGTCTATTGGAATTTTCTTATATTTGATCATGCATTTATGAACAATCAATGCTTAAAATCTCTTAACAAGTGATAAATTTAAATTCAATAGGCCTAACCTAAAAATCCATGGTCTTAGATAACGTTTTCGAGACCAACCCTTAAAAGCTTCGCCTTGAGGAAAAACCCAATGTCATTGGCTCAATCTAGGGGAGGAATACAACTCTTATGGGCTTTTAGCCTTAGGGAAGAACCCAACCCTCATGTGCTTAGTGTAAGAAAAGATCTTAACCCCTATAGACTTAGTTACATTTTGAATCTTACTTATGAGATTGCATACTCTTCTTGTAAGGGGTTTTTCCCAGTGTGATAGCATACTCTTCTTGGAAGGGGTTCTTCCTAGTGTGATAGCATACTCTTCTTTTATTAGATTGCACAATTTCATTGGAAAGGGTTATCCCTAGTGCGATTAAACACTCTCCTTGGAATAAGTTGTTTATAGTGCGATAATTCTACCCTTTATGACAACTTAAGATGACCAACCTCAACAAAGCAACAAGACCCTTATCTTATGGCTAAGTATATACCACTAAGGCTAATAGGAACTCAGAGAACTAATACACTCTTTGGATAGGGTCCTAGACCTTATGCTATCTTCAGGGATGATTTTGAAACCCTTACTTTTTAATCTTTCTCTAGGAGGGCTTTCATGCCCTCATGTTATTTTCAAGGAGGCCACAGGCTCTTCACTCTAAAAAATGCAATAACTCTCAAAGAAAGAGATTGATTCGATCTCTATAGTATAATAACACCATAATCATTGGGTTCTTCTCCACCCTTTAAAAATTATCTATGTATAAGGTCGATGGGGATTTGTTCCCCTCAACCACTTAGAATATTTCCTAAGTATGGCTCACCTTTCTTGGGTTCTCCTTAGTCTCTTAGAAGTTTTCTAAGTACGAGCTCCACCCTACAAAGGTTCCCCTTCGCCTTATAGAAAATTTTATAAATATGGGCGACTACATGAGTCCATCCCCTCTACCCCTTGGATTTTTTAAGTATAGTCATCGATTAGGATTCGTTCCCCTCAGACTCTCAAAATATTTACTAAGTATAAGGCTTGCCTTAGTCCCCCTAGTCACTTGGAAATTTTTAAGCATGGGCTCCACCCTCTATATGTTCTTTTTCGCTTCTTAGAAAATTTTCTAAATTTAGACGTCAACATAGGTTAGTCCCCTCTGCCCCTTTGGAATTCTTTAAGTATAGGCATTGGCATGAATTTGTTCCCACAAGTCTCTTAAAATATTTTCCAAGTATAACTCACCATTCTTGGATTCCCCTTAGCCTTTTAAAATATTTTCTAAGTATAAGTCTTACCTTTCTTGGGTTTTCCCTAACCATTTAGAAATTCAACCTCTTAAAATATTTTCTAAGTAGAAGACTCACCCTTCTTGAGTTTCCCCTAACCACTTTAAAAAATTTCTAAGTATAAAAGTCACCCTTAGGTTATCTTTAGGCTCTTAGCAAATTTTCTAAGTATAGGCTAACCCTCTTTGGGTTTATCTTTGCTGCTTAGAAACTTTTCTAAATATAGGCTCCTCCATGAGTTTCTTCACTCATTAGAAAAATTTTCTTAGTATGGGTTTCTTCATGATTATCCTCTACATGTTTAGAAATTCCTTTTCAATTATAGTGTATGTCCTTACACAAAGGCTCTTTAGTATATTACCTGGGGTTTCCACCTCTCTTCTCACACGAAATAAATTTAATAAACTCATCATATCAGACATTTTTACAAAGTCTTTATGTATAACATTTCCATCAACAATAATGTTTGTGTAAGAATATTTATCATTTATTAATACATATGCCATGAATACTTTCTCTCATTAATGCTATTAGGGTAAAATTACATTCTAGCTCTTTAACTCCATAAAAAGACAAGACTCGTGGGTTATAAGATACCCCATGAATTCTTCAAGCTTTAAGTTCTCAATATTCATTATCTATTGCATATTTATTTTCAGAGTCTTTTTCTAAACTATCATTTTTTTTTCTCTAATAAAGATACTTCAACATTAGAGAGTCTTTAAATTCATCAAATCTGATCTTTTGCAAGTATCAGGCACTAGCTATTTTTTCTAGAAAAAATGAATCAGATTACTAGAATAAAAAAATTAACTGATTATTTAAGACATAATCCTTTTCTTCAAGCTATTTGAATTTTTTTGATACATCAATAACTAAAGGACTCTAACCAAAACAAAACAAAGGATTAATTTTAAACGCAATCCATATTTTTTAGGTTGTATTACCTTTAATGTTATCTCGAATGTTGTTTATATAACCTTCTATCCACTCTCAATACAAAACGTTAAATTTTAAACAGTCATATGGAAACTTTAAAATTAAAATATTATTAAATTTATAATTTAAAATGAGTGAAAAAAAAATTGAATTTGCAAAATTTTGATTTTAAATTTTGAGGGATTTAATTTTTTTAATTTAAAATTGGATTCAACGTTTCTAAATTTTTAGTTTAAAAATTTGTCTTTTTTATCATTTTTTATTTATTTTTAAATAGTAAATTTGATTAATGTTTATATTTTTGGAGTTTGTCACGTAGGTTTTTAATGTATTTATTACATTAATGTACATGGATGGAGAGATGATAAAAGGGTAGCATTGAAAATGTTAAATAACATTAGAGGTAAAATTGGTGGATGCGATTGTTAAGGTAGACATTGATAACGACGTCCTTATAGATAAAATGTATTTTTTTATAGTAACTTTTTTTTCTTTAAAAAAAACTATATTAACTTATATAAAATAAACTAAAACTGAAATCTTCATTAATTGTTTTAATATAAATACTCTAGGTAAAAGGGAATAAAAAAAGTTAAGACAAGCAAACTTAACGTAATGGTTTTGAAGTTTTTAATGAAACAAACATTTGAGTTTTAGCAACTACAATAATTTCCTCACTTGTAATGTAACCTAGGAAGCAAACATCTCATTGTGTAGCACAACTGCACAAGTTTAAATTCAAGAGTTGAAGGCCATGGTATTTTTATGTGGGAATAACACAAAAAAAAAAAAAAGAGTCCTTGAAACCTTGTGGTATATATTTCATTTAAGTTCTTGTACGGAATAACACTAAAGTTTGAAAATGTGACGTTTAACCCCTCACTAACCAATACTTAAATTCATGTTTTATTTATTGAATTCGAGATTTTATAAACAATTTGCAGACATTAAGACAGTGGCTTAATACTGCAGAATCTTACAACCATTCACATGTTCAAATTCTCTATCTAGAGCTTCTTTTCGCTAGGCCATCACCTGTTAATTACATTAGCTTCCCTAAGTACATGATCCTCCTATATTCAAGTTTTATTTGGATGTTCGTGGGGGTTTTCTATGCATAGTTTTCACCTCACAAATGAAAAATGTATGGCTCTCCACCGTAGAATTTAAAGCTAGCAGATTTAAATATTTCGTCACATAATATATTTAAATAACACTCGAACAGAGAATGGAAACAAAGATGGAGCAGTAGTTGATGCGTCATAAGAATTTCTGGTGAACAAATTCAATTGGAGAGGGGGTCCCAAACTCTCATAACACAACCATGTGAATGCTCAACCACACAAAAAGGCATAGCACCTCAAGCCACTTCTCAAGAAATTTCATATTCTTCCTAGCTCATATGGACGCATCAGCTTGACGATCCAGCCAAGCAGATGAAATTTCTTTTTCGTTAATCAAAACTAGTGTGAAATCATGATGATACAGAAGAATTTATTAATCCACAGACAAGAGATTCAGATTGATGGGAAAGATATATTAGTACTGTTTCTACTTAAGTGGAAGGAAAAAGGTGAGAGTTGTGGGTTTTCAAGTCCCATAGAAGTTCTTTCATAGGCTCATATATGCATGATGGTTTAGATAAACAAAGAAGAAAAGCGAGATTTTTAGGCTTCTTAGCTCCCACTTTTGTTTCCTTTTTCCTTTATTTATTTATTTTTTGTTCTTCAGATTCTTTTAAAATGGTGGGGGCAGGAAGGAACCCTAAGACATGATGTGATCTCTCCCAAGTCTCCATAGAATAACAAAGTGTAGATATTAATATGAAGGCACTCGAAGTGCAAGGAGGGCACTTCCAGTGTAGCTAGGAACATGCCTAATGTTGCTTGTCCCTTGGATCAAATAACATGAGTTCTTCTTCTTATTGAAAATTAAATAGAAGTTAAAGATTTTAATTGCTTGATTTTTAAGTTAAGGGTTGATAATATTGTATGCATGAAATCACTAGATTTACTCTTAATTACAAAGGAAAAAAAAAAAAAACAGAGCGAATATTTACTGCACAACGAAAAGTAGCCCTTTAGCTTTGATTTTAGCTGCTGAATTATAAATTTCATATTGCATCTATTCAGAGTTCAGACTCTTAAGAGTATACTTGTGGAGAAATTGAATAATTATAAGTCCATGGTATTGGAACATCTGAGAAATTTACAGAAACATGGATCATTGTTTTCATTGTTGCCAATTATATCTCTCTTAAAAGCAAAGATATATATATTCAAAAATAGATCTTGAAAGCATTCATCCACTAGAGAAAAGAATCCTAGGAGAGATATGTAGTTTTTTATTTATGCAAATAAAAATTACTATCTCTTTTCTTCACTTTTCGTGCCCTCATTCATATGTTATAAATAAATACTCATTTAGTTTGAAGTGCTAGTTAAAGTTTCATCACTACTTGCTATTTTTTTTTTAAATTTATTGTATATCTAATTCGATTAACTCTTCTAGATCTATACAGGTATATAGTTCTCTATTTCGTGTCGAATGTGTGAAGAATTTAATTATTTACGTGCATCATTCTTTCATAGAAAAATCATATTCTTAAAGCAATTTCGTAGAGTATAATTTGATGATCATGTGAGAAGAGCACGACATCAAGAGAAGGGGAAGTAGATTGAACAAAAGATTAGAAAAATGGAATTGCTTATTGATGAATTCAAAGAGGGACCGTCACGGTGGCTTGCTTTGTTTCGAAACCACCTACAGCGGCGGCGCCTACGATTTTGTTCCACAGTGAGATTTCCCATGCAAAGATCACACCGACAAAACCTGTTGTGGATTCACCAATTCGAAGCATAGAAGATTCATAAATTTAATGATGCCTTGTCATTATTATTTGGAGTTGAATCATAAAACTTTCGCTTACTTCTATGTCTCGAATTTCGATCTTTTGTTTTTTTCTGAGATGGGATTCGTTCAGGAACTTAATTATTAGGTTCATTGTTTAATTTCCAGGCTTTCGTAATTCTATATATATATATATATAATTCTTGAAAAAAATGTCACATTTTGTGTCGTGTAAATGCATGCGTAGACGACTAACAACAAATGGAAGAAAAGTCAATTTTACAAATAAAAACTTTGAATTAAGAAAACGTAGAAACCTAGAAGTAAAGTATTATAAAATCTTTAGCAACTCTAAATACAGTAAGTTTCCATCTAGCAAATGTTCTTCGTAACCTAAAAAATTATTTATTTTAAAATCAATGACAAGATCACCATTGATTTTAGTAGTAGCCGGAATCGTGGAAACCAACAATGAACGTAGCCTTTGTTCAAACTTTCTTTCTTTCTTTCTTTAATTTTATTTGTGTTTTCTTTTCCTTTCTTTTCATCTTCCTAAAGCTATGATCTGGCATCTAGCATTTTCAAGAAAAAACAAAAAACAAAATGATCTCTCCCTCATTTAATGGTCCTTCACACGGAGAAGGAACCCAGGTCACATTACTAGTGCTATCGAAAGGCTCCCCATTAAAAGAATTTTAATCATTTCCATGGAAGGCCCTCTAAAAATAAAATATCCTCTTGGTGGCTTTCCCTCGACTTTTGGAACTTGGATTCCTTGTTCTCTTTTCAAAATGAAGTTGGTCACAAAAACTACACAAATTCGGAATTAGCTTAATGATTTTTTTTTTCCCGTATCATAGGTTAAACAAATGAATCCAATAGATCGAATAAAGCGTGGCCATGATATTTGAAACACATATATTGTGTTTGGAGCTTGACGATGGTGAAAGCTGAGAAGCATCGAGGGCAACGGTGCTGCTATTCAGCAGCATTGCTTCCATAGATACGAGTATCATTGATCTGAACCATGCAATATTTTTGGTGGGCCATTTCTTCCACTGGACATAGATCGGAGATTAAGGTGGACAAGGCAATCTCAACCACCAGATTTGACGTGCTGGTTGGTGGTCAAAGATTGATGTGATTAAAATTAAATGGGAGACTAAATAATAGCAACCGGCCGGTGAACATGGTACGTAGTACATCTACAGAGATACAGCAATCGATGGATATGCTACAAGCTTGAAATTCGAGACTGACCCCACAAAATTCAATCGGCCAGATCATCTAGGTTATTCATAATATCTTCATTCTTCTCCCACGTTTTAGACCGTTAACTGAAAAGATGGAAATTAAGTATATTAAAGATAATTGACGGGCCAGCTTAGAAGAGAAAATTAATGGCAAATTGGAAAAATAAAATTAGTTTAGCTCAAGGCATGCCAACAATCTAGGCTTGGTATTATGGTCAAATGACTTTGGAAATAAATGTCAAATTTTGCTCTTAGTCGATGACTTGCACGCTGCAATGTTGTACTTCTTTACATACTTAGCGTGCATGGGAAAAGTTTGAGGGTTTTTTTATTTTTATTTTTTTAGTACTGACTGAGTAAAGCTTGGCGGTCTGGCAAAGTTGTTTTCGGGATTAAGCAAGCCAAGAAGAAAATTACAGAGATGACGGTTTTTTGAATAAAGGCAAGGCAGCAATAAGAGACATTGGATTAGGAGTGGTGTCCGATGCCTGGCTTTATTGTTACATAATCATGTGAGCCATGTTTGAAAAGTCCCTGGCATATCTGGCAATTTGGCATATCAATATTATGCATATAGAGTTCATAAATAATTGGGTTTGTTATTTACACCATTTATTCATAAAGAACAAGTCATCTCTTGTTAAAATATAACTTTATCTATATAATGACACTTGACTCTTGGTATTATGTAACATAAATGATTTTTATTATTATTTAATTATGCATGACACCTCCGGCTAGATTGTTCAAATAATTTTAATGAAGAATTGTCTTTTAAACTCTACAAATATATTAATCTAAAAAGGTGTGCCTTTAAACTTTACAAACACAATGGTTTGAAGATGTGTACCTCTAAACTATATAGACATATTGGTCTAAAACGATGTTATATTATTTATAAATACCGGCTTCATGTTGACAAAAATTAATTAGAAACAATCTTTTGTTCTCTATAATTTTCTCTACAAACTCTCTGTTTACGTTTATTAGAAACAAAACAAAACTTTCTAATACACTTATAGAAGTTATTGTTTGTATGCTTAAGGCTTTGTTGTATTCTAAAAGTATATTGCTTTAACCCTGCAGCAAATATACTAAGGGCAATTAATACCTTAAAAATAATGATCTTCATGTCTCAAAGCCTATTGACATTACAATTGTAAAGTATTAATTTGCAATAGAGTCCAAGATTGTGGTGAATCAAGAACTTGAAAAGCTGGATTGTTTTGATGGCACAAATTTTGTACGTTGGAAAGACAAAATGATGTTCATGTTGACTACTTTAAAGATCTCCTACATTCTTGATCTGAATCTGCCTGAAACTCCTACATCTATATCCGAAGACAATGATCAGTTGAAGGTAAAACATAAGAAATGAGATGAAGATGAATTGTTGTGCAGATGTCACATCCTTAATAATCTATCAGATCGTTTATATGATCTTTTCACATCCAAAAAGGGAAGAAAATTAAAATTCTAAGAAGTGATAAAGGTGGAAACTATTTCTCCATGGGATTTTCTTTATTTTATGAAGAAAATGGAATCATATATCAAACTAGTGCACCATATGCACCCCAATAAAATGGCTTGGCATAAAGAAAAAATTGAACACTTATTGATATGCTTAACTCTATGTTAGTGCATGCTAAATTGCCTACTAGTTTGTGGGGGGGAGTTTTACTCATTGCTTGTCATATATATAATAAATTCCTTCTAGAAAATTAAAAGTTTCTCCATATAAATTTTGGAAGAAAAGAAAACCAAACTTAAAAATTATCTTAGAGTTTGGGGTTGTCTTGCCTTTCATAGAGTTCTAGATTCTAAAATAATAAATTTAGGACCTAGAGCTTTAAAGGGGAATTTTGCTGGCTAAGCTAAAACTTCAAAAGCATATAGAGTATTAGATTCAAGTTCTAATGTAATTATGGAACCTAAAGATGTTGAGTTTATTGAAATAAATTTAAAACGGATTCCAATTTAATTAGTGAATGAATCAATTATTTTGAAATTAAAATAAAGTCAACAAATAATGCAAGTTTTGATTCAAGTTATATAAATAATAATAATAAAAAAAAACAAATTGATCATTCTACTAAACTTAGAAGAAGCCAATGTGTTAGAAAGAAAAAAAAAAGAATTTACATCCAGATTATGTGTTTTCATAATCTATTATTTTCTTAGTTGAAGGCAATAGGACGGATGTGCTTAATAAGATACCAATCTCATTAATAGTTGAAGATGACCCTCAAGCATACAAAGAGACAATGGTATCTTGAGATGTTGCTTTTTGAAAAGAGACAGGTAATTATGAGATTGACTCATTATTATATAACAATACTTGGACTATTATTGATTTGCCTCGAAGTCCCAAGGCAATTGGATGTATATCAGTTTTCAAAAGAAAATATAATAGTGATGGATCAATTCAAACTTTTAAAGTGAGGTTAGTAGCCAAAGGCTTTAAACAAAAGGAAGGAATAGATTATTTTGATGCATATGCTCTAGTGGCTTGTATAAAATCTATAAGAACACTTTTGGCTTTATCATGAATCTATAATTTATATGTACATCGAATGGATGTTAAGACAACTTTTCTCAATGGTGAATTAGATAAGAAGATCTATATGGAACACCTAGAGGGTTTTGCTTTACTAGGAAATGAGCATAAAATCTGCAAATTAATTAAATCTCTGTATGGATTGAAACAAACACCTAAGCAATGGAATAAGAAATTTGATTATGTAATTTTATAATATGATTTTAAACATAATAGTGTTGCTAAATGTATTTATTCTAAATTTACAAATGATTTTGGTGTGATAATATGTCTTTATATGAATGACATGTTCATTATTAGTTTTAACATAACTGGTGTTAATGATACGAAAAAATATCTAACCTAAAAATTCAAAATGAAGGACTTAAATGAGGTAGATAGAATTTTAAGTATCAAAGTAAGAAAATATAGTAGGGGTTTTGATAGAAAATACCAAGAATATATATATCACTTTATGTTCTTTTATCAAGGAATTCAAATACGTGTTTCTAATCAATTAAAGAACTATCTAATGAATGTTAGTTTCTTAATCTTGTGTTGTTATATTATCTTTTACATTTAAAGTATTCAAGTTATTTGATTACTCAACAAGTTTTAAGTTGTTTTTTTCATATTAAAATACTATAAAAATCTCAATTCACTAATGGTATCCCCACATTTAAAAAGAAGTTGTCCCCGATTTGGTCAGGTACTGTCTTGACCATTAACTCTCCAAACATGATTGTTGCTGCACTAAAGAATTCATGTCATATAATGCTTGGCAATAGGTTCAATATCAGATTTTAGAAGGATGCTTGGATTAGGAGCATGCTGTTATCTTCTATCTTTCCTAAGTTGTACATAATTAATAGCTTCAAGCATGGGTTTTTTTTGTTGATATGGGTTGCTGGGATGCAGACATATGGAGATGGAATTTCATTTGGAGTAGGCCTTTAAGGCAGTGGGAATTTGAGCAATAAAGTAAGTTATTATGCATTCTGTACAATACTACTATCAACAAAAACAAGGATGATCAGCTTGTTTAGGCTCTAGATATTAAAGTGTTATTCTTAGTTAAAGGTTGTTCCCTCTTCTTAGATATAATTTTTTTTCCTAGTGATTAGCAATACAAAAGTGATATTTGGCACAACTCCTATATTCTAAAACATATGTTGTTAGCTTGGTCGGCCTTGAATGATAGGTTACTTATAAGGGTTCTCCTTGTGAGAAAGAAATTTATTCTTCAACATGAAGATCTTTGTCCTATTTATCACTCTAAATTTGTCACTCATTTGTTTTTGCATTGCCAAGATTCTTGGTCGCTGTGAAATAGCTTTGTGAATTGGTTGGATTTCACTTTGTGTATACCCTACTCTTTAGATGATCTTATACTTCTTTAGCGTGGTCTTACAAAAGGTAACCGACAAGACTTTAAAAGTAAAGTTTAGGATGAGATATGCTATTTCATTCTCTAGTATATTTGGTAAAGTAAGAATAAGGTTGTCTTTTAGGGCTATACTCCTAATTGAAATTATATCTGTCATCGTATTTTTCATCAAGTTAAAGGTTGGATTCAATCCTTTTGTAATTCTTTCATTCACACGGGTATGGATCTCTGGAGAAATCATGAGTGTATTTTTGGTTGGGATGTAGGAAGTTGATTCTTTTTATAAGTTTTGAGAGTTTGTTTCTTGTGTTTTCATTTGTTTTATTGCTTCATTCCTAGTATTTTGCTAGTTTCCATCTCTTTAACGACCAACTTCTTTTTTAAAGTATTAGACTTCATAAAAAGAAAAAATAAAGTTATCTTTAGATCAATGTTTCCACATCATATATGAAATAAATTCGATACATAATATAATAAGATCATAATTCTAAACTGCTAGATTTAATACATAACACAATTTACTAAAGAGGCAATAAATTATGAATTTTAAGGAATTAAAAAATGTTTACACCGTCTACCACTTGCTAATAGTATTGGATACTTCTTTTTATTTAAAGTAGACCCCTTCATCATATCTTAAATATAAATATTTTAGTTAAAATAGTTTGGGTTGCACTTGCCCTTATTCTTAGTTGCTGCTTGGATTTTCCTTTTTAAAATAAAATTAAAAAAAAAATGCTCGAGGAATCAAGGAGGTAATTATAGTGTACCACATGCATGCTAATTTAAGTGCCAGCAAAATTGTACTAAAATTTGCCAGACTAACAGAAACGGTTGTCGAATTGAAAAATCAAACCTGAGATTGAGAATATGTAGAGTTTAGACAGTAATCATGAGCTAGTCGTTGTAGACTTTACTGCTTTTCAAAGTATATATACTGTCATTAGTTCATAATTAGCCAAGCTTAATAATATCACTAACATGGCATAACATATTCTGTTAAAAGTTTCCTTAATTTGCATCGTGATTTACACAGAATTCCTGAATCATATGAGTTGGCATTTACATCAATAAATATTTTGTTTCATGTTTTATAAATGTTTTTAAAAATATTTAATATTTAATATTTTTTTATATTTTTATTTATTTTAAATTAATATATTTTTAGTATTTTCAAATTATTTTGATGATATGGTATTAAAAATAATTTTTTTAAAATAAAAAATATTATTGATATACATTTTAATATAAAAAATTATTTGAAAAACAACTACAATTACATTGACAAACAGAACCATATTACACGCCACTTACACACATGACCCTGCAGATTCAAATGATAAAAAACAAATTGAAAGTTGAAACTCTTCATTGAGCATTATTGGGAATGTATATATAATTATGCAATTGATAATTAATAATATACAATTGAGATTATTATAGGAAAGAAAAGTAATAAAATTCTAAAGTAAAAACATCCTAGGTACCATCCACATTAAATATATATGACCATGATTGTAAATATTATGTTATCCATGTGGTCTTGTCCTTCATCTGTGACCTAAAGCCTATTATTGTGGGGCTTGAACATTCTAGTGCAGGAATAGAACACAACTGTTATTGTTTGCCCCATAGTAATATCCTTCCTAGGAATCTGTTTTGTCTAAAAAAATCTATTGCCCTTTACATATTTACAGTCCTTGCACACATGAATGTCTTAAAAATCTTCAGCCTTCTACAATATTTACAATCCTTGCACACATAAATCTAATTAGATTTTAGAGACTATTATTGTAGATCAGCTTAATTTTATTTTTATTGTATTGGAATTTTAATGTAAAAATATTCAACAGTTCAGAGTTTATAACTTTTATATTGTAAAAATAATTTCTAGAACTTTTAAATTAATATTTTTTTTGTTTTTTCAGATCATTTTAATGTGTTGATATCAAAAATAATTTAAAAAAAACAAAAAAAAAACATCATTTTAATTCATTTTCAATTAAACAACATTTTAAAAATTAATCACAACCAAAACTCCAAACATATCGCCAAAGTCATACTCCACCACTATCCTAAACCATCATTACATTTGACACATGCTATCGTGAGACTTACATTAGCTCCTTACAAAACAGATAGTCCCTACTTATGAGAGTGTGACTGCCGACTCAACTTGCTCCTTTCAGCAGCAGTAGTGAAATGCTTTAACCTAATCCACTTTCTCCTTGCAAATTGTAGGAGCTAGCAATGGGTTCTGTCCCTCACCTGTCTGCTCAGAGGAGAATTCATTGCGCATCGTTGTCCATTGATGAAACAACAAGTGGTGGCTAGAAGCTAGTATTCTCCAGGCTTTAATGGGAAAAACACTCCTAGAATTCACATCCCATCAATCATTTCAAAGTCTCTACCTGCTGCAACTATTCTTTCTTCATTCATGGCAGGTTTTGAGGACCCTTTGAATCGTTTCCAGGATCATGTGGCCTTGAAACATCCTCCATTCTCTCTCTCGAATTAACACCTAGAACATTTCTAGGCGGGCAAGGGTCCAATATGGACATCTATATATCTCCCATTTAAGTTCATGAAGATAATAATTTGAGAAGGAGATCCCATTTTTAAATACGTAGTCAAAGAGTATGGTCAAATTCCATTGCAAAGCATGCATTTAAAGCCTTTGATCTGATAGATGGAGGGGAAATGGGTAGGACCTGTAATCTGTAGGAGAAAGTAAAATGTAGTGGGAGCCACTTGGATGTGGAAGATAAGAGCCATTTTGGAGTTAAATGCTTCGTCCCCGACGACTTGACTCTTCTTCTCTTGGCCTAAAGTTTAGTCATTACTTGGTTGTGAAGGGAATAGATAGCCCACCGCTTGCCAGCTTACTTCACCTTACTCGGGACCCCTTGCCAATACCCCATTATTACATCCCCTAAGAATTGAGTTCTAGACAGAGATGGGTGACCCTTTCTCACATAATTCTTAAGGTTGTTTTGTTCATCGCTTGAGTTTGTCAAGACACTAATATTGCTCCTACTTGAGTGACTAAAATGAAGGATTTTGTTTTCCTTTTAATATCATCAGGTTTGAGTTCTAAAATTGTTAATATTAATGATTATTAAAGACTTATTTGGTTATTAATTTTAATTAAAATTTGTAAAATTTAGTTGAAATACTTCATAAACTGACCCAAACACTTATTGTAAATTTAAAAAGACAAAGAAGAAGAAAACCTAGGAGGCAAGGAAGAGGGTGGAGTTTCTGATAATAATTTGGAGTTATCGCAGACAGACATTCGAGGGGGAGGGGGGGAGGGGTGTGGGGGTCACGTGCTTCAACTCCTCATAACCTAGACAGCTGCCCAACAAGCCAATCCTCCACACATAATTTCTACCTGCCTTTATCCTCCAATATGCCGCCACGTCTCACTCAGGTGGATCCACCCAACGTGATAATGTGCTCATATTGACAAGGACTGAACAAGAGAAACTTGAGGAACAGCTGAATTTGTGTTTCGGAGGACCTCCCATGTTATTCACTATCACTGCTACTCCTAGTTTACTGCTTCGGCTTGTTCATGATTTTTCCAATGGCCTTGCTCGTGAAAAATAAAAAAAAAAAAAAAAACGAAGTTTCTAGCGATGTATATGGTTTTTTGAGAGCCCATCTGGTCAATGCATTAATCATCTTGAACAAGAATGAATCCATCATACTAAAAAAAAAAAAAAAAAAAACTTATAATTTGGGCATTTTTAAGGCTCCATGAATCACATAAAGCAATCTTATTAATCCTAGGTCAGACAACAATCCAGTCAAAAAAAAAAAAATGGATCATCATGTTATTGGTTTTATAAGTAAGGTTATAAGTCACGGTATTGGATCAATTATAATATTATAATAATATACAAATATATTTTATAGCATATAAAACATGAACAAAAAAGAATGAAGTGATTTTAGAAAGAGATACGAAGTTACAAGTTATGATTATTATTATTTTTTATTGATTTTTGGAGTGATTTTTTTTTAAGTGAATTTGTGACGTTTCGGAGTTATTAGGTAGTTTATATAGGGTTTTATGTGTTTTATGGGCAAAAATAAATAAATAAATCCTATGTAGGATTGAGTTTTTTTATTAAGTCCAAGCACATGACATGATACTTTTTAATTTAAATTTAAGAGTTTTTAAGAAAAAACAATTAATTAATTAATTAATTTATAATATATATATATATATATATTAAATTAATTAAGAAGATACTTTAAATATTATTTAATTTTTATTTTGTTTTCGAATAAGAGTATAACAATTTTTTTATAATATTAATAATAGTTTAATAGCTTATCATTTATTTTTTTAAAAATTTTATCTATTGTTTTTCTAATAGCTTATATTTATATTGTCATTTAATTAAATAAATATTATTTTAATAAAAATGATATTATTATACCCAACTAGATTCATGAGGCAAGAATTTAACAAGTTTGGTCAAATATCATCTCCAAACTTAAAAAAAAATCATATACACTAAATTTCAAGTTTATAATTTTATTTTTAAATACAAAATACGATAATAACTTTTTCACATATTTTTTACCATAAAAAAAAGTGTCCGAAAATCAAAGTTTCAACCTTTGTACACACTAAAAACTGGAAAAAGGAGCCCCAATTGTTCCATGTATTAACGAACTTGAACAATGATGGATCCATCGTATTAAATATAAATAAAAATATAATATTCTAGCCATTTAATTTTCAAGAGCCCCGTGAAGCTCATAATCATTTCCCAACTGCCCTGCGACCTCTCAATCAATGTTACTAAAAATGACTTATGACAATGACTGGATTAAGCTACAAAACTAGAGTTGTTGGTTAAACCAATAAATTATTAACTGCCCATAAAGTTGTCGAAAAACAGTGATCTAAATAATATAATCTGATATCAATTGAATTGTTTGTAAATCACTGATTATGTTATTTAAAAAAAAAGTTTAATATAGAAATGTAAAAATTAAATGAATATATTAATTGCATTTCTAGAATTTAGATTATAAATGTGTTGAAAAAACATGAATAAGCATTATTGAATAAAATTGCATAAGCAATATTTAAACTAAATTATTAAGAACACTTACTTGTTAAAGTATATATAGTCTGATTTAGATGATGATATTTTAATGATCAATCATTTATCTTTAAAGTTTTATAACTAATTTCATGGCATAAACAAAATGATTAAAATCAACCTTATAGAATTCCAGCAATAACACCTTGACTAGTACTCTAGGTAATATGACTCAAAATTTATCTGTAATATAACATAGCCTAAGCTTTAGAGTAGAAGAAAAGACAAAGGAAAAACAAAAGTATAAACTAGAGAAAAGTAATCTAAAAACTTTGATTACCAAAATTCATTTATGTCATTTGTCTGTCTTAATTACTCGTCATAAAAAAAAAAGACCAACCTGATAATTTTTTGCTTTAAAATATAATGTTTTTTTAACTTAAATAAATGAAAAATCAGTTTAAGAAAGACGACTGTTTAAAATTGTTTATTTATGGTCTAGAAAAAAATATTTATGGACCTAAAAAGTTATTCATGGGTTGGTCAAAAAATAATATTTATGAGTAGAAAACTCATAATTCAAGGCTCAAGCCCAATCAAACTTGCTCATGTTTTAAACTCAAAGTCCATTTTACTTCAGGTTTCTTTCTTCTAAAAACTTTGATACCCTAAAAGACTCATTTTTTATTATTATTTTTACTTCTTATTATATTTCTTAATATAAATAAAGGGTATTAGTTTAACAAATATACCATTTAAGGGTTATTTGAGATTAATTTATCATTCATCTATAATTTTTAATCATGTTGAAGTTATATGTTGCAGAGCTTTTGTTGGAGAATAATTTTTAACAAGTGAGGTTTTTTTTCATTAACCATGTTTATACATGATAAATCTATTTTTAAATGACTTAAAAAACTCTTATGAGCCTTCTTCTTTGGGCACGCTCAAGAGAATGAGCATGCCCTAAGTGGAGGCTTAACAATGTGCCAAGTTGTAGGCACACTAAGCTCAGCAGTATCCTAAACCCTTTCACGCCTAAGGGAATGACTATTCTCTTTTGTAATGTGTAAAGCATCGGGCACACTGGGTCTAGTGTTATCCAAACCTAGACGTGATTAGGTTTGGTAGTATGTCAATCCCTGACATGTTGTGTCTAGTGTTAGCCACACCCAAACACTATTTGGCTTGACAGTGTGCCAAGCCTCGGTCATGCTAGACTCAGTAGTATGCAAAGCCCTTGGCACACCCAAAAGAATGATCATTCTTTTGAGAGCATGCCTTAAGGAATGATCATCCTCCCTTGACATGCCCAAGGGAATGAGCTAATGTGGCTCTGGAATACATGTTAAACTCAAGGCACTTGGATTTGACAGTCAACCATGCCCAAAACTACATGGCTTTGGCAAACATGTAAGATCCTAAGTACTTAGACTTAACAGTTAACCAAGTCCAAGGTAACGACCATTCTTTATTGGGCATGGCCAAAGGAACGATCATCCTCCCTTGGCACGCCTAAAAGAATGAGGTGATGTGGATTTCAAAAACATGTCAGATCTAAGGCACTTTGACTTGGTAATAAACCAAGTCCAAGATAACGACCATCTTTCCCTGGCACTCCCAAAGGAATGACCAACCCCCCTTAGATCTAACCTTAGGGAAGAACTCAGCCTCAATAGATTTACTTACATTTGAGGTCTTGGACTCTAATCTCCCTACACCTTTTAAGTATATAGAAGTCCTCCAATGACCCATCATATTCTTATAAAATATTAATATAGATGTAAGGGGTATTTATCCCTCATTAAATGCTATCAGTATAAGATCACACATTTTAGGTGTATATAAGTTCTTTAATGACCCATTATATTTCCATCAAACATTAATATAGATGTAAGATATATTATCTCACATTAAACACTATCAGGGTAAGATTCTCCTTCAAACTCTTCTCCTTACAAAAAAAAAAAAAAACAAGACTCATTAGCTATAAATACATCATGAGACAATAAAACCTTCAAAATAAAGATTCACAATCTTCATTCCTTACTACATATATATTTTCAAAGCATCTTTTTCTAGAATATTCTTGTATTTTTATCTCTCTAAAAAAATACTTATTTAAGTATCGAAAAGTCTTCACCTCCACCTTAGCTTACCACGTAGGTACTAGCCATAAATAACCTTAATCTACCAAGCCTCAAGTATAAGATATTAACTACCTTAGCTAGGGAGAATAGATGAGATTGCTAGAACCTATTGATTAAATGATTATTCAACCTGGGAGCCCTATTCCTAGGATGGTTGAATTTTGAGGACTTCATCAATAAATAAATCAATTGATGATATATATATATATAACAAAAGGTGAAACGTAAGTGGTAGAATACTAAGTTTGAATCTCATAGATTACAATTTTTTATTATTGTTTTTTTTTTTATAAAAAAAAACCAAGACAATACGTGACTTTACTGGTCCAATTGTTCTCATTTCTCAGGTCTAATAATATCCTTTGGAAATTCGATTCATAACATCAATTAGGATAGGTCAAATAGTCATATAATCAAAATTTTTTACTAGCTCGAATTAAGTTTAAGAATAATAATCCTCTTAACGGACATTAATATTGTCCACTTTAGACAGTTGAGAATAATTAGGGGGCTCAATCTATCGGTTAGCCAACCTTATATATATATATATATATATGGTCATGTACAAAGTAATGGTGGAGATTACAACATAAGAGTATACCTATAATATTTCCTATATAGGTACTTTCTATAATATACCCCCTCAAGTTAAGGGTAAACGATCAACCTGAAGCTTGAAATGAAATACAATAAACAAAGCAGTAAGAAGTGGCTTCGTAAAAACATCGGCAAGTCGATAATGAGAGGAAATAAAATGAATTTGAATCTCCTTCTTTGCAACTCTATCTCTGACAAAATGATAATCAACCTTAACATGTTTTGTGTGAGTATGAAAAACAGAATTTGCAAATAAATAAGTGGCACCAAGGTTATCACATCAAATGATAGGAGCAAAAATAGACAGAATCTGAATATCTGTTAATAAATACTGAAGCCATGTAACCTTAGCAGTGTCATCGGCTAAGGCTTTGTACTCAGCTTTAGTAGAGGAGCGAGTAATTGTACGTTGCTTACCTGATTTCTATGAAATTGGTGTCTGATCAAAAAATACAAGATAACCACCCATAGATTTTCTATCATCAATTCTACTTGCCCAATCTGCATCTGTAAAGTGATGTAATGCAAATGAAGAACTACGAGTAATATGTAGGCCATGTGTTGTTGTACCTTTAAGATAACACAAAATGCATTTAACGGTAGCCCAATGAGAATTTATAGGAGCAGGCATAAACTGACAAACTCTATTAACAACAAAGCAAATATATGGTCTCATAAAAATGAGATATTGAAGAGCACCTATAATTTGACAAAAACGTGTAGCATTAGAAAACAAAGGATCGAGCAGTATGATAGTTTTAGATGTAGAGATAAGAGTATCAACAGGTTTGCAAGATGTTATACTAACCTAAGTGAGGATGTCAAGTGTGTATTTATGTTGTCATAGCATAAGACCCATACTAGTAGATTGAACCTTGGTACCAAAAAATAATGAACAGTGCCCAAGTCACGAAACTTAAATTATGAGCTCAGTAACTGGATGAGGTGTTGAAGTATAAGAGAATTGCTACCCGTAAGTAAAATATCATCATCATAGACCAAAAGATAACAAATATTAGTACCAAAAAAGAAGATAAATAATAAGGTATCCACCTTAGAGGCGCAAAAACCAACTAATAGCAAAAAGTCATTCAGATGAGTATACCAAGTCTGTGAAGCCTGTTTTAAACCATATAAAGACTTATGTAATCTACACACATGAGAGGGGAGAGTCAAATAAACAAACCTAAAGGTTCTTTCATGTAGACCTCTTCGTTAAGAACGCCATTGAGAAAGGCATTATGAATATCAAGCTGATGAATTTTCTAATCACACGAAACCACAATTAAGAAGACTAATCTGACGATCGCCTGTTTAATAACAGGACTTAAGGTTTTAGAGTAATCAATACCTTTTTACTAAGTGAAACCTCTAACAACTAGACGCACCTTAGACCTCTCAATGCTACTATCAAATGTTTAATCATGTACACCAACCAACTACCAACAACATTCATCGAAGGGTGAAACGGCACCAAGGTCCAAGTTATGTTAGCGTGTAAGGCTTAAATTTCCTCATGTATAACACTATGTCATGCCTCATACCTGTTAAAATCATTAAAGTAAGCGGCTCATAAGTAGGAGGAGAAACTACCCGATTGAAGGAGGCAGCAAAAGCAGTGGTAGTTGCTATGGACAGTGTTTTCTTGGGTTTTCTAGGACGAAGGACTATGTGATGTTGATGAGTTGCTGCGCGTGGAGAAAAAGAGCATGTATCATAAAGTTGCTACAGAGGATACGAAGAAAGGTCTACACAGAGCTGTAATCTGGCTGGAGAATCGGTGGAGAGATTGGTCTATATAGCAGATACCGGCAAATCTACTATAGAATTGGGTTGTTTTACAGCGTCAGACTTGAAAGCATGAACATCTATTTATGGAGAACTTGTTCTTGCATAATAATCATTGGAAAAAATAGCAAATTATGACAGTATAGCAGGGTTGGACGATGATGAAGTGGTTATAGAATATGTGGGCAAGTGCACAATATGTTAGGGTGCTATAGAAGGCAGAGCAGGGGTGCTGTTTGGGCAGGTTTGTAAAATGGTAGGCTTAAAGAGTTGAGGAGGATTCAAGGGTGGGAGGTGTGTAGGTTGTGTGGAGGGTAGTGGTGAATATGTTATCTGTTTAGAATTCGTAAAAAGAAAGACATTTTATAAAAGCGAACATGACAGGAGATATAAATACAATGAGATATTAAATCAAGACAACGATAACCAAGATGGGATGATCTATATCCTAAGAACAAATATAGAAAGGAACAAAAATCCAATTTGTGAGCATGGTATGGATGCAAAAAAGGAAAACAAAGACATCTAAAAGTACACGAAAAATTATAATCAGGAGTACGACGAAACAGACACTCAAACGGAGATGTATTTTGAAGAACAAAAATAGGCATACGATTAAAAAAATATACTAATGATTTAAAAACGTAGTTCTAAAATCATAATGGTGCATTACATTAGCCTAAACAGGTGAGGCCAATTTGAACAATATGCCAATGACGATACTCAACAGTGTTATTTTGTTCATGAGCATGAGGACAGATTAACTGATGATGAATACCAATGGTCTGAAAGAATTTATTTGCCTTATGATATTCACTACCCCAATCAGTTTGAATAGATTTAATTTTAAGTGAAAAATGACGTTCAACAAGTGTTTGAAAACAATGAAAGATGGAAAACACATCAGATTTGGCAAAAACCAGATAATAGCATACATGTTTGGTATGTGCATCGATAAATGTAACAAAGTAATGAAAGACATTAGAAGAAAACATAGAGGCGGGACCCCAAACATCACTAAATATTAAATCAAGTAGGACAATAATTTGTGACCCATAGATCGCAACGATGGATGCGACGATTTGTCTAATTGACAAGCTTGACACTGAGCAAGAGAACATCTATAAGTACATACAATTTTATTGCTGGAAACTAAAAAATTTAAAATACAAGGGGTTGGATGACCCAAACGACGATGTCACAAGTCAGCAGTCACGAAGATGCAAGAAGACTAAAAAGCTTAAGGAATTGACGTGGCAGAAGACTTGGAGAGGACATAAAGACCATCATTACTCTAACCGAAAAGGAGAACTTCCTTGGTGATGAGATCCTTGACATAAAACATAGAAACATGAAATTCAAAATAAACATGATTATCATAATAGAATTTATGAACAGATAATAACGGTGTGGTAATATGAAGCATATGAAGAACATTAGATAATGTAAAAATGTGTTTTAGGAAATGTAACGTAGTATGCCCAATATGTGATATGTCAAGACCCTTACTGTCACCAAAATGTAAATAATCATTACTTAGGTTGTAGAATCAGTTAAACTTGCAAGATCAAATGTGACGTATTGATTCAAGCTGGTGTCGGGGAAACAATTCGCAGCAGAAACATTCTCAACAATAAGGTGAGTAGAGGGCCGCTGGGTACAGCTGCAAAATTAGGAACAATAGGGAGTTATGTGACCAAAATTAAAGCACAATTGGCAACGAACATGTTGTTGTCTAGACCACTAGCCAACCCTTATGTTGCATTTGTTTTGCTGCCAATTGTTTGGCCTCCAGTCAGCAACAGATTGGCTCATGTTCTAGTGATTGTAACAATTTTTATTGGGACACCAATTGCCATGAGAACGACCCCTGTTACACCTTGAGTTGTAATGAGATATAGCAAGATGAGCAGAGAGATGTGGTGTTAGCAGCAGTGGTGGTAGCGGCAAAAGAGATGAAGATGGCAGAAATGGGGTGGCATCCATGGAATGAAGGGAGTTCTTGTGCAAAAATTCATGGGTAAAAAGATGGATATGAAGATTAATTAGTATATAACAGTAGTTTTGCCTTGGTTATAAAACTCGTTACCAAGTCTTTGAACTCACTAGGAAGGCCACAAAACACATATAGATTGAAGTCTTTAAGGGACATGGGGCGACCAACAGCAGCCAATTCATCAAATAATGATTTAGCTTGTTGTATATACATATATATACTAACCGATGAGTCACCTTGCCGAAGATCTTGAAAGGAACCATGGAGTTGTATGATGCGAGAATTAGACGGAGACACAAGAGCTTTCTCAAGAGTGCGACAAACACATTGCGAGGTATGACAATCTATCACAAGATGCAACACATCTATGAAGAGAGAGGAGAGTAATACACTCAAAACAAGTTGATCATATTGCTTCCAATAAAGAACTAATTGTAGAGGAAGAACTAGCAGAACTATCAAAAACATGAGCTGGAGGACACGACACTAAGCCGTCAACGAAGTGAGAAACACCTTGACCAAGAAGATAGGGCTTCATCTGCATTCGTCAATAAAGATAATTTGCGTTCATAAGTTTCACTGAAACAACTTGGTGTGTGTTTGATAGAGCAACGATAGCTGGAGTTTGTGTTTCCATAATGTGCAGAGGAACGATAGAAACTTGTGAGGAGGAGTCATTGATGTGCTCTGCAAGTGAAGGCTATTATTGTGGAGGAAGGACACCACCAGCAACAGCTTGTAGATGGTTGGTCGGCTGGGCTATACCACCGATGTTGAGAGAGAAGTCGGCAACAGTAGCAGTAGAGTCCATTTAGGAGAGGAAGATAAAAGGTTGGTTGCAAGGGGGGAGAGAGAGAGAAAGAGAGAAGAGTTTTGATAGTAAAAGGCTTTGATACCAAATTAAGAATAATTAGGAGACTTAACCTATTGGTTAGCCAACTTTTTCTATATGTAAGGCAATGTACAATAGTAATGGTGGAGATTACAACATAAGAGTATGCCTATAATATTTTCTATATAGATATATTCTATAATATAGAACATATGCTTAATCTTTAATAAAATCAGATTTTGTAAGATAATAAATAAATAAAATGAAAATGGATAAGTATCCTTTTAGGGTTTTAAACGAATCTTATCATCTTGCCATGCGCGACGTCAAACTTGAAGAAATGTGGATTCCTCATAATAAATAGTAAACATACATTCAATCTGGACATTCTTGAGAGCTACATGGATCATGTGGAGGGTGAGCCTCCTGTGTCACGAACATTAAAGCAATGGCATATAATTATGTCGAAGATTGATTGGATTAATTCTCGGATTTTCTCATAATCTAAGATTAAACGGGAAACGTAAGGCTTAAACTCGATTTGGTTCAGATATTATATGATTCTGTTTTGTCTACTAGAGCTGAACCTGGTACAAACAAGTCTCGATCCCTTACCAAAACTAGCCTTGTCTTTCCATTGGAATCTCCATAATCTGCACCCAGTTCATGGGATCTAATGAACTTATTATCTAATCATTATAATCAAGTCGACTTGTCTCCTCAGATTGTATGAACCATCGAAATTGTGGTATCTTTTGACTTATGGATACCCTTTTGTTTTCTGATTACTTGTTTGTGTTAATTAATTTTGGGAGGGAAGGGGGGCTTGGGATTTTAGCAGAAAGGAGCTTTAAGTCTAGGCAGTGAAGATGCTTCACACGCTATAAAAGCTAGGGAGAAAAAAAAGATGGTCCACCAACAGTAGACAAAGTGTGCGCTTGCTTTGATTTTTAAACAATTGGATAGCTAGCAAAGTCAGATTTTCTTGTGTCTTAGGAAATTAACAAATCCAAAATTCATGATTGTTGTTGGAGCTTTTGGACAATATATACAGAGTTGAGAGTTGAAATATCTGGTAGCAAAAAGAGAGTGAAAAAAGAATATTGGAAAATACTTTCTTTTCCTTTACACGTGAGTCGCCCTTTTCCCTTTTCCCTCTTTTTTTGTTTTTTTTTTTTTCATGGTGGTGTATTAAAGTTGGATATATGTGACTTTATTGCTGCAAGCAATATGAGACTTTGCAAATGCCTGGCTATAAAAGTGGAGCTTTTGTGCCTTGCATCCTTCAATCTTTTTCAGGTAAATTACTAAAACTTCCCTGAAGTTTGGTCTGATCTACATTCGCATCCTTGTTTTTATTTTTTATTTACTAAACCAAACAGTTACATCCAGCTTGATATATTTATTACTTAAATGTTAACATAGTCAAAATTTTGAGTTGAAAGGTTACATCCTAATGTCCTAAACAACCCTAAACTTCACCCTTCTTTTGTCTTTTCTTATTATCTCTCCTTTCGTGTGGAATGCGTTTTTTAATATTTTCTTATAATGGCTTGAAATAACATTTATTTAAAGATTTAATGCAATGTATTATGACCTGAATAACTGAGTGCTCATCTCATATATATATATAAAGGAAAACGAAGTGGTGTAGTAAATGTTGAGTAGGCTAAACATCAGGGAGTAACTAAATAGGAAATTTATATGTAGTTATTTCAGCCATTTTATTCTGAGTGAACGGCTCATAAAATTAGTGACTTGTATGGTTAGGGATGAAAATGATTGATTTAGAAAAGACAGTGAAGTTAATATTTGGAGCTGCAGTTAAACAAAAAGTTTACAAATTTTTAAAATTTTATTTTTGTTTTAAATTAATTTTTTGAGTTTTTAGATAGATTTGATGTGTTTATATCAAAATAATAATTTTTAAAAAAACAACCTTCACCGACACTGAACAAAACATCCTCGAGTTTAAGGGAGGTTTTGGCAATCTACCCCTTTATTTCCAACTAAACATGGCATGTGAGTTTTAACGAGGAAGAAACAGGAAAGATTAAAGAAAAAACCAAAGCTGACGACAAATCCTTTTCGAGTATTTTAAGTCCATGGTTTTGGGATTTTAAAGAATGATGAACACATAGTAGAATTCAGAAAATAGAGCTAGTGCATGCCAAAAGTATCATTGAAGTTTTTGCATCAATCCAATCCAAGTTTTTTTTTCATTTTCTTTCCACTAGCTTTTGCCTCCTTTTTTCCCCCATGACACGAATGGATTGGATAGATTGTGGCAGACATCGAGAAGCCCACACGAAGTGGCATTCAAGATTTTCATAAGAAGAAAAAGGAAGAAGAAGATGAGATTCCTGGCAAAGTCAACATAGAAGAATTCCTTAGTGGATTCTCGCACTGGAATTGCATATCTTTTACAGTTTTTGATTGCATTTAGGATCAAACGTTCAATTATATACTTTTGAATAAAAATTGAGAAGAATTGGATTAGCATTTGTAACTTCATATGTAAGAGACACGCAATTCTGTAGATTCTTGCAATCCACCCATGAAAGTATATATTTCTATCACAAACTTTTACCACAAAGTGATTAATGCTGACGCATCATTGTAATATACACACAGTGATTAAAATACTTTTTGCTAAGAAATATATCAAAATAATTTTTTTATTTTAAAAAAAATATTTTTTATCAATATATTAAAATAATCTAAAAATATATATAAAACAATAAATTTTAGAAAACCTCTATGCTCAACTAGACTCATGAGGGTTAAGGATGTGTTTAGGGAATGCGCCTGTTTTGATGTAATGATGTAAAAAATAATTTTTAAAAAATAAAAAAAAATTTATTTTAATATATTTCTAAAAAAAATATTTTAAATCTTATTATAATATCATACACATTCTAGTAAGTAACTCAGAGTCACAAGGGTTTGCATACTATTTAAATTCTTATGCATTGCGATAGCAAGTTAAAAAAGAAAAGAAGATGATGATTAAATCTCCGAGCAGCCCAGCCCAATCCAAGAATACTGTCTAGTCTACATTCTTGAAAATGTGATTAAATCTGCCAATCCAACTATTCATTTAAACTCTTGTTAATTTTGTAGTCGAAACTTGAGATAGAATGAACTTAGCCTGGAGTAGCACAGCCCAATCCAAAACTCTGCCTTGACCCAAGAAACCATGAATTACCATATAATAGACCTAGGAGTACAAGAGGCATTGAAAAAAAAAGCTTGAGATCACTAGTTACAATGGACTGACGATATTGTATAGGTGGTGGGAAAAAAAAGGAAGAATACAAGAATGAATAAAAACAATATCTCATACAAAAAAAAGTGTGAATGTCTCATATTTATAGCTATCAAACCTATGCTTATAAGATAAATAAATACAAATCTTAAATTTCATAAATTAATATAAGATTACAATAGTGAATATGAAAACTAAATATATTCTAAAATTATTTAACAAAGAAAAATATAAAATTCCTCAAAAAATTTAGGATACAAATTATTATTTTTTTTGTTTGATATTTATAACATTTTATATTCAAGAAACAAAGGATAGTCAAATTGAATCTAAATGGATAAGGAGGGGGGGGAATAAAATCCCGGAACAAGATATATTATAAAAATTGACTTTTAACTATGAGTTATTAATGAAAAACAATATAATTCAAACTTTTTTTTCATTATTAACTTTAAAAAAATAATAAGAACCAACAAACATCACCAAATGATTCATTACAAGTGTTGATTGAGTAATTACAAGGCCAAAAAAACATAAAAACTAAAAAGACAATCAATGAGCTTATTCGGAATATTTAGGCCAAGTCAAGGTTCAAGACTGTTAGCATAGGCAGTAGTTGTTATTGATAGAAATACAGCTGAAATAGGAGTGTAATTATAGGATAAGTATTTTCCTATACTTTAGGCCTAAATTATAGGAATGTGATGTAAATCAGGATTGATGTAAATCAGGATTCCTTCCTATTTAAGAAACAGGACTCTCATATAAAGAAGGCATTCAGCCAATTTGACATGGTATCAGAGCTATACCTTTGAATTTGTATTCCAAAATCAGGTTCTTTCTTGTTGTTCTCGGTTTCTGGATTATTCTGGATCAGTCCTAGATACATAGGACTCTTGGTCTCCTAGCTCTTTGCAATCAGTCCTAGATACAGAGAACTCTTAATTTCTTGGTTCTTTTGGTTTGGTTCTTGGTTGTCAGCTGAGGTTTGTATTCTCCTTGTTTTGTGATTTTTTGTGTATCACTACAAAGATGTCAAACAATTCTGATCTGTTTGGTGTCCGATTTACTGGGAAGAATTATTCTACTTGGGAATTTCAGTTTCAAGTATTCGTCACAGGAAAAGAATTGTGGGGTCGTGTGGATGGGAGTGATCCAGCCCCTACTGATGCTACAAAACAGTCTTTATGGAAGGTCAATGACGCTCGGATAATGTCCTGGATACTAGGGTCAGTTGACCCCCTCGTTATTCTTAATCTGAGACCATACAAAATAGCAAGAACCATGTGGGAATATCTGAAGAAGGTTTACTATCAAGATAACAATGCTAGACGTTTTCAATTAGAAAACGACATCTCTAATTATTCTCAAGGCAATCTTTCTATTCAAGAGTATTATTCTGGTTTTCAGAACCTATGGGTAAAATATACTGATATCATTTATGCCCAGATTCCAGCAGAATCCATCTTGGTTATTCAGAAGGTGCATGAGCAGAGCAAGCGTGATCAATTTCTCATGAAATTAAGATCTGAATTTGAGATTACTCGCTCGAATTTGATGAACCAAGCTCCCTTGCCTTCCTTGGATGTTTGTTTTGGGGAATTATTGTAGGAAGAACAGCGAATCCTTACACAAAGTACTCTAAAGCAGGACAACCCAGCTGCAGTTGCTTTTGCTGCCCAGGGAAGAGGTAGAGGCCGGAATATGGGCAATGTTCAGTGTTATAGCTGCAAGGAATATGGCCACATTGCTAACAATTATAGAAAGAAGTTCTGCAATTACTGCAAACAGCAAGGGCATATTATCAAGGAGTGTCCCACTCGTCCTCAAAACCGGAAAATACAGGCCTTTCCAGCGGTGGTATCTGAAAGCTCATCTGTGACAGTCGCTACCAATTCTCTTACTCCAGAAATGATGCAGCAAATGATCATTACAGCCCTCTCGGTCCTAGGGCTACAAGGTAATACTTCCAATTCACAACTTTGGCTTGCTGATTTCGCTGCTTCAAATCATATGACCAACTCATCTAGTATGCTTAAGAATGTGCGAGAGTATCATGGTTCATCACAGATTCAAGTTGCTAATAGTGGTCATATACCATCACTAAAATTGGAGATATTGATCCTACCTTCACGAATATTTTTGTATCACTGGAACTGTTTACTAACCTTATTTCAGTTGGTCAACTGGTGGATGATAACTGTGATATGCATTTTTCTCGTAATGGTTGTCTTGTGCAGGATCAGGTGTCGGGGAAAGTAATTGCAAAGGGGCCTAAAGTTGGACGCTTATTTCCGCTGCATTTTTCCATTCCTAGTTGTCTTTCTTTTGCATGCTTAAATGTTCTAAATAAAAGTGAAGTCTGGCATAAACGTTTAGGCCATCCAAATTCTGTTGTTTTATCGCGATTGTTGAATTCTGGTTTGTTGGGAAATAAAGATAAATTTTCTTCTTTCAATGCTTTGATTGATTGTTCAACTTGTAAGTTAGGTAAGAGTAAAACTCTTCCTTTTCCTTCTCATGGTAGTCGTGCCATAAAATGTTTTGATATTATTCATAGTGATGTTTGGGGACCTTCACCGATACTTTCTCATGCTCATTCCAAGTACTTTGTAACTTTTATTGATGATTATAGTAGGTTTACTTGGGTATACTTCCTACGTTCCAAATCTGAGGTTCTTTCCGTCTTTAAGACATTTCTTGCCTATGTTGAAAACCAATTTTATACTGGTATTAAGGTATTAAAATTTGATTCGGGTGGGGAATATATGTCACGTGACTTTCATGATTTGTTACTACAAAAGGGCATTATTTCACATCGTTCTTGTCCATATACACCTCAACAAAATGGAGTTGCTGAGCGTAAGAATCGATATTTGTTGGATGTCACTAGAACCTTATTGCTTCCTTGTCTGTTCCCTCTAAATTCTTGGTTGAAGCATTGTCTACTGCTGTTTATTTAATCAACCGTTTGCCCTTCCAGGTGTTAAATTTCGACTCCTCTTATTATCGTCTATATCATGAGGCTCCTAGCTACTCTGATTTGCATACTTTTGGTTGTGTCTGTTTTATTCATTTGCCTTCTAATGAACGCCGCAAACTTTCTGCTCGGTCTGCTAAATGTGCTTTTCTAGGTTATAGCATTTCTCACAAAGGTTTTGTTTGTTATGATCTAAGTTATAGCAAATTTCGTGTCTCTTGAAATGTGCTCTTCTTTTAAAATCAATATTTTTTCCCTACTGCTACTCCTGCTGCATCTTCATTGCATGCTCCTATTCTTCCTCACTTTGAGGACGTGTCGTCATTTGAGCGGTTTAACACTGGAATTGTGTATGAAAGACGGCACCCAATTTTGGCTCTTCCGGATACTAACCCACCATATGATACTGCTACTGAGACTGCTTCGGTACCTTCCCCTCTGCAGCCTGCTCTTCGTCGTTCTACGAGGGTTTCTTATCCTCCTTATAGGTTTGGTTTCTTTGCTACTCTATCCAATATTATTGTTCCATCATGTTACTCACAGGTTGTCCAGCATGAGTGTTGGCAAACCGCCATGTAGGAAGAACTTTGTGCGCTTCAGGATAATCATACATGGGATCTTGTTTCATGTCCTTTATCGGTTAAACCCATTGGGTGTAAATGGGTATATTCCATAAAGCTTCGCTCTGATGGCACTCTAGACTACTATAAAGCTTGGTTGGTTGCTCTGGGAAATCGACAAGAATACGGGGTGGATTATGAAGAGACTTTTTCCCCCGTAGCCAAAATGACTATTGTGCGCACTATTATTGCCATTGCTGCTTCACAGGGTTGGCCATTTCATCAAATGGACGTCAAAAATGCATTTCTTCATGGTGATCTCAAAGAGGATATTTATATGGCACCTCCACCGGGTTTGGTTTCATCTTCTAAATCAGTTGTTTGTAAATTGAAGCGGTCCTTGTATGGTTTGAAACAAGCTCCCCGAGCATGATTTGACAAGTTTTGCACTACCTTGCTTCGCTTCTCTTTTGTGCAAAGCAAATATGATTCTTCATTATTTCTTTGCACAACATCTACTGGGTATGTTTTCCTACTTGTTTATGTCGATGACATTGTCATTACAGGCACTGATTCGACATTGATTAGCAGACTTCAGCAACATCTTTGGGATTCCTTTCATATGAAAGACCTTGGTTCTCTCACTTACTTCTTGGGTTTGGAGGTTCATTCTTCCCCTTCTGGTATTTATGTGCACCAACAGAAATACACTCATGATTTGATTGCTTTGGCCGGTCTTCAAGCTTCTTCTCCAGTGGATACTTCTTTGGAGGTGAATGTTAAGTTTCAAAGTGATGATGAGGATCTTCTTCCTAATCCATCTTTGTATCGACAACTTGTTGGCAGCTTGAATTATCTTACTATTAGTTGACCTGATATCTCCTTTGCAGTTCAGCAAGTCAGTCAATTTATGCAATCTCCTCGTCATCTACACTTAGCAGCAGTCTGTCGCATCATTCGATATCTACTTGGTTCTTCTAACCATGGTTTATTCTACCCAGCTGACTCTCCTATTAGTCTTATTGCATACAGTGATGCATATTGGGCTGGTTGTCCTGATACCAGACGCTCTGTTACAGGTTGGTGTATGTTTCTTGGTGATTCCTTGATTTCTAGAAAAAGTAAGAAACAAGATCGAGTCTCCAAATCCTCGACCGAATCTGAATATCGCGCCATGTCCGCTGCCTGCTCAGAGATTGTTTGGCTTCGTGGCCTGCTTGCCGAGATGGGATTTCACCAGACTACTCCTACTCTCCTCCATGCAGACAACACGAGTTCTATTCAGATTGCTATGAATCCCATCTTTCATGAGCGCACCAAACATATTGAAGTGGATTGTCACTCTATCCGCGAAGCCGTCGATGCTCATGTTATTTCTCTTCCACATATCTCCATCGATCTCCAGATTGCTGACGTGTTCACCAAATCCATGACTCGACAACGACATCAGTTTTTGGTTGGCAAATTGATGCTTATTAATCATCCAGCATCAATTTGAGGGGAGATGTTAGCATAGGCAGTAGTTGTTATTGATAGAAATACAGTTGAAATAGAAGTGTAATTATAGGATAAGTATCTTCCTATACTTTAGGCCTAAATTATAGGAATGTGATGTAAATCAGGATTCCTTCCTATTTAAGGAACGGGACTCTCATATAAAGAAGGCATTCAGCCAATTTGACAAAGACTACAATAAGTAATGATCAAGCTTTAATTAATATGATCCATGCAAAACAAAAAAATATAGATACTTTATTAGGCTAGCATATGCAGCAAAGCTTGGAAGCAAAAGGTTAGGCAAAAATCATTATTTCCATATGTTTTTGGATTTCCTACAAAGCAAGGATTTCTTATTGGAAATGGAAATTAAAGGCAGTTCCTTATGAGTATTTAATTCCCTACAAATTCAGTAAATTTGGCAGCATTAGAGTCGACAACTTTCGTAATATTGGAATTCCTATTTTTGCAAGGAAACAAAAGTATAAATTAAAAATGAAAAATCAAGTGTTAAAATTCTCTCTAAGATGCTAAAACTTAAAGAAAAAAAAAACAACTGAAACTAAAGTATTAATAGAGCACTTAGTCGCCACACATATCTTAGAAAAGAAATGACTCCAATTCATCAATGAATCCAAGCCACATTAGGAACCTTTGTAGCCTAAGACTACACACAAGTTTAGTGCTTAAATAAGCTTAATTTACTCTCTTTGTTATCCAAAATTAATCCATTACAAGTCTAGATTGATTGGGTAGAAAATAGCAAAAAAAAAAACATTTTGACTACGATCTACCAAAACAGTAACAACTAGTTCAACTAATTTCAATAATATGTTTCTGAACTCCAATTGACATGAAATTTTATCATATTATAGTTCCATGTATCTAATATCTCTATAAAATTTCAGTTTAATCTAATATACTTTTTAATAAATATGCGCATTCTCGCAAAATTGATTAGTAAGCATTTTAAGATAAAATTCAAACCTAACTTGATTTATATCAAAAAGCTACCGAAATGGTGTGAACACCACCTTAAAAGCCACCATTTGATGACCAAACACAACCATATGTGTTGTCCAAACATTGTGGAAGCTTCCCACACCTCTTTTTTTACTAATATTATATAGTTATTAAAACATCTAATTATCCTCAATGGAATGGATTATAATAAAAAAAAAAACCACGGTGAAAATAAACAATGTTCCTAACAAAAGTAAAATTATTTTGGCTTGTTTAAAATATCATTTGATTATTAAAAAAACAAAAAAAATCCTCTAAAAGACATTTATTTGTTTGTTTATTTATGCTTTTAAGGAAAGCCATGTCTTTACACTAAGCTAAAACTATGAGTATAAACTAATTTGCTCCCAATTATTTCAGTAACGTCTAATCAATCTTCGGTAATGTCTTTTGAAAAAGATGATTTTACACTCAATTGCTTTCAAAAGGGAAAGACATCATTGTTTTAATACACGGTACAATAAATCTTATACCACATTGTTTCATTGATTTTTTTAATTTTTTAATTTTAATTCTTTTGAGGGCGTATAGTGAGCGGGGTTTTGATTTCGGACTGGCTCGTATCATTCATTTTAGTTTGTAGGCCTGGCCTGCTAATGTATCGGGCTTTGCTCGAACTTTTAATTTAAAAAAAAAAAAACAAATAGCCCAAAGCAGTAACGAAGCAGAAATTTTCTTGTTAGTGCTCATTAGAATAGTAATTAGCCCAATTTTGAATAAGTCATTAGTTAGTTTCCACAAGCCTTATTATTTCCAAAAATAATTCATTTTAACTAAGCCCAAATCTAACTTTACATTAATCTGTATATAATATATATTATGACTAGGACTAGTGCTAGTGCTAGATCCTAGCGTCCAGCCTTAAAGATATACTGAGTATTATTTTTTGTTTTTTCTGTGTTGAAATCCAACTCAATTCATGGATGTTCTGAGTCAGTTGCAGAGACAGCTTGCCGATTTCCTAGCTCCTCTCTACCGAGAGGTTAGTTTGTACTTATTATATGTAGTAAATATTCTGAAACTGAGAAAACTGTTTGATTTTGAATGATTAAGACAGATATACGATTTGTTTTCTGTTTGGGGAAACTACGGAAAGATTTTGTGGTTGTCTTTATTTCTTTTTCTCGAATTAAGGGAACTCGTTTCTTGGTTAATATTTGGTTTCTTGATTTGGAATGGTTTTAGAGGTTTTTTTGACGAAAGGGTTTTGTTGGTTTTGAGAAAGGGTTTTGTGGACGATCAGTTTACTCAGTTGCAAAAGCTACAAGATGAGAGCAGCCCTGATTTTGTGATGGAGGTTGTGTCTCTCTTCTTTGAAGATTGTGAAAAGCTTGTTAATAATATGGCCAAAGCCCTGTGAGTTTGTTTTTCATGCCTTCATTTTCTTGGATTTCATGTAGAGATACGTAAAGTTTTCTAGTTAATTGTGCAGCTCTTTGCTTCTCGCTTTCTTGGCAGGCAGAAAGTACTTGTTCGCCTGCAAAATTGCCTTACTGGGTTTTTCTTTTTTCAGAGAACAGCAGGTTGTGGACTTCAAACAGGTGGATTCTCACGTTCATCAACTGAAAGGTAGTAGTTCCAGGTATTCACTCACATCCTTATTTCATCATAGGTTATTTGATTGTCTCATTTGTGATTTAGTCGCTTTCGAGGAGACATGTTTAATGACTGCTTCAAAAATCAGTAATACCATGCCAGGGATATTTTGGAACTCATAATCATAACATTGGAAATTTGATGATATTAATATCAAGTCATGTTGTGGGAATCACTTTACATATTTGTTAGTTTACTGGTTTTGTTTCATATATTTTTTTTGGTTATATTATTGCTTTTTATGGCTAACAGCATAGGTGCAGCAAGAATTAAAAATGTCTGCATTGCCTTCAAAACTTTTTGTGAAGCCCAAAACCGTGAAGGGTGAGATTTCTTAACACACGCCTTTATTGCAATGTTTTATTTTTTCCTTTCAATCAATATTAACTCATATTTTTTATCCAGTTGCTCTTGAAAGTTTATCTACCATAAGATTCTTGATTATTTATGTTTTGGTTTGTTAGAAGTCGCAAAAGAATTATATGTGCAGATTCAGGTATAATGTTTTACTCTTACAGCTGAGTTCCTATGGTCTCCTGAATTGTATTACTTATTTAAATGATCGTGGATAAAAAGTTTGACAATTTTGAATACTATACCAGTTAAGCAATTAGTTTAATAGGTTTTCATGAGATGGCCATGGTTCAGGATTATAGAATTAGGATGAAGTCCTAAAAACTTCTGCCATGACATTGAAGCTGAAAGATCATTGACTGTTGAAGAATTGGAGCCTTGATTTGCTAATGTAATTAATATTAAGTGCCTTCAAGTTGATCTTGCTGGGTATTTATTGGCCAGTTTTTTTTTTTTTTTTGGCTTTTTACCTTAGTCTTATGGCAGTTGCAGAGGATTTTGATTGACCCCAGAATGTTTGTGCAGGTGTTTGAGATGTCTGCAACAAGTAAATCATGAGTACACGCAGTTGAAAGCCAATCTTCAAACTCTATTCACTGTGAGTAAATAATGTGTATTAAAAAGATTACTTCATTTGTTGAAACTCCATCATTGTTGTACAACACATCATTTTAAAATCCCTAGTTTGATTTAGTTTCCGGTGTCTACCCATGTGCCATGTAGGAATCATGGGGAGTATTTTTTTAGAAATTCCCTTCCTTTGGGTGATTAAAAATCACTCAAGCATCTTTCTTGTAAAAAATTAGAATTTGTTTTGACATATCTGTATCAATTTCAATCTTAAGTTAACGGTTTTCATTCTTTTTTCTTCCTTTTTGGCTGCTGTAGCTGGAGCGACAGATTGTGGCAGCAGGGGGTTCAGTTCCAGCTATGCAATAAGTAATATTGATATAACTCTTCTATCAACACAAATAGAAAGGTGAAAGTTAGTGTTGCAGATACAGTTGTAAGTTCAAGCTTATTGGAGTTCTTCAAAATTCACATGATAGGAGAGTAAATGTGAATTGACTTTTATATATCTTCTGCCACAACGCATACAATTTCGGCCGCTTCTCAGTGGGTCCAAATTTGTTGTATTTAACTAGAATGCCAAATTTATCTCTAGGCTCATCAAACTGTTTACAATAGCCTAATGTGAAACCCATTAAATGCATGAAGCAGATGAATTCCTGTAGATGTATAGTAATTCATGGAAAACTTAAGCATTCCAGCATAGTACTGCACCATATTATCACTTCTTGGTTGATTTGTGATGTTTGAAATGTTAATTATAATTGCATCATTGTTCAGATCAAGTCATCAGATTGGAAATATTGTCATTACTGTGCATAGGTCATGATTTGTGAATATAATCAGTGCATTTGTTCATTTGATGTATGTTGTTTACATGACGATGTTAATGTTTAAATGCTTGATCAATGGCATTTACCACTACCCTTCTAATAGATTTCCTTTTAGTTCGTAGGAAAGCGCTCCTGAACAAAAGAAAAAATCCTCTCACCTGTCAGCAATCAATCCATCTTTTAGATCCTGAATGGATACTTGTGAAACTAACCAGAAAATTTCCCATTGGTTTCCATGCCCTGTTGGTGTAGAATGTAATTTTCCCATTGGTTTGAGGCCGCTCTCTCATTATTTTCCCAAGCTCTAATGCCAATTCTCACAAGCATAGCTTATCTGCTTAATAACAGCAATGCAAATTAAGACGTTGGGAAAGTATAAAACCTTTCCCACAAATGCATTAAGTATAAAGGCAAGCAGGAAATACTTCCTATGTATGCAAAACACATCGTTCAGTTTATAACTATCGGTTGTGGGAGTACTCAAGTAGAGGAATGCTGTTAGGCATCAGAACTGATGAAGGTGTGAAAAAACTTCACACAAAAATCAAGTCTCCCATGGTCATATCTTGAGCTAGTGGAGTGATGGGTTTGAACGCTTATGGTTTGGGTTGTTCCTCAAAAAACAGTCTTGTTCCTCAAAAAACAGTCTTGATGCTGAGAAACTAATGTATAAAATGTAATTGAAGTTTAAGGGATGTGTATTTGATGCGAGTAGATTGTGTTTCTAAACTTCAAATTCGTATGCTTGTTCGACCTGGCCATGGTGAACAGCCCTAGCTTTCAATACAGGCTATAAGTTGACTTTGTATGGTTGTATGTTGGAATTGTATTGCTAGGATCAAAATTACCCTCGTTGGCCTGGTAATTGAGTGTTTTTATATGTTCTTTCCCTAGTGAAAGAGAAGATTGAATCATGTGCCATGTTCTATTGGGTTGCTGTACTATGCACTTTGGTTGGAGACGGTGGCTAACCGTTTTGGGCAAGGAGAGTAGGGTGCGGACCGTTCGGCTGAAATTCTAGCCCATTAAGGCTGGATTCGGGCAGGTCTAAATGGCTGGAAAAATATTTTTTTTTTTTTAAAAAAAAAGGGGTGTTATCAAGAACTAAATGTGAAATGCTACTCGTTTCTGTTTTTTCTGGCCAGGGGAAACTTAAGCTTGTATTGGTGTGAGTGAGAGGACCATAGTTATTAAATCTAAATTGGCACGGCGGGTCGATCTGAAACCTGGTTAACTTTAGGGCTTGACCGGTCCGGGTTTGTCAAAAAACTGACCGGTGCAACGACCCGGCTAAACCCGGTCGACCTGTAACCCGGGCAACCCGAGTAAGACCTGAGCAAGATCTATTTTTTTTTTTTCAAATGTGGGATTTGAAACCCATTAATATATATACTCTATATTTCCTAAAAAAAAGTTATTTTTTTTCATTGTACGATAAAAAACCTTTTGGTTTAAATACTTCAACTTAAAATGATAACATAGTATCTTTGAATGTGAAATTTGAAACCCATTAGTATATATACTCTATATTCCTAAGAAAAAAGCTATCCTTTTTTAATGTGAAATTTGAAACTCAATGTGGAATTTAAACCCATTAGTATATATACTATGTTCCCAAGAAAAAAGTTATGTTTTTTCCAATGTGGGGTAAAAAAAAAAATTTGTTTAAATACTTCAGCTTAAAAGCTTAACATAATATCTTTTTAATATAGAATAAAAAACTTTTTAAAATATTTTTTTAAACTTTATTATTTACAATATCTATAGCCTATATTTACATGGACTTTTTCTTAATTTTTTCATATAAAATATTAAAACTTTAATTTTTCTTAATTTTTTCGGGTTGATCCGAGTTGACCCATGAAACCCGGGACCCGGTCCCTTTAGCCGGGTCAATCTTTGGACCGGGTTTAATAACTATGGAGAGAACCAATCACATAAGCAAAATAAACCACCAAACTCCTATCCTTGATTTTGCTAGTGATAGAAAACAATGATCAAGTGTGTTTTGCATTGCTGTGAAACCTCACTTTCAAAAACTTTAAAAAAAAAAAATTGTTTTAAATTCTTTTGTGTGTTGGATTGTTTTAATGTGCTAACATTAAACATAAAATTTAAAAAATAAAAAATATGTATCATTTTGATATATTTTCAAGAGAAAAGGCATTTTTAAAAACATTTATTACACTCTCAAATAGCCAATTGAACTCAATCTTGAACACTTTGAATTGTGATTATCTTTAGATAAATTGAGCAATTAGCATGCAAAAAAAAAAAAAAAAACAAGAGAATTAGCATAAGAGTAAAAGGTTTTGGCAAAATAGCACACTTATAGATGTTGTGATTCAAAATTACGATATTTAATTAATGTTGCAATTTAGAAACGTAATATTTAAAAAAATGTTGTGGTTTTGAACCGCGACATTGAATTAAATTCATAGCAAATTGGTCAACCATTTCATAATAGTAAGTTAAATTTGCTGATCGTTTAACACTAAAAAACAGAGTTAAACTATTATGTGAACAATAAATTTTTGAGATTTTAATTGTAGTTTTTTTTTTTAGTCTATAAATTGAACAAAGATACATATTTTAACTTGGAACATATTAGGAAGAAAAAAATTCATAAAATCATAGTTTTTGTGTGAACCAATTGATAGATTTATACAACTAGATCAATTAACAAACCAATTGAGCTAGAGGATTGGTAGCAGGGCTATTGTGCCATTTAAATCTAACAAATGAATGTCTTTTTTATGAGATTTATTATTTACTTTGTTAATATGACATTTAATTTAGTTAATGATTTTAGAGAGTTAAAGATTTTATAATTTTAACAAAATTTGGGTAGAGTTTCTCTTATACAGAAACTATACCTAAAATTTTTTCCCACTTAAAAACCTATAAAAAAATCACTAATACACTAATACAAATATGTGCCATCAGCACTAATGGGTGATTTATAATACTTGAAACCTTTAATATAAGGATCAAATGACAAAAAAAAAAAAACTCTAAAAAACCATTATACTATCATCGAGATTTCATTTTGCGATAAAACAATTGTTTTAGGGTTTAATTCTTTTATTGCCAATAACCTCGATAGTTTTTCAAAAGACTCCTTATATGAACCAAAAAGATACCCCATCATCTTCTATTTTGCAACTCATGCTTTATCATATGAAATTTTGTTCTTGTAATGCAATTTTATTTTATTTTGTATGCTTGCAACCATCATTAAAAGCTTATTCATAACAAATGTTGATATAGTATTAACAATAAAATTTGCATCAAGTTGGTGGTGGTTTTTTTGGAAAAGGTCAAAACACATATGTGTAGTCCTTTTAACTTTGTTATCTTAAATAAATCCAACCTTTTATGATATTCCTCGTGCAAATACAATTTGCATTCAGGTGCTTGCACACATTACAATTAAACAAATACAAAGTTTGATCATTGGACTTGGTATTCAACCAAATATGCAATATGCTACCGTTTAACTATATTAATCAATCCATTTTTACTACTAAATGTTTGTTCAACCTCCAAATTAGACCCTCATGAAATAAATCTATGACTAAGTGTTCAATCATTAGAAATAACAAAACTAGACTCAGAAGCATCTCTAAATTCATGAATATAAGGTATGATTTCATCGTCAATATCATCATCAACATTATTATCAACATCATCATCAATATTTACCATCATATTTAGGTCTAACGTATCATCATCTTTATTATTACCAAGCTCAGAACAGTCAAATCTATGTTGATCAGGAAATAGATTATCAAACATAGTATCATTTATCCTTTGCAGCAAATCATCCGATATTAAATTATTTTTACCTCTACTAACTGATTTTAAAGGACCAGCAAAAGTTGGAAAAAAACTCATATCTTGATTGATTACTCATATACAATACCATCATGTTCAAACCCCTTTAAATGAAATAATCAATCATTATCTTAAAATTACCATCACACACAATCGATAAAAAATAATATTAATGTTCATTAATTTGACACCTCCAAGTTATTTCAACATTAATATCATTATAATTCCACCCAAATGTATGATTAGTTGCTTTCATTTCTGCATATAACATGTTTAAATTAACATTTAACAATAAACTACTCCTACCATTATATGTGATACTATTATTCATATTAAGAACAATAATGTCACCATAATGACATAACATAAATATGTTTGAAGATATTTTATGAAAAAAAGCCAAATCAGATCTTGATCCATTGGATTTAAATTTAACTAAATTGCATTACTCCAACCTTAATTAGCAAAATTCATAGCAAATTCAATTAAATTCTCAAAATTTAATGTAAAAACAAACTTGACCAAAAATAAACATAATTCATGATCTAATTGATATTTTCATACTCAATTGCATTAAATTAAACCTAAATTCATAGTAAATTAAAATAATTTGAAGGAAATACAATATTCATCAACTTATGAACAATTCAATGCAATATGTAATTCAATCGAATTATATCGCATTTATGCTCTATTCATGAAATCATCAAGGGTAGTTAATTACATTATTAGTTGATTCCAATAATACACAAAAGTCCCTAATTCAACAACTTATCCAAAATCAAATACAAGATATAATTAATTCATAATTAAGAATTTATTTTCATATTCAACTGTATCAAATCAACTTTAATTAATGGTATTCATAACTAATTTATTATTAATTTGACAAACACTACATTGACCATAAACTCTAAATTCAACCTAAATATTTATTTCATTTCATTTCAACTAAACCAAACACAAAAGCAATGTAATATGTTTAACTTGCTTGTAGGATTAGAAAAATGGTTAGGGCGACAATGGAAGTGACAACAAAGAAAATGATAGATTTTGAACACAAAAACATCAAAGGATGCTTAGAAACTATGATGCATTTGATTTTTGATTGTTTTAAGAAAAAAATAAATGTTTAATGGGTATTTTCAAGAGATAAGTGGTGAGGATGTCGATGGTTTGAAGAGAGGGGGTAGATTTGTGTTTATTTTGTGTGTTCTTCAAAATGGAAAAAACTTAAATTTTAATTAATACTACATTTATGAAACGCGATAGCTATCTTGACGTGCTTAGAAAGCACGATATTTATTAAATGTCTCTAATAAAAAACATGACAAAATAAAAATATGTTATTTCATCAAAAAAAAAATATTATTTTACCAAAACTTTAAATTTACTATGCTAATTTTAATCAAGGAAACAAGTTCCATGCCACGTACCACTATTGAAGTAATGAATCTATGCTAGATGTGGGCGGCAGAAGTCGGTTGTCCATACTCATTACTATGTGAGCTTTTAGGCAGGCCTTTGCGGCTTATGATCACCTGGCCTTGTTTGAACCACATGCAGTTCCGCTCAGGGCCTCCATCCTCCATTCTAGTCCTTTTTTTTTTTTTTTGAAAGTCAACGACATTTGAAGAAATTAACTTGAGTTCCTCCCATGAAAGACTTTTGGTCCCATGGATTCAGCTCGTGCTAATTATAATTGATTTTTTTTTCCACACGGTGCCGACACTCTCATCCCACCCCCATTGTGCAATTATTATGTTTATTTGGAAAAATACTAAGGAATGCCAAGTAGATTATAATTCATTTCAGCCAACTTTGGCACTCAGCCACCTACCATCGATTATTCCAATTATTATATGCTTTAGGGTTCACTCATGTAATGGACTCCATATTGCACCATCAAGCCACATTCAAAACAATACATTAATTATCAGATGTGAAGTAAGATTATTAATAATTGATTTGGGAAAAGAAAATGCAGAATTAATTGGGTTCTTACTTCCATGACTTCGGTTAAGATTTAATTTATTTTTTATAACTCAATTAAGCAACCATAAACAATTTCCTTAAAAAAAAAATTGAAGTAACCAATGATTTTGAAATCAATGTAGCCATCACCTTTTCCTTCGGATGCAAAACTACCTAGCTAAATTAGGCCAGCCCTCAATTTATAATGGAAAAATACATGAAAATAGCTTCTTTCACATTCTTGAGTATGTGATTCTGGATTAAGCATTTGATAGAAAGGGTTAGGTAAGGAAATTTAGATTCTAATGTAATTATATCTACTTTTTTAATTTTACAACAACAATTATAATTTTCAATTAAATTATTAGATCAAATTAAAATTTGCTTAAAGTTTGTTTATATAATGGGGTAATATTTTAGATCAGTCAGAATTCAAGAAGACCTTGCAATATAGATCGAAACATGTTATATGAGTTTTGTTATTTATTTCATTTTGATTTATAAACTTTTATTTAGCAAGGATAATTTTTTTACAAAGATATGACAGCTTGTTTATAGAGTTTTTTAATCCTACGAGGAAGGCTAAATGAAAGAAACATGGGTTTCCATGTTTTTGAAGGATTTTTTTTAAAATTATAATTAATTATCTTAGACAAACAAAGAAACTAACCGAGAGACAACTTCAACAATTAACTTCTTAGTTTATTTTGGATATCTAAAGATGGCAACAAAAATCCCTAGTGTTTCTAAATGAAAATTCCTTTCATGATATTAGTTGTATCTTAGATTATTTTATTTAATTAGATGCAACAACTTTAATTTATATGTTAGATTTATTAATTTTATTATTTTCTTCATGTTTGAACTTAGTTAACATGTTTTGGGTTTAGTGTGAGTGAGTAAATGTTAGCCCATAAGTTTTGGGTCTATTAGTATTACTAGTTAGGCTATTATATAAGGTTTTATAAGTTAATTTTTTTAAAAAAAGATGAATTTATGAAATAAAATTGTATTTTATGTGATGCAACATATTTTGTTTGCTGGGAAAAAGAATGAATTGACTTATCAAGATATAACTGATCTTATAATATCTTTCCTATACTTTTTTTTGCGAATTGGTATCTATTAAATAAAGTTTTTTATTCTAAAAATATTAGTGTTTTAGAATAAGTTTTTATCATATCATTATTTTATCAAAACCTAATTTTTTTAATTTTTTAAAAATTATATCATTTTTATTATATATTGTTTGATCACATAATCAATAGCTTTGTATAGAAGAATTAATTGTTGTAGAAACACAATGAGAAATGTTTCAATTATGAGTATGTACAAAAGAAACGCAATTTCGGTATGTGCATTGATTTCTACCTTCTACCAAGAACCACTCCTTCCAAATCCATGTGTGGCTATTTCAATCATATTGCTGTAGTCACTATCTTGAAAAAAATGGTTCAAACTTTCATTAAAAGGTAAGAATGAGCTCATCAAGTTGTACGAGTAAAGTGAAAGTTACACATGGGAAAGAAATGACATCAAAATCTTCTCATGATCTTCCGGGCACAGCAAATTATGAAGCTCCTTTTTCAAGGGTCGGTCACATGTGGAGAAATTGCAATGCACAGTTCATTTCCATCTCTATCAATGAGAAGAAGACAACGAAAAGAAATTTACCTACACCAGGCCAAACATCTGTCCCAGGCTCAAGCTACAAATACCCTACTTGCTCGCTACTCGTAACTTGTGAGCCTCTCAATTGATCCAAAACACTCGACTGAGGAAGGGCAGAAGAAATAGTAATAAAAGACGAGAGAGGCCAGATTCTTTTTTCATAACTGCGAAAGATACAGTGAGGATGGAGGGGAGAGAAGAAGATGTGCGGGTCGGAGCAAATAAGTATGGAGAGAGGCAACCTATAGGAACGGCTGCTCAAGCCCAAGATGTCAAGGACTACACAGAGCCACCTCCGGCGCCACTTTTTGAGCCTGGAGAGTTGTCATCGTGGTCTTTTTACAGGGCAGGCATTGCTGAATTTGTTGCCACTTTCTTGTTCCTTTACATCACAGTCCTCACTGTCATGGGCGTCGCGAAATCCCCCACCAAGTGTTCGACGGTTGGCATTCAGGGCATTGCCTGGGCTTTTGGAGGGATGATTTTTGCTCTTGTCTATTGCACTGCTGGCATTTCAGGTATTGGTCTTGTAACCAGAGTTGTCATCATATTAGTTATAGATAACATGATGAGGTTAAGATCATTAATGTGGTTGGGAACTTGGGACTAATGGCTTCTCGTTGGTGTGGTGGTGCAGGAGGTCACATCAACCCAGCTGTGACTTTTGGACTGCTGTTGGCAAGGAAGTTGTCGTTGACAAGGGCGGTGTTTTACATGCTAATGCAGTGTCTAGGAGCAATATGCGGAGCCGCCGTTGTAAAAGCTTTTCAAAAGAGCCAGTACGAGATGCTTGGCGGTGGTGCTAACACTGTCAGCAAAGGTTACGCCAAGGGCAGTGGACTCGGAGCTGAGATTGTTGGCACCTTTGTACTTGTTTACACCGTCTTCTCCGCCACCGATGCCAAGCGCAGTGCCAGAGACTCCCATGTTCCTGTAAGCAAAAGAACAGCGTTATTTCTTTTCATGATGTTTTTTTAATAATTGAAATTGATTTCCAAAGGGCTGAATTTGGATGGTCAGATCCTGGCACCACTGCCCATTGGATTTGCAGTGTTCTTGGTGCACCTGGCAACCATTCCTATTACAGGCACAGGCATTAACCCAGCCAGAAGTCTTGGTGCAGCCCTCATCTTCAACAAAGACCAAGCTTGGGATGACCACGTAAGCCCTGCACATCTTTTCTTAGTTCCTATACTTCATCTTGCTAAGATCTTGGAAAACATTAGCAATGTCTATTTCTGTTTTTGTTGCAGTGGATCTTCTGGGTAGGACCATTCATTGGAGCAGCACTTGCATCCTTGTACCACCAGATCGTGATCAGGGCCATCCCGTTCAAATCCAAATGATTCATAACAGAAACAAGGCTCTCTTTATCGTTCCCAATCGATGGATGTTTGAAATAATCCTGTTTATCTGCTACCATGGGATCTAGCTATTTCCTTTCTGTCTCTTATTTTAGCATGTACTTGGTGAAGAAAAGAAAATGTCATAGCTTAAGTATGTATTTGGTTATTCCCTCTCAGTGGATTCCTCTCTCGCCAGGTTACCAGAACTATACATGTCGGAAATCATGAAATTTGGCTCGCAATTGCGTCTGGGAGCCTGCTCTGTTGAAGTGTCATATTTACACTATAAATTATTTCTTGTAATGGATTTATGGAGTGGATTACTTATCTGTGACAAGATTTCGTGGTTGAATGAAAGAATTGTAGCGATTGCATTTTAAATTTAAAATTATTTTTATTTAAAAATATATTAAAATAATAATTTTTTATTTTTTTAAATTATTTTTATACCAACACATTAAATTAAAATAATCTAAAAACATTAAAAAATAATTTAAAATAAAACATTTTCAAACCTATTTAAAAGCACTTATAAAATACATTAAAAAAGTTTGATTTTTTTAAATAAATTAAATTAATATAATAATATTAAAAATAAAAAAGATATTATTTTAATATGTTTTTAATTAAAAAACAAAATCTAAGACATGCTTGGTTTTTTAATTATAATATATACTTGCGTTTTTTTCTCCTCAACGTGATTCCATGCTGTCATAAGCTGTGCTCATAATTGAAACTTCACTTTCTTTCTTACTGAATTTGGCTTCGTCATCTCCTTGTAGCATTTCGCGGATGAAGTAATAAGTATGTAGGCTAGATTTGTTGTCGTGTTTTGACGTAATAAAAGTTACAGGGTAAAAGAAATTCAATTACAGTCTATAGATTCAATTAGTAATTTAAATAATATTAAAAAAACACAATAAAAACAAATAAACTGATATTAAAAAATATTAATAAAAAAATTTACAAAAGTTAAAAAAACAGCAACAAAAAGAATAAGGATAAAATTTGATAGAAAAAAAATTCAAATATAAAATTTGAAAAAAAATAATTTTTAAAAATAATCTCAAACAAAATAAATATTAATTAAAAGAATGAATATTAAATTTAAAAGATTAAAAAAATTATAAGGGTAAAATTAAAAAATATTTGTAATTTAATAGATTATTTATAGATTTAAAAATCGATAGGGTTGTGAAATTGAAAAACAATGGAGGCCTAAACCAATAAAAGACAAAGTGGAAAGAATAACAAAACAAAATCCCCAAAAAAGGATAAAAAAATAAGAAAATATTAGCTAAAAAAAAAAAAAACTCGAACGAACCTCCTAAACTTAAGTTTAATCTTTAAAACTCGCAATTTATGGAATCCTAGATATTAAAACCAGTATATATTATATTATTTTTTTATGAGATTTTAAAATCATGATTATTTAATTATCAAAACTCTAATATTATATTAAAAAATTATCTCAAATAAAAACTTAAACCTTACAACTTAAACGTATAAGGTTAACATTGTATTTTTGACACAACTTAGTCTTAAAAACAACTTAAAACAGCATTTACTTCTTCAAGCTCCCAACCATCTTCAACCATCTTCTAAAAGCTTTTTTTATTGTACCATATAAATTCTTACATTGTTTTTTTTTTTTTTTAAATTAGAAATCTTAATTTTGCTTCAGAATTTTCCAAGGGCTATCAACATACATTGAATAATCAACTTGGAGTTTTTTTTAAATAGCAAAAATAATGAATTTATAACTCACATTTGAAGTGAACTTGGATCATACCTAAAGAGAAAATAAATAAATGAAACATGAAAAAATATATTTTGATTTCTATGAGATTTTTTTTTTATCTCTAGAGAGGAGAGAATAAATGATTAGATTTTAAAATCAATTTAAAGGTATAAAATTTTGGATGAGCTAATTTGAGTTTAAGCTATTTGTGTTATATTATATTATTTGTGTTATATTATATATGGAAATTATTATTTTTGTCTAAATTTAAAAATTATTGATGTAATTTTTAATTTTTAAAAGAATATAATTTTTTTAAAATCTCTGTAGTATTTACTCAGCTAGTTTAAATTAAATTTAATTGGATTAGCCAAATCATTAAAAACCTAAATAAGTAAATTAAGTTTTACCATTTAATCATTTTTTTCAGTTGAATTTAAAACCTAATAGAGTTAGATTCTGAATCACGAATTTCTTAGTTAATTTATTAAATCAAGACAGGCTTATTTTATCAAGTAAAAAAGAATAAATTCCATAACCGTTAAATAATTTAATAAAAAGAAATTCCCAGCCTCCATATGTTCTCAGCCAGCTGGTGAGATTCCAAATTTTGTTTCAGATCTGAGCCCATTTATGGCCCAAAAGAACACTCATATTCAGAGCCCCTCTGAGTAGTAAAAGATATTGGTAACCAATTTGTTTCAGCCCATTTTGGAAAAAAAAAAAAAAAAAAATCCTTTTCTCACACAAGTGAGAAGTGAAGCAGGTGTTGAGAATCTGTAAAATTTTCTCTACTGTTCAGAGATCTGTTTCGTACGAACAACCCTCTCCTCTTCTCTCCATCAATGCAACCCTAATCCAACCAAAGCATCAAACACACATCAATTTGCAAGCGATATGGAATACAGGAAAATCAAAGACGAGGTAAAATCTCAACCTTTTTTTTTTTTTTTGCCACCTGCATTTTCAAAACTCATATGCGACTTGCAGGAAGATCAAATTGGGGATGGTGTTGTTGGAGACGCAGTAACTTCAAGAGGAGGTAAATTAATCTCTTCTCTATTATTAGATTGAGTGTGTTTGCTTGCTATTGCGGTTGCAGAGTGCTTTTATTTTTAATGGTTTTTTGATGGTTGTGACATGAAATGCACTGCTTATTTGTACTGATTTCGATATGGATTTCCTTTATTGCTGGCTTCCGTTGATTGATTTATGCAGTTTCTCCATCCAAGGTTACTAGTTTTCCTACTGGCTCAGTTGACCGGTTGCGCTGGAAGCGCAAGTAAGGCCTGCTGTTTTTATTTTTATGGATAGTTATAATTCATAAATTTTGGATTTTTTTTAATTATCTTTTGTTTGATTGGATTAGGATGGTTGTTACGGTTGCATTAACGATTCTTACAAGTTCACAAGCAATACTTATTGTTTGGTCTAAGCGAGCTGGCAAGTATGAGTATAGTGTTACTACAGCGAATTTCATGGTGAGGACATGGTGGCATTTGTCTAGGTTTTCTACTTGGTTATTATTTGTGTTGAAATTTTGTTTCTCTTTCTATAAATAGGTAGAAACTTTGAAATGCGCATTATCACTTGCTGCGTTGGCAAGAACATGGAAGAAGGAAGGCGTTACAGAAGATAACAGGTTATTTTTCTAGGGTCTACTAATTTTTAATGATTTGCTTGTCTCTTTCTCCTTTTTAAAGATTAGGAATTTATAACTGTGTCAATAGGAGTTTTTTTGCTTGTGTTTCATGCTACATTAGGATTATTGAATTTTCTCCCATTTTTTTATTGTCTTTATCTCTTCGTACTGACACTTATTTTTATTTTGTAATGTTTGGTAATTGCACTGCAAATTAGAATAACTAATTGTTGTTGAATGTCTTATGCTGTCTGAATCCTTCTATCGAACTAGGTTGAGTACAACATTCGATGAAGTTAAAGTTTACCCAATTCCCGCGGCACTTTACCTTGTCAAGAATTTGCTTCAGGTGAGTTTTCCTAGTTGTTTGTTAGTTATAAATACAAGCAGTGAGGACAAGTTGCTTTCTGAGATCTTATTGCATGCATTTTGTGTTTTGTGTGGCAGTATTACATTTTTGCTTATGTCAATGCCCCGGGCTATCAGATATTGAAGAATCTCAATATTATTAGCACTGGTGTCTTATATCGAATAATACTTAAGAGAAAGTAAGGTTTTTTTTTATTACTCCGTTTATGCCAGATTTAATTGTTATATACATTTAAGCACTAAAACTCAGTGAATGGATTGAACTAGTGATGGATATTTTAATCAACAAAGACTTCGCAAAACTAGGCATTCTTTCCTGACAAGTATATTTGTGTTTTTCTAATCTTTTAAGGTTAAGTGAGGTTCAGTGGGCTGGTTTCATACTTTTATGTGCTGGCTGTACCACAGCGCAACTAAACCCTTCGTAAGTTGATAAGCATCCCATTTCCTATTGCTTCTTATGATAAAAATGTTTCAGAGACATCTCTTAGCATCACTGTTTCTCATCTTTTGGCATCCTGAAATCAAAATCTTCTCTGTGATTGTCATATATAGAGTTTCAGTTTGATTGACATCCATATTGCATCTTTGTGTTGTGATAAAAACAAAAACTGGTCTGTGGTCAAGTAATCAATCCTGGCTTGTGGTAGGTGGCATTTTTTTTTGAACATCACGTGTGTTCAGGTAATGTTCAATGCCGTGTATCTATAGCAAAAACTAATATGTTTTTAGTTTTTAGAAACTGTCCTGTACTTGGAAATATTGGTAAGCATTTCGAACCGTCAATCAATTTTGATATAGCCATGCATGAAAAGAAAGGGTTTAATATCCTTTGTTCCTCACATCACAGTAAGTGCAATCCTATTGTGAAATTCAAATGTGTTTTAGTCTATTGAATTGCCATGCTAAAAATGATAATTTGTTTGCAGTTCAGACCATGTTCTTGAAACACCTTTACAAGGTTGGATGATGGCCATTGTGAGTTGTTTACATCTTTTATGCTCACAGTACAATGGAAGGCCTTCATTTATTGTTTCTTTTTGTTTGCGTAATAATAGTTGGTGATTCTTTTGTAGGTAATGGCACTCTTAAGTGGTTTTGCAGGAGTGTACACTGAGGTGAGTTTCCAAAGCACAGAGTTTACACCACTATCATTTGGAGATGCAGTTCGTGTGTTAAAAACAAATTCGTATTTAGAGAGTTTCCAAAGCCAGCATTCCTTGAATGATAGTCAGACTGAATTCATGAGTTGATTATTTTCAGAGCATGATAATTATCTGGATTGAGGATGCACAGAGCTGAGTGCTGATTGAAATCCTCAATTGTATGGCCAAAAAGTTCTTATTACTGATCAGTTTTGCTTCTGTTCTGGCAGGCTATAATTAAAAAACGTCCTTCGAGGAACATAAATGTGCAGAACTTCTGGCTGTATGTCTTTGGGATGATCTTTAATGCTTTGGCTATAGTAACTCAAGATTTTGATGCAGTTGTGAACAAGTAAATTTGAGCTTTTCTTTGTTTTCTATTTTTATCGTATGATTCTATGCCCTGTCCCTGTCTTTTTTAGTGAAGCAATCTCTTGCACTTTAGCAATGTTTTGTGTCTGAGCTTGTAATTATGCACAATTACCTGAATTACTTGCTGTTTACAATTATATATTTGTTGTCCAGGGGGTTCTTCTATGGATACTCATTGATCACAACTCTCATGATACTCAATCACGCACTCAGGTATGCTATATTTTTCCTGGCTTAATCATGTTCATTGGGAGTTGTTTGCTGGTGTTATCTTCTTTATTGCCACAGACTCCTGTTTCTGATGACACTATGGAGGGATATCTGAGGACATTTCAGAATGTACTGGGATAAATATACTGTGTAGCAAACTATTATCTATTGGTGTTAGAATTTTTTTTGTTATGCATAATTGGGTCCTTCCTGCAAGTTAAGTAGAAACAGACTTGCCAACAAAAGTGATATATTAATAGCAGTCCCTCAACTCTTCCAGTGCCCTTATCCTTAGTGTTTCTTTGATGGCTCCATGCCTTGTGCTTAGGATCTCATCTGTTCTTTAAACCAATTGGAAGAGTTAGTTTTGGTAGATATATCACAAAAAATATCTACACTTGAAATGGACATTTAATTGATATTTTTTTGCATTTCTTTGAAAGTCACTATTGTGCTTATAAAATATGTAATGTGCTAGAAATGCTAATTACTTTATTAACATTATCAATCAAGATATTGGACTGGGACATTAGGTCTTTTTCTTGAATCTATTTCAATGGGATGATAAATCTATTTTTTCACCTCTTTGCCAATAAATCAGAATTTGTTTGAGATGAAGAACATCAAGTCATTAAGTAATGCGTCTGCTTTCACGTAAATTAAAAAATTCCTTATTCAATGAGCGTGTAGGTCAAATTTACATGTAACATTTTGTTTCTTGTGCAGCGGTATTGCTGTATCCATGGTAATGAAGTTTGCAGACAACATTGTAAAGGTAAGATGCAAATTGTGATTTAACAGTTGCAGGAATTTACCAATTTCCATTTACTTGCATATGACTGTGATAATCTTTTCCTTTGATATCTTCCAATGAGCACCAGTTTAATTCTACTACATTAATTGCTGTTAGCAACTACTGGAAAGATCTAGGGTTCTGGCCCTTGATACTATTCACCAAGTTTCAAGAGTTTGCAATCATTTTGGGATTTTTACCTGCAAACTTCAATACCCCTTTTACCTCAGCATTAGATTCTCTAGTCTGGTTGGAGGAAAGATAGGGGTTGAGACTCTAGTTGGTGGCTTAATCAATGTGAAAACTTGTTTTCATTTTTTCTCTTGCCTTAGTTTAATGCTGATATTTTGTGTTGTGTTTGAACAGAAAAGAAAGTGCACATTCCAATTTTATTGCATGTCAAAAAAAAAAAAAAAGAAAAAAAAAAAGGGGGGGGGGCATGAACAACACATTTTCTTATAATTTATTTGAAATTCCATCTTCATTTAGCTTTTCAATGTGTTGCAGGTGTATTCTACCTCAGTGGCAATGCTTCTTACTGCAGTTGTCTCTGTGTTTCTATTTGACTTTCACCTGTCCCTTGCATTTTTCCTTGGCTCAACGTAAGTTACCTTTGGCCTGCTGTATCTTCCACAGTTGTGTAGTCTATTTATCAACCACTTAATTCTCTTGCTCTAAGAATGGAATATGTGCGATACTAGCACTTGCCAGACTGTAATATAAACATTTAAAACAATCCTAACTATAAAAATAACGAGTTTTTGGCTTTGTTTTGTTTTGAATACAGGCTGGATAAAATGCACTCAAGTTTTGTTTGCTGACTTTTTTCTGGTTCTTGCAGAGTTGTTTCTGTTTCAGTGTATTTACATTCTGTTGGGAAGATGCAAAGATAGGAACATCGTCCTCTTACCATTCCTCACAATCATAATGTAAAGGCTTCTCTCAAGGCTTTCTAAGTTTACTTCTTTTTTTTATTCGCAAGATAATCATGAAATTACCAATTTAGAACATTAGATTAGAAGAAAATTAGTGTGCTCTCAGATCAATATCATGGGATTGTAATTCTAGCCTCTATTTGATTCGATTTTATTCATCTTTTTTTTTTTATAAAACTTGCATTGATTTTATTTATGGCTTTTTGATGAATGGTCACTTGTAAATTTAAACGCTGCAGTCTATATTTTTCTGGTTTACTCATGAGCTCTTTTAATGGTTTCTACTTTCTACTCCCTTCTCTCATGTAGACATGAGACTCATGGGACTCGGGAGCGAAATTGGGGTGCATGTGAGAGCCATGGCATCTTTGAAGTTCAAAACACCCGTAAATTTAATGGTTGTTTCCTAAGTCTTGAGATGTATATATAAAGCTTTGAGTTTAGGGTTTCTTGACGTAACGTGCTTGGGAAAGCATGTCAAACAACTTGTGCATATTTTTTCGCTATCTTTTTTGTTTCACCATCCTCTCAGGTCCAACAACCATGTTTCTAAGACTGGTCTTGTTTTTTAGACCAAGTTCTAAATTATTGTCTTATATCATGTTAGTGATTTACCTTTAATAACACGCATATATCAATTTAGGCAAACACTTAGCATGAAAGCACAATAAGTAATATCTATCATTAAAAGCATGTGAAGCAGTTTATCTTAGATAATATATGTATATGATGATTGCTGTCTTGTCTATTATATAATTATCCCTTTATATTTTTTAGTTACCATAAAAATAGATGGCGATTTTATTTTTGTTTTTACTCTTTTTATACATGGTTTGCCGAGATATCTCCTACTATATCTCTATTGGATTTAATTGTGATTGTCTTTTTTGTGTTGATTATGATTCTTCAGAACGATATTTACTATGAAAGATTTAACCTTGCTGTATTTTGATTCTGATTTTCCATGGGTATTGATGGGTAAGTTTAAAAAAACTCTCACCATGTGATATAGGTGTAGCGGTCGAATCCGCCATAGTAGGGATGGCGATGGCTTTTTTGAGTTTTTTTTTTTTTTTTTAAAAAACAAATCTTTATGCTCCGATTAAACCTTTGAGTGGTCGAAGATTTTGCTAGTTCCGATCATGTTCAGTGAGTCGTGTTGAAAGAGCTTTTGCTAATTTAGCCTGGTCTCTCTGGTTCACTGATTGTAAACTCACATTCTTCCTAAACGTAATTCGTATCATTTCCTCGTTCTTAAGGGTTCTAAGAATGTTAATTAGGGATTGGAGCCATTCAGATTTGCTGATTGTTGGTGGTCTCACTTGTTGTTTGCAAGAACTTTGGAGGTGACTTGAGTACATGGTTCAAGCATGTACCTCAGCACTCGGCCTCTGCTTGAGTATGGATTTGCTGGAAAAATATTTTTTTTTTGTTCATATAAAATTATTTTTTAGTCATCTAATTTGGACTTGAGTTTACTATAAAATAGTTTTTTAGCTCATATAAAAAATTTGTTTCGCTAGTTAATTTTTTTATTTGTGTAGCTTATGAATAAAAAGCTTAAACAGTCTGCTTTAACATGAATAAAATTTTTTATATAAAAAAATTGGCAAATTATAAAGCAAAAAACTATCAGGTTAATTTTGTTTTTATAATGGGTAATTAAGGCTGATAAATGGTGGTAATTAATTTTGGCAATCACTAAAATTAATTCTATATCAATTTTGATTTCAAAATTCATTATAAAATAAATTTAAGGAAAAAGTTTTTCCCATTAATTTTCAGACTCTTCTTCATCTCAGCTTTTCAAATTAACTTCCTTAGAGTTAAACTTTATTTTTCTATTTGTTTTTCCTTCTACTCTAGAGTTTAGATTATGTTTTTGTAGAGATATTTTTTGAGTAATATTTTCTTGAGTTCATTGGTGTTTTTTAGGAATGTAACTAAACAAGATTAACTTCATAAAAGATTGATTGCAATCATTTTGTTTATACTAAGAGATGAGAAATAAAGCCTAAAATACGCAACTTGGCTTGGCTCGACACAGGCACAAGCACACAAGCATGGACCTTGGGTCTCGACTCTCGAGTCTTATGCCTAGGCTTAAGTTTGGTTTTGCTATAAAACTATTTTTGTCTCATACAGAATAATTTTTTGTCAGCTCATTTTTTATTTATCTAGCTCATTAATAAAGAGTCTGAGCATTAATCTTTTTTTAACTTGAATAGTTATTTATTTATACAAAAAAATCATATTTTAAAGCCAAAAACCATTAAGTTCATTTTATTTTTGTTTAAAATTAATTTTTTTATATTTAAAATTAATTTTGATATATTAATATTAAAAATAATATTATTTTAATAAATTTTTAAATTATAATTACTTCAAAAAATAATCACAACCAGTTATAAACATCCAAACTTCTTACCATGTAGAATGGGAATAATGGTATAGAATTATGCGGTGTTGGGATTCTATCCGTGTGTATTAGGTACAGTGAATGAGATTTTAAAATAATACAAGCCATCACATGTCAAAAAATTTAATTTTAAAAATTATATTTGAAAACTCAAATTTCTCATTTTTACCATCGGATACTCACTAAGGTTTGTTTGAACTATTTTAATGAAAACAAAAGATAATTAAAGGTGTTTTATGTTATTTTTTAAAATATTTTTTATTTAAAAATATATTAAATAATATTTGTCTTTGCTTTTTTAAATTTATTTTTGATATAAGTGTATTTATGTATGTGTCAAGAATTCTCAAACGGGAAGTTGTTTATTTTTATTAATGTGATTTTTTAGATATTATAAAGTTAGAAGCAAAATATATTAAAAAATATTTTAAATATGTCATTAAGATAGATAGTGTCATTAATATAGAAAGATTTTTCAAAACTTGAATAATCTACGTTTAACACGTATATGTATAAGAAGTAATCAGATTAAATGCAATTATTGCAAATAAGTCACAAGAAGATTTAAAGATTACCTTTTCTCTTTATAATTGAAGATTTTAAAAATATATGTGAATAGACTAGTAGCTAATTAATCATTGCGATAATAGGTTTTTTTTTTCATAATATATTTTATTTCAAATTATTTTAAAAAATTAATTACAAATAAAAAATAAAATTTAAATTTTAACAAAAAGAAGAAGAAAAGGGCAAGAAAATTAATAAAAAGTTTCTGTACCAACTGAGATACGGTGATTTATTATCCATAACAACGGCGATGAAGACTGATACCCGTTCATGTGCTAGTGCTGATGGAACTTGCATCTTTTTCACAATTTGATACATTTAATTTCATTTCATCTTCTTCTGTGACATGACAGTGACGATCACTAACGTAGCTGAAGGGCAAGTATCCATAATCTAGGGCCATTTACGTAGTGTTTAGTGTTTTTTTTTTCTTTTTTTAATTTCATAAACTCAATTAATGTGTTGAATAGTAGAAGAAGCAGACCGTCTAATTAGGTGAGAATTTTGAGAGCAATGCATGTGCCCTTGATTAATTTTAGGCATGCCTTAGGACCATGAACGAGGGCTCATTCATGCTTAGAAGGTGACCTTCATACCTAACCAAAATTTGGCCCAAATATAAATTACAGGACCACATTTATATTAGTATTATCGGTGCTACTGTAGCTTGACCTCAAATCCAACCTGGAGCGTGATTCATGCCTTGGAGCAGGGCATCTTAGGCTTTCTTATTGTGGTATAATTAAGATTTAATTTTAAAGAATGAAGATTAGTTTTTCTTTTTAGAGATTATCAGTTCGAGTTTCATAAACCTCAAAGTTATTAAATGTTTATATTATCGTTAATTTCAGGACTTGTAGGATTGATCGAAATATATGCCAAACTGGTCTAGAGATTTATGTTAGTAGTAAAAAAAAAAGAAAAAAAAAAAAAGAAAGATTTAACTAGCTATCGTCTCTTTTTCTTCAAGCAATTCCTAAACTCTTTCCAGTCAGGTGGTTCAACTTAAATGGTTCTGTCCTTGTATTAATTAAATCCTTCTTCTTCAAGCTCGATCCATGCCATGGAGTGATCATTCGTGTCTTGGAAATGTTTCATTAATCTCATCATTTCCGGTGGTCTGATGAGATTTGACTTTTTTTTCGTCTTAATTAGTCGTAAAATTCTAAGACATTTAATTAAAACATACCTTGAAATTCAGGATTATATCAAACAAGAAACATCTCCCCGGACAAAAAACTACCTATGAGCATGCATGATCGTTTTATTTTCTTCTTAATGTCCTCAACTATATTTATTAATGGAGACGCCCCATTTGTAAAATCTATTTCTTCCCATGCATATAATTTTAAGTTCGTTGTAGGAGTGGCATATAATGCATACCTAATTATCAATCATTTCATAAAGAAGCAATTGATATATTAGATATTCTTCTAATATATCTATTTAAGTAAAAAATTTTTAAATTAAATTGATTAAAATTTTAAAAAAAACTGAACCAATAAAAAATTGAAATCAGTTGGTAATTAAAACTGGTTTAGTTTATTTTTAATTTTTTTTTAATAAAAAAATCGATTTAATTATGTTTTTAGATATAGAAAAGCATGTGGCATGCCCGTTTATCGGCAAGCATAGGATGGCAGGCCACGTTATAGCCTCCGACTACTCCCATTTGGTGCAAGTAGTTTAAATTAGGTCACTCAAGAATAGAAACAATATCGTTGAGAAAGGCACAGATACAAAGACAAGTAATCCCGAGGGAGAAGTTCATAACCTTAAAACCCTTTTTTTTTTTTTTTTTTTTAAATCAAAGAAATCAAAGCTTGGAGATACGTTAAATGTAACAAAATGCCTGAATTTTATAAAGAGTAAACAATGATGTTTTATGTGCTCCCCTGAGTAGTTTCCTAACCTCAACTAATTTTATAAAACCCAAGCGGGAGATAAGGAAGAACGGAGAGGGGAAAAGAATTCCTAACCTCAACTACAAAATCCACGGTTATTGCATTAATTAATTAACAATTAGTATTTTTCCTGTCTGTCTTGTGCTTTCGATTGCTTTCAAGCAAACTGTTTCTTACCAAGCAAGAGAGAATTTCGGTTGATGTCAATATCTACCAGTTAGAAACTCTTGCAGGAAGAAGGCTGTTCATAAAGTTGTTGATAGAAACTTCAACGACGATCGATAAAATCAAAACGGAGAAGGATATTTTCTGTTTAATTTATTCTCCGAGTAATTAATAAAAAATACAACCAAGTTTATATTACAGTAAGCCCCCAGTTCGGTTACTTTGTTTGAACTGTTCAAGTGAATAATCATGGCTGTCTTGTTCAGAAAAAAAAATTAAAAAAAAATCTTGGACCACTAGTTAACTCTAACATCATGGGTCAATCTGTGGATCAACCACATATTATATTAAAAACAATTTCACATGCTAAATCAAAACATGTTTCAATCTCAGCATAATTTATAATATAAATCCAAATCAGTATTGAAAATAAAATTAATGAATAAATATTATACCGTTAAACAATAATTTATCTTAAAAAAACTCATAACTAAAAGACCAATTATCCATCGACTCATTATGGGTTTCTTCCTAGCCTCCTTTTACGCTCAACTACTAAAGCTACATAGCTTTATGACTCTTTTTTTTTTTTCTTTTTCTTTATTTCTAGATATCTCTTTGGTGATTTTAGAATGCCATAGCGCATTTAATTGCAGTAATTCTCTCTTATTTGTGACTGAATATTCCTATGCTTCTTCGTGGGATTGACAATAATAACGTTGAAAATTAATGTATTTTTTTGATTAAAGACCACCCATTAATGAAAATTAATTCCCAGCAATATCAATTTTATATGCGATCAAGTTTGACAGATTAAATAGGAACCACTTCGGCATTGAATAGGTCACATTTAGTGTTGCAATTAATTATTTAAGTAATAGGACACCCAAATAATATCACCTCAGGCTTAAACATACGTAAATATTAATGATTTTGGAATGCACTATATACGTAAATATGAGTTCCAAATTCATGCAATAAATTTTCCACAATAAATTTTATTTTATGTGTGATTTATTTTTAAATAGCTTAGCATGATGTTTTTTTTTACTGTCCATATCTAGCTAGCTCAACCTTAGAACCATATGAATTAAAGACCTAAAAGATTTTAGCTTGACCCATTAATTCTATAGTTTCTCCATTTAGCCAACCGAAAATATATTTTTTCCCATTTTTGTTTTTCACTTTTTAATTTTTTCTAATTTTAACCCATTTTGAGATTTATTTTAATAGATTTTTATTCTGAAATGCAGACTATGAAATCCTACGTTCCACTTCTGCAAATTAAATAAGTATAACCTATGCTATGTTTTTTTTCCCCCCCACCCTAATCTCCTTTTATATATCGTTCACTCTGGAAAAGATCTAGGCTACAAGGGGTCGATCCGTTTGATGCCACTCATCTCTTGAATTTATTTATTGAATCTCTATATTAGGTAAGAAATTATGTCGGCTAGCTAAGCGCACTGCTGCAAGCCATTGAAATTTGCTGCGGCTAGCTGTATAAAAAAAGATTAAGCTTAGCCAAGTCAAAGAGAACGGAAGCCGAGCTTTAATAAGGAGGCATATGGCCGGCGTCCAAAAACTAAAAAGTAGGCTAATTGAATGTCCTGTGGGTGGTGGTATCGACTGCCAACTACTCAGAGACCCCTCCTCACAACTGCCCTAATTTATACGTCAAAAAATTGACTTACAACCCATAATCCCTACCTAAAATAATATTTTTTATTTTTTATTTATTTTTTTGAGGGGAAAAAAAATGAAATGTCAAGTATAGTGTCTCGAGTCTCAACCACATATTATCTTCATGCTCCTTGCTCGAACATTTAACTTACTGTCCATGCAATCTTTTTCTTCTCTTCTTTTATAAACCCTTCTCCTCTCTCTTCTTGACACAACATAACTCACGCTTCCTAAGAACTCTCAAAATAAACACCATCTATACCTCTCCCTCTCCCTCTCTAGCCCCCTCTGTGATGGTCATGGGGGCTCGTCGCCATTTTGAACCAATAGCAAAATGTAGCACAGAGGGGCGATCGAATCAGACCGTGGCTGCAGACCTAGATGGAACACTTCTGGTATCAAGAAGTGCTTTTCCTTACTTCTTGCTTGTTGCTATTGAAGCTGGGAGTCTCCTGAGAGGACTGATTCTTTTATCATCAGTCCCATTTGTGTACTTTACGTACTTAATTGTATCAGAGGCAATGGCAATCAAGACCTTCATCTTCATTGCCTTCGCTGGACTTAAAATAAGAGACATTGAACTTGTTTCAAGGTCTGTCTTGCCAAAGTTTTATGCTGATGATGTCCATCCAGAAACTTGGAGGGTATTCAATTCTTTTGGAAAGAGATACATTGTCACAGCAAATCCCAGGATCATGGTAGAGCCATTTGCCAAGAACTTCTTAGGTGCTGACAAGGTTCTTGGCACTGAAATACAGGCTACAAAATCTGGAAGGGCAACTGGGTTTGTGAAGAAACCTGGAGTTCTTGTTGGAGATCATAAGAGGAATGCTCTCTTAAAGGAGTTTGGAACAAGTTTGCCTGATTTAGGCCTGGGAGACCGCGAAACTGACCATGATTTCATGTCCATCTGCAAGGTAAGATCTCAGAATTAATTAAACTGTAAAATTATCTCACTCCTCTTTACTTGGCCCCTAGCTTTCTTTTTCAGTAAATTACTCAATATTGTCTTCGTTAAAATATGTCAAATTGCATGCTCAAAGATTCAATGTCTTAATGTTCAATTTATTAGACCAGATGTTACATGCATGTAATATATTCGGTCTAAATTGAATCGGTTGCGTAAAGCATAGATTTGAACACAACTTGATGCACAAATGCCCTCAATGCATACGTGATACACCTTTTAGCATGCCATTCAATTTTGAGCGCTGTGTGAGCTGTTTCTAGCTCAATATGTACAGTACAGTCCAACTGTCAATATATCTTTAATATTTATTGTTGGTTTGTGAGAAAGTTTATGGAAGCGTTATTTTGTCCATGAATCTCTTTCTATGTCTCTCTGTCCATCAGATTTGAGGAGGGCTTTTATTGTAATAATTTCTTTTTTTTTTCCTGTCCCTATCTGATAAATTTCAAATACCTAATTATGAAGCACGAAAAACATTTATAGCATATACCATCACAACAAATATCCACGCCATTCATTCTTCGTGTCCAAAACCACTCTTCTGATCTAGTCAAATTGTAATCCATGCACATCATGTAAGAACTATGATGACCAAATTATATATAGCTCTAGCAATATTTTCTCATCTTTGAATTCTGTTAACACTTCGTTCGTGATTATATGGAGCATTTCCACTCTGCAAAATTGGTCATGTACACGGATCTAGCTAGTTGATACAGGCCACAAACTGTTGTTGCAGTAGATCCTGATAATATATTTGATCTGGTACTAGATTCATGTAATAATTTATTGCTCCGTTTGTGGAGCCATTTCCTAACAAACAATACAGGAATTGAAAGCTAGTTATGTCGTGGTAGTATGAACTGGTCGGGTGGTCCAGTGGGTGATGGAGTCCAGTTTTAATGAAATATTTTTTTAATCAGTCCCCTGTCGTTTTCAGAGATAGATAAAGTTCAGCAAGTGGATCCCCATTCCTTTAATTGATCTTTGATTAATTACCTTTGCTTTCATTAGTCTGATCAATTAATTAGCAAACAGATTTGACGCAAACATGCATGTGAAACATTGCTGGAAATAGTTCAGGAGGCTGAATAATTAATTTTCTACAACTGAAGCAGAAGGACAAATCACGATCAATTTCTGACATGAGTTTAATTTTTGTTAAATTATACTGCAGGAAGGATATATGGTGCCAAGATCCAAGAGCGAGCCACTACCAAGAAACAAACTTCTAAGCCCTGTCATATTCCATGAGGGCCGGCTGGTTCAAAGACCTACTCCCTTGGTTGCCCTTCTGACGTTCTTATGGATGCCTATTGGTATTATTCTCTCCGTCCTTAGGGTCTACCTTAACATCCCTTTGCCTGAGAGAATTGCCTGGTACAATTATAAGCTGCTAGGAATTAGAGTAGTTGTTAAGGGTAATCCTCCACCCCCTCCAAGAAAAGGCCAAAGTGGAGTCCTCTTTGTTTGCAATCACCGTACTGTCTTGGACCCCGTCGTCACTGCTGTCGCCCTAAAAAGAAAAATTAGCTGTGTCACGTACAGCATAAGCAAGTTCACTGAGATTATTTCACCTATCAAGGCTGTTGCTCTATCAAGGGAGAGAGACAGAGATGCTGCTAACATAAAGCGTCTACTTGAAGAAGGTGACCTGGTAATTTGCCCGGAAGGAACCACTTGCAGAGAGCCATTTCTCTTGAGATTTAGTGCTCTTTTTGCAGAACTTACAGATAGGATCGTGCCCGTCGCTATCAATACAAAACAATCTGTGTTCAATGGCACGACGGTTCGAGGGCACAAACTGTTGGACCCTTATTTTGTGTTCATGAATCCGATGCCAACATATGAGATCACCTTCTTGAATCAGCTGCCCACAGAGCTTACTTGCAAAGGAGGCAAATCATCCATTGAAGTTGCAAATTACATACAGAGGGTGCTGGCTGGGACACTTGGATTTGAGTGCACTAATTTGACGAGGAAGGACAAGTACGCTATGCTTGCAGGAACAGACGGCCGTGTTGCAACTAAGAAGGAAAAGGATTCAGAAAATTATTCTCTCCAAAAGGCGGCATAAAAGAAAATCCATGATTTAATTTCTCTATTGTTTTTCTACATATATCAAATATTGCTACAACAATAAAATTTGACAATCGCTATTGTGATTAATTAGTATAAAATAACTTTAGTGTATATTTGCTTTTTTTTTTTTTTTTTAAAGTATGTATACCGATATCAAATTACTCTAATGCAATGTTTATTTAATCTTCAACTTTTTATTATTATTTTCACCCTTAAAAGATATTTTCTTTAAATTTTCCAACAAGTGGTTTCCTTTTCTTTTCTTCTGTTATTTATTCATTTGCAGCTTCATCAACTTGATATTAATTTTTTTTTTTTTACATTCACAAGAATTTAAATGAATAATGAGAACAAAAATTATTTTTTTTAGCCAAAATATATTAATTCCAAAATACATCTTTAGAGGATTAAGTGGCTAACTTGTCAAAACTCGTTGAGGGGTTTTCGACTTCACTCAAGGCAAAAGACTATGAGATAACAAAGTTGATAAACAAACTTGAGAGCATAAACGAAGGAGGACTTTTCAAGTAAATCAATTAGATGTCATTAAGGATTCTATAATTGAAGTTGTAAGGAATATATGCATTATTACAGATGTCTTTTTCACCACGAATCAATCGAAAGAACTTATCAAGGAAGCCATCACGAACCAAATAGAAAGCTCTGCTCAACTCTCGTATTTTTATGTGAAGCCGTGCACCCAAAGAATCGATCTATTAAAGATGTCTCTAAGTTATCAACCACCAAAGTTTCAACAATTTACTGGCAAAGGGAATCCCATGCAACATATAGCTCACTTTATGGAGACTTGCAACAATGCCGGAACTAATAGTGATCTCATGGTCAAACAACTCATTTGTTCATTCCTTGAAAGGTAATGCATTCGACCGGTACACTAACTTGGAGTCTAGCTCAATCGATAGTTGGGAGCAATTGGAACTAGAGTTTTTTAATTGCTTTTACAATACTCGTCATATGTTTAGCATGATTGAACTCACCAATACATGTCAGTAGAAGGAAGAGCATGTCATCGACTACATTCATCGATGAAGAAACCTCAGCCTCAATTGTAGAGATTAACTCATCGAAACTTCTGCGCTAGAGTTATGTATTTAAGGGATGCATTGAGGACTTTGCTATATTTTACAAGGCATCAAACCAAAGTCTTTTTAAGAATTGGCTACCTAAGCACACGATATGGAATTTAGCATTGCAGTAGCTGAAAGCTCATTATTACATATACAAGGGCCCAAGAGAAATAAGCCTGAAGGTCATAGATTTCGAAAGAGTGCTCTAAAGGTTAAGGGAAAACAGTCTTTAGTAGTTAACTCTGTTGCCATAAAGGTATCAACTGGAGTTAAAAAGAATGATCGTGCAACACTAGCTACTTTTCAAAAGGGTGAAAGAAAAAAGCCATCCTTGAAAGAGCGACAAGAAAAAGTGTATCTTTTCCCTGAATTAGATATATCTAGGATGTTGGATGATCTACTCAAGGCAAATCTCATTGGATTGCTAGAGGTGAAGTGTCCCGAAGAAGCAAAGCAAGTGGACAATTCAAACTATTGCAAATACCATCGCTTGATTTGTCATCCCGTAGAGAAGTGTTTTGTGTTGAAAGACAATATCATGAGGCTACATGAGAATAGAGATATCATTTTCAATGATGAAATAACAACCTTTAATATCACAACTATGATCAATTTGGGTCCACACTATTCGTCCCCTATAATAAGTTTTGGCTAATTTGAACCTATAGAAAAGGGCATAAGTCATCTATAAATGAATGAGTGACTCATCCAATAAAGAATAAAGGAAAAGAAAAGGTAGTAGAAAACTTTGTAAATGATAAGGTATCACGTAAAGTCGTGGTACTATAATATATCTTAGTATTAGCAAGAAAAATGGGTCAATTTTATTTTACTAAAGATGAAGAGAAGATCAATAAGGGGCTTGAAAACTTTACCTTACCATCTACTAATCTCGCATTGAATAAGGTTTTAAAACCTTTATTAAATGGGTTTGTTCATCAGACTGAGTTGATGATTACAAATCTTGAAAGACTCCTTAATAAACAAGTGAACAACTTCGATCCCAATGCTCATAAGCTTTTAGCCAGGGCTGGTTATAGTTATGAGGACATCAATAAGTTAGCAAAGGATAGCAATATGACTCAACTCGAAGGTAAACAAGTTTCTGTAAAGACTAGGAAGGTTTAGAGGGAGAAGAAAACTTTTGGCAAAACTTTAAGGGTTAGTCTTGGATACAAGTCTTACACATCACTTCATTTTCATATTAGTAAATAAGCCTTGTGATATATAAGTTTGGAAGAAGTGAAGGACAAACAACAAAGTTAGCCTATACTTTTTGAAGATTTAGTTTGGGATCGTCTTAGTGTGACTACAACTTATGCTTATGTTTTTGTTAGGATTAGAACCCAAAAGAATGGAAAAGTACTAAAATGTACATCAGTCTTCACAAGACTTGGATAATTCAAGTTAAAAGATGATAAACATATACTCAATCATCAACCAAATTTGATGGAGGGTTCAAAGGATCCTCGTAACAAAATACCTTTACGTATGAAGAGACAATGCAAATGGGTGGAGAGTGCTGAGGCGATATGAAAAGGGAAAAAACATACAATAATGATCACAAACCCCTTTAGTGAAGAGAAAGAAGATGAAATAATGTATCTCACTTTAAATCACATCACTATTGAAGAAGATGATAATGATGAGCTTATCATCAAAGAACATGTTAAGGAGGCTCTACCCACCCTTGAATTAGAAAATAATCCTATAGTGGATGAGCTTAAAGAGATTAACTTAGGCACCATTGAAAACCTACGCCCAACTTTCATCAATGCAAACATATCACCTGAAGAGGAAATGAATTACATGGAACGTTTTATAGAGTATTGAGATATCTTTGCTTAACCTATGATGAAATGCTAGGTTTAGACCCAAAGGTTGCTGTCCATCAATTAGTAGTAAAAAAATAAGGCAAAACCTGTAAAACAAACCTAGCCTCTCTTTCGTCCTGTACTCATCTCATAGATTGAGGCTAAGTCAGCAAATTATCCAAGCAGGTTTCATTCGTAAGGTCAAATATCCTACATAGATTTCAAATATCATGCCGGTAAAAAAGAAGAATGGCAAAATCCGTGTTTATGTGGATTTTCAAGACCTTAACAATGTTTATCCCAAATATGACTTTTCATCTTTTCATTTCCAATCACTAAGATAATGATCGACGCTACCATAGGCCATGAGAGATTAACCTTTATGGATGGTTCATTTGGCTATAATCAAATTTGAATGGCACTCATAAATGAGGAGAAGATAACATTTCAAACTCTGAAAAGGATATATTGCCATGAAGTTATACCTTTTGGCTTAAAGAACATAAGTGCCACTTATCAAAGGGCGATGCAGAAGATTTTTGATGATATGCTTCACTAACAGGTTGAATGCTACATTGATGACCTCATGGTGAAATCAAAAGAAAAAGAAAATTATTTGCAAAATCTTCGTTTGGTATTTGAACGGTTACGTTGATTCTAACTAAAAATAAACCCACTAAAATATGCATTTGGTGTGTCCTCAAGCAAATTCCAAGGATTTATAGTTCCATATCGAGGAATTGAGATTTAGAGAATGCTGGAGCTAAGAAGCATCCACGAGTTGAAAAGTCTCCAAGGAAAGTTAGCCTATATACAGAGATTCATTTCCAACTTAACGGGTTGATGTCAACCATTCATGCACTTTATGAAGAAGGATACATCATTTTATTAGTATGAAGCTTGTACTAATTCTTTCAACAAGATTAAAAAGTAGTTGAATCCACTTGATCTACAAGCACCGGTACCAAGACACCCACGTATCCTCTATATTGTGGCTCAAATATGTTCATTGGGAGTGTTATTGGCATAACAAAATGATAAAGGTAAGGAAAGTGCTCTCTAATATCTTAGTCGGATGTTAAATGGGGCTGCATTGAATTATTCTCTGATAGAGAAGACATGTCTAGCATTAATGTTTGTGATAAAAAAAAAAAAAAGAGTTAAGGCATTACCTTCAAGCATATTTAATACGACTAATCTCTCAAGCTAACCCTTTCAAGTATATCATCTCAAGGCCAGTATTATCAGGAAGATTGGAAAAATGAGTTTTATTGCTTCAAGAATTTGAAAATTCTAAGTCTCACAAAAGGCGATCAAGAGGCAAACACGAGTTGATTTTCTCGTTGATCATCCTATTCCCGATGAATGGAAGCTCTCTGAAGACTTGCCTGATGAGAATGTTTTTTTTATTGAAGTGTTAGAACCATGAAAAATATTCTTTGATGGTACAACATGACAAAATAGAGCCAAAGCTGGAGTAATATTCATCACACCAGAAGGAGAGGTCTTTTTTTTTCTCCTTTTCACTTACCTTGTTCCAATAAGATGGTTGGATATCACTCCTTAATTATTAAGTCGGAAATGGTGGTGAATATAAAAATGTCTCACCTTAAAGTTTTTAGGGATTCTTAATTAGTTATTAGACAACTCCTTTCACTTTATGAAGTCAAGAAGCCAGAATTTGTCCCATATCACAAGTATGCACTAAAACTAATGACATCACTTAATTGTGTCACTTTAGAACATGTACCATGAAAACAGAATCTGGCGTCTCCATTAGCATTATGTAATGAGAAAATAAAAGTCCCTGTATGTCTAAGATGAGTCATTCCACCAATGACTTATGACATAGAAGAGAAAGAACAAGTGAGTGCAATTTCTATTTATGAGATAGAAAAAGAAGATTGGTGCTAGCTGCTTTTCCACTATTTAAGACATTGTAAACTATGAAAAAAACCTATGCTATAAGACAGAGATGAGGCTAAGAGCATCTCACTTCATATATTTTCAAGGCATTCTTTAGCGAAGCTCTTTTGATTGAGTCCTTTTATGTTGTCTTAAAGAAGAAGAAGTTACAAAAGCACTAGAAGAAACACACTCAAGTATTTATGAAGCACATATATCAGGTCTTAAACTTCACTTGCAAAAAAAAAAAAAAAAGGTTATTACTGGCCTACAATGGTGAAAGAATGCATAGACTATGCTAGAAAATGCCAAAGTTGTCAATGGCATGCTAAATTGATCTATAAGCCACTTGAGCCTTTATACCCGATAATTGCTTCTTGGCCCTTTGATGCTTGGGACTTGATGTGGTATAGCCATTGCTAAAAAGATTTGGAGGGCATTTTTACATATTGGTCGTAACAAATTACTTCTCAAAGTAGGCAGAAGCGGCAACATTAAAAAAGGTCAAGAAAGAGATAGTTGTAAAGTTCATTCAAACAAATATCATCTATCATTATAGAGTGTTGAGATATATCATAACTGATAATGGAAATGAGTTATACAATATAACTATGAACAAGTTGTGTGCACAGTTTGGTTTCAAACAATATATCTCTTTTATGTACAATGCTTCGGCTAATGGTTTGACAAAAGCTTTTAACAAGACCTTGTACAATATTCTAAAAAAGGTGGCGAATCACTCAAAGAAGGACTAGCATATATAATTAGAGAAGCTTTATGGGCTTATCGTACTACATTCTGAACGCCAACTCAAATTATTCCATATTCCTTAGTATACGGGGTTAAAGTTGTTCTTCCACTAGAATGTCAAATTTCATCTATAAGAATTGTGATCCAAGAAGGACTCTCCGATGAAGATAATGTTCGTCTATGCCTTAAAGAACTTGAAACTTTATATTAAAACCATCTTGAAGTAGAACAACGATTAGAATATTATCAAGCCTGAATTTGTAAAGCTTTTAACAAGAAGGTGCAACCGTGCTTATTCCAAGTAAGAGATGTTGTCATGGCAATATGACGCCTAATAATCATGTCAAAAAACATAAGCTACAAGTTCTTCACTAAATGGGATGGTCCTTATATGGTTTAACAAGTTTACACCAATGAAGCTTACAAAATCATCAATAAGAATAGATTGAGGATTGGGCCTATCAATAGCAATTCTTAAAACTATATTATGCTTGAAATCTTATATAACTTCTGGCCTACACGAGCTAAAACTGAGAAATGCATAAAAAACACAAAGAAAAAAATTGAACAACATTATAACTTGATCCTTTATTCATAAAGGTACGTAGGTAACTTGAAACTCATTTTGAGTAAAGTCATATAAGAAAAAATAATTGACAAAAAAATCTTTTGAAGAATGTTATGACTTGATCCTTTATCCACAAAGACATGTAAGCAACTTAAGAATTATTCTAAGTACAGTTATGCCATCCTTTAAAACTATTCGAACCCATTTGATTGTTCGCGCAAAAAAAGATGGGTAAAGAAACCTAACAACACAGTCATAACATATAAACCCAATTAACAAGATGCAAGTGTGGGAAAAATATAAATTTTATTAATAGAAAGAAGAATTCTATTACATAAAGTGTGTATTCTCAATATAAAGTCATTAGCTTGATTTACCAAAACTAAAAAGCATGAGAAGCTATCGACATACTATGATTTCCAACTATGTCCTTCAAACCCTTTTTGTTTGGTCTCCAATAATCCTTTTAATTTTTGAAGAATAAATGCGTTAATTTCACTTATCAAAGGGAAAGTGGATATTGTGGTGATCTCTGCTCGAATGCTGAAGGTGAGTACTTTTCTCTTAGAAAGCTCTTTATCATGCGCTTTGAGGGATGAATCTAACTCAGTCTTTCTGCTCTCCAGCTCCATCATTTTTTCCTATATTTTTGTTATCTTAGTATGAGTGATGGAAATAGATCTAGATGCCTCCTCCTCAAAAGCTTTAGAATTTTTGAGCGGCACTTCAAGCTTTTTAATGTTTAAGGCTTGCTGCACAATTATCATCATAATAGATAGTGAAGACTCTAAGTGGATAAGTTTTTTAGCATCTCCAATCACCTTAGTCATTATTCTTTTGATAGAGAAGCAATCAACCTTTATATCTTTTATGGAGTGGAGGATCTTCTCAACTTCACCAGCTAAGTTAGGAATATAATGGACTGGTGTGTGCAAACAATCTTATTTTTTTATGCTCTCCCCAACACTTAACAACAAATTTAGATATTATATCACATAATATATCATTAGCATAATACCTAGCAACTGTCAAAGGCTCAAAGGCAATAATAGGTCTAAGAGTACGCAAGTTAGTCCCTATATTATTAAGGACTGGTGGAGGTGGTGCTGTAGATTGATGATTAGACTGCTTATATGGTAAACTAGATGAAGGATGAGGGTTTTCAATCCCAACAAATAAAATATTGAAGGGATTAGGGCTAGTAATAGAAGCAACACTCATTTCTGGCCCAATATACATATCAAAGTCATTCCCCAGGTCCTGTTGACTAAGCTGAAAAAAAAAAAAAGTGATAAGTAACATGAATTTAAGAACAATGAAAGTGTTAAACCAATTCATTAATATTATTTGGCATGATTGATGCACTAAGACTCCATGAAAAAAACTCAGTTCGTAAGGATTGAACACCTTCTTGGTATGTTTTAAATGTTTCTAATGATGATTATTGTCTTCATGTTCACTATCCTCAACATTTAAAATTGCTTTAACATCGTCTTATTTCTCCTTCTACACACATATTATTGTGATCATCTTAATAAAAAAAATAATGAGGCACATAAAAAGGCAAGTGTTCATTTAACAATCGTGGAGAAAAGGATTGTTCACTCCTTTCCTTTTCCCTTAAGGAGTTAGTAGATTTTTTTTTTTAGATGTTCTTTTGCAGCATTCACTCCCTTTGTACTATGAATCATAATTTGTCTTTTTTTATGTGGGCACATGTTTGAGCATCTTTTTCCTTGCCTAAATCAACATCAACTACCTTTTTATGTCTTTTATGGGTAGGAGAAATTCTTTTCTTCTTTCTTAAGCTAGGGTCATTCTTCTTTTCTTTTGCCCTCAAGAATACTATAGCAACATCAGTAGGACTTTTAAAAATGACTTTCATCTTAGGAGGACAAACTTTGGACCACTCTAGAGTCCACCAGCCATGTAGAATTTAGTCACTAAAGGAAGTCCAGTGCTTAGGGGCAACAAAAACTTGCACTGAGAATGAGTGTTGAGTTTAGTAAAGCTATGCCAAAGTTGAAACACATCTTTCAAGGTTAGAATCTCAGTTCTCCCTTTAAAGTCACAGGGAATATGTTGGCAAAATCTAAACTGTCTACTAAAATTATCAGGACAATAGAGCTTAATAATAGAAGTATCATCATAACAAAAAGTCAAATAGCCAAATCAAATACATATAAAGTAGTCACTCTTGAGGACCGATAAGTTGTCATCATCACGCAAGACAACCACTTTAACCAGGGGAAATAATGCATGATATATGATTCTCTTAAGATTTCTAAAAAGAGCATTAGCTTAAGATTCATTAAAATGTTTTGCTAACCCCTCGCCAATATTTTGTCATCCCAACCGACTTAACATGGCTAGTGGTTGTTGGATGGGTGCCAAATTTTTCTGTAAGCCAACTGCTGAGAAAATAAATAGGAAAAGGGATGTCTTATGCAATCATACCTCACATAGATTAGATCTTTTTTAGACCTTTGAAAATACTTGTTAGAACTAGTATCGTGAGAGTTTGCCTTTCAGTAGCCATCATAGATGCTACTTTGAAAGTAGTATGATGAATGAAACCAACATCTTTGCTAGGAAATATACATTTACATAGCTAACATGAAAGAAAAGCCACTGAAGAAACTTCATCATGAATACGAGACGGGACTTTAAGCTTTTTGAGAGTGTCATAACCCAATTTTTGAATAAATAATAAATAATGAATGGATAAAAATATATTTGAGAATGGGGTTAAGACAACACAAAATTTGAAGTTTGAGGATGGAATTATTAAATTTGAGAGTCAATTGGTCAATAATTGAAGAATTAATAAGTCGGAGACTTTAATTAAAATTTTGAATTAGTTTAATTAATAAAATCAGGTGCTTAATTAAAGAATTGATAAGTTTGAGGACATAGTTAAGTTTTGATTTAATTAATTAATTAAAGAAATTAAGGGTTTGATTAAAGAAATACCAGAGTTGTGTGATGATTAGAGGCAAAATTTCAGTAGATTAAAAGACTAAGGACCATAGTGAAATTACAGGTTTATTTTAGGAATTTTAACTGATTTTTCCAGGGATAATTTTGAAAGAATTAAAAGTTGAAGATTTAATGAAGGACCAAATTGAACAATCCAGAAATTTAGGACTGTTTTGTAAATAGTGTTATAATTTAGGGATTCAGTTGAAATTAATCCAATGGAAAAATTAAAAGAAATTTTTAATTACTTGAGATCTAATTGTTAAATTTCCAAAGATTAGGGGTCAAAATAAAAATATCAATTTCTGCCAAAACGACACCGTTACTAGGTGGAACAATCGTGCTTGTCTTTTTCATCTCGATTCAACAGGGCAGCTGAAAATCTACAGCAAATCCGATCCAATTGTGGACCACGTCTCTTGCCCACAATCTTGTTCATAAATTGAATAACAGTCCTGCAAAGGTTTTAGGGGCAAGTGACTCGATCTCTATAAAAGGGAGAGCAGAACAGGGGAGGGAAAAAAAAAAGAAAACAAAGGAAAAACAGAGAAACACACACAAATACATACATATATATATATATATATATATATATATATATATATATATAGAGAGAGAGAGAGAGAGAGAGAGCATACACACAGACAAGGATTGTCCTTGCCATTACTTTTATCCTTGCAAAAACAAGAAATGAAACAACCCAAAAATCAGTATCCACAGAAGTCGACATCTTCATTCTCGGTTCCTTCATCATCTCAAAATCTACTGGAAAACGAAACCAAACCGTGGGCACAGGAGCAAAAGGGAAAGCACAAGGAAAGGTCTCAAGCAAGCGAGAGGCACCACAACGTTGCAGCCATCTTCACCATCTCCAGAAGCAGGTACGCCCTCTCTTCATCTCTCTGTATTCTTTGAAATTGTTCAAATTGGTTTGGTTACAAGAATTGTGCAAAGGTAATTTAATTACCTTCACACAGTTCATGCACGCGTGAAATTTCTTCAAGCGTGCATCTGACTTAGCCCAGCCGAGCCACTGGCTTGGGCCAATGGTTGGGCCCAACCCAATAAAAATAAAAATATATGTATTCATAAATAAAATATATATATAAATATGAAATTTATATTTTATTCATTGACGCTAGAGTTAGGAATAAAAATACTAATTCAAATTTATTTCATTGTATTTTGTTTAGCTACATAAAAATAAAAAAAATTGTATATGCGTAAAAATAAATTTATTTTAGATTTTTTTATTCACTGGCACCAGAGTCGGAAATAAAAAAAATACTAATTTAAATTTATTTTGTTTTTATAGCTACATAATATTTACCAACACCAGAGCTAGAAGTATCCGTAGTTGAATATTCACTAGAGCTAGAGTCAGGAATATTGCATGCAAACCATTATAGCATAAACCAATAAAATATTAGCAATTTATGACAAAACCATCAATGCAGCCTGCCTCAGGCAGGACGTTTAAGGAGTGATAATATCTTTCCTTTTGCGTAACCAGTCCTATACCATGGAATCTTTGCTGATGAGTCAGGGTTCCTAGTAACCATAATACTAGGTGGCGACTCCTTAAACAAGACCATTCCCCATTAAAGAACAAGATGCCAGAAATCTGTTCTTTTCCATGAAAATTTTTAAGGCCGCCGCGTTGTCGAGTACGACAGAGAGGATGTATGAAATTGTTAAAGCGAATACGAGATTTGTTGATTGAGCCAGATGGATAAGTAATCTTATTAGATTCACTAGACTTACTCATAGAGAAAGACACCTTCTATCTAAAGTCATCTCGAAACCAGAAATCTACTCAATCTTAAAGAGTCATTACATGGTCATATTCTTTATGAAAGGCAATGAATAGTTACTTGCAGCTCTTTGGAAGAAAATAACATTTTTATCATTAGGTTCATTAAGTTTATCAGCAGAAGAGATGATTTCATCATAAAAAGTGCTAAAAATAGAAAGGCCACTACATTATTTTAATTCCTAAAATGACAGACTCCTCGCCTTTCAGGGTAGATAACGTGTCAATAAAAGGATTTCAATGGTTGTAGAAAGAATGTATAACATTCATCTGTCAGTTATATGTAAGAAAAGATGCAAAAATGGTTTCTCGAATATGTGCCTTCTTAAGGATTGGCTCGTAGTGTTTCAAAATATCTTTTGTTCATTCCTAATGTTTGGGAGTATACTTAAGTGCAACAAAAATTGGAAAGTAATCCTTGTAAGTAGTGTCTCTAGCACTTTTATGATAGTCTAGTGGTGGCAGATCAACTGGAAAAGTTGTCGAATATGGAAAAGAGGACTGAAGTTGTAAAACTTCTTGAGGTAAACCACCATAACTATAAAGTTCATAAGAAGTCTCCAATGGCCATAAAGTTAAATGCTTGATGATTTTGGAAGACCACTTCTTAGCGAATGGATCAATAACATGTTCATATATGTGAAGGCTTGTTTGACGATACTTCTCCTTAATTACTAAGAACTTTTTAGAGGAAAAAGAAAAATTCCTGAAAGTCACCATTTAAAAAAATTATGTATTAGTTGCATATTTAAAAATGCTACTGGTAAAGAAGAAAGATAGAAGTTTGTGATTTTGTATAGATTATCATTCACTTAACATATTTACCATCAAAGATCGTTTTCCCATTATAATAGTTGATGATATTTTGGAAGAATTATATGGTGTCGCTTACTTCACCAAATTAGATCTGAGAGCCAGCTATCATCAAGAGTAAATCCTTCCAATGTTATTGAAACTGCTTTCCATATTCATAACAGCCATTACAAATATCTCGTAATGCCTTTTGGCCTTTGTAACGCACCCTCAACATTCCAAGCCATTATGAACTCAATGTTTCGGCCTTACCTTTGATAGTTTGTTTTTTTTTTTTAATGATATTTTGGTGTATAGTCCTACTTGGAATGAGCATTTGTTACGTGTTAGACAAATGTTGGAAACTTTACAACACCAACTCTTTGCCAAGGCAAGCAAATGCGTGTTTAACCAACTGAACTGGAGTAATTAGGACACATTGTCACACATCGGGGAGTGAAGGTTAATAATAGTAAAATTGCAACCATGGTCGCATGGCCACCCCCCACTAATATTTCCGAGTTACATGGTTTTTTAGGCCTAACAAGGTATTACAGGAAGTTCATTCACAATTACGACATCATAGCACGCCCCTTGAACAATTTGCTCAAGAAGGGAAAATTTGGCTGGAATGAAGAAGCCGACACAACCTTTCTGGTTCTCAAACAAGCAATGACAACGATTTCTATGTTAGTTATGCTTAATTTCAATGACTCTTTCACCATTGAAACCAATGCATCTGGGGATGGAATTAGTGCATTTTCATCACAGCAAGGTAAACTGATAGCGTTCATGAGTCAAGCATTAGGGGTTACAAAAATATACTGGTCTACTTACACCAATGAGATGTTGGCCATTGTAGAGGCCTTAAGCTTATGGTGTCTTTATCTCCTAGGAAAAACATTCTTCATTCTCACCAACCAATGTAGCTTGAAATATTTCTTGAAGTAATGTGTGGCTATGTCTGAACAGCAGAAGTGGGTAGCCAAGCTTTTGGGCTATGATTACGAGATTCTTTATCACTCGGGTCGTGAGAATTCAGCAGTGGATGCCCTCTCATACAGGTCTGGTAGTTTAGTTCTTCACCATCTGCATATGCCGATAGTGACCGTATGGGATGAAATTCAAAAGGTTTATGTGGGAGACTCTTACGTCCAATCTTTAACTTGGCTGGCTAAGGATCAACAAGGTGGACCGCATACATGGCGTAATGGGTTATTGTTCTTTAAAGAAAGATTGATCATAGCTTCTCAGGCAGCATTACAAGCACAGTTACTCCATGAAATGCATGATACGAAAATTAAAGGACACTCTATGATCTTCCAAACGTTCAAGAAACTAGCCTAACAATTCTACTAGCCTTAAATGTACTAGGCAGTATAAGAGTATATCAAAAAATATGAAACTTGCTAGAGGGTGAAGTCTGAAACATTATCTCCAGTTGGGCTCCTGCATTCGTTACCCATTCCATGTCAAGTATAGGATGACATCACCTTAGACTTCATTGAAGGCCTGCTGACATCCCATGGCAAAGACATGATCTTAGTAATTGTTGACTGTTTGAGTAAGTCTGCTTATTTTCTATCCTTAACTCATCCTTTTAGTGCTAAAATTATGGCTGGATGGTTTGTAGAAGGAGTCATTAAATTGTATGGCTTACCCAAGTCCATCATTAGCGATCGGGACCCCATTTTTATCAACAAATTCTGGCAGAAGTTCTTTCATATGTCAAGAACCAAACTACAACTCAGTTTCGCCTAGAATCCGCAGATGGACGGACAAACAAAAGTTGTTAATCATTGTGTTGAGCACTATCTCCAGAGTATGGTTCATCAGTGGCTGGGCAAGTGGAGCAACTACCTTTTATGGGCTAAGCTCTGGTACAATATAACTTTTCATGCGTCCACAGAAATGACCCCTTTTCAAGCACTAAATGGATGTTTACCTCCTACAATTCCCATTTACCATAATAGGTGTTCTTCCGTGCAGGAAGTAGACCAAGTTTAGAGGCTTGAGATGAGCTACTGCGACAACTTAAACACAATATGGAAACTTCCATTAATTGTATGAAGCAAATTATGGATAAAAAATGTTGGGTTGTTTCCTTTGAAATTAAGGATATGGTGTTTCTTCAGTTGCACCCCTACAGGCAACAGATCGTTTTCAAACAAGCCCACCAGAAGCTAGCTAGTCACTTCTACGAACCATATCTAGTGATATAAAAAATTATGGTCGTCATGTACAAACTTCAATTGTCAGAAGGTGCCCGCATTCTTTTAGTATTCCATGTATCGCTTTTAAAAAATTATGCCGATGAGTTTGCAATGCCTTCAAAGGAGTTATTGCCCATTATTGATGATAGGGTCGTTATACTTAAACCTTAACATTTCCTGAACACTCGTTGGGTCAAATGAGGAAATAAATTTGAAGAAGAAACTTTGGTTCATTGGAATCATCTACCAGTCGAGGATGTCACAGAAGAGACCTACCAGTCTTTACTCGAGCGATTTCCTTCTCCGGACCATAGGGATGAACGTCCATTTAATGGGGAGGGTATTGTTAGGCCACGTTAATCTAAAAGGGGCCTTAAGCAAAATCCCAACTATTTGGGAGAAGCAGGGGACACGCAGGACCATTGCATGAGCATGCATGCATGCAACGTGGAAAAAGGATAGACTGGGTCATGGAGGTTAGCGTGCAAAAGTGCAACACAAAATGGTCTTCCATCATTGAGAGTTTAACGCATCCAAAGTTTTGAGTTTTACATCATTTTATTTATGTTGTGATTGTTCTATTTTATGCTTTATTAATTCTTTGTTTATCATGGGTTGAGTCCATTTTGATTACTGTTAGTTTTCCTTGTAATTTGGTTTATTTGCTTGTTGAACATGGCTTACTTATTTACGCAACCAATGCTCTCGTTAAGGAATTCAAGTATTTGTATTCAACTTGTGGTACATTTCTCACCCGAAGAGAAAACAAACTTTATTAGCACTTTACACTTTGCGTTGTTACATCAGATATTGCAATATTTGATTTTATAACTCACCTTTCAATAACTCTTCTTTGATAGAGGAAGAAATATAAGGGGAAACATGAGATGTCATCGAAAACGAGAAGGCAAAAGAGTGTCTTCAGACGGTGCTTCGATGTAATTACTGGTTTTACAATAAGAGCTCTTTGTCTGGTATCACATAGTTGTCGGACTAGAAATTGAATCACTATCCGCTACTTGAGTCGCTGGTGTGAGATAGACTACTATAGAATTATAATAAGTTGTAGGCACAAATAAGCTCTTACAAAAGAATAGCTCCTGGTACATAGGACATTAATCAATAGTGAAAGAAAAAAGTCTTACCGACTGATCAAAGTTATTGGTTATTATTCATGTATAAAGATAAATTTTATTTAGTATCTAAATATGCAATTGTTTCAAATGAGGTACTGAACTTTGATTTAATTATTCGATTTGATAAATGTCAATAAAAATTGGTCAATAAATTTTTCAAATTTTGATTATTATATTTTATTTTCACAACAAGATATATCCATTTATTGTGAAAATATAATCAATCAAAAAATATATTTAAAGTATAAAACCCCTCAACTATATTTTCAAGACATGCCCACTTATTTTCAAAAGTAATAAACTTGTCTCGAGGGGGCATATGTAGAAGCCAAAATTTTATACCAATTGAATTTCACTATGTGCTATTTTTATTTTATTTTTATATGAAAGGATAAAATAAAATTGAAATAAATAACTTTAAAAATAAATGAGCCTTCATATATTTCTTGGTCAGTAAGAGGTTGACACATAGAATGAGAAATTCTAGATATCTTCTTATAAATACAAGATCTCATCAATAAATATCAACCAATAAAATCATGTCATTTGGCATTGAGAAAAAGAACCTGAGAGCCCCTACAAACCTATATAAATAGAAAGCCTCAACATAAAAAAAGGAAAAAAAGAAAGGAATTCTTGGAGATTCAAATTCTCTTCAAGACAAGCTCTTTAAGCAAGAAAGCTCTCACTTTAAGCAAGAAAGCTCTCTCAAAAGTTCTCAAGCCTCCTTCATCTACACTTGAAGACTACAAAAAACAAAACTATATTGGTTCAAGCCTAAACGCCCCATAAAAATTCTTCAACAACACTTTGAAGACAAATCAAATGTACTCTTCAAAGCGTTAAATCATCAAATCTACTTCGCAATACACAACAAAATTCAAGTTCTTGCCGACCACAAATCTTGACTTTATTTCACAAATAAATCAAGTCACCATATATCAAATTCAATGGAAGAATAAGAGGATTGTCATATTCTTTTGAAATAATATTTTAGATATAGATTGTACCCAATCATATATTTAATAAAATCATATATTTATACACGTATGCTTGTTTAATTTCAAGTGCTCAAAATTATTTCTATAAACACTTTAGAAAGAGAATTTGTTTTTTTTTTTAAGGAACAATTACCCATATTTCATTGTATCTTTGATGTTTTTACACTCTAGCTCCATTATTTAAAAAATATAATTTACATCTTGGGTTAAAATAATTTTTAAATTTAGAAAAAAAATATATCAATCCTCATATATAATATAACATAACAATCAAAATTTTCTCTTAAAAAAAACCCAAAATAATTTCAAAATCTAATGGATTTCTTCTCTTTTCTCCAAGAACACAAAATCTAAAAAAAAAAAAAACATCATATTCGATGTTTAATCTATTTATTTTAATTGAAATTTAATCACCCGACAACGTAAATGCCATTATAATTCAAATATCATTATTTAAAATTATCACCAATTTGGTTTCAAGAAAGTGTAATTGCCAATAGGAAAATGAGGATTTGGTGTGATGGTATTGTGAGTTTTGATAGCTTGGTTTGATTCTCTTGTATTCTCTCCATATACAGAATGAGCAGTGGTATGGTATCATAAGGCTTGATTTTCTAAATGGGATTTGTGGAGTTAGTTGTTGGAATAATGGGACTTGCAGAACCTTTTTTTTTTTTTTTTTTTTTTGTAGTTTAGAGGAAGAAAAAGGAACATGTGATGAGTCGAAAAGGTTTCGTTATTGAAACGAATCTACTACCATCGTTTATTTACTCACTACCTAAAAAATCAATTATTCAAGTCACATTTATTTACATGTGATGGTCATTTTGGTTTTTTTTATGTTTTTTTTTAAAAGAGTATAATTATTTTGTTATTTTTAAAGATAAAATCAACATAACTCTTTCATGATATTTTTTTTTTTCCATTTTACATTGGTTTTATTATATATTCAGAGGTTACTCATGAGAATTTTTGTAATTCATATATATTAAATAATATTAAAAAAATAATGGCGAGTGTGAATTTACTGCCATCGTTTATTTACCCTACATAAAAAATCAATTATTCAAGTCATATTGGCAGTTAAGAGAGAGAAGCTCTTGGTTGCTAGAGAGATATTGCAACTCCCCCTCCTGATTATTTGTTGACTTCTTTGATTCTGCTAAGTTCGGTGATTTTGTTTTCTTGTTGCTAAATCCAAAAACAAAACCTTAATAATTTGTTCTGCACAGCAGGATGGGCCCCGACTCTCACCTAGGGTTCCTCCTACTGCCTATCAGGGGACCTAATCTCTAAATCAGAGGAATCTCCCCGCCTTGTCTGATTCGAGAGCCCTTGTTATGGTGATGTCCTCTTGTAAGCCTCCTTCTCTAAGTCCCACTGGTGTTGTTCTTGCTGATCCTAGTGCTCTCACAATAGGTGGGGCCTCTCTAGATGCTACCTTAGGTTCTCCAGCACAGAACAATATAGTGATTGAGATTTCATCTGATGTTGATTCATTTGAAAATGTTCAAGTTGGTAATTGTGGTTCGACCTTAAGCCCTGAATCGGGTCGCAACCTTTCACTTGCTTCTGGGTTAGTAAGGCGGCCATTCGCTCCCAAGCTTGATGGGGTCACGACTCCTTCTAATAGTACTTCACACTGCTCTACCCTCCCTTTTCTAGCAGTAACTAGAGATGCAGATAATCTTATTTCTGTTGTTAGTGGCTCTTATGCTTGCCCTGCTCGTGGCGCAACCCCTGCCCCTTCTTCTCCAAGTTCCACCTCTTCAGGTACCTTTATGCCCCCTATTAATAAACCCCTCCAAGATTGCCAGTGTAGTTTGTAAACCCCTCTAATATAATGCCCCCACCAATACTATGTCCCAGCTATCCTTTGGAAAAGTTATGATTGTGGTGGATTTGTTATTTGACTTGTCATGCTTCATCAACATTCTCTTACCTGATGGAACTACTCTCAAGCAACCTGTTTTATATGAGTTTCTCTTGAAATTCTACAAACATTGTCATATGCAGGGGCATACTAGCCTAGAAAAAGTTGTAACTGGTGAAGACGCAAATTTTGATACCCCTGTAAAGGCTAGTAGGAAGCATATCTCTCCTTTCAGTCTTGATCCTCTTATAAAGGCAATTGCAATGGATGATCACTCAAGCAATCAAGTAATTCTTCAAGGTGCATCCCCCTCCAGTTCAAATGCAGTGGCAACTATAGTTGTAGCTAGTGACAGGGCTGCCACTAATAGGGGCAAAAAGGTTAAACTTTCCCCTACTAGTATACCGTTAGCGCATGATACTTCAAACACCATTAACAATGTTATGCATATTATCGATGGACAATCTGAGGATGTAGCTTCACCAAAAGGGATGAGCATTATTATGAGTCAGAGACAATACATGACAAGGATTAGGAGCTTGCTTGTTCATGGTAATTCTCTGGCTTTACTTGATACTCAGCTAGAAAAAGCCATAGTGGTTGATGCTACTGTTGGTTAAAGGTCTAGTAGATCCAGACTAGGTGTAGCCCATGATGATTATGTGAGGGACAGACCCCCTGGGTCTTCATCCTCTTGATGTTGTCTCATTTGTTCTGCTAGTGAGCCACTCCGGCTTCTGGTGCATTAGGTGTTGAGTTCTTGGTTGCAGCTATTGGCTATTAGCTCCTACTTTTGTCTGCCTATTTGGGATGTTGTTGTTTTGTTGTGGTTGTTGTAGGCTGGATTGCAGTTGTTTACTAGGTTGTTTATTGATACATGTAGTCTGCTGCTAGTTTTCTACATCTGCTACTGATTACTACTGGAGTGGATGTTATTGTTGATATATGTGTTATGCTTTTGTAACTAGTTGGAATATATGATCGCTGGATGCAACCATTGTCTTGGGTGCTTTTAGCTTTTGTGATTCCTCTTACTTGGTTGTATGAGGGTTGTTATGTGGAGGTGGCTTTGATTCCCTGCTACAAGATACGTCTGTCTCCTACTATGATGGTCAATAATATGTGTTTGTTAACCTTGCTTGTTTGATATTTTGTTCAGGGAGTATGTTCCCTTTTTTGTACAAGGGAGCATGTTCCCTTTGTTATCTTGTTTGTACATGTCTTTATATCATGATTCATTGGTCCTCTAGCTTAATTTTGTTTTGATCTATAAAATTTCTTTCATTTGATTAAATTTTTTTTTATTCAAGTCACATTTATTTACATGTGATGGTCATTTTGGTTTTTTTTTTTTTTTAAAAAATAATATAATTATTTTGATATCTTTAAAGATAAAATTAAAATAACTCTTTCACAATAGATCTTCTTTTTTTTTTCATTTTACATTGGTTTTATTATATATTCAAAAGTTACTAATGAGAATTTTTATAATTCATATAAATTAAATATTATTAAAAAAAATTGTTGACTAGTGTGATTGGACCTCATGCCATTACGTCGGTGTATGCAAAATCATCCATCATTCAAACACTACTTTCTAGAGTGGCATATGAAAGGTATGGATGCCCTTACACAATGGCATGGCGCGTTGACCAAACACGCCTCTAGTTTGGCACCAACATTCATTTTTTTTCTTCTTATTCTTCTCTCTCTCCCTCCTCAAATTTAGTGATAACCCTTTTAAAATTTTGGACCAACCCTTTCAATGTTTTCCCCCCTTCATATTTGGTCCCTTTTTATTACTATATTTTTATTTGGAATAAACAATAAAATTACAACTATTTTTTTAATTTCTCCTCCCTTTTATTTTTTAATCTTTCAAATTTAATTCTTATTTTTTTTTATTATTTTAATAAGCTATAAAATCACAAATATTTTTCAATTTCAACCCCCTTTTAGTTTTTAATCTTTCGAATTTAGTTCTTATTTTTATTGTTATTTTTTTGTTTGGGGTTATTTTTTATATAATCTCATCCTTCATGGGTCTTTTTTTTCCTATCAAATTTGATCTCTATTTTTTTTTTATTGCTATCTTTTTTTTCTTTACAGTTTGTCTTCTATAAGATTATTCTTAAGTTCATTACCAAATCATCGGTTTCAAAGGTTAACAAGGGTTAATTATTTTTAGGTCTTTTTTCTAAATTGATTTATTCTAATTTTATCATTCAACATTTAATTTATTTGAAATTGGCTTTCTATATTTTTTTTTTTTCTTTTTATTGGGTTATTCTAATCTTGTGTCTATGATGCGAAGTTTGCGTGTTAACCCATATTGACTAAGATTTTTTTGTTGTTATTAAGGGGTTAGTCTTAGGTTCATGACTAGAGTTATCGATTTCAAAGATTAACACGAATTGATTTTTTATTATTATTTTAGATTTATTTATTTATTTTATTTCATCCTTTAACATTTAATTTATTGAAAATTAATCTTCATACTTTGTTTTCTTTGTTTTCTATTGGGTTATCTTGATCTTATGTCTATGATAGGAGGGTTTGCAAGTTAACCTAGGTTGGCTCATATATATATATATATTTTTTTTTTTAAATTATTATTTTTTTCATTTTTTTTCCTTCAATATTAAGTTGTTTAATAATTGAGCTTCATGATTTTATTCAATTTATTTTTGAACATAGTCACTTTGGTATCACAATTGGGTTAGAGATTTTGTGTCTTGACTTGGCAATAAGAAAAAAAAAATTGACATTATTATTAAATTTGATTTAACATGTTAATTATAAAAAACTTTACCCGACTTTTTGCTTATCCTAGACTTTAAATAAAATCATATGAGAGTTGCTAAAATATAGCCTAATTGACTTGACAAATCTAAATGTAACTCAGACAATCAATAAAAATATGGTTTAGCTATAAGAAAAAATTATGATGGCATCACCTTTTTAAAACATTGAGATGATGACATATTGATCTAGATTAACTTGGTTTATCCCGCTACACCTACAATCTAGGCCGTGGACTTCACCAAATTTAATAACTTTGGTTAACTCAACAAACTCATGATCTAAGTTATGGACTCAATTGAACTTAATAACTTTATAATTTTTAAAACTATATTTTATTCCATAATATAATAAAGAAAAATAGACTTCGCAAAACCAAGAATCAACCCAATGCCAAGATGTTTTGGAAATTGTAAGCATTGTTTTCTAAACTAAATTCCATTATGGTTTTAAAAGCAAATTTAAAAATAAAACATTAAAATAAAATCTTAGTATTTTATATTAATTTGAAGACAAAAATATTAATAAACATGATAAAATTATATAGAAAATATATTGAAATTTTTTTAAAAAATATTAATTCCTTGTTAATTGAATATTCAAGTGTTTTTTCCATGTAAGAATTGGAAACAAATATTAACTTTCCCATAAAAAAACTATGATATTATTTAAGAAAAATAAAAACATTTTAATAATAATAATAGAAATAGGTTGTTAATAAAAATATAGTGCATTTAAATCTAAATTAAAAAAATTAAAAACAAAAATAATACAAAGATATCAAGGTCAAGCATCGTGGAGGTGTTTGAGAGTGTGATTGTAGTTGATTTTCAAAGTACTTTTCGCTCAGAAATATATTAAAATAATATTTTAAAAAAACATTATTTTTTATATTATCACATTAAAATGATATGAAAATATTAAAATATATTAATTTAAAAATAAATAAATAAATAAAATTTAAAATTTTATTTTTTATTTTTAAAATACATTTGATATAATTTTGAATATAACTTGGCAGATCATGAGCATATGCAAGCATTAAATGGCATATCTGTTTAGACCAATCCAAAAACTAAAGAGGATAGATACCTACCTACCAAGATAAATGAATATATCATAAACTTTGTTTGATCTGTAGCGCTACCGATTTATTTGTAGGGCCTATTTGCTGGAAATTAAATTGTTGAACTTTGTAAACCGCGGTTGACTTACTGTGTGGTAGCCCTACAAAACTGAGCATTGTCCGTAATCCTTAAATTATCCTCGCATGGCTCTCCACGTGCCATGGACAAGTTTCTTGTTTTGTCTCTGTTAATTGATGTGAACTTCGGGAAAGATTATTAAAGGCGCATGCTCACAGCTAGCTTTGAATTTATTGTCACAAGTCACTGCTGCAGTCATAAATCAGAGATAAGATTTCAGCAAATTTGTTTTCTTGGTTTTTTTTTTTTTTTTACTAATAATGCAACTATTCCGCATCATTTAGGAGACAAGAACTTTCATCACTTATAAACATATGTTTAACCTCTCTCACAAAAAGATGTATTTTCAAAATAAAACTTATTATGTGATTCTAGTAGGACAATATTTTTTTAAGGGATCTATTATATGCAAGTTTGGACACATATCATTATTGGTGCTGTTTATAGAAACGTCAATCATGTGAAACTACTCACACCCCTTGCTGGGGGATTATGATTATGCTACTATTCCATATCGGCTACGAGACGAGAGCTTTGGTCACTTGTAAGCATAAGGTTCAACCTCTTTTCCTAAAAGGTGTATTTTCAGGATGAAACTCACTATATAATTTCAATAGGACAATACCTTTTAGGAGGACCTATCATGTGTGGGTGTTGTCACATGTCATAATTGATGCCATCTATGAGAACATTAAACATATGTGACTACTCAAGCCTCGTCTCTTAGTGACTCTGAACCAAATAATTAGATGACGACTTTTTAACCCACACATCGTGTGCCCATGTGCAACAATAATGATGTCATTATCCCATATTGGATAAAAGACAAGGGCATTGATCACTTATAAGCATAAGGTTTAACATCTATCCTTAAAAGGTGTTTTTTTCAAGATAAAACTCACTGTGTAGTTCTAGTGAGACAATACCTCTTAGGAAACCTACGATATGCATGTGTAGATACACATCATCAAAAACAAAACTAAAAGATTTAACTATAATATCATTGATAAAGAAAACCAAATACATGTAACTTACAAATTACATGGGCTAATTTCAATATATATTTTAATAGAAAAGCATAATATAAATACTTTTATTTTTGTAAGAAGGGTATCATGGGCCAACTTGCACTTAATATAGACCAGGTAGTTAAATAATATGATTTAAACTATAGGGAATAATGGCAGATGAGAGCTAAAAAAAAAAATTTGGCAACAATCAACCAAAACAAATGAGCTACCGATATTATACCTACAAAGAAAAGAAAATAAAATTATTTGGAAACCCATCATCACTCCATTATAGACATCACCTATCACAAAAGGAGCTTGTTAAGACGGTTCAAACCTAACTATAAAAATTTGGATGACAACATAAGAAGAAGTCGTATGGGTTGCTAGAGAAATGTCTCAAAAATATAAATTGAACAAAATAAAATAAAGTGAGCATTCACCTTTATTCAATAAATCAATACTATTTAATTCAAGAATAAAATTTATTATAAAAAATAAATTTAATAAATAATAACAAATTAAAAAAACCTGAAATAACCTAATTATAAAAAAAAATGATAAAACCAAAATTCATGGAAAGCTTAAAAAAAACAAATTTCAATATCTAATTAAATAATATTGAAGGATGAAATCGAAAAAACAAGTTGAAAAAAAAAACCAAAACAATCCTATACAAATAAAGCTAGGTTAATTTCCAAAGCTTGCTAGCCGTGAAATCTTAGACATGAGCTTAACCAAGAAACTCAAATCTAAACAAATTAAATGTTAAAGAATTAAATAGGGTAAAAGAAATACCAGTTTTTGAAAATTTTACAAAGCAAAAAAAAAAAACAATCAAACGAGTAATGATAAAATCTATTAAGAAATTTTTTTTAAGACAAGTGGAATCACAAAAAAAATATGCAACTCTAAAAATTATCTTAGATTACAAAAAAACAAATAGTAATTAAAAGATTAGGGATCAAATTCAATAAAGTAAAGATTAATGAAGATGAAATCGAAACAAAAATCTAATTCAATGAATTATTTCAAAAAAAAAATATCATAACCAAAAGAACATGGACTGAATAAAAAAGAAATAGAAGTTTAGAGGTTGACTTGAAAAATCATGTGGTGGGGCACAAACACTAAGGAAAACAGAGGGAAAAAAAAGAAAAGAAATGATCATCTATGAAAAACTAGAGTTCTTATCGGTGCACGCACCGCATATCCAAGGAAAAGATGTCAAGACAAAGCAGAATCCATCTTGAAATGACCTTTTTGGCCACTAGAATCAGCTACAGGCGTTGTCTAAAGATGGCAAAGCAACTAACACGTTTTTTTAGCATATGTCAAGGTATTTGTTTATTTCTTTTTATTTTTTAAAAGATCAAAATGCCCATGCCCCACCCCCAAAAACAAAAAAAAAATTGATTTATAAAATAACTAAAATACTCTTTGACCATAAGCTCACAAAAATAAGCTCAAATGATAAGTTAGTCTTTTAACTATACTTATAAAAATAAATATGCAAAAAAAACCCCATTGCTAGTTAAATATTTTTCTAATTCCAAGAATAATATGATAATTTAACTATACATAATTAAAAGAAATAATAGAAATACCTCTTTATAGCAAACAAACAAATTCTTTTTTATATGAGAAATAATGTAATTTAATTGTGGCAAACGAAAAGAAAATTTATATTTTTTCTCAGATTAATTTTAAAATGCCAAAATAATTTTTACTGCACAAAGATGATTTTACCCTTGATTATTTGTCTAAACTCCTTTTTTTTTAATATAAGAATAAGATAGTAAATTCATCGTATTGCACTATCTAGATGAATAGTGAATTGAGCTTGATCTCCCTCTTTATTTTTTATTTTATTTATTTATTTTTAATTAGGGTCGGTTTTTTGTCTCCATGTTATCCTTGCCGTCAAATCAAGTCAATGGTGGCAGGCCACAAAGATCCGAGTATTGAGGCTGTTAAAAAAAAAAAAAATCGATGCAGTCCTGGTTTTTTTAAGGAAAAAAAATTAAAAAAATTAAAAATGTTTTTATTTTATTTACATTAAATTAATATTATTTTAATATTTTTAGATCATTTTAATATGTTAATATCATAAATAATTTTTTACAAATAAAAAAATATTATTTTAATATATTTTTAAATAAAAAATACTTTAAAAAATAACCGTCACAATTAGGGGTGAGCAAAAAAACCGATAAACCAATTAAACCGAGAAAACCGGAAAAAAAAAAACCAAAAAAACATAAACCGAAAAAAAAAAAACCGAATTAACCGATTAAAAAAATCACAAAAAATTCCGGTTTGGTTCGGTTTTGGTTTCTAAAATCTGAAACCGATGGAACCGAACCGAACCGAACCGGTTCGGTCACCCAACACTTTTAGAAAAAAAACAAGTATAAATATAAACATTTTCTAACCTAGCCGCCCCCCCCCCTCCCCTCCCCCTGCCCCCACCCTCTCCCTTCTCTGTCTCTCACTTTTACCAGAATCTTTCATTTCCATCGGGCCACATAAGGCTTGTAAATTTTTGACATTCATCTTTCTTTGTTGCATACTCAATCCCCAAGCCCTCAGGGAAGCCAGAGATTTTCTCCATGTAACCGTGGCAGATCTTAGGATGTGTATTTCTGGTTTTTGTTTCATCAGGGAGATTGAACAATTCCTCTAGCACCGATATAATTTCCCTGTAAAATTCCATTGAAGGTTCGTTGTATACTACTTCAAAGAAGTTGTATTCCTCAAGTGCTCGCCGGATATCATTGCAAGCCGCTAGCCAGGAACTAGAGCCAGGCTCGAAGTTTTCCTTGGACAAATGAACAACAAGAATTTTTGGCACTGTTTCGGTTTGAAACGGTTTGGAAGGGGAAAAAACCGAACCGAACCGAAACGAAATTAATCGGTTTGAACCGGTTTTCGGTTCGGTTCGGTTCCAAAACTAAAAAAAAAAAATCGGTTTGGTTGTTTATTTTGATCCAAAACCGGACCGAACCGAAAATGCTCAGCCTAGTCACAATACTTTCAAACAAACTCACATTTTAATTTATAGCATTTTTTTTTTCATTTATATGGTGGTTTTGCCTTATACCATATAAATAAAATAAAAAAGTTCTAGTAATATATTTTAAGGAAGCAAGATGAATATGCAGCTGATTTTAAAATTTATAGATGAAATATTTCAAATTTTATATTTATTTATTCATTTACTTCTCATCGCATTCTATCTGTATATTTTATATCATATGTTTAATAAATTAGTACAAGTCTGAGCTTAATCTATTTGTCGGTTTATTAACTAATTTATTCATTTAGTCCTTTCAATTTTTAAACGTAAGGTTAAGCTTATTATATATATATATATATATATATATTTCCAAACATTATTGCTTTTTTGTTGTGTTTAAATAAATATTTGATATTATGATATATGATATTTTTTTAATTTTAATATAAATATATTAAAATTATTAAAAAACACTAAAAAATATATAAATTTAATATTTTTTTTTCAAACTAAATATATTTAAACACAATTATAAATTAACAGTTTTTATTATTATGATGCTGCCCATAAACATATCATAATTCAGGAGGAGCACAGTATTTCGGGTATCTTACACATCATTTATTATTTGCATTCGCAGTACATCTCATTTACTATTTTCAGAATGAGCACCAGGGGTGTACTATCAAATGCAATTATACATAAGCCATATTATACTTGCACTTTAAAAGGTTTGGAAAAAACAGTGGGTATTTACCGTGAATATAAATTTAATATACTATAAATTATACTGTAGATATAGTATATTTAAATAATGAATAATACTGTAGCGTTTGAAAAGCATTGTATTTTTTGTTTTTTAGTTCAAAAGTATAGTGGAGAGCATTATCTTTTCTATTTTACGTGCAAAAAATTATTGGTCTGACTTGATAGTAATATATATATATTTTTTGGTAACCCGGGGTGTCCGGACCAGCTTACGCGCATCACGACTAATCCCCGGACCTACTGAACATCCTGCAAGCTCAATAGACAAGTAAAGCACCGTGGGGGTGACAGGCTGGTGCACAGAGAGGATCGAATTCGGAACAGTCGCAAGGCAAGCCTTGCAGTTGACCACTGAGCTAGACCTCAAGTGCGACTTGATAGTAATACTTAATATTATTAGGTCTGGCTCACTTTTAAAAGGTGTTGGCTCAAGCTTAACTGTCTGATCTACAGCTATTTTATCTAGCTAGATCGTCAAACATTTCTAATTTTAATTTTTTGCCTTTATAATTTTTTTTCTTTTATTTAATTTTTTTTCATATGGTAAAGAGGAAATAAATTGATGGATTTTTTTTATATTGTACAAAAATTGGATGATGATAATTTTTTTTTTTTTTGAGGTTGGGTTAAATTTCCTTAATAAAACATGTTTGTTTTTTTTTGTTTCAAAAATGCTTTCAAAAAAATTTCAATTTTTTTAACTTTTTTTTTTAATTCAAATTAATATTTTTTTTGATGTTTTTGTATTATTTTTATGTGATGATATAATAAATTAATTTTTAAAAATAAAAAAAAATATTATCTCAATATATTTTTTAAAAAAATATATTTTAACAAATAATTGTTACGTAATAATATAATAACTAACGCATTAGCCCGCGCTAACAATGCTTTTTTCAAATGCAAAAATGCTTGAGTTTGGTTAAAAAACACGGAATATATTTTCAGTATCACCATCTTCAAATAAAATATTCTCTACACTAGCACTATAAATAGTACATAGCAGAGCAACGCTCAATACACTGGCAACTAATTTATTTCCCTTTAATTTTTTTCTTTTTAGTATATTTTCAATTTTATTCTCTTTACTCTTTAATTTTTATTTCTTTTCTCTTTTTTTTTTCATACTATAAAGAGGAAATCAATTAATAGGAATTTTTTTTATATTGTATAAAAGTTGGGTGATAATAATTTTTTTTCATTTGACGTTGAGTTAAATTTCCTTATTAAAGTATGTTTGATTTTGCTTTTAAAAAATGCTTTTAAAAAAATTGAAATTTTTTTATTTTTTTCTTTACTTCAAATAAATATTTTTTGAAGTTTTTGTATTATTTTGATGTAATGATTAAAAAAAATAATTTTACAAAATAAAAAAAAATGTTATCTCAATAATGTTTTTTTTTTAAATTAAGATATTTTTAATTTTATTTTTTTAGGATATTGAATCTAGCTTGACAATTAGACCTAATGTTATTGGGTCTCTCTTCGCAGCAACCAGACCTTGAGATATTAGGTCTGCTACTCTATACTCTTCATATTTGTTTTACATTTGAAAAAAAATTGTTATCAACTCACTGCGAAGCACAGATCAATATGCTAGTGTAGTATTTATTGTTTCAAAATAGAAAAAATAAAATTACTAAAAATAAGAGAAACAAGATAGAAGTAAAATTATGTTTAATAGTAATGTATAAGATAAAATGATTGTTTCTGTATCCTGTTTGGTTATGGTAAATAAGAAAAAATAAAATATACAAAAATCTATTTTACTTTTAATATATATTGTTATCAAACTTACATATTTTAAAAAATAATTAGATATTTTGTTTTATTATTTTATTTTATATTGAGTATTGAAATTAATAATATTATAATAATATTAATTATAAAATTAAGACTGACTTGATGAGTTGACCTGAGACCTTAATTGATCCGAGTTTAAGAAAAAAAAATAAAGGAATGATTGACTTGATCTAACCCAATCAAAAACGCAAATTAACCTAGGATAAAACATAGGTCAAAAACCCTTTGATTTTTTTGAAAACCATTAGTCAAAACAATGCTTTAATTATTTTTTTTAAAAAAATTGGGTCAACCAAGTTGACCCTCCCAACCCATAACATAAACCTTGCCTCGAGTAGATTCTCAAATCGGGTTTTAAAATTATGATAATAACAATTCTTATCCATATGATGACTTGGTCAACCAGTGTTAACCCTCCCGCCCCATGATCTAGGTTTTGTCTCCATCGACTCCCAAGTCAGGTTTTTAAACTATAATAACAACAATTTTTATTCTTACATTGACTTAGATCAATACGGGTTGACTCTTCTAATTTATGACTCGAGCCATGCTTTGAGTTGAACCTAAAATCAAATTTTCAAACTAAGATAATAGCCATTTTTATTTTATGTTGACCAGGGTCAACCCGGGTTAACCTTTCTGACATATGACCCGGGTCTTACCCAGGATCGACCTCAAGTCAAGTTTTAAAACTATGATAATAACCACTTTTGTTTTTAAATTTACCTGAGTTAACAATCAACCCCACTCATGACCCGAGTCTTGCCTTGGGTCGATTCACAAATCGACTTTTAAAACTATGATAATAACTATTTTTATTCTTACACTGACACGGGTCAACTCGACCCAGGCCTTGCCCCGGGTTAACCCCCAGATCGATTTTTAAAACTATAATAATAATTACTTTTATTTTTACGCTGATGCGAGTTAACCCAACTCATAACCCAAGCTTTGCCCCGAGTCAACCCTCGAGTTGAGTTTCAAACTATGATAATAATCATTTTTATTTTTTCATGTCTTATTTAAAATTAAGAGTTTTTTACAATGATATTTATGAATAAAAAATATTATCTCAAGAGATAAGTCTCTTCTGTACCTTTTATTTTTAATATATAATAATTCATTTTAAAATTATCTTAAAAATAAATTTATTTTTATATTTTTAATTAAATGTATTTTTATTCTCGTTAACTTCATCTTTTCTATCACAGAATAGATTCGAACACTAATTTATAGCTTTTGAGTTTCCAAAGGTTACAGACAATTGCTGATAAGGATGCTGTTTTCTGGTTCATTTTGGTTGTTTCCTATCGCACCCGCACCAGTGCCCATCCCCTTCAGCCACAGCTCCATGTTCCTCAAGTCCCACTTTCCTGGAGAGCTTGGGCAGAAAGCAAGCCCGTTTAAGATCAGTCTCGAACCCATGAGTCATATCCATTTCAGATTTGGGTGGTTCCTTAGATCTTTGGACCATGCATGATACTTCGGCTCGACTGGGATGTAGACCTCAATGAACTTCAAATATTCTCAACTTTAGGTTTGACTGAAAACATTTTTATATAAAAATAATTTTTTAATTTTTTTAATTTATAGTTTTTTAAGTGATGATAATAGAATGAAAGAAATTATAATATTTATTATAAAAATGATGATGATGGTAATGATAATTATAAAAAATATTAATATTAATAATGATTATGAGAATAAAAATGATTATAAAATGATAATTGTTCTAGTAATAATTAAAGAAATAACAGTAAAGAAATGATGATTATTTTAATAATAAAATGATAGTGTGTGTATATAATATATATATATATAAAATGATAATAAAAAAGTGAATGTGACAGTGGAGAGTAATTGTAGTTATGGTGGTGAATATAGTTTGTTAATAGTGAGGAAATTTTTTATGCTTTGGGAAGTTAAAGTATTTTCTTTTAAATTAATATTATTCAATGGTTAACCTTTGATAAATATTTTTCTATTGATTTATTGAAAAAAACGAGAGGAATTATTTTACTTTCGGTTGTTATGAAGCTTGCTTTTGCTTTTACCTATTTCTTTTTCCCAACATTTTTTCTTTATTGAACTTATATATCCAAGTCCCATTAAGGTGAATTTCAATTTCAATATAATGAAATATTTTCTATGTTTTTTTAAGAAAATTTCTCGTGTATTAAAAAAAAAAAACTTGTATTGTATAATATAATTCTAATTCTTAATCATAAACTAATTCCTCGTTAGCTTGGTATTTCAAAACTTGATAAAGCCTCTTAATAGGTGTTTTATATAATAAAAAGAATTTATTTATCTTGATGTGTCATATTCAAGTCTTGTTATATCTACACCCATCATAATCTTGATATAAATGTAATACAACCCTTACATCAAAATAACTATTTTAATAAATAAAAAAAAAAACTAAATCTCCTTGTAAAGCTAATTGACACGATCAAAAGCTTGATGTCTTCTTCTAAGTGCAGGATTGTTGAAGTAATAAATAACCCGGCAAGACCGGGATCGAACCACAGAGAGATTAATTGTATAAATTATAAATAACAACACAACAACAACAATAATAATAGTAATAGTAATAATAACAAGTAATAGTAATAATAATAATAATAATATTCAGTACACGGCGTTGTTATACCTGAGAATGATCTAAAAGATCGGGTTCATAAGTTTCCAGCCTATATACTGAGTTTATGAAAAATTCAAAAAGATATATTATATAATATAAACAGATTTCTGATGCGAATGAACAAGGCAAGACCAACAATGTCAGGATCTTTGATCAAACACAGAGCATACATAAAATATAACAAGTAATAATAATAATAATAATAATAATAGAAGTAGTAGTAGTAATACTACTAATAATAATAATAAAAGAAGAGGAGGAAGAAATTAATGAGAACTTTGAGATGGAAGATTAATGTAAGGATTAAACAACGATAAAAACAAATGTCAAGGTTAAATGATCCATTAATGGTACTTCAAACTAGTATAAACTCTTATTACTCAATTGGAAACCACACATAAAGAAGGTTACAATCAGATTATAAATTGTTAACATGATTACATTAGTTATCTTATTCGAATAATGCTAATACTTGTAAATGTTGGCAGACATTCATGATTATAACTTATGTTAACAACAAATCAAGTTCCTTTCATAGCTCAGGTGTCGGTTATACCATACAGTATGGGCTATGAAAGTGCCAAGTATTTGTTGTACCAAGTGTTATACAACATAAATCTAGATTAACCATTTAACAAGCAAAGTAATAAAAGTGAACAAGATAACAAATATAAAACATGTTAGTATCCAACGTTAAGGCCCATGTTAAGTTTATATTATACTTATTTTTACATCATTAGTGTACTCTTTTCACCTTAATATAATTAACTTAGCTAAACATAATGAAAGAAAGAAACATAAATGAACAAGAATAGAACATAAATGAGAAAGAAGTTAACTAAATAAAGGAAAGGAAATGAAGTGCATAAACTTGATATTAATGAAAACAAAACATAAGCAATACAAAGAGAGAAAGCAAGAGCATGATCTTGATCTGGAAACCAAGATGCCTCAATACATGGTAAATGTCTCCTTTTATAGGCCAAAATTTAAAACTATTGATTTGTTGACTAATTGATGAGTGGGTGGCCATATCTTGACTTGGTGATAATTCTTATCTTCTTGTCTGAACAAGACGTCATTGCTGACATCATAATTTGCATAGAATCCTCATGAAGCTTCTAGGAAATTGTCTCATCTTTCCAACAAAAAAAAAAGATGAGGTCATTTGGACTTCTAGAACTCAAAATATGCACTGAACACTGAATAGCGTCTGGGCTGCAGGACAACTTCAGACTTCTTCATTGTTCCTACAATTTGGACTTCAAAACGACCTTTTTAAATCTTGGGCTCCTCATAAAAGTTGTAGGCCTACGTCTTACCTTCCTATCCATATAAAATAAATCTAAATCCGAGATCTAGAACTCCAGATATGATCCAATTACCGAGCAATGTTCCGGTTTGGACTGCACCAACATCTCTTTTCTAAATTTGGCCATCTCTTTGTCCTTTCACTTTCAATACTTAAACTCATCAATCAATCCTTTCATTTATGTGATAGACCTGCATTTAAGATGAATATTTATCATAAATTAAGGTATCTTATAGTATTAAACTTGTTATTATAAAACATGCTTTAGTTAAGGAGTTATTGATACTTCAAGTGCAAAATGATGATATAAAACCTTGATAAACATGCACTTTTAAGTACTAATCACTAATGTTGACCTAAACTCAAAATATTATTCATTATAATAGTATAATGATGAATTTTTTTCTTCAACAATAAAACTTTTTAACCATGCATTGGAGCAATATAGTTTTTTTTTTTTATCATGATTTAATTATTATTTTCAAATTATACAAGGGTGAATTAATATTTTTTTATTTTTTTACAATAAAACGATTTAATTACCCTAAAAAGCAAAATCTACAAAACTATATTCCAATGATTTTTTCATCATTTTATCTTGGATTTTGGGTTAACATCAAGTTGGCTTAGAGACATTTTTGTATTTTACTAAATATTAAAAAATATTAAAAAAAACTTGGTGGCACATACAACAAGTGGAGAGCCCTCATGCCCTTTGAGCAATGCGCATGTGGATGTCCAGTGACCAATAATTACCTTCCGCGATGACATTTGAAAACGAGAGGAATTATTTTAGTTCCAGTTGTCATTAAGCTTGCTTTTGCTTTTACTTATTTCTTTTTCCCAACATTTTTTCTTTATGCATGTGTATTTAATGGGTTTATTTAATTAAATAAACTCTTAAACAATATCTAATGGGTTTGAATAAACTCAAATTAAAAATAATTATTCAATATTAAATAAATAAATAATTAAATAGAATAATAAAAATAAAGTTCTCATGCTAAATTTCCTCTACATAGTCTAAATTTGGGCGGATAGCGGGAATCGAACCCGCGTCTTCTCCTTGGCAAAGAGAAATTTTACAATTCGACATCTGCATTTTTTTTTTGTCTTGATCTTGATATTGACACGCAATACCTGGATCCTATTTGTGAATAGCTATGCTAGGTATTCTTTTTCAGGACCATTCCTATTACCTATTTAATATATTCCTATTATATTTAATTATATTATATTTAATTAATAGATTATACCTAATACATTTAATTTATTTATATATTATATTTAATTTTTTTATTCCATTTTATTTGAATAGAATTCAAATTTATATTCATTTAGAATTTATTAAAAATGAAATTTAGAATTTATTATTCGAAATTAGAATTTAGAATGATAATTTAGAATGATTTTCTAATAATATAATTATTTTATCAAATTAACACTTAATTTTACATTTACTTTCATTTACAAATTATAAGAAAATTTGACCCCTCCCTCTAATTTTTTTTTTATTATTTTGAATTTTGAGGACTTTTATTGAAATATATAGTAATTTTTGCGGTTATAAATTGAAAAAGAAATTTATAAATTATAATTTAAAAACTATCCAAATTGAACACTGTTATACCTCTTATTTACCAAGCACCTAGTCAAAAGATAATTTTGTCAATCCAATTGGGTGTTTTGAGTTTCTTATGGAAATCTGTCAAGGGTCAGAAATTTAACCATGATGCTTTTCTTCTACCTTTTATTTTTTCTCTGCTTCTTGTCATTTTGTTGAGCATTTGATAAATTTAGTATTGTTTTCTTTTTTACCTTGTATAACTGATACTTAGATCATTTTCAATCGAACAGATGGAAAGAATCTTGTGGAAGACATTGTCAAATTAGGCAGGTGGACGGAAGATGCCAAAGCACCTGAAGAGAGGGAGATGTAAAAAAATATTCCTTCAAATTCTTCCTCCTGCTGTCTGGATAGTACCCTACCTCACGAATAGTTTATTTAACGATAAAATGGCATGCCATCTAATGTGATTAGGACCCGTAGATGAGTTTTTGAGCAATTTTGTTTGACGTGGGGCTATATACCTGACCCATATCTGTTAGGGTCATATATATAAGAGTAACCTTGGTTTTCCCAGCTCGTTGATAAAGCTGGACATGCTTGCTAGTGCTGTAAAAGTGAATTCTGATGAACATATAAATGATACAGGTACACAGTACAGAAAAGAAATCGATATATTGGGTGTGACAGTTATATCTCGTGCCTTTGGAAATAAAATATTGCTCGTGCAAGTTTATTCTTCAGATTGAGAAATCATGCTTTTGCATATGGTGTTGATCTAGTTGGATGTGTAATCAAGTTTATGATTGAGGCAAACTACATCAGCTAAATAACATGCATTTTCAAGTTTTAAGGCCATGCATATTATCTTTCACACTTTTGAATCTTTGGTTTCATGGAACTTCCTTGCAAGTTGTGCTGCAAATTCCGTAATATTCTTATCAGAGCTTCCGCCTTCATCCACTGCTGTTTTGGCCAGTTTCATCCATTTATCAGAGTTCCTTCTCATCTCATTCCCTCTTTCACCTTCCATGACTTCCCTTATACACCCTTCTACCTCTTCTTTAGTGACAATCCCCTTTTCATTTTCCTTCACTCTAACCCCTACATGCCAAACATCGGCAATGCACTTTGCATTTGTTGGTTGATCAGTCCAGTGTGGCATTGCCACCATTGGCACTCCTAAGCTCAACGCCTCGAGTGTTGAGTTCCACCCACAATGAGTCATGAAGCAACCAACAGACTCGTGAGCCAGAACCTCTAGCTGCGGGCTCCAGGTCACAATCAGACCCTTCTCTGATGACTCCTCCACAAAGTTGCTAGGAAGTTTTTTGCTTTCCGATTCTCTGACTACCCACAAGAAGTTGCAGTCACTCCTCTTTAGGCCCCAAGCAATTTCTGCCATTTGCTCGTCTCCCAGTGCAGCCATGCTTCCAAATGACACATAAACCACTGAGCCAGTTTCCTTTGAATCTAGCCACTCATTGCAACCGTCCGGATTGGGTTTGAAGAGGCTGGGACCGTACTCTTTATCGTCCTCCAGCTGCCTGTCCAAGTAAAATGATGGGATCAATGGTCCTATTGGCTTTATTGACCTTTGGCTTGCCAACCAGTTTACCGCCTGATCGAAATCAACAAAATTTTGAGTGCCACAGAAGTAAAAGGAGTATATGGTATCATCTTACGTACAAAGAACAAAGAATTTAAATAGGAATTTGAAGCATTGCTGCTCTCGTATATGTTGCTTGCTTGTCAATCAATTGTTGACTAGTTGCTTGTTTGATTGTACATTTGTTTTCTTTGTTAAAATTTATATATGTACTAAGATCAAGACATATATTTCATATATAGAGGAGATCTTTAGTGGTACCTCTTCCTCCAGGGTGCTGAAAGTGTTGACAAAGATCCAATCAGCTTCCCTGAAATTCGAAAACTGACCGACCACATGGTTCAGTAGAAATGAATATTCTGATTCTGAATCCATACCTTGCACGAATGATGGTAGATCGGTAATCTCTAGTGGTGAAAGTGCTGGCAAACGTGAAACTGTTACCAGCAACTCCTCTGGTGGAATCTTTAGCTGCATCTCATGAACGTTGTAGTAGACATTGTCAACAGCACATGACTGTGTGAAGAGCGAAGCCCCAGCGAGGCCAAGCTGTCTAGCTGTGTCTAGAAGCCAAGGCAAGTGGGAGTCATACAGAAGGCAACTTATTGGATGCCCAGAAGAATTGTTTAGTTCTGCAACGAGTTCTGGCAATTTTCGTGTCACCGCAGCTCGGAATTGTTTTGAGTAGTCATCGGAGGAAAGCTTGCCTTCATAACTAACAAAATCTACGGTCACAACTTCGACGGAGCCAAGTCGGCGGGTATGCTTGGTCACCTTGCTCGAGAAGATCACTATTGTGACGTGGAGTCCTTTGGAGGCAAGACGCTTGGAGAATTGCATCATAGGGTTAATGTGACCCTGAGCAGGAATGGGTAGGGCCAGTACATGACACTTACTCTGTCTTTCTTGCTTCTCCATTAATTTCTCTACCCAAACCTGTCTATTTGCCTTCCATTCTCCTGTGGATATATATATATATATATATATATATATATATATATATATATATAAGCTGTATCCAAATTGTAGGAGTGGACCTTAGTCATGGTCAAACCACTTGGCAGACAAGGAAGGAACAAACGTGGTAACCAAGTTTACAAAGCTTGGAGGCTACTCAATTTTTTTTCTTTATTTTTTAGCACTACACTACAGTCAAGGAACTCCTGTTGAACAAAGGACGTCTTTGATTTGAATTTCAGGAATTCAGCTTCTCTAATATTTGACGACCAAAGGCCACCGCTTTTTTGATAATTGCACTGGATGATTGCACTGGCTATTTTTTTTAACAAATGTAGGAAGAGTTCATTTTTCATAATACACCAAACACTGGAAATTGTTTTCCAGTTCATTTTTCATAACACTACCAAACATCGAAAAATACTTTCCCGAAATTTATTTTTCAGGAATTCACTTTCCCCGGAATTCACTTTCCAGAAGGTCCTGAACGGAGCCAAAGATTACAAACATGTATATTAAGCATTTATTTAAATTGTTATTGATATAAAATTAAAGTCCTAGTATATCTATTAACAACAAAAATAAATATGTTTAAATTAAAACAAAAAAGTTACTTGTTGAAACACTCTAAAGTTATGAAATATTTAATTTTGTTAATGATGAATATTTTGTTATTAAAGCTTTATTGCTCTGCACTTGTACAATTAGGATTTTTTTTAATATATGTTTTTAGATTCTATCCCCATCACTCTGATTTAGATGTATTTTTAAAAAAATCTTTAAACCAAAGATTATATAATTTAAATATCTCTCAACAAGAATATAAATTCTAGATTCGGAAGGAAAATCAAAGCATACAAAAAGAAGAAAACACTAAAATGTGAGATGAGAAGGAGTGCATTAAAATATAAAAACATTGTTGAAAACTCTTCATTCATCTTCTTTTTATAGCTGATTTTGAAAGCTAAAAAATATTGAAGAATTAATCCTGGCAATAATCAAAATTAATTCCTATATTATCAATATTTGATTAACTATATACCACAAATCAAGAATTTAATTTGAGCATAGTGCCATAAATCTATATTCTTTAAAATGAAAAATTATTTAGGGATTAATAACATTTGGAACAAAAGCTTTTGGAAGAGATTAATAACATTTATGAGTTGAACTAGACAAACAACATGTTGTAATAAATAGTTCTTTAGGGACCATACCCAAGTCCAAGTCCTAGTTTACAAAAAAAATAATGTTTTTTTTACCCAAATTATTATTTTATAATAAATATAAACCTATACTTGAATAACCTATACTTGAATACGAGTTGGGCTAGACGAGCACGTTTGTTTAACCTCAAAACTCATTTTCCTAAGACCTTTCCCATCTAAGATTTTGGGATCCCTTTGAACTCAATTTTAACTTTTTAATTAACTATTTTATAAACATTGTGAAAACTTTGTTTTTTTCCTATGTGAAAAAAAAATTTAAAGGATTTCTGGTTTCACCAAAACATGTAAATTAATAAATTATAGATTATGTTGATGTTTTATGTTAAGAAACATATATTGAAGATATTAATGATGTAATTATCCTATTAAATTGTTATAAAAATACTTAATTGATGTTATCCTATTATAAAGTGATATTAAATTGTTTTTCTAGGTAATATGCTTTAATTGATGTTATTAGGACTTTAATTATTTACCTTGAAGTGCCATTTCATCTTTGATTATTTTTAATTAAGTATTAACATAATAGACGTAGATTTCTACCAAGTACTAACATCTAGGCTCAATCTTGACACCTAGCCTCTTACATATCTTGCGTCTGGCTTTCGAGCTCGCTTTATCAAATAACCTAGTTCACCCAATCCATTTTATTTAACAAGATTGATAATTTAAGCAGCTCATCTCATATGAAAATATTCTTTTTTGCTAGATTTCTAAGCAACACATTTATCTTTCACATAATCAACATGAATATGTTGGAATTTTTTTAGTTTTTCTAGGAGCAAGCATGCAAGATATTAATGATGTAATTATCATATTAAAATGTGATAAAAATACTTAATTGATGCTATCCTATTATAAAGGGACATTAAATTGTTTTACTAGCTAATATGCTTTAATCGATGTTATTAGGACTTTTATTTTGTTGGTTAATTGGAGTTTTAGGCCGCTCATTCCTCTAGCTATTGTCTTCTACTTATTACCGGGGCTGTGAAGTTAGCGTGGTGGGACCTTGACAATGAAGAATTGTAGCTTGAAGCGTCCAAATTCTCCACCCCCATGTTTTCTCCTATGTATTGACTTGGAAAATTCAAAATGAAGAGTCCCTAGCTACCGCCTTCTATTGACTTGAGGGTTTTTGATTTGGCGGCTTTTGGATTTCCCTTTCCTTCTTTAAAGAAGAATATATATATATATATATATATATTCTTCTTTTCTTTTCTACATGATTAATTAAGTTTATACACCCGTTTTCTGTAATTTTCCAAACTTTCCTCCCTTTTCCCACGTCACCGATTTATTCTTTTTTTATTTTTTTTATGCCCTTCCATTTCTGACAGAAATTTGGAAGATTCAATTCCCTCGTAAGGTTTTTTTTTTAAAAAAAAAAACATAATTTTAATCAATTCAGAATTACATCCCAAATCTATATATTTTATCAATTAAGTCCTAATTATTTCTCAAATATGCTATTTTGTCAATCTCCTTTAGTAGTTCAAGTTTGATTTGCATATTTTATACCCTAAAATAGTGTCGACTTGAAAACAATTTAATGTAAAGGTCAGTGTAATAAGCATATTCATGCACTAACAAGCAGAGAACTCCATAAAAAAACATCAAGTGAATCGAAGAGTACGGAATGCAAAATTCTTCTTAATTAGCAGGGAGCACTAATTTCTTCTGTATGTTTTAGGCCGCATGTCTCCCCATGTTAATTTTTTCTTAATTAGCAACTGAGCATATAGCTGGCTTCCCCTTTCTTAAATAGTTAATCAGTTAGTTATATGTAATATTAATTTTTTATATATAAATATATTTAATATTAAAAAAAAAATATTTTTAATATTTATTAAATATTTAATTAATAAATTTAGAGTAAAAATAAAATTTCTGGAATAAAAATGTTTTGCAACTTCATACTTAAAGAAGGTAAGATATTATAAAGTTGTATCTTTATTGATTAAAATCTTTTTGATTAAACACCAATAGAATCTCAGAAGTTGTAGCCATAAAAAAATATGAACTTGCACAATTCTCCAACTTCATACTTGAAGAAGGTAAGATATTATGTTGAGTTTGAAATTGTTGATGCTCATACTCAAAAGGATGGTTGCTTCTCTATTTCTCATCGTTCTTTAATCAAATACAAGTTCAACAACAAGGATTACTCTCCATTTAATTTTGGTTGGTACAATAACTCTGGTGAATAGGCATTTTTGTATTAATTTTCATAATTTGTGTAAATCCAATATTGAATCCTCCAATTTTTGTTATGGATACTTCTGCTTGCAAAAATAGCTCTGTATATTATAATTCTACATCTAATATTCCTTTGATTTGTCATGGTTAGAGCTGATTTATGCCATATAAGTTTGATTTATTATGCACGTGGATCTTTTTTAATTTGCTAGAAAATATAACCAATATGTTCTATGTCCATGATATTTTGTCCTATGGGTTTTTAGCTTTCATGGTTTCAAGCATGATGTTACTTTGTTAGTGAGAGTCATTGTAACTAGTGGTAGTAAAAAAATCGAATAACTGATTAATCCGAGAAAACAAAAATAAAAACAAAAAAGATAAATACATTTGACTTGAATGATTTGCCAACTTGCTTGGTCTTCTATAGACTTGACACATAAAAAAGGTGATGATGAGTGAGACCTTAGAGCCTTTTGAGGCTAGAGTTTTGTAAAAATTGGAGCATTGAGTTTATATGACCCGGTATAAGCACAGCACTAGCACAAGACTACAGTAATTTCATGGTTTCTTCTTATATATGAACGTGAGTACGCTAGACCCTAACCCATCAAACCCATGAATACAGCCCAAAACCAACCAGCCCAAATAATCAAAACCATAGCCAGAAACTCATCAACATTTACCAAGGAAAGCCTAAGCCCAGCCTAGTGTACATTGAAACCTGAAAACACTAACCCACAGACTAGTTCCTTGGCCCATAGCCCATCACACAAGGCCCAAGGTCCAAGCTGAACGGTCCAAAAGAAGTCCCACATTAGCCCATTATCATACAAAACCCAGATCCACCTAAAGCTCAAACATCTTTTACTGACCCTAATCCCTAAACACAAATTCACGCAGCAAGCAGAGGCGTGGAAGGAAAGAAAGGAGCAAAGAAACTACTGCAACTTGAAGCAAACAGGATGCAAGCTTAGATCATCAACCAGATTTTATGAACCCGAGATTATCCTGTGTTGGTTGGTTTACTGAGGAAAAGTCCTCATAATTTTAATGCAAGCTTTTTTACACAGAGAATTTTGATTTTAGTGAAGCTGGTTTCATCAGGATCAATCAAATTGGAACTTTTTCTAAACATCTCTTCAAAAAGAAATCAATTTCATTCTCTCATTATTCTTCTTTTTATACAAACAAAAACACCCATAAGTGAAATGAATTCATGGGAGCATATCACTCCTTTTATGAAAGAAAACAATTACCGACTCCATAAAAACCGAATCCTTGAAAATTGCCCTGATTAATCTGGAATGGAAACAGGCTTAAGTGCTGGTCACCAACCCGTTTTGCTTGACTCGTCAAGGAGAGAATTAGGTGATGTGTTGGAAATTAACATGTGATTTTCATCCGCGGGTGATCAATTAAAAGCAGTGATTGGGGCAAAACATGGGCAAAACAACAGCTTTCGTTGTATGTTTGAAGCCAAAACGACGTTGTTTTCTTTTGATGTTCAAGCCCTGTTCTTTTCCAGTAAAGGTTATCAGTATGGTGAGTTACTCGCAGGCACTTCTAATTGTTTTAAAGGTAAAAGAAGAAGTTTTCTTCAACGGTTAACAGGTTGAAGAATTACAGAGCCAAGACGAGTTTTATAACAATGTCATTAACTCATTTATTAAATTACCATAAATATTGTCTCCATTAAATAATCGAAAGGTCACTTAATCCACTATCAATGTTGTGACACCATTGAAGAGTTCTTGCAGAGTAATGACAATCTCATGCCTGTAAGGTATTCTTACTAAGAGATTAAGAAGATAATTAACAAATGACTTCTTCAAGGAAAGTAGTGGTCGTCTTGGAGTCGAAAGGGACAAGGGGTCCAAGAAATGTCTCAGAAATCAGTGTTGGTGGCTAGTATGAAGCAGAGGGATGCAAATACAGGGAATAAGATGGTTTATGAACTCCATCCTGTGATGACACTAACATCCAGTAATCCTACTTGTATGCAGGGATTATGATGGGAAAGTTACTCCTGCGATGAACTTGAAGGATACATCAGGCAAGGAAGGCATCCAAGAACTCATCAGCTGCTGCGATGAACTTGAAGGATGTATCATTTTGAATGTGTCTGCATGTTTCAACATTCATCACTTTCTTCTTATTAGAGGATTAATGCATTTGTTCTCTTGAGCTCAGCTCCTGGTTCTGGTTCTAAGAAGCCACATCTGATTTTGCTGAATTATACAAGACATTCTTATCATCTTTCCTCTTATTTACCTTTCTAGCCCAACTTGAACTACTTGTTATGGATAATTAGCAGTTGAGGACACACCATCATAGTAATTAACCCTTTTACAAGTTCTTTGCGCCTAAATAGGTTCTCATTTTTGTACTTATCTGGTTTATCCAAATATGTTATAAAAATTCAACAAACCAGCCATTTACCACTTCATTATTCCTTGCAGACAACAGAGCTGTGAGCAAGGGCATTTCAGTCAATTCCTACTCAGCCCTCCATCTCTTCCCTTCCCAGACCCGCCCTCCTCCTCCTCCTCCTCCTCTACTGTTGTCAACCTCTCTCATATATGGAAAACGAAACTTCCAATTCTACAGCGAACACCCTCCCCAGCGATCGTATCAAGCTCAACGTTGGGGGCAAGCTTTTTGAAACCACAATATCCACACTGCAATCGGGTGGTCCAGATTCACTCTTATCCACTCTCTCGACCCGACCTAGCCATGACCCGATTTTCATTGACCGAGACCCGGAGATTTTCTCCGTCCTCCTTTCTCTACTCCGCTCCAACCGTCTCCCCTCCACTGCACGCCGTTTCTCTAAGCAAGAACTCGCCGACGAGGCTCTCTACTACGGCATTGATTCGCACATCCGCGACGCCATCTCTCCTCCTCCTCTCTCTGGAATTGATGCTTCAATCGTCTCCACCATCTGCCCCGCCTCTGACGGCCTCGTATCCTCATTCACCGCGGCAGCGGACGACGGCTCTGTCTGCACTGCTCACGGTGGCCAAATCTCCTTCTACGATCACAACTTAACCCACCTCTCCACAGTCCGTACGCACCTCGAAGATATCACCTCTATCCGCCACGTATGGCCCGATGTCGCCGCCGTCGGTTCAGAATCCACTGCGGGGATCCATTTCTACAATTTCTCCACCGCGCGTTACATCGAGTCAATTCACTGGACTGACTCGACCGATCCGAGAATCTACAAAGCGCGAGTCAGCTCAATCGCTGACTCATCAAGTCAAATCTTTGCCTCCTTTGACTGTCCACACAGAGAGAACTGCATACTATTAATAGACAAATCAACGCTTCAGATCTCATCAGAGATCACGAGACAATCGGGGAGCGCTTCCAAGAACACGGTCCCCGGGAAGCTGACGTGGCTTCCGGAGACCGGGGCATTAATCGGATCGGCGATTACATGTGGGGCGTTTGGTTATTCAGGATATATTAGAATGTGGGACCCACGGAATGGTGATGTGATTTGGGAGACGAGTGAGCCAGGTTCGGGACGAAGCAGCAGGTTCGGAGATTCGTTTGCGGACGTGGATGTTGACGTGGGTGGGTTGACGTTGTTTAAAGTCTGCTCGAAGTCTGGTGATTTAGCAATGGCAGATTTGCGCAAGTTAGGGAATGATCCGTGGGTCTATATTAACGAGAAGAACCCTAGCATGAGATTTATTGGTGGTGCAAGTAATAGTGTGCTCCATTGTTACAAGAGCCAGGTTTTTGTAGGAAGAGATGGGAGTTTAGAGGTTTGGTCAAACGAGAATAACGGAGTTGGAGAGGGGTTGTATAGGAGAAATTTTGTGGGTAAAGTGGAGGATTCAAACAGAGGGGTGATCAGAAAAATTGAAGGGGGCGGAGATAGGTTGTTTGTTAGTAGGGAAAATGTTGAGGGCATTGAAGTGTGGGAAAGTTCTTATTTTTCTGGTGCAATTTTGGTTTAGTGTGTGCTAGTTTAGTATTATTGAAGTTAAAATGGCACTGGGTTTTCTCAGATACTAAAGAATCCGATGATCTGCAGCTGCTGTAATTGGTGGCTTTCAGGATATCTCACTGGTATGTGTTAGCCTTTGTGTTCATTTTTTGCCCTTGAATTTTACAAGGATACGTATTTCTTAGGATTGGCAACAGTAGAATGGAGAAAGAATAGTCTTTTGCCATGTTATCTGATTACGGCCCATGGAATATGTATATGGTCTGTGCATGCTCATAGGAAAATAGTGTAATGGAAACCTTTTTGTTGGCGACTTGAAATGGGCAATTGGTGTTTTCAGCGCTGACATTTTCTTGTTGCTCTATTTAACTCATCTTTTCATGTACTAGCAATCTGAACTTTTGATCTCAGATTGTGCGACTGTATATTTGCTAATTATAGAATTTAAAGACACCATTTTTGTTCCCAGGAACTCAAATCCCCCCCCCCCCTCCCATCTTCCATGCTCTCTACCCAGTAGAAGATGTTAGTGGTAAGAAAGATATTTTCTTGAAAGCCAATTGAGAATGTATTCAATAAAATATTAAACAAATCTCGATTTGTAGTTGCTAATATGTAATTATCGTTTGGTTGGTTGTCTGTTGAGTATGATAATTTGGTTAAGAACTGATCATATTCACCCCGAGATATCTCTGACTATGTAACTATCCCGAACTAAAAATTTGCATCCGATTTTAGTCTTTCTGAAGTTCTCCGCAAGAAGCTCTGGCATGAGACAAGATACAAAACATGCAAGGAGTTGTTGAAGATGCCTGACCTTTGTGAGCAACATGAGTAGGACAGCTTGTTTTTGAGATCATGGTGTTAGACGACTTGAAACCTCGGCATTTTTCTCCTGATCGTGTTATGGAGAGAATCAGACTTTGACTGTGAACTTGATGCATATATGCACAAACCCGATGATATATAATAGTTGAGAAAATGCAGGCGTGAAATTGAATATAACAGTGATCATAAAGTTGGAGATGTTGGCGTTACCTGCGACATTTTTTTTAATAAATAATGAAATTTGTGAGTTTTCTTTCAATGCCTCTGAGAGATTATATTTTAGGCAAATTCAGGGGTAAAGAGCGTCCTTCTTAGCTGTGAAACCAAGCCCTTCATTAGTTATTGCTAGTTTGCTGGTCTCGATTTGCTGTGGATATGATGTAAAAGAAATGTGTAACCAATGTCAATGTAAGAAAAATTCTATTGTAAATTCAAAATTTGAAGCATGATCGATGTTTCTATGTGCAAATAATTTTTTAAAAAGAGATTAATATTAACAAAAGACTAGATCAAGACAACTGGCCATGTTCTACAGTGAGCTTTTAAAGTTTTGTTTATTTATTTATATAGTGACATTTTTTATATATATAAAGAGTAATAATTTGGATTTTCTTGAGAGAAAAAATTGCTAGTATACCTTTTATTTTTGTTATTAATATTTGTTACCTCTATTTTTTTTTATTCTTCTATGTTATTCATTTAATAAAAAAAAACAAACATTAAAAAAAAATTGTGCTATATAAAACCTCTTTATCTATTAACGAGATCAATTGTTTTTGGTAATTTTGTATTAGAAATTTTGTTTTTCTGGACAACATCTTAACATAATCATAAAAGCAAATCTTGATTTTTTAAAAAAAAATAATAATTCAACGCAAATATATTAAAAAACATAAGAATATTGCTAGTGGGCTGTTACAAGGAACTCTTTGGCAGCATTTTTAATTTCAGAGGTTAACACAGAGATCTCTTTACTTAGCTCCTTGAACACCATGGAGATAGTTGAAAAATCAAAGTTCAAGTTTTTGGATATTAAAAACTCATTTTCCAACTCCTTTCACATGAAAATACCCCAACAACCTTGATAAACTCATTTTCAAATCTAAATCACTTAAAATAGCAAAAACAATCAAATTTAAAAACTCTATAAGAGCTCAATCTACTTGCAAGCATGTTTACCAAGAAACATTGTCACTGAACTCCTCTAAAAACGATGAAGTTATTGACTTGATCTTTTTTATTGTTGGATTGTGGTTAACAAAATTGTTTATTTGTCCTATGTTGTTTTTCCATGGATTGATATGTAAAAAAAATTAAGTTTTGGACTAGGGTGCATAATTGTCAAAACTAACTATTTGATTTGTGTTTTGGCACAAGTCGAGTAATTTGTTTTTCAATAAAATAAATAAATATACAAACTTTTCTAACGTGTTTTTTTTTATATATATAAAAATTAAATCATAAATTGAAATACATATACACATATTTAATTAAATAAATCAATATTTGATCAAAACATAATTAAAATTAAAATATTTGATCTTGTAATATGAGTTATGTACTTGCGTTTAATAATTTTGTTTCTTGAATAAAAATTTTTATTTAATCAAACAATTATCTTTGCCAATAAAGATTAAAAAAATCATTAAAAATAAATAAATTGAATAAAATTAAAAAACTTATCTATCAAACAACTCAATATTGAATGATAAAACTAAAAAAAAAAAAACAATAAAAAAAAGATATGGGTCAACCCGTTAACCCAACGACCATGAAAATAAGATTAGGATGGCTCTATATAAAGAAAAATAAAAACAAAAGCATGAAAATCAATTCTAAAAAACCAAATGTTGAAGGATAAAGTTATATATATATATAAAAAAAAAAAACTAGAAAAAGACCAAAGTTAACTTGTGTTAACATTCAAAACTTTTGATTGTGGTCATAAGGCCATGATTGACTGTACAAAAGGCATACCTAAAAAAAAAACGAAGAAAAACTCTCAATAAAAATACATTAAGTGATGAAATTAAAAAAAAAAGAAAAAAAAAAAAAAAAATAGATATGAGTTAACACGCTAACTTTGTGATCATGAGCATAAGATTGAGATAACCCCACAAAAAAAAATTGAGAAAAAAAAACATGAAGACCAATTCTAAAAATTCAAATGTTGAAGGATGAAACTGAAAAATAAATTAATTTTACAAAGGAACCTATAAAAACCAATGATGATGGGAAAAATTGAAAAACAAAATCAATAAAAAAAAAAAAGAATAAGAACTAAATTGAATATAAAAAATAAATGATATGACACTTTCATACTTTGATAATAAAAAAATAAAAAAGAGAGAGGAGAGAGAGAGATATATAAAAAGAGTGATGAGAAGAAAAAAGCCCACCAGAGCCAAACATTATGCCACATTATATAGGCACCACATTACTAGGAAAACAGTTTCAACATGCTTTTAACACCATCGAAAGAAGGCAGTGTGGCTATTGAATGATGCAATATGTGTTGTCCACTCATTGGCGTGTGACACACACTAGCCACCTTTTCTTTTTATTAATATTTTATATTTTAAAAAGATCAAATTATTCCCTAGTCAACATGAGTATAATAAAAAAAAAAACCAAGCATAAAAGACAAAAAACCCTTGCAAAAAAGCTTTAAATTTTTTATTTTAAGTCATTTCATTATGTATAAAAGTTTTTTTTTTATTAATATTTTATATTTATATAAAGACAAAATTTCCTCTTAATTAACGTGAATATATCAAAAAAAAAAAAAACACAAGAGTAAAAGACAAAAACAACCCATGTGCATTATTTTTTGCTTGAAAGGTTATTTTAGTCATTGCATGGTTCTCAAATAATTTAAAAAAAATCAATTTGATCCCATTGAATTTGACAATGCAAATGTATTCTTATATAAAAAAAAAACTATTTTTACCCCAAAATAAATAGTTAATTTGATGGTTTTTAAAAGGATAAAATGAGATTTTTAATGTAAATTACCATAGTGAAAACCCATACTTTTTAGGGTTTCTTTATAATAAAGGGATAAAAAGAAATCGTAAGGAATCCAGGGCAATCTGTTTTTAATAAAAGGTGCTGACAATACAGTAACAGGGTTGCATGTTTGTTCAATTGTCTTATTTGATCCCAAGTCGCTCACGTTGAAAGGACTTGGTTTGAACCCTACCTGTCACCTCTTTGGCAAGAAAACTTGCATTACGACAATTTTTTGGAAGGTAATTTTTGTTTACTAAGTTTGCTTTGACATTAACTTTCATGGTTCAAGTCTTTTGTGAGAGTAATTTCTTGGAAAAGTACCGTTTGGAGCTATACAAATTGATAGCATGTTAAATTAATCGAGATGCTAAGGTAATGTTGTTAAATTTAATTATTAAATAATTTAATATTGAAAGAAGAAATTAAAAAATAATAATTTAAAAAAGTAATACAAAAAATACAAGTTAATCTTGATTAACCCACTAACCCAACGACCATGAGCATAGGATTGGGATAAACTCATAAAAATGAAAGTGAAAAAAAAAAAACAAAGTATGAATGACAATTTCTAATAAATCAAATGTTGAAGGATGTAAATAAAAATAAAATAAAAGGAACCTAAAAAAACTAAAATCAACCCGTGTTAACTTTCAAAATTTGTAACTTAAAACACTGAGTCTAAAAAAATAATGAAGCAAAATCCTTAATTAATAAAATATTGAAGGGTGAAATTGAAAAAAAAAATCCAATTAGAAAAAGGCTAAAAGAAAATAAAAAAAAAATGAGGAATAAATTTGATTTATAAACTATGTGAAATCAAATGAAGATGAAAAAAAAAAAATAAAAATAAATATAAATAAAAAAATAAGAATGAAATTGGATACAAAAAATAAATTATCAGACACCTTTGAATTTTGACAAGGATATGAGAGATAAAAAGAATGGAGAAGAAAAAAGTTTAACAGAGCCCAAAGCCATGACTATCATGAAAAAAGACCATGAAGATGCTGCACGTGGTGATCAAAAGACGTGGGAGTCATCCATGCTTCTTTTAATAATATTTATTTTAAATAAATTACCAATCCACCTCTATGAGAATTTGATTATAACAAAAATAATACCAAATTGAAAAGACAAAAACACCTAAAAAGAGAAAAAAATAATACTAAAAATCCTTTAAAAATTAGTTTAGTTTTTTTTTTCTTTTAAGAGCATCTAAATCATTTTAATATACTAAAACAAATAAAAAATAAATTTATTTAAATTAATATAATAATAATAATAATCAAGGAGTTGCGAGAGAAAAAAAAACCGTGTTTCCACCATAAGCAAGGTAATTGGTTTTTTGTTGAGAAGTGCAAAAACCTTTTTACACAGTACTCATCTCATTTAGGTTTTTGGATTTTTGTTGATGTGACATGGAAGGAAGGAGAGGCTTGCCATTTTCACGTAATCAAAACAGGCAAGACATACACATATAGACTCCATAACAGCCTCTGGCAATATTTATAGGTGGTTTTTGGCAAAGGTTTTTCCTATCACAGCCAAAAGAAACAGCCTCTGGCAATATTTATAGGTGCAAAAGATTAATCCGTCAACTTATAAGTAAGGATTGCAGATGAAATGAAGATATTATGGGCAAGAAAGTAAAGCAAATATCAAGAAATGGTGAGAAAGCTAAATTCTCACGAAGCATCTTCGAATGGAACTCTGACAAGAAAAAAAAGCCCAATTTATTATGCAAAATCCTCACTAATACATCTTTAGCCCTACATCCTTTTATGCTTAGACATTACATCTTTTTTTTCACCCGCCTTGAATAAATACAAATAAAACAGGAAAGACTTTAACAGCCACAGTTATTGTTACAAGACTGCACCGCTGTTTCAGAAAAGGGAGGAGAAAAATAAAACGAATTGAGTCAAAGGCCTTAATCTTTCAAGAATGTCTGCTAAAAACTGTTGGAGGCATCATCTCCCTACTAAACCATTCCATACCTCTTCCTATCCAGCCAGGCAATGCTCAGTCATGGATAAAAACCAATTTTAACTCATTTATAGTTTCCTAACCTTTTAATCACACATTTACTTGTCCCCACCTCCAAACATGCCCATCATGTCCTTGGCAGAACCCATTTGCTTCATCAAACTTTGCAAGCCACCCATACCACCAATCTGCTTCAACATCTGTGGTGGGAGAACTTTGCTCATGTGTTGCGCATTCATGTTTCTAGAAAGGGCACTCATTTCACCCTTCTTTGGAATCTTAAGTCCCTTCATTTTGCTCCAGATCTTAGCAAGTCGTTTGTACTCTTCCAACATTTCCATTACATCTCTAACTGAACGGCCTGAACCCCGTGCTATCCTCATAATACGTGACTCATTCATAAGCTTTGGATTTGAACTATCCAACTCTGTAAAAGATCAGCAGCAATAGATATTAGATAAGAAACCCCATAGCCTCAATCAACAACTATGTTTTCAATGTCCAAGAGACAACATCCTTGACATAAACATATCAATTGCATTACTTGCCTTCATTAGTCATTGAATCCATCATGGTCATGTAGCGCTTAATCTTTGCCTGGCTTTCCTTTTCACGACCTTTTGGCATTAATTCAGAACTAAATCCAGGAAGCATTGAAAATACCTACACAAGGAGACCAAATGAATAATAAGCTGAAAGTCGCAACTCAAATAAACAGAAGAAGGGGAATAAAGGGTTGAGGGAGAGAGAACTAAGCATTTCAGTCAGCATGGACAGTAACATCACTATACTCAAGCCTTTATTACCTTGAATGGTACTATTGTTTATTGCTCGGCCCAACTCATTTAATTGGATGGTTCAACTAGGCGAGTCATGAATTTTTCATGCAAAAAAATAGTTCATGCAACTGTATAAAACTAATTCGGGACAGATTAAAAGCTCTCTCTCTGTTTTCTTTTCAGTTTTTTCTGCACCATTTGCCTCCCTCTCACTAGCTTCTCTCATTTTCATTCTTTGAGGTATAGTAGTCAAACAAGAAGTTAAAGTGTGGATAGCAGCAAATCAAATCAGACCTGTATCTAAAGCAGCAATCAAATTGGATAAGAAATGCATAAGAGATATCACTTCCCTTTTTTTTTTGTTAAAAGTTTTCCCATGTGAGAAAAAATAGGGAAGGCCTAAATACATTGCTATCGAAGCTAACTCCAGTTTCCAGTGTCAGATTCTTGTATCTAACTTGGGTATAACTTGTATCATTTTAAGAACATGATGCAAGAGCATTTTCTTGTAGAAAAAAGCTCATCCATTAATTGCATATTGGATTAATCTTATTGATTTCCTGTGAATATCAGAGATTAGAAGATAAAAAGTCCAGGACATATCTCTACACAAGTATATTTCTGCCAAAACAAAGTTCAGAGGCTCTGCTAAAGTTCACAGGAACTGGTGACTTGTGAGAGATTGGACTATAGCACTGAGAGAAGTGACAGGAAGAAAAAGTTGGGAGTTTAATCTGATAGTAGTTAACAAGTTATCTAATAAAGAATTTCTGATCCACAAAAGTTTAATTGTGGAACTAAATGAATTGGACAATATCCTAGGCAATAAATACGTAATGCTTTCAAACATTTCAGTCTACAACTTGACAAAAGGGCAAGCAATTACAAACTGTAATTCATATTAGAATCAAACCAGAATGAGAAATAACAAAGTAGAAACTCTCCTAAGATGGTAGATTTTTTCTGAACATGTGAAGGGGAAAATGTTATTCAACTACCCACAAACTAGCACTTACATGAGATATGATGGCAGCCACGAAGAAGTTATTGATAAGAAAACATTTTTTTCCCTTACCATAGACACAACCGATAAAAATAATCAAAATAGAACACCACATAACAAAGATTAACAGGGGAGTTAAATGAGAACCTGCCCAATGGGACCCATTTTTAGTAGATTCTGGAATTGTTCATACATAATCCTCAAGGTAAAGTTCCCTTCAGAAAGTTTTTGCAGAAGCTCTGGTTGTTGATCCATAGGAACAACCTCATGGATTTTGTCCATGAAACCAGACCAATCGCCCATACCTGGTAGGAAAAGCATTTTTATGTAAGGACTTTAAGCATCATGAGCACCCAAACAAATTTCAAAAGCAGAATAAGATCATCAGAGCAAAGGTGTCAAACTGAAAGATGGGAGGTGCATACCTAAAAGCCGACTAACAAAAGGTTTGACATCGAAGACTTCAAACTCATCCATATGCTCTCCTGTGCCAATAAAAATGACAGGACTCTTTGTTGCTGCAACACTGCTCACATTGTACTAAAACAATTAGTATAAATATTTAAACAAAAGGAAGCTTAGTGTGAATCAAGAAATATATGTTGGTGATCCAAAAGCAAAGTCTTTTTTTATGCTTCTGTTAAATACAGCCAAACATGAGGGAAAGATAATTTATACCACCATTGACATGATTATTTCATCGGGAAATGGCTATATTGTAAGCATTCCATTAGTTAGGTATCAAAGTCCCAACAAAAATATCTATATATTTCATTCCAACAACTGGAAAGGACATGACATAGACACATGAAAGAAATACATGCAAAAGAAACTAAAAAAATCCCAAATGCAGCAACTTCAGAATATCAACTTAAAGGTATATGAAGGCTAATCCTGTACAGAACAAAGGTGATAAGATATCTTCATTATCAAAAAAATAAAAATAAATGCCAGCTTTATTGGTTTAAGATCTTTCCTCAACACACTTAATCAAACCACGAATATAGAGTGAGTGAGTACAAAACTGCAAGAAATACTCACGCACTAAGTGCACCACCACCCTTAGCATGACCATCCATTTTGGTAACAATCACAGCTCCAACTGCAACACTTTGCTTAAATGCTTGAGCCTGATCAAATGCAGCTTGACCAATACTACTATCCATGACAAATATAACAAGATCTGGTTTCTGGAAGTGTCAAAACAGAAAAGAAACAATTTTTTTAGTGCCACTGACATTCAGTGACTGCTAGCGTGGTAACCAGATCATGTAAAACCAGTAACAAAAAAAGAAAAATACCGTTGCTTCAGCAACTTGTCGCATTTCTTCAAAAAGCGCAACTTCCTGTTTATGCCGCCCACTAGTGTCAACAATTATAAGATCACAATTTTCCTTCTTGAATCTCTCCACACCTTCCACAGCAATTTTAACAGGATCCGATTCCATATAGCTGTACACACCAACAAAACAATAATTTGCATTCCAACCATTTTCAATTCATAACAAGGCATTGAATTCACTAACTTAAAACTATCACTACCTACCTACCTACCTTCCATAGAATGGAATCTTAGCTTTAGTAGCATTCTGTTTTAGCTGATCAAAAGCACCAGCTCTGAAAGTATCAGCGCAAACTAGAGCTGGTTTCCACCCTTTCTTCTGGTGATAATACGCATATTTCGTACATGTTGTTGTTTTCCCAGACCCTAAATTATATATATAAAAAAACTTCATTACTCCTGTTTTATTTTTTTATAAATAAATAAAAAACTATAAAAATCAGGCCATGAAAATAGAAATGATAAGAATAGAAATACCTTGTAAACCAACAAACATAACAACACTAGTTTTTCCTTTCTTTGGAGTAAAAGATGGCTTTCCTGGGTCCAACATTTTGCACAGCTCGTTGAATATTGCCTGGATTATTATTATTATTATTAATTGAATTGAATTAATTCGGGATTTAAAAAAAAAAGGAAAAGAAAGATTGAACATTGAAAAAATTTGTAAGACAAAAAGGTGGTGGTTACTTGCTGGATGATTTTGCGCTTGTTGTGACCGGCGGCGAGATCGTCAAGATTGACGATTTTCTTGATATTGGTTTGCATATCACGAACAAGCTTGAATTGAACATCGGATTGAAGAAGAGCGCGAGTGATCTCGTTCAAGCAATCGTTTAACGCTTTCTCGTCGATGATTGTAGCATTGCTCATCTGCTGGATTGCTCGGGATATACTCCCTCCTAACTCTGCCAACACCATTTTTTTATTGATTTGATTTGACTGAGTTTTGAGAAATCAAATCAGATGATTATTTGGGGATTAGGTTTTCGCCTGAAAGAGGAGTAACGAAGGCAGAGCTCTGCTATTCTCTATTCTGTTGTCGTTTTATATTTTGAGGAAAGCCAAAAGATGTCGTCAGTCCCTTTCTTATTTGTATAGTTTGGAATTTCGTTTCAAATAATATTTTATAAAAACAATATCTTTTTATATTTTAAAATTATTTTAATATATTAATCTTATAAATAATTTTAAAAAATAAAAAATATATTATTTTAATATATTTTTAAACAAAAAAAATATTTTAAAAAATTACTAATATATTTTAAAATATTTTTTATTTTAAAATATTTTTTTATTGTATTAAAAAGATATTACTATTATTTTTTGTTTTAATATAGAACTTCTCAAATATATGTTTTAAAATGAGTGTCATTATCATTATTATTATAAAAAAAACTTAAAACGTCTTTTAGGGTTATTAAAAATATATTTTTAGTACACATTAAAAACATAATATAATATATATATATATATAGTAAAAACAATAATAAAATTATAAGTAAAATTTTAACTTAACAATTTAATTTTCAATTTCAACTTCATCAAATCTTCATAATCCAAACAATATTAACAATGTGTAATCATTTATTATCTTAAATCAAAATCACATAACAAAATCTAAATAATACTAACAATTTTTAACTTCATCAATAATGATTCATCGTTCACTCCATTCAATTATTAATTTCAAATTTACCAATTCTCACTAATTATTTTTTAATCAATTCAACATGTAAACAAAAAAATAATAATTAACAACTTATTCTACAAGAATCAACCACATTTCAACAAAGAAATTTCATAGTTTTTGACATTAACCACTTTACCTTGAAACATAAAATCCTCTATAGACCTGCTTCTTAGCACATCCCCAATCTTACGTGTGCCAAATCACATTTATTAAAGGATAAGAACAAAAACAAATTTCATTAAAATCACAAACACACTCAAATAAAAAAAAAATATCTAATTTAGGAAAATAAACTCAAAGTTTATTCACACATAATAATCAGACACATAATTTATTTTCTTTAAATAAATAAACATTAAGTTTATAAAACTTATTATAGGCTGACTTCTTACCAGCTTAATACACATTAGCAAAATTACTATCATTGGCAAACAAATCTTTAACATAGTCAAAGCCTAATAATTTCATATTTAAAGTAGATTGAAAGATGTACCTCCTAGATAATGTAGAACCACTATATTATCCTCATTTTAATTATTCGTGATAACATATGGAAGGGTTTTGATGAACTCTACCCACCTAACATGCCTCTTATTGAATTTACATTATCCCTTTAAGTGCTTTAGCGACTCATAATCTGAATGAATAACAAATTCTTCAAGCCATAAATAATGTTGTCAAGTCTTCAAAGTTCTTACCAATACATAAAGTTCCTTGTTATAAATTAAGAAATTCAATACCACTCCATTAAACTTTTCACTGAAATAGACAATTGATCACTTTTTTATTATATTAGAACAACTTCAATATCTCATTTTAGGCATCATACTTGGTCTCAAAAACTTTAGAAAAGTTAGGAAATTTTAATAAAGATTTGTACATAGCCTTTCTTTAATAAATAAAATGCATTCAGTTATTCAATACCTTATTTAAACCAAATAGATTTCTTAACAACTTCGGTGAGGCTAATGTGCTAAAATTCTTAACAAATCTTTTATAAAAATTATTCAAACTATAAAAGCATCTTACCTTAGTAATAGATTTAAGTGTGGGCCATTAATGGATAGTCTTCATATTTTTCTCACCCATATTTATATCTTTTGCACTAACATATCTAAGAAACATAATTTTTACTTGAAAAAAGTACACTTCCTTAAATTAGAATATAGTTTTTCATTTTTTAAAGCATTAAACACATAAAACAATTTTTTAATATGCTCATCTATACTTTTACTATATACTGAGATATCATCAAAATAAACAAGAACAAACTTGCTTATAAATACATGCAAACATGATTCATCAATCTTATAAATATACTAGGAGCTTTAGTAAGATCAAACAATATGATTAATTATTCATACAAATCATATTTAGTAAAGCAATTTTTCTTTTATTTTATTTTTTCACTCTAATATGATGATATCCACTTTTCAAGTTATTCTTAGTAAAAAAACTATGAACCATACAATTCATCTAACATATCATCTAACCTAGAAATAAGATGCTTATACTTTATTGTAATGTTGTGGATAGAACAACAATCAACATACATCCTCTAACATCCATTATTTTTAGGAAGAAGTAATACAATAATTACTCATGAACTTATGCTCTTCCTTATATACCCTTTAGACATCATCTCCTTAACTTGTCCTAGAAGATATTTTGTCTCATCTAGATTACAGTGTACAATATCAATTTGATATTATATTCCCCTTAGTAGTGGCAAACCACTAGGAACATTGTCAAAAACACATCCTTAAAATCCTATAACAAATAAATAACAACACTAGGAATAAAAAGATCAAGTTCTTTGTTAGGTTCAGTTCTTTTAAAATTGTTAAACCCTAGTTCTTGTGTCTTGAATTTTAGTTTGTTCTCTAGTTTGGCTTAGTGTTGCATTTTTATTAATTATATATAAAAAAACAAGATGAAAAGAAAAAAAATGATAAATTTGGTTTCAACCATAAATAGAAATTACAAAGAAATCTTAATTATGGGTTCTAAGGTTCTTACTCTTCGAGTTCGTATAAGTTAGTATCAAAGCTTGGCTCTAAAATGAAGTTTTATATATCTATATATCTTTAAATTCATTTTTTTTCATGTTTTGAATCATGTATCCTTTGTTAGTTTCTTTATGTTTTTTATTTCAACTTTATCCTAATTTTTTAGTTCGCGATTTCATTGATAAAAATGGAAGTATTATGTCAATACACACACACACACACCACACACGCGAGAGAGAGAGAGAGAGAGAGAGAGAGAGAGAGAGAGAGAGAGAGAGAGAGAGAGAGAGAGAGAGAGAGAAGATCAAATCACAAAATCATGTTGTTTCAAATCTTACCTTGTTGCATTAATTGATTAAACTTCATAAAGAGAATTTTTTTGATAGATTTTTGTTTAGTTCAATTAAAAAAAAACTAAATAAAGTAGTTAAGAGTGATAAAAAGCAAGAGGATGCGAGAATAAAATTGAAAAAAACCAAGTTAAAAGGGGAACATGAGTGAAGTGACATCTTTAGGTACAAACACCCAAGAGAGTATATTGTTTTTATTACTAATATATTTTATAACTTTCAAATATGTTTTTCAAAAACAAGTCAACATCAAAGAAAGGTGATGATTTATGACTGAATCCTTTTGAGGAGAGAAAAAATAATGAGAATCATCAAGGAACACCACAAGATTCATTACATGAGTTATTTGGGTTCATTACAAGGGTAAGAGTTAAGGAGATTAAAGAGGCATCTAATGGGCTAATTCAAGGTATTTGGGTCTTATTTCTTGCAAGAATTGTGGATTCAACTTGTTTTCCTACTTACATGTGGATCGAGCTTATTTTTCTAATATACAGTTTTATGTTAATTGGCATAACTTTTGATTCAATTATTAATCAAACTAGTATTTTTCTAGAGGATTAAAATGTTATTTTCATATAAGTTTGAAATTTAGTAGAGACTAGATATCGAGAAGGCCTTGTGATATATCCTAGTTTATTTAGAATTATTTTTTTCTATTTTATTTAAAACTATTTTATTAATTTTTCAACCTTGTTTAAGATGTTTTACCTATCATTATAAATAAGGTTATTTATCTTGTATTTATGAAGATAGATTGATTATTCAAAAATAAAACTTGTGGGGAAGAGTCTTTTTTACTCTCGGTCCTTCATAGAACCTTTAAAACTTATCAAAGATTAGTTTTTTATGGCATTAATCCTTGTACCTTTATTTATTGGTTCATTATAATCAGCATGTTTAGTTTTTAACCTTATACCTTTGATTATTAGTTTGTTATAATCAACAAATAAGGGTTTTTCATTCAATAAGTATGGTTATTTGGTTCAAGTAATTATTAGGTAAAATGTTTTATCTTGTATCCCAAATTGCCCTTCCCTGTAAGAGAGCTTTTGAAATGATAAAATTTCAAGTTATTGCATCTGATCAGAACTTTCGAAAGCTCTTAGTGAATTGCTAAATGTGTCATTTCATGCTATTCCTTGCGCATGAGGAAACGAATCTGGAATTGTTAATTTTCTTTTTACTAGCTAGCGTGCTATTACTGGACATTCAATAATCAGTGATAAGTGCTCTCTCACATAGTGCTACTTTTTTCTATCAAATTCTCTGCGGATGATGTTCAGACAAATTAGTGTCAAGAACAATGCTTGTACATGTTTACAAGTGTAAAGAAACATTTTAATCTAAAAATTTAAGTTTTTAGGTAAGATTTCATGATATAATTTATATTATTTTCTAACACACCCTCTTAAATAAAAGTATTTTTGACTTGAAACTTGCACAAATCTATATTACCTCATGTTTAATTTTATCAAATAAATAGGAATAGTGAGATTTAAATTTGTGACCACTAGATCATCAAGGTTTTGATATCATATTAAAGAATTATTTCAACCCAAAAATTTAAATTATTAAATAAAATTTTAAAATAAAATTTATATTATTTTCTAATAATAAAAAATTATTGAACCGTTCCCATTATTGAGAGCATTGTCTGCACTGTAAGTCCATGACTCAAGCACTAACTGAGATAGAGTGTATTGAGCTAGCTGGCTAATTTTAATTTATTCGTCAGAAAACACTGAAAAAAGTGAATCCACATGGGATATTTGATCAGGAATTGCCATGATAGTGATTCAACCTTTTAGTGCTAGATAGGCTCGACCCTCTAGGGTGGCCCACCCTTGGAATGGTCATGTATCCATTATTTGCATGCTGTCGAAGTGTCATACACGAAACTTATTGTCTTGTTTGGCTTCGAAGGTGTCTCCTATGTTGTGAGAGAATTAGACTCGAGACTTGACCCCGTATGTATGCAAAAGATTCTTGATACTCGACCTCTATGCATAAACATATCAGTGGCTGTTGCTATTTGTACTGATTCCTCTTGTGTGTTTGCCTCCTTCTCTATTAGAAACTAAGAAACTTATACTAACGATCAATGAAATAATATGAACTTTTTGTTCATTTCATATACATATTTTTCTCTTGACCGCAGAATCTAGTAAGAATTTGAAGAAACTGAGTTTGACCTCTGCAAAGAGGACGAAGAATTTAGGAACTCAATGCAATCTTCAATAGCTTCAGCTCGTTGGGAGTCTACGGCCTCAGCAAGTGATCTTGATCTTGGCAAACTTGATGAAGTAACCTTACGTGAAGACTTCCTTCCCATGGACACAAAACGTAGAACTCTTGCTACCTTAGCTCCGAGGCGCCTTAGTAGTCTTGCTGGTGAAAATTTTGAGGTTCTAGGAAGCCTAAAAGAGAAAATTCCAGCGATCTTCTTCCTGTTTCCACCTACCCTTGTTCCACCTCCATGTTTAAGAAAGATTGTTGGCTTATCATTTACATCAGGACTGAAACTTAATCGCTTGCTTGCTCTGCGGGACATTTTGGACTGGTAGTGGAGAGTTCCGGTGAGAAGAGCACCCTTGCTTTGTTCTGAGATAGAGAAAGAAACAGTGCATGGAGGAGAGGGAGGGAGGGAGGGAGGGAGAGTTCCGATGAGAAGAACACCCTACCCTTGCTTTGTTCTGAGATAGAGAAAGAAACAGTGCATGGAGGAGAGGGAGTGAGGGAGGGAGGGAGAGTTGTGAACAAGAAGGGGCAGTTGGTAAGTTTGTGGGGGGTATTTATTGATGAAAATTAATGTGACATAAAGAGAAGGTAAAGAAGATACTGATCAAGATAAAGGTCAAATATTGGATTAAGGCTTCTCATCGAAAGGAGGAATAGACAGTTGTATTTGTGAAAATTTGTGAAAATTTATACTTGTTAAGAGGTTTAAATTATTTTTTATTTATAAATATATTAAAATAGCTTTTTTTTATTTTTAAAATTTAATTTTTAAATATCAACAAATCAAAACAATCTAAAAATATTTAAAAAAATATTTTTTTGAATTTTCTCATCAAAAGGAGGAATAGACAATTGTATTTGTGAAAATTTATACTTGTTAAGAGGTTTAAATTATTTTTTATTTATAAATATATTAAAATAACTTTTTTATTTTTTAAAATTTAATTTTTAAATATCAACATATCAAAACAATCCAAAAACATATAAAAATACATTTAAAAAATATTTTTTTTAATTTTTGCAAACTTCCGTTTGAGCTACATTCCGAGATATAAATAAGATAAAAACTATGTTTAGATGTGTTTTAAAAATATCTTTAGAGTGAAAAAACATTAAGTTAATATTATTTTTAGTGTGTTTTAATGATTTTGATGTAATAATATGAAAATAAAATAAAAAAATAAAATAAATTATTTTTCAAATAAAAAATATTTTTAAATAAAAACTACATTACACCACAATTATAAACATATTCCAGTAACCAGCCAGCCAGCCGTTTGGTTCAACTTCTCACCACTTCGTGAGGGAATACGTGTAGCCATGCATGAGACATGTACATGGCATGTTCACCGTATTCTACATATTGTACATACCCATCGACAATATACTCCCCGACTTATGCCTTATGATTAAATACCATTCAAGATGCTCATTTTCAAAATAAGGAGAAATTAGGGTTTGTTTGTTTTTGTATTTTAAAATTATTTTTTAAAAAAATTTAAATTTTTTTATTTTTTATTAATTTCAAATTAATATATTTTTAGTGTTTTCAAATAATTTTGATGTGCTGATGTTAAAAATAATTTTTTTTTAAAAAATTATTAACATGTATTTTGACATAAAAATTTATTTGAAAAGTAACCGCAACTGTACTTCTAAATAAATTCGGATCCGTGGGAATCAAAATTGCCTGATGATCATGGATCCCTGTAACATGATCAGTTTGGTTTATATGATCTAGTTCTGTCTGATTATTTTCGTTTGTATTTGCGTCACGATGCTCATTTTAGCATGTATGAGCTTTATATTTAATAGCCAACACAAAGAATTCAATGTTTCGCTCTTATAGTCAAGGAAACCATTACAGCTACGTTACATAATTCAAGGTCTCCATGTGCTCGCCAGGCTAAATAATTTTTTTAAAAAACCCGTTTTCTGAAGCAAGTATGAACAATAGGCTTGCTGTGCATCCACGAATTCAACACAGTCAAGAAGAGATAGGTTTGGTCAAAAGCAAGAGGAGGTGGTGGAGCCTTCAACAGGGAAAAGAGTGAGTGAAATGAGGTAAAAAAGAAGAGAAAACCATGGACAGAAGAGGGGCAGAGTTTGATACTCTTCTCGTCTGCGTTGCTTTTTAGGTTTCCTCTGGCCCTACCTCCCCCTTGCTTTGCCTTTTGTTGCCATCATGATTCCAAAAGGATCATGATTTCAAGAGGGAATCTATTTGAATGTGGAAGCGTGGGCATGGCTTGAACATTATGGACCCCATCTTTTCCTTTCCCTCTGTCATTTTGACAGAAGAAAATTCCTGATGAACAAATCTGTTTGCTGGTGTCTGCAAGTGCCATGACCTGATAATAAAGTAATTGAGATCTGTATAGTAGGTTTTGAATTCGAATCAGGGTGTAAGCGAATGTTTTACTTGCTCATTTGAGCCCATAAAATATACTTTTCGAGGGATAGGATTTCCTCGAATTTAAAAGAAAAAAAAATCTGTTTGCTGGTGATTTTTTTTTGTTGACTGGGGAGCTGAAAGGTCCCAGTTTTATGTCCCATTTCTGTCAGTCTTGGACGAGCAATTAATCAACCGAACATCTTGAAGACAGAAGAGAAAACAGCAAAGGCGTGAAAGCAAATGGTTGAATAGAAAGTGTTGCTTGTAGATATTTGGAGACCAAAATTTTGACCCCTTGTTTTAGGATGGCACAGAAGGAGAAATCCTGAATTCAAAATACAACCACCTCGCTAATTCACAAGTGTATTTGTGGACATACTCGGACTCGAGAGCTTATCTTCTTATTAATGAATAAGTTCATTTAACATTAAATTAAAAAAAGTAGAGTCTACTTTAAGATTAGAGCTTTAATTAAAAAAAGTATTAACATGATCAAAATAAATTATAGTTAAATGAAAATTAATTTTAAATAACCATTAGTTGACATGTTTTGTGTAATGCAAAACATTCTATCTAACTGTCATAACTTAATTTTGGATCCCTAAAAATTATTTTAAATACATTTTATTTTTTATTTAAAAATAAAAAAAATCCAAAAATATTTTTAAGACACGAGGAGATAAGTCATCGAGTTGCAACAGACAAAAATACCCGGACTGAGATGTTTTGACATGATGGGATGAATAAAAACTTAACATAAAAAAAGTGGATGTTGAAATCCAACTTGACCAAAATTAAAGACTTAATTGAAGAAAAGTTAGTTTAAAAGTCAATTTAGTTAAAATTGGAAGAATTAATTAAGTTCAAGGACTTAATTCAACTTCTAATAGGTTTTATAGATTCAATTGAGGACTCAATTTAAGAAAAATCAAGTTTTAAAGCCTAATTCAGATTAATTCACAAAGATTGAAAGATTATGGACCCAATTGAAACTTGGAAAGGCTAAATTGATGCAATTAGGGGTTCAGTTGAAGAAATTTAAAGATTAAATGTTTATTAAGGGTCAAATTGAAGAACTTCAAAACTAAGGATCAAAATGCACAAGGCACATGAGTTCAGAGACTGATACTAATCAAATAAGTGGTCTACTTGAAAGAATTTGAGAGTTTGATGGTTGATAAGGGTGAAATTGTATAATCTGGAAGCCAAAAAGCAAATGGAAAAGGATGCTCAAATTAAAGGATTTTAATCAATGTTTCTAAGGGTGCAATTGCTAAAATTGAGAAGTTCTAAGGACAATTAAGGATTCATACACTTAAATTGGAAAGGCGGGGATTAGATTGAAAATTTCCTAAAATGTTATTTTTAGAACCTTAATTTTTAGGATTTAAATGAACGACACATCACTCGAACTTTAATGAAGAAATGTGTAACACATTGTCTAACCCTTTTATCATCTCTTTCAGCCAAGAAGGCTAATTGAGTTACCATATTCAGGCGAATGAACATAACATCTCCGACTACCTCACAAGATCCAACCACCACCACTCAACTTAGAAACATCTGCTCTACAAGGATCAATTATACCCATCACACATTTATGCCTCATTCGGCTCAATAAACTCAATAATATCTTGTCCTTGATCAGCCACCTCTGCATTAGCATATTCAAGCTTATTGAGAGTTCACTTTCCAATAAATGAATATGTAGTTTTAAACCTCTAAATCTAGTATGGTTTGTTCTTAATGATATATCTACATTCCCTTCACAAGGTTTAGGTAATGATACATTTATGGCTTAATCTCCATAATGGTCTTGACAAAATACATAATCTAATCATCTATGACTGGAGAAGAATTCACCATAACAAAAGAAAGACTCTTAAGGTGTTTTCTCATGTGATTTTAGTTTACAATAGGATGAAAAAGGACTATACATCACCTATTTCATAGAGGAAGGTTTTGGAAGAGAAAGAATAAGAATCTTTCCTAACAACCTTTTGGAAAAAACCATCATGGTTTTGAAATTTCTATTATTAGCTTGCTTGCAAAAGGGTATCTATTTTTGAGCAGTGAAGGAGGGATTTTTTAGAGGAAAATCATGAAGAAAAAAATCGGAAGGATTGAGAGGAGGAACCCTAGAACTTATTAAAAAAAAGCTACAATAATTATGTACTAAATTAATAAAGAAGGAAAAAAAAGAATCAAGGTCAATCTCAGATCGAAAAGAAGCTAAAAATCAATAGTAAATAAACAAATAATCCATAGTAGCTCAATGAATACACTCTCCTTTTATATTATGTTTTTAAAATTCATGTTTAAAATGTTTATTATGCATCCATTATAGTCATATGTTAGTTTAAATGTCATGAATGTTTGTTTAAAGTAATTTAATCATACTTTTTTTTTAAAAAAAAATGTACAATTATTTTAAAACATACACCACAACTTCTAAAAGCAAAATATATATGCTTTTCATCGGGAAAAAAATACCACACCTTCCATTTAAACACATACTTACTGTAGACACTATTTTTACTAATTTTATGTTCATTTAACAATGCAACATATCACAAATACAATAATATCAAACAAGCCATTATATTTTAATAAAATTCTATTAACATCATAAACAATTTCACTTATCCAAACTTATATAGTTCCCTTAGCAATTTGAGTTCAAACTTTATATGTGAATTAGTGAAAACCAAAATCACATGAATTGCCAGCCTAACAAAAGGATTTCATATGAAATATCGGTGAGAGAATACATCCAATTATTAAAAAAGATAAAAATCAAATATATCCTTAATATCAAATTTGTCCTAAACTATTTTTTATATCAATTTTACCTTAAACGATTTTGATTCCTAAATTAGGATTTCCATTAAAATCATTTATTTAAAAACATTAAATTTTCTATAAAATGATTTTTTTAAGTACAATTTGGATTAAAAAAAGTTTAAAAATAGATGGAGTCCTTAATTGAGATTTTTTTATATATAAAAAACATTAAGGGTAAAAATTATATAAGAAAATGTTTGGTGGCAAAATTAAGATTCTCTATAGTTGAGATATAATATTAAGGTTTGCCCTTAAAAAAAATTTACTAGCTAGCCTTTTGTATTCTTTTCTCCCAAATCAGTCAAGGACACGAGAAGCTAGGGGTGAAAAAAAAAACTAATTAAACTAGAAAAAAAAATATAATTAAAAAAATTAAACTGTAAAAAAAATTTAATTAAACCAATTAGAAATTTTTTTAAAAAAAATCAGTTCAGTTTAGTTTCAGAAAACGAAAACTAAACAAACCAAATCAAATTAAATCAATTTAAACTTAACTAAATAAAGTTAAAAAAAAAAACCCAAGATATATCCCCAAACTCTATTTATCTTTCTCTTACTCCCAGCATCTCAATCTCTCTCTTTTTCTCTTGTTTTTCTTATTTTTATCTAGCATATATTTCAAAGACAAAACATCCCCCATTCTTTTTCCATTGTTTTTAGCCTCAATTTTCATTTCCATGTTTCTAAGACCTGAAATCCAATTGGTAAAGTGAAAAATTTTAATTTATCAAACTGATTAATAATACCATGAGTGTAAAGAGTTTTGTTGAAGAAGGTACTGCATCATTAGTTATTGGGTGCTCCACTCACCTTTTGGATCTAATCAAGGCTTTTATGCAACTCCAAGATGAGTGGAGCACCCATAAATAATAATGTATTTTTGGATTTATCAATAATAACCAAGTACAATCCAAAAGCTCACATTCTTTGCATTGGATCTATAAATACATTTGTTTTGTTCTATTTTTTTTGTTTGTTTGTTTTAAAATTAAATATTGAATTTTTATGATTTTTTTGTGGGGTTTTTGTGAAAATCAAGAAAAAAAAAAGATGCAAGATTATATCCAATTGCAAGGTCATTTATGTGTTATTTTGGTTTTTTAATAATATAAACTCAATTGGATCAAATTAAAACTAATCAGTTTAAAACTGATTTTAGCTTGAATAAAAAAAAATTAATTTGATTAATATTTTAAATTCAAACCATTATTTTTTTTAATTAAAAACCGAACTAGATAAAAAATACTCAGTCTAAGTGAAGCAAGCAAACTGAAACTCAATTTGAAGTTCCTTTCAAGGAAAACCAACCATGTCCCATGAGATTATTCAAACTTTTGCGCCAGCAAATCTCCATTAGTTAATTAAACACGCATAATTGAGAAAATCAACCTGGTCCATGAACTTATATAAAGTACTCGTTAGCTATTGGATCAGTATAATAATAGGACTTTTTATTTTAACATTAATTATTAGCTAGTGCACGATCCCCCTGTTGAGTACAAAAATAACATTAAAAGTATATCCAGTGGCATTTACAATGATCCTCAGATTTTCATGCAAGTTGGATTTAAAAATTGATAGGTGACAGCCCTTCAACTATTTCTGTTAATGGTTTCTAGTTGCTTGACATTTTATTGCATAATTTTAAAATCTGGATTAATAGGTCAAACAGAATTGGCCGATTTAAAACTGAAAATAAATCAAGTTGAAAAAATTAAAGAAAAAAAAACTTGATATTACCTGGTAAGTTAACTTGATAAAATTCGGTCAAAAATCTAATTGCAATCTGTTAATTTTTTTTTAAAAAAATTAAAATAACATTATTTTAATTTTTTTAAAAAATATATTTATTTAAATGATTCAGTTAAAACCTGAAATTTTAACCTTGATTCGGGCGGTTCCAAGTTTTCTTGTATATGGACTCTTTTCTTAAAGGTCACATCAACTTAAAATGTTCAAAGATCATTGTCCAGAAGCAAGAGATTACGTAAAGATGTGAAATGAGATGGATGATGAGAGAGCAGTTTTCCCTTTTTTTATCTTAAAAATGAAAGAGACGACAAGTTACGAAGCCCCCACTAGGAAATCTATATTCTATCTAAATTCTTATAAAATGGTATATTTACATTGGATTAGTAAACCTAACAATAACCTCCACAAGAAAAAAAGTGAGACTGTTTTGAGATACGCATGGGTTAAAAGACAGTTTTTGTTAGTAATTTATTGGGTATGAAATCAAATATAAAGTAAAATTAATTGGTTTAAAGGTGTAGAAATATTGTTCTTAAAATGTTATTTGTTCCACACAGAAACAACATTTCTAAAATAAAACTAAGTACTCTAAACCTTTTTTTAAAAAAAAAACCTCTTTCTATATAATTATATATATAGTAAAATATATGATTTTTTCTATGTGTAATAACATATTTATATATTTAGTTTTATCACAACACAACATCTCTCATAACACATTTAAATCTTTTACACCTCTAAAAGAAATTAGAAAAGACAAAGGAAAAAAAATATTTTTTTGAATCATTTCTTTATATATGATAACATGTTTATATAAACATGAAATATTGTTTTAATGAAACTATATAATTGTTAATAATATAATTATATTTTGAATTAAATTGAATAACTATTATTCAATTTTATCTCAACATTTATAAATATTAAAATTAATTAAGAAAGCTAACATAAATTAACTTAATAAAAAATAAATTTCATTGACAAATTAAATTTTAAGTTACAAATGGTTAAGTGACAAGTATCATCTTTTGATTTTATAAATATTTATATAGTAAAATTAGAAATCTTACAAAAAAAAAACCTTATTTATCCTAATTTTGCTTAATTTACTGCATTGTAAAAACTCATATTTATAATCAAATATTTCTTTCCAAGTTTCTTCTTTATTCGACATTTTTCCGTGAAAAATCCATTTGAACAATATTTTTAGGCCTCGTTTATTTGCTAGAAAGTAGTTTTTTTAGGAAAATGAATTCTAGAAAAGTAAATTATTTTCCGATATTTGATAGTGTAATGGAAAATAAGTTGAAAAATATTTTTCAGTGTTTGGTTATGTCATGGAAAATAACTTATTGATGTTTTATTTTTTTTCAAGTTTATTAAAATAATGAGGAACAAATCTTACAAATTAAAATGTTGAATGAGAATGAAATTGAAAACAAATATAATTTCATAAATTATCTCAAATAAAATAAATAATAATAAAAATAATAGAGATCAAATCTAAAAAAATAAAAAAATTGAAAGATAAAGAAATTAAAATAATAATAATTACCATTTCATAAATTATTTTAAATAAAATAAATAACAATCAAAAGAATGAGGACGAAATTTGATAGATAAAAAGTTTTAATTAAAAAATGATAAGAGAAAAGCAAATAACAATTATAAAAATAAAGATCAAAGTTACTATAAAAATTAAATGCTAAGGGATAAAATTGAAAAAAACAAATATTCAAAACAAAATATATATAGCAATCAAAAGTTTGATGACTAAATTTGATATAATCAGTAAATAATATAATATTTTTAAATTTTTCACAACTTACAGAAAGTGTTTTTCGTCTAAATTTTTCAAGAAAAACACTTTTCTGGAAACCAAGTTAAATTTTTTTTTAACTGGAAAGTGTTTTCTATTGATTATTTTTTTTAATAAAAAATAAATATAAGAAAGTTTGAAAATTGATTTTTTAAAATTAAAGAAATAAACATTCCTATAATAAATAAATAAATAAATAAATGAAAAGAGAGAGAAGGAAGGAAATTGTACGTTCATGTCCAAGCTGTCAAAAGAAAAATTATTTTAATCACGACAAAGTACTGTAAACGCCACCTATTGAAAACATATTAGCTGTCAGAAATCGAAATGGATGATCACGTTGTACACTCCTTGTCCTTGGCCCTGCCTGTCCAAAAAACAATATACTTGTCAAATAAAACGACAAACAATTTTTTGTTGACATTTATTACCCTTATATCCACGTGGCCACACAAATGCAACTGAAGCCCAGTGGACAATCAAGTAGGTAATGGTTTTTGTATTTTAAAAATATTTAATTTTTTTTTTAATTTTTTGTTATTTTAAATTAATATTTTATTGGTATTTTTAAATCGTTTTAATATATTGATTTCAAAAATAATTTATAAAAAAATATTATTTTAAAATATTTTTAAGTAAAAAATATTTTGAATAATAACCATAACCATACTCCTAAAAATACATATTCGTTCTCTTTAAAATTATAATAATAATTATAGTTTAAAATATTTTTTACTTGGATATATATTAAAATAATATATTTTTTTTTTATTTTTAAAAAATTATTTTTAATATTAACATGTTCAGACGATCTGAAAATAAAAAATAAAAAAATTTTAAATTTTTAAAATATATGATTTACATCACGTTTCAATCCTGCAAAAAAATATGGTGGCATTGTTGCATAGATGATAGATTTAGCATTATTAGTATAAATAGGAAAAACAGAGTAGAGGATCATGTTTACTTTATATTAGAGTAGGCTTGACTACACAAAAGAAATAGAAACATTCTGATTATAATTAGATTTTGGGCACAACTACAGACACAAAAGTGAAATCTTGTTTTTTAAGATTTCTTTTCTGCATGTGGTTTGTAGTTTTGTTCTAAATGTGAAAGAATAATGATGGTGATGTTATGTTTTCGGACCACACAAGTTTTTTTTTATTTTATTTGATGGTGATATGTATTTTTTGTATAGTTTATGTTTTAACATAGATTTTTTTAGATATATTTTTTACATTAACATGATGTATTTGAGACATTCAATAAATTATATTAGGAACAATAGGTTTATATTAAAAAAATCAAGGGAATTAACTAGATAGCACAAGTCAATATTACCATTATAGTTTTTTATTCAATTAATTTAATCTCTTATGTATTCACATTTACATTTCTAGATATATATATATATATATATATATATATATTAATAAGATTAAAAGTGTATTTATTATTACTGTTCTGCTGTTAAAAAAATATTTTTTATTTAAAAAACATTAAATTAATATATTTTTAACTGTTTCTTAAATGTTTTTAATGTGTTAAAAAAAAAAAAAATCATTATTTTTATTTATTTTTAATTAAAAAACACTTTTAATATAAGCAATTGATATCAAATTACACATACTCTAAATGCATGTGAATATTAGATTTGCTTTTTAAAAAATCTAATGGCAAGTCTCAAACTTTAAATGTGAGTTCAAACTTCAAATGAGTCTTGTCCTTTGTCACACCGAACCAATCCTTTTCAAGAACTCACTACCTTTGGTTAATTCTTCCTTTGATCTCGTAAAGAGATTCTCCTAACCTAAGAAGATTCGATTCTTATTCTTTTCATATAATCTTAACCAGTTAAGCTATTAATTTGACCAAATAAACAAATTGGGAATAAAACATTTTCTTCTTCCCTCTCTTAAAAACAGAAATATATAAAAAAGGGCTTGTGTATATCCTTCTTTGGGCAGGCAAGAAGTGAAAAAAATCTTCAATAGTAGCAAAGAAAGAGGGGAAAAAACCATAGCCATCACAGATAAGCATCTGTTCTCAATTAGCTGAAAGCATATGCCTTTACATATTCTTCCATTGATGCCTCAATGACGAGGGAGTATCCCGCCTGTGATAGGGAATATTCATTGATAATGTGCTATTGTTATTTCCTTCATACCCCTTCAAGATTCCTTTCAAGAATGAAAATTATTCCTTCTCTAATTCACTGTATTAATCAATCTACAAAATCCAACTCGCTACTCCACCAGCTGAATTACTCGCTACTCTACTACCTAAATTACTCCCTCATCGTCACACTTTCTACTTCTCTCTCTATAAATCATACTCTCTCTCCTCATTTTTTATGTACCACCACTTATTCTTCTTCTCCTTCTGCGTCATCCTCCTCTTCTTTCTTGTACCCACTTCTTGTTTCTCACTGAGTTTAGGAGGCTAAAAAAGGTGAAAGACATAAAGGGTGTTTCTTGTAGAGCTAAAAGCGACAACAATATGACTCGCGGTGAGGTTGGAGAAGATGAGGAGAATCCTCCTTTCCTTGATTATGAGACCATTTCGAGGCCAAGACGTATTGCTCTTTTTATTGAGCCCTCTCCATTTGCGTGAGTCGTGACTACTCTGTTGATTTCAATATCTTGAAAAATCATGGGCTTAGTGCTAGTTTCTTGCATTGTTTGATTAATTTTTGGTGTTCGAGGCTGACGTTGTTGAGTTTCTTTGTTGCTCTGTGTTTGATGAAACGATTGTGACCATTTCAGGTTATGATTTTCATTTTGTTTTCCCGTTAACATCTGCTTTTTTTGTTTTTTTTTTTTCAAGTCATGCTGTTTGATTACTAAAAATAGTTAGCTCTAGTTGCTATTGCGATTTTTATGATTATGTCATGGGTTCTACCAACTGCCAATGTTGTGAAGTTTGAATCTAGTTAGGTGATTGTTCCATTACCTCGGTTGATTAAACATATGCATCTGTGTTTTATGGCTTCTCTTTATGGCTTCACATGTCGTAATTGGTTGGCTTTGTCATATGTCTACTTTTAAATGTAGATTTTGAAGAATTTATTGTTGTAACTTCCCGTGGCCTGTGGTTTATTTAGCTCAATGCATATCGTGGAGTTCATATAGTATTCTGTTCTATAGAAACTCACTAGCTATAATTGCATACTTGGACTTTAATGGGTCACCTAGTAGTCGTCTACCTTTTATATTCTGTTCTGTTATTTAGTGTCTAAGAAACATATCGTTTCTGGGAAGTGCTTGCTTGACTGGCGTATTTCACCATATGGAGCTTTTTGTCACTGATTGCAATCGTCACTACTTCTTTTCTGGTTAAATGTTACTCGAACACACATTCCAGATTTTCATTACTGAAGACTTTTACGGTATAAGATATAAATTGTTAACCCCTTTGTTTTAGAACTTGTTTTGCCAACTCTAAGCTGGGAGGGTAGAAGCTAAATATTAGAGGTGGTAAATATAACTACTTGTAACAAATTGACGAAGTAGGGCCTTTCCATGACTAGTGCAATGGGTTTTGGCGGAATTTTTTTTAGTTAGGCTTGTGGCTTACGAACTCCTGCAAACAAGTCCCCTATCGGAATAGGGACCCTTCAACGCTTAGGTTGATAAAAGTAGGAGAAAAATAATATACAATGAAGAACGGGAATGCATAAGGGTACGTGTTATGATTGTTGTGTTAGGCATTGTATCATGACTTGTTGTTACCTTGTGATCTAAGGTATTTATGTACCTCAATCACATGAATTTGTCTTGTGGAGAGTGTAGTTGTAGATATATCGTGCTAGGATAATTATGAAAAATAATTACCTTTATTACCACATAGGTAACCTATAAACAAGTTGTTCATGTAGGCATCATACTGATCATTAATGAAACAAATAGGTGTGTATTGGCAAAAAAGGTAGGTGCCTACCCTAATAACACCGCCACGAAGAATTAGGTATGCACGGCGTAACACTAGTAGGCAATTGTGCATCCCCGCATTAACAATGAGTGTGCCAGGGAATTAGTTGTGCATTGCATAACACTGGTAGACGTTATTGTGCAACACCTTTCTGACAATGCTAAAGCATAAAAATACTCCCTTCTTGCCTTGCATGTTTTCCAGTTAAGTAAACTTAGGGACTAAAGTGGAGAGATGTAGAAGAATTAGGGATTAAATTGGAGAAAAGAGAGAAAAATTATCTGGCACTTATATTATACACGCCAACATGTGAACAAGTCCCACCACGTGAGCTTGTTTTGGCTCTGGTTCTGATGATGTTTTTTGGTGTCGTTGAATTTGTCTTGGTGAGATCTTTCTTTTGGTTTGATGTGTGTTGTCATCAAAGCCATAGTAGCGCTTCAGTGACTTTTCCTTCCTTTCTCCTTTTTCTCTCTTTTCTCTCTCTTCTCACTCAGTAATTGAGCTTGCCTTCCATAGCTATTCAGCAAGTTTTGCTTAGCTGTCCTGGAGAGATTTTCTTTTGTTGTTCAGGCTTGATTTGTCATCAAGGCTTCTTTTGAGTCGAACAGCTAGACTGATGTTCAGTCTTTTCAATTTTTTTTAACGTAGAGCCTTTGGCCCAACCAATTTGTCTGGATAGGTGGTTGTTTGGTCTTGTTTGTTGGGCTTTTGGCTGAACAGCTTGACTAAATATAACTTCTTTTTTTTTTTTTTTATTTTTTTTTTTTTCTTTTCTTTCTATGAGCCAATGGGCTTTGAGCCTTTTTTTTTTTTTTCCCCCATTGGTGTGATGTGTGTAGTCATCACAGCCATGGTGGCACTCCGGTGACTTGTCCTTCCTTTCTCCTATTTTCTCTCTTCTCTATCAGTAAGTGAGCCTGCCTTCCTTAGTTGTTCAGTCTTCTTTGCTTAGTTGTCCTGGAGGAGCGGATGTCATCATAGAAATGTTTCATATATTGACATGTTTTATCACTATATTTAGTTTTTTGTTTTTTCATTAATGGGGATTCTGTTTTGTTTTTGGTATCTTCAATTTATGCTTGTTAGTTGAGACTGAATAATGGGCACTTTTTGAATACCAACTATTTCCTTTTGTTTTACAGGTATGTGTCAGGGTATAAAAACCGGTTCCAGAATTTCATCAAATATTTACGCGAAATGGGGGATGAGGTGATTTATAATACTTTGATTTGAGTGCTACATGACTATGGTTATATTTTGTTTTTTATTGTCTATGCATACTGATGTGGCTTAATAACTTGAGCAACATGAATAGAGACTGGATCATTTGTTCACTGATTTTATATCAGAAAACCTAATTCTCCTATATTCATTTTTACTTAGGTTGGGAATGATACTTTAATTTTTTGAAACCCCTGAACACAATGATTCAAAAGAAATTAGAGTTGAACCGACAAAGCTTTTGATATAGCTTGTCATTATCTTTCTACTTGTTAATTCCAGCCTAATCAGCTTGGCATGTTAAAGCTACAAAGACATCGATTTTGAAACTTTTTTTATTTTTTATTTGGTAAAAATTCTATCACTTCACAATATCAACAAGTTAGCTTAGTAATGTGCAGGTGATGGTTGTGACAACACATGAAGGAGTGCCCCAGGAATTTTATGGAGCCAAACTGATTGGATCACAGAGGTTGCTACGACAACCTTTATCTAGTGTGCACTTTACCTGTGGTGGCTTATACATTATCATATCCTAATATATTGACGAGTTGAAGGGGGCTTATTATTTTAGCTCATCAGAACTTTGGTTATGCAATATTGATCATTAAACAATTTTAGTGTCAATTAGTGTTTCAGCCAGTGTTGTCAAGAGACGTAGAGGCGCTTAAGGCAAGGCCCCAACGCCTTTATTAGCCTTGGGTGTTGGATTTTAATGAAGCGCAGTCTAGGCAAGCGCCTTGTGAGTGGGTGCAAGGCATTAAGGCTAGCGCTTGCTTGAAGTTCTTCCTTTTTTGTTGGATTTTTCCTCTCTTTTTTAATTGATTTATGTTTTGACCTATTTGTCTAATTTTTTTAATTTACCACAAGAAACAACTTAGGAATATTTTTGTAAAAATCAAAGATTAGGGTAAAAAAATTTAAAAAAATGATTAAAGTGGGAGACAAACAGACAATGAATGACAATTAGAAGAGAAACACCAGCCACACTTTCTTTTTCAATGGTGGGAGTCAGAGAACAACACATCTATATAAGTGTAGTATGGTTTGAGAGATGAGGATTTAGATTATAATCATGAAATGGAGGATTCAAGTGAAGGAGAGGAAAGCATGGATGAAGATGTTTTTGAAGATTAATGAATAATGATGATATTTAATTTTGCTTTTTAATTTATTTGGTTCCTCACTACTTTAAATTATCTTCTTTTGTTTTTAAGGTGAAAAATATAACTTTATATGACTATGTTATGGTATTTTATATTTTCTATTGATCCAATATATATATAGCATATTGCCTTGGGTCATTTGGGTAGGCGCCTAGGCGTGCGTCTAGCACCTTGGGCATTTTACAGGCTTGGTGTCTTTTAGTGTCTTTCACCTTTGACAACACTAATTGCAACCATCCTTATGGTTATTTTATGGTTACATGTATGATTGTCAAGTTATGTTAGTCATTATTTCCCATCATTTTTTTCTTCTAAATTCTTTGTTATATTTTCTGTTTGCCTATTTTGGTTTGCTTTAATTATTTTCTTGGTTGAGCTGCATAATCTAGAAACTTGGGCATTATTCCAACTTGATCAATAGCATTGACATTTTAACTCTCCCCTTATGGTTCTTAAACTTTTCCCTCTTTACAGCTTCCCCTTCCCCTGGTATCAGAAGGTGCCCCTTTCTCTAGCACTTAGTCCAAGAATAATTTCAGAGGTTGCACGGTTTAAGCCTGACATAATACATGCATCGTCACCTGGGATAATGGTGAGGTTTGCCTTTGAAGCAAACAAATCTTTATTATTTATTGGATAAGCATGGCTGACAGTCACAATCTTGTATTGCAGGTTTTTGGTGCCCTTGCCATTGCAAAACTGTTGAGTGTCCCCATCGTGATGTCCTATCACACTCATGTCCCGGTGTGAGTTTGCCTTTCTGGCTTTGTGCTACACATGTTTATGCTGTTGCTTCAAATTCTTAGGCCAGATTTCCTTTGATGTGTGGTTATTTACTGAGTTTAATTCTTTATTTTCATTTGCAGATACATCCCAAGGTACACTTTTAGCTGGCTGGTGAAACCCATGTGGATGATCATAAGTATGTATTATGCATTTTGTACTCATAGTTCTGGAAATTCTGCAGGCTGCTGATTACTTTATCAATAATGACATGTATTCCCTTTCCATCAGAATTTCTTCACAGAGCAGCCGATCTCACACTAGTGCCATCAGCTGCTATTGGGAGGGATCTTGAAGCAGCTAGGGTGACAGCAGGTGTACATAAACATCCAATTCCTGATTACTTAGCTTTTAACTTTTCCCAGTGTCAATTTTGGTGCATAATGCGCTTTATTCCTGAAATCTCTTCAATGAAATTTTGCTCCTGTGTCGATACAGCTGTGTTTTAAATTGATTGCTATACCTTGTTTACAGCTAACAAGATCCGTGTTTGGAATAAGGGTGTTGATTCTGAGAGCTTCCACCCCCATTTCCGCTCTCATGAAATGCGTATGAGATTAAGGTAAGGCCATCCTCTCATCTTTGACAACCAGTTCATTAGACAAGGAATCTCAAATGTATCAGAGCATCATATATTTTTGGTCTAAACAGCAATGGTGAACCTGAAAAACCATTGATAGTCCATGTTGGACGACTTGGAGTCGAGAAGAGTTTGGATTTTCTCAAAAGGTATCATTTGATCCTTTCTCACTTTGTTTTTTTATTTTCTTTTTGATGAATGAAAATTTAATTTGTTTTCCTAAATCACTAGATGCAAAACTTAATACATTTTTCAAATTTAGACCCACCATTTCTTAAAAGTTCAAATAACAAAGCACTGGTAGAGTCGACTCAGTATGCTTTGATCTCACTGTCTGAAAGCTTTTGCTATCAGATGCTCTCAAGGACATTTTCCTATAAACAAGAATTTTTTTCTTTTTTCCCCTTTAATCCTACCATTTACATCTTCCTTAAAGTTAAAGGGCATCCAATAAGGATTTTGTGGCCAGACTGCTACTTTTTATTGTTATTAGCAGTATTTTGAGATGGAATTCCATCACTAAGCTATCATAATTCTTTCTGTCTTTTTTTCCTTTCTAGTTTATTTCTTTCCTTAAGTACTCCCCTCTCCCCATTTTGCACAGAGAGTCATATTTCTTCGCTCTATTCTTCCTAATATATGACTACTATTTTTAGCCCTTATCTTTGCAATTTGATGAATTTGGTTTAACAGGGTTATGGATAGGCTTCCAGGAGCAAGAATTGCCATTATTGGAGATGGGCCATATAGGTACTGCATTTTAAAACTTAGATTAGTTCAAGGGAAGTAAATACTTTGTGATGGTTTATGACCCATACCAGCTTCAAATATTTGATTTTTATGAACTGAATTGCCACTAAAGTTATTTCTCAAATTGATCTTTTAAGCCATATCTAAACTTTCCCATTACAATTAGACAATGAAATTCGTATTTACTCCTGTAAAAAGATTGTTTTGACAATTCCAAGCATCTTATTTTAGGAAACATGGATTCTTTCTTTTCAGGGAGGAGTTGGAAAAGATGTTTACCGGCATGCCTGCTGTATTTACTGGGATGTTGGGAGGAGAAGAGCTCTCTCAGGCATACGCTAGTGGGGATGTTTTCGTTATGCCTTCAGAATCCGAGACACTTGGTCTCGTTGTTTTGGAGGCCATGTCTTCAGGAATTCCTGTAGTGGGAGCTCGTGCTGGGGGAATCCCAGATATAATTCCTCCAGAACTGGATGGCAAAACTGGGTTTCTCTTTAATCCAGGAGATCTTGATGACTGCTTGAGCAAGTTAAAGCCTTTGCTGGAAAACCAAGAACTAAGAGAAACCATTGGTAAGGCAGCACGTCAAGATATGGAGAAGTATGATTGGAAGGCAGCGACCAAGAAAATACGCAATGAACAATACAGTGCAGCCATTTGGTTCTGGCGCGAGAATACAGCACAGCTATGTAGACCAATTCAGTGGCTAGTAAAACGTCTTTTTCCAATCCCAGAAGTTTAAATGCTGGTGATGAACATTCGTCTGAAGAGGCTTTTCTTTCCGAAGGTAAACGAAAGAAAGAGATTTGTTGTGGTAATAGACTCCCAGTGCTTCAAGAAAACCCTCAAAAGTTGTGGTAGATTGATTGTGTAATATATTCATGATTCATTTGTATAATATGGACTATGCAGTTATGGCCATTTGTGCAATTAAATGATTTGGTTAGTTTTTAGTCTAATGAAATCTCTTCTCTACGGAATTCAAAACATTGTAATAACAATTCAAGGCAGATGCCATGGTAGCCATAACTTTGTTCTTAATAGTCACTGAAATCTGATAAAAAACACAGGATATCACCTTATTTTCTCATTGGCAAGACATTGTAGGCGCCATCAAATGCTGTGTGTTTTTAGGCGAAGGTGACATTTTTTAGGATATTTCTTCTTATCAAGACAAGTAGACTCTGTTTTGGAGATAATTCTTCTTTGTTTAATTGGTTTTTTAGGTTTTTTGCTCATCCAAGTATGAATGATGTTATGCAAGTCTTGTTGTACACTTGATTTCTAGTTCCATCTCTCGTAAGTGTTACACTGGTTCAATCTTATCAATTTTTCTTTTTAGTTCATATCCAACAATGGATTCTTAAGGTATATTAGGATTGATATTGCCTTGCTTAAAGGCAGCCTATAGGGTATTGTATTACCTAAGCACAAGTTAAATTGTCTACTAGTAAGACTAGTGGGCCATTTAATTGGCTTGAGGCTACTTATACACCTTTATAGTAGTAGCTGACATCTCTTGTGAGATCATGCTCAATTATTTTTTTTTAGGGTTATAACTATTTTTGTTATGCAAATAGATGATACCATGGATGTAGTTGAGAACTTCTATATGTTTTTATTGAAGAGTTTGTTGTTGAAAGATAACCTTATACTTGTCCATTAGGTGTTTGCATGAGAGATCAATTTTATCTCATATTATAAATCTAATTGAGTTGATCATTTTGGTTTTTTCAAAACACATACACGCAAAAAGAAAATTAAATTTTAAAATTTTCAATAATCCTAATATCTCATTAGATAAATTTAGAGTTATTTAAGGTTTATACAAAGATTATCTGAAGAACAAATGTTTTTTTTTGCTTTAAATAATTGCTTCAAGGTTGGGTTATCATAAATCACACGTCTTTCAAGTGTTCGGTCTCTAATAATAATCCACACAAATCACTAGTGAGAAGTCTTCTAAATCTTTTAGAAGAGAGGTATTGTTATGCCTATGAGTTTTAGCTATTTTCTTTTGTGTTTTTTAGGTGTTCTATATTGTATTACATACTATTTATTACATAAAGAATAAGAGACATAATATTCTATTTATAGGGAATTATGAAAAAACTATAAATAACAAAATATTAATTTACCGCCTAATTAATATCACATATATTATTTCAGGATAATTTTTAAAAACTTTATTAAACTAAATCCTTATATGTTTTTTTCAAGGTCTAGAATTGTAATTCTTTATATAAATTAAATTATAGTCCTTCATTTTAAAAATTTATTTAAAATCAAGTCACACTTGATTAATAATCCTAGTTTAATTTTTAACTAATGGTTTTTATATGTGTGACCCCATTAGATTCCTTAATAGGTTGACCTAAATATAAATCACAATCCTAAATAAAATAAGATTAAATAAATTAATTTATTATCAATTTAATAATTAATTGATTTATATTTGAAGATCAAATATATTTTTTAACAACCTGTCATGATCTCCTTAAATTTTAGAAAAGTCATAAATAGTTTAGCTTAACCTTTTAATGATCAATTTCTTATTGTAATTATGATCCCTTTATCAACAATGAATGTCATAGCATGAAGTGTGTCTATTTTATCAAATCATGTTTGTTCTCAACACCATAATTATTGATTATTTGAATAAGATTTAAATTTTTTTCAAATATCATTCCACTTTGTGTAAGGATTTATAATCAATACTATTTGAGAACAAAATAAAATATTTTTCATAATTCATCTAGGATGATGAATCTTATATTAATTACTTAAATATATTCATATAATTCATATTATACTCAATATCTACCTATTTGTTATCCTTGATTATGATAATGTACACCATGATTAAAACATAATATTTTTTATATAAAGTAACTTAGTGATCTCAAGTTTAAGTATCACTTACACAACCATCAAATGAACCTTTTCATATATATAAATAATCTCTTTATGTGGAATTCTAATGCGGGTTAGTTTAGTGTACTATGATATGACAAGAACCTACATATTAGTTCTAAGTATACTTCATATTTTAACTTATGAGAATAACTTTTTCATTTTACAAAAGAAAATAACATAATATGTACAAGTCTCAATGACTCTCATTAATGTCTAGTCTTAATAGAATATTAATGAGGAATATTTAGGAACAATGCTTTGATGCAATAAAAATCTCACGATCATAACAACTTTACAATTTTCTTTGCAAAACATTTTTATCCCTAGAACTTTATCTTTACTTTATATTTATTAATTAAATATTAGATTTATAAATCATATATTTGATGAATGTTAAAGATAAATAAGCCTTTGTTAATAATTAAATAAGTTTACATTGAACAAATTCAATGTTATAAGGCATATATACTAATAGGTCAGCCATGCATGGTTTTATTAACTACTAAAGTGTTATTGCAGAGCGTCATATTTGCTATGTTTCAATCTCCAATTGGATGGCTTTTAAATCAATATTAGATAAGTTTATTTGCTGATAAAAAAATCCTTTAAGAATAGAATTTAGTGAGTGGTTGTAACAAACCAAATTAATAGAGTCCCAACAATCCAAAAATTATACATAATAATAAGCATTTTATCTCAAATTTCACAACATTATAGCAATTTGTCCAAAAAATAATTTGAGATTGGTTCGAAAAGTGTTTACTGGAGTTGTAAGTGTTTGTTGGAGCTGTCGTAATTCATAATGGCTGAGAAAGAATAAGAGAAGGCAACATGGGAAACAAAGAAAGAGAAGCTACTGGTAGTGATTATGGTTTGGGCCAAGATGGGTGGTTGAGGGTTATAGTTGTATGTGTTTTTTTTAGGAAGAGAGATCACGATTGATGATGGAACCAGAGAAGTGATTGAGGTTTTTGACTAGGTATAACAGTTGGTGATGCTAAGCTTGTATAATTGATTGTACGTGGCTGGGTCACGGTGGAGAGAAGCTAGCGTTGTGCTTGCTGATGTAGGGACTGCAGGTAGGGAGGAAAGATTGAACTCTCGACTAAAATGGTGGTTCTTTGGTTTTGATGGTTGGTATGATGGAGCTCAAGAAAAATTTAGGGAAGATAGTTGTTTTTGGCTTGTGCTTAAAGGTGGTTGTACTCGTCTCGACTGAAAATAAAGAGTTGTTGAGTGATGAGCTTAATAGTGAAGAAGAGGAGTTATGCTTATATTATAAAGAGAAAAAGTGAAAGATGGGGGAGGATGCTGGAAAATGAGAAGAAAATAGGTCCTTGTGGGGAGCTGAGATTGTGAGATGATTGACGTGGATTTGAGGAGGGAAAAATCTGTTATTGTGCTAGTGGCTATTAAGCTTTTTTTTTTTTGTTGGTTATTGTTGGAGAGAAAGTAGTACAGTTATTGGCGACTGGGTTTAGAAATAATAGGTATAGAGTTTTTTATGTATTATTTTTGGGAGAGTATGTGAGTTGAAGAGAGTAATTTTTTTTGTATTTTCTTTTAGTTTTTAGTTTTTTTTATTAATGGCCTCCCTAAAATTCCTCCTCTTCTTGTGTGTGGTACAACCACTTATTTATAGGCAACATAATTTATCCTTTTCTTCCCAATTGTTTGGTCCTCAAGAAACTAAAAAAATTCACTTTAGTCCCTTATTTTTTTTCCTTTGCATTTTTGGTTTCCCTATATATATATATATATATATTTTTTTTTTTTTTTCTATTGTGGTATTTTTGATAAAAGGCAACATCAACATCAATTTAATAAAATTGATTAATAATTTTGAAATGAGTGCGTTCAAAATCAAACGCGTCAAAAGTAAATTTTTGAATCTTTTAACCTTTTTGAAAAGCCGCTAAAATGTCAAAAAAAAAAAAAAAAACAAAGCAAACACATCAAAAGTATATATATTTTTATTTTTTGTACTTTTTGGATATTTTTAAATCAAGAAAGAAAAAAAGAGTAAAACATCAAGTTATGACACCTGTCATTCACACCAGTTGAGGGTGCTTTCCAATAATAGGTATAGCCTGAAGTGACACTGTACCCATTTTGTGACTTTTTTGTACCATGATAGCTCACCACCACCCAATGTCTTTATCTGTTTTTCGAGCGGGGTGGCTTTTCTTTGAAAGTCTCTCATATAGGCATATTTGGCTTATTGGCAAAGTTAAATAACCAAAGGAAAGAAAAGCTCCCTTTCAACGCTTTTAATCAGGATGCAACATTACCTAAAAACCTTGACTATAGGTTCCTCATCCAACATTTTGAGCAACTTATTGAATGCAGATAGAATGGTCCACCCATTAGGGTGGAGTTGAGCTGGACTTAGATTGTAATATTTGAACACTTCTTTTACAAAACCTTATAAAGAAAATGAGTACCCAAACTCATACATGCAAATGAGGGGTTTTAATTAAAAAATTCCCCCCACTATGCTTATTGGTGACCTTTGAAACACGGTCACCATGTTTGGGTAACGAGACCACATAAATTCCTGGTTGTTAAAGATTGGCCTCATCCATTTGGTTTAGAGTTACCATGCTTTGAACATTATTAGTGGGATTCTTGGGCACTTGTTCTTTCCCTTAGAGGCTTGCAACCTCTTGAGGACTTATTTTTCCCATCCTTCTAGAAATGAAAGGTGGAGAAACATCGATTCTAGACTGTGGGCCAATTCTAATGGCTGATGATCTTTGGCGAGCACTGTCATTTTTTAACGTTAAGGTAAAATCCCCCTTAAAGGATACTTCCTTCTTCTTCTTCTTTTTTTTCTTTCTAGAAGTCATTCTGAATCTTTTAAAGAAAAGAAGAAAAACTAAAACAAAAATCATACAAGAAAAGAAAAGGATGGAGATTTGGTATACTTAACAAGAAAAATTCATATTTGATAAAAATATCTTGTTCTTGTGTCTTGAATCTTCTAAGTTATGGAAACAAAGAAATTTTTTATTATAAGTAAAAATCACAATTTGAAGTAAATGAAGGTTTTTATATATTAGTAACCCTCATTCTCCAGCAATAAATAAAGGACATATGACATCTCATCATAACTATAGAAAGGCTAAAAGCCAACAAACATTCATTGTATACCGTCAAGTGATATTCCAAAGATGTTTGCTTCCTCTTCCCTTTGAAATCATTTCAAATCACCAAAGGCTTAAATGTCTCTTCTCAAAGGAAGACATGACGTATCTTGACTTATAGTCTCCCAAAACATCTCTTAAGCCTTTACGTGTGATGTACATTAAAGATTTAGGGGGCAACTGATAAGGTAATTATTTTTTACGTATCTTTTTTAGACTTGAAAAAATCTATAATAAGGTGGGTTTGATGACATGCAAGACCGCAAGACCCCCAAACAATTGGGTTTGGTAATCAACTGAATCCAATGTAAATTGGGTTTGATGATGTATGAGATCCAAAAAAAATAGGCATGACGAACTGTCATACATAATACATTTGAGTTCAGCAATCTACTGAACCTAAAAAAACATGGGTTTGACACTATGATAGACTTAAAACACTAGGGTTCAATGATTAGCCAAACCTAAGGCAACATATGCCTAGCAAGATGCCAGACCTAATATATTTGGATTCAACTATTAGCTGAACCTAAGGAAACATAGGTTTGGTGAGATGCCGGACCCAACATACTTGGGTTCAACTGTTAGTTGCCCAGGAAAACATGGGTCCGACAAGATATTAGACCCAACATACTTAGGTTCAATCGTCAGTTGAACGCAAGAAAATATGGATTTGACAAGATGCCAAATCCAATATTCTTGGGTTCATCAATCAACTAAACCCAAGGCAATATACCTAAACTGAAAGTGTTATGAGTTTGATAAACCATCATGCCTTTTAACCTAGGTTGGGTTACATCTCAAGTCTTGAGTATCTAAGGCTAAGAAATCCTACTTCTAGAATAATTACATGAATTATTTATATATGAGGTAATGATCTTATTATACTTATAGATGTACAAAAAGGTATTTTAAGAGACCTATCACACTTACTATCTTAATAATAATATGTAAATGATATATGTTCCTCATTAATGCCATTGAGAGCAAGGGGCTTTTTCAGTCCTTATCTTCTTGAAAAACGATAAGGTTCAAGGGGTATAAATACTCCCTGAACCATCTAGGTAAGAGGTTCAAAACCTTATTATTTTTTAATAGTTAGCATATATTTCAGAGTTTAACTACCTTAAAATACAAAAATAAACATCACTTGTTTTTAGAATTTAAGGCTTTTTAAAGTTATTTATTGTTTTTCCTATAAAATTACAAATTTTATCATTAAAGGGTTTTTAAATCCTTTCGATTGAATTTGTTTTTGCAAGTATTTAGAGTTTTTACCATTAATTTGATGTTTTCTAAGCTTAGAAGAAAAAAAAAACTATTTACAACATCTTTATTAACCATTATCCATGAAGAACTGAATAACTTAAACTAGAAATAAATTAAGCTTCTACTTTCAAAGTTTAAAAAATTACACTCTCTCTGCCCATATAGCCAAAATGTCGCTGTTTGGCCTCATATTTTCTACTTAAAATGCTAATTATTAAAGGAAAAAAAAAAAGAAAAGGAAGAAAAAATCTCAAAATCTCAACCGTCCAAATCAGTCAAATTTTCTTGTAGTCAATCTTGAATCTGATACTTTGCCCCTCAACTTTTGAACCAGATAATATACCCGAAAACGATTGTGATTTTTATTTCTTCATTTCCTTTCTTCAAGCAATGAACCAGAGCATTCACTATAGTGTAAACCACTCACACGATTTCTGAAACATATTGCATAAACTCATCGTCGCTTTCAAGACCAGTCATTGTATCAGGTGACAAAACAACCTCAAGATCAACGCTCCCATTTCCATCTCTCCCAGGAAAAGCTGATATCTTCCCATCAAATTTATTGGCCCTACCACTCCTCACAGCCAAAGGTCGGCCCCACCCAAAATCGTTATCATACATAGGGAATCTTGGAGAACTTCCCATGGTGATTGATGCACCATCAAGATTCCCCAGCGGAAATAACCGCGGCTCCTTTTCCCAATCTGCTATACCTTTCCGCACCGTACCATCACCATGGGCGACGACGTTTTTGTGCAGCAAATCAGCTCCAAAGCTCAGATCCTTAGATAAAAGCTTTCCAGCCGAAGCAACGGTTGGGATGCTCTGAATCGCGTTGCCAAAGTAATACGGGTTCAACCGCGGCTCCAGCCGGTGGCGGCAATTCACAGCCATACGAAACGTCGTCATTTTGGAGGGCGATAATTTCCTCGCACGTGTCACAGATCTCCACAGCTGCGCGCAAAGGGACTGAAACGAGGAAATCTCTGCCGTTTTGTTGTTCTTTAAGGAAAGTGGATCTACTTTGCCGTTACTTTCTCCGTTAACGATTTTCCAACTGTCGTTACTTAGCTTTCCGAAAATCTCTGCCGAATTGGACCTAAAACTACTGTTGTTAGCTCTCAACTTGAGCTTGAGAATTGCATCTCTGCTAAAATGGAAAATTCTCTCCCGCAATGGCTCGTCGCCAGAAAATGTCACCTTAGGTCCACCGGGGGGGAATTTAAGCACTGCCGGTGAGTTAAGCATGGTGTTGCGGGAAAAATCTGGAGATTTAGAGATTTTTTTAGATCCTTTGCAGATTTCAGCGAAGGTATTGAAGAAGTTCCAGAATGAAGTGCCATCAGTGACAGCATGATTTACAGTGCACCCAATGAATATGCCGTCTTTCAGTTCAGTGACCTGAACTGCCACTAGAGGTTTAGAATGACCCGAATAACTAAGGGTCTTGTCCATTGCGAAGAACCCTTTGAAGCATTCAGGGACGTGGGTTGGAGAAAGAATGGTGTGGATGGAGAGGTGTCTTGCTTTGGCTTGGATGAAATCAACGCCTGCATCGTTACATACAATGTGGACATGGCCAGTAGGGTCAGTTTGGAGGCGGCCAGCAAGAGCAGGGAAGTGAGAAAGAGCGACGGAGAGGGAGTGTTTGAGGGATGTGATTAGGTCATTAATGGAGTATGGTGGATACGTGAGGAGGACACCCTTTTGGATGTATTGACAAGAGAGCATGGGGAGGTCTGAGACTGAGAGCTTTAGGGTTTTGATGGTTGAGGATTTTTGGTCTGGGTGGATCGTACATCTTGAGACGATAGCGGTATTGGAAGAAGAAGGCATTTTCTTCTTTTTTTCCTTTTAAGGTTAATGATATGTAGTGGACTGGACAGCTGAGTAGTGTGCGTGAGAGTATGAATGTGAGGAGATGTGGAGGGGTTTATATAGGGAGAGCGTAGGAGGAAGGATTCATGAACTTGAGGGTAGTTTCGTGGTGGTTGTTAATACGCTTGCTTCACCTCATATCCATTTGTTTATGGCCTTTTTATCAACAGGAGATGTATGGGTGGGTGAGAAAAAAGGAGGAGACATGGTGGGGCATGTGTTGGATTAGTACAAGGCAGGCATGATATTAAGATGTTCAAAATTACAACCATTAGGAGGTTACTAGCTGTAATAGATTGGAATAAAAGATTTATTTTTTTCTGAAGTCTCATATTTAGAAGTTTAATGATTATTTATATGATAATTATTGAAAACTTATATAATCGTTAATTTCAGAACTCGTAAGATTAGTCGAGATACACGCAAGCTGACTTGAACATCCATATTAATAAAAAAAAATTCAAAATTACTATTGAATTTGAAGTTCTACATAATATCAATAAAAAAAAAACTTATTATAATCACAATTAGTGGTTTGGCATTATGCTGATACTTAATTAAAACCATCATTGTTGTAATAATTGTCTTTTAAACCTTGACAATAAAGTTGTATAGGTTAGGAAAAATAACTAGGACAAATACTCCTCTAATTGTTTTGTACAATAGCATAATTAGCAAGGTAATTGAATGCTAAATATACTTGAGATCTTAAGACTTGCTGGCTGAATGATTAGCATAATTAATTACTCACAGAGATCGAATCAGAAACAAGTTTATAAATACGTTGAAGTATATTAACTGAAGCTTTGTAAATGTGCGAAGGTACAATACTAATAAAGTGATGGGGTTTGTTTGTTAATTTTATAAGTGTAAGATTAGTTAAGATATATGTAAATTGATTTAATATTTATATTAATAAAAAAATAAAAAAATAAAGTGATGAGTCACCAAACAATATCTCCACTGACAATAGCAGCATGTGCTCTAATCTACTTCTGCTTGTTCCAGGAAATTAAGCTAATTTCCATCTTTAAAATGTTCAATTGACTGACAATATTTGCACTGGCAAACCCCTTGAACTATTTAATTGATATGACACGACTAATGAGGTTAAACGTGCGGCAAATAGTTAAAATATTAGAAGCAGCAATGGCACGAAGATTCTCGTGGCTACAGTCCATTTATTTTAAAATCCTCGCTTTTGGACTAATTAATTTCATGTTATTCTATTTTTCTCTAGTCATTTTATCGGTTAGGGCTCCAACTGTGTAAGACATTTATCAGAACTAAAAAGAATCATTAGCATATCACCAAATATTAACTAGCAATAACTTCTTTTCCATTTTATTTTCTAGCTAGCGATCTTCCTTGCTCATGAATAATAATAATAATAATAATAAATCTTTAATTAATTGTTAAAGAATAATAAAATTATATCTTGAAATCTCATCTAAAAATTTAAATTATTAGTTTGAGATAATTATTTGACATGGTATTAGAGTCTTAATGATTAAACGGTCACAAATTTAAATTTCATCATCCTTATTTATCTGATAAAAATTAAATATAAGATAATATGGGTATGTATAAGTTTCAAGTACAAAATTTTTTTATTTAAAAGGTATGTTAAAAAAATAATAAATTATATATCATAAAATTTTATTTAAAATTTAAATTATCTATATAGTATTTTTTAAAATAATATTTTTCACCAAAAAAAAAATTGACATATCCGTATGGGTTCACATGTAACCAACAGCAAACGTCAGCCAATAAGGCTTAATGAGTTGCCGATCCCCTGTTGCTCACTTGTGTCTCCATGATTTTCATATGTAGACACAAGTCGATTGGAAAGACTACATGCATGCATCTAAGGGAAGACTAACGTTGACTATGTTTTTAAAAAATATGTGCTACACGAGAAGGGTTGCCTACTGCTGATCATGGAGTCGCTAATTCCCTAAATTATTTTCGATCATGCACAAATGTGCTTCAGTCAGTGTCAAGGCATTCGTCGTTCTCCAGCCTTTTAATCAAGCCCATCGAGTGTAGCAGTAACAACCAAATGTGTGTTTTTGGTTGGTACTTTAACGGGAGTTATACTATGGTTGGGATTGTTTTTTTAAAGTATTTTTTTATGTTAAAATAAATATTAATGATATTTTTTTATTTTTAAAAAATTATTTTTAATATCAGCATATTAAAATAATTTGAAAATACTAAAAATATATTAATTTAAATTAATAAAAAAAATTAAAATTTTATTTTTAAAATTTCAAAATGTAAAAATAAACAGACATTGACAAAATAGTATCAGCTCCCAGGACCGCAAACGTTCTCAATTTCTTGGTTGAATCTGGACAAAATCTATAAACGAAAGTAACGATGGGTTCAATGTACGGATCTGTCGAGTATGTATAACTTTCATTTCTTTCCCCCACCGTCCATCATTTGTGCTTTCAATTTGACACAGATTACACATTGAATTTGCGAATTAGATTTGATTTAAAAAGTATATATTATCACCAAATATACTGAAATATATGGGGCAAGGGTAACGTTTATAGTTTATATTAAGTTTTTTTTTTCATTTCTATCATTCTTCCAAGTTATATTAACATGGTTTTATATGTTGTTGTTTTTTTTTTTTTTTAAATTTACATTCTCTCGAATGTGCAAAGTGTACAGGAGTATTTAATTTGGTGATTAAGTAAGATTAATTTTGTAAAGTAAAACTTTATCTTTAATTTAAAAAGGAATTAAATGACAAATGACAAAATTTACCCAAAACAAAATTACCCCATTTAAATATTGACACATAAAACCTAAATTGGTTCTTCAAGGTTTAAGTTTAGCTATTGTTTGGTGTATATTAGTTTATTTTCGATCTCAAAATTTAATTTTTAACATTTCAGTCATTTGATGTCAAGGGAAAAGAGAAAAAGTTGCCGAAGAATATTAAGAAAAGAAAAAAAATATCAGATATTAATGTAGTGGTGGTGTATGACTATCATGAGAGGACAATATCAGCCGAATTGAGTAGTGATGCAATGTACATGCAAATCACACAAGGAAGTTAATCTAGCGCTTGGAAAGTGTTGTGCTGCATTGCACATTTGATTCATGTTTTGTAATTGATTAAACCTGTAAAATTAATAGAGACAACATCCCTAGAATCTCTTGGTGTGCCTTGGTCAATTATTTGCATCGATGTTATTGTTAAAACTAAAAAAGTTAGGTGTGATTTTTTGTGTAGATCAAGCGGTTGGTTAGACAAGAAAAAGAACATTGGATGTTGTTATTGTATATTTTATATAGTTAATCGATTGGTTATATATGACATTGTCTTCGTTCATGCAAAACTTATTTAATATTAATAAATACATTATTTATCTTTAATATTCATTTATGTTTGATTAATAGGTCTAGAGTAAAAACAAAGTCATTGGGTAACAAATACTTTGTAGAGAAAATTATAAAGTTATGGTTATGAGATGCCTATTGTATCAAAGTATTATTCTTAAATATTTGAAAATGTTCCTCTTTTAAGACTAGATAATAATTAGAGTCGTTGAACTCATACATATTATATTGTTTTCTTTCTTAAAAGAAGTAATTATTCTCATATGCCAAGGTATGAAGGATACCTATAATTAATATATAAGTGTTTATCAAATGACATATACGCTAAACCGATCTACATGAGAATTTCATATGAAAATATCACTTGTATCTATGAAAAGTCTCATATGACAATTGTTTAAATGATCTTTAAACTTGAAATTACTAAGTTATCTTATATTAGAAATGCAATGCTTTATTCATGCCTGCACATTTTCCTAACCAAAGGTGACAAAAAAAAGTAGAGACTGGGTATAACATGAACTATATGAAGATATTTGAGTGATCAAGAGAGAATTCATCTAGGTGAGTTAAAAAAAATGTCCAACATGTTCTCAAATACTATTAATTATGAAATCTTTGTGCAACGTGAAATGAGATTTGAAAATAATTTTAAATTTTATTTAAAGAATCAATGAATATAATGTTGATATAGCAGACACACTTCATACTCTAATATCTAAATCGAAACATTCTTGATGAAGTGATAATAATTACACTGAGAAACTGGTTACTAAAACATTAAGTCAAACCACTCATGATGTTTCTAATATTTTGAGGATCATGACGCATTGCTAGATATTTTACCTCATTATGATTTATAGTTGGGCCAATTATTATGGACATAATGGGTTGCACACATTAATAACCATTTTCAGAAACTAAAATAGGATAATTAATCAAGTGTGATTTAATTGTAAATAATTTTTAGAAATTAAGAACTAAAATATAATTAACACATGATATTGATTACAATTCTAGACTTATAAAATCAAGTAGGGACTTAATTGAATATTTTTTTAAAAAAAAATTATCCTAAAATAATATATGTGATATTCTTCAAGAGGCAAAGTAATATTGCGCTATTAATTAGGTTATCTGGTTTTTCATATAAATACACTATTATGCCTCATATTCTTTAATGTAAGATTTGATGTGATTAGATAGATAAGTATGTTATAAAATATACAATATAGAGAAACACATGAAAATAAAATAAAAATAAAAAGCTAGAACTCAAACACATACTGATTTTTTTAAAACAAATATTCAATCAAGTCCTTAAGACTCCTGAGATAATAAGGTTTTAGGAGATTTCTCACTTATGATTTACATGTATTATTATTAGAGGCTAAACACGTGGATGACTTGTGGTTTGCAAAAATCTAGTATTGAAGAAGTTAATCAAACCGTAAAAAGAAGATCTAATCTTCATGTAAGTTTTGTATAAACTCTAAACAATCATAGATTGTTTAACAAGATCCTTAGGACTCCCGAGAAAAATATAAAAATTTCATCTTTATTGTGTATAAAAGTTTTGAAAACCCAACAATGGTATTAAAGTCATCATTAAATAATTAGGATTGTTGATTGCATGTTTTAATTATTATTAGCATTAATTGTGAACTAATTTTGAGTGTAAATTTTTTTCCCCAAAGTTATTGTTGTCTCACATGTTTAAATTGATATTGATGTTAATTGCAAATTTATTTTATGAGCAAAACAATTTTGTTAAAGTTATTTTTTCTCTCATGATTTAAAAAAAAAAAAAACTATTTTTTCCAACTATTGTTTTGCCCAAATCTGGCTGGTAATTAAAAACAATCATTTGGGGTGGCAACTCAACCATTGATGGCATAATATCTGCTTAGAACGGCTAGTCTGTGCTATGCGCACATGCTAACTTGTTCCTGCCCCACTATGCACAATGCTTGGTACGCTGCCAGCCTAGTTCGAGGATGCCTCCTGCAATCTATACCTTATTACAATAGGGTATTTTAGAAAATAATTACAATTCTATCCCTTCATAAATAAAATTTAATTCTATATTAAAATTAAAACCCCAAATTAAATTAATTATTGAATTAATTTTTCTAATTAAATTTGACTTGAATTAAAGTGTTTTATTATATATATATTATTTGTGAAATATCTTAATTTAGGATTTAATAAATTTTTTAATTAACTATTTCAGTAAAATAGTTTTTTCTAAAATAAAGAGAGTTTTTGTGCTAATAATTTTTACTTAACTAAGCCTAAATTAGTTTAGGATGTTAATAAGAATTTTAATATGATTGATTTTATTATTAAATCTTGAAACATTATTTTACAAGAAAATATGTATTAATAAGTAAAATTTATAAAGTTTGAGAGAATATAAAATTAGGTTTGATTTAATATTTTTAAATACATAAAAAATAATTAGAATTGAAGCATTCAATATATTTAATTATGCTTATTAATGTGTTTTTATACATGACAAATGATATGGACATTAAAAGACCAATGTGATTGTTTTTTTTTTTTCTTTATGATTGAATGATTTTAATATGAAATAGAGCTTACTTTTTTGGAATTTTATCTATTTTTCTCCTAGGTATAAAATTGTTTTCTCTTTCTAATTCTCCTTGAATGTATCTTACGGTGTCTTATACAATTATGAAATTATAATGTGATTTAGAAATGTAGGAATTTAGATAAGAAAATTATTTTGTAATCCAAGATCAGAAAAAAAAAAAAAAAGAACATTAAATTAATGAGAGAGGATTATAATTGTGAGTGCTTACAAGGATATGTAAAAATTTGCAAATAACTATTAATAGAAAATCATAGAATAATAATTCCTATTGATAAGGCTCAATGGAAAGTAGTAAAATTTTGAAGCAATTTATGAAAAGGTCATACAGTCAACTCCTTCATTTCTAAGTAGAATAGGACTTATAATAGTGGATAGGAGTTGTTGGAAAGAAAAAAAAGGACAAGAGTTTCTTGTTTAATAATTATAATTTGTTATATATAATATAAATCTAGCAAGAGAAAGAGAATTAGAGAGAGGCATGGAAAATTTAGAGGAGTGGAAAAAATTTGCATGTTTAGCATTCAAAGTTTATTTTATCATTGGGTAAGGAGTTCTAAACCTAAATATACAAGTTTAGATGAAGACAAATAGAATTGATGCTAAAATTTAGGAGTCTTGAGTTAGGGTTCTTGAGGAAATTTAGGGAAAATACAAATTGAGTGTTATTTGGATGAATTGGGTTAGAATAGATGGTAATGGATGCAAGATTATGATAGGAATTGAAATAAAACTTAGTATTAAAGAGATACTAAGAACCAGTCATAATGGTGGAAATTGGGAGAATTGTGGATTTTCATACATGCATATTTAATTGTGTTAAATTAATGCATGATGATTTATTAATGATGATTTGAAAGAAAAATCATACCACTTTCTTTTTTGTGTGTGCTTCGACAAACATTGGAAAAGAGAGGAAATAAATTTTTGTTTTAATTTAACATGAGAATTATGCTAGGTTGTATTGTAGGAAATATTTTGAGATTAATATGAATTGTAATTGCATGAAAAACTTTAAGAAGGAAACAATGGTTGATTAATAAAAATCTCCGTCGAATAAGGAATTTTCGGGAAAAGAATTAAAAAAGTGTTAAAACTTGTTAAAAAATGATTTTATGAAATTTTGAGATGTTATGGAATGACATTTAACAAAGAGTCGAAAGAAAACATACATCTACTAATATAATTAGTGTTGGCCATTGAGGAAAAGAAGTTGAAAATCTAGAGATTTCATGAATTGCATGTTTAATTATAAGTTCGTAATATGTGTGAAATTATTGATAAGAAAGAAAATGTGTTCTGTAGGGTAAATGAGAGTGATATATGTTGAATAATTAATTCTTTAAAGATTTAGAAAGATGAATATAAAAATAAATAAACTTTCATTTGACATCTATAAATATTTAGAAAAGTTAGATAAATGGTGAATTTCAAAGTATGAGAGTAATTTTGAATGAGAAATTTGGAAGAAATGCCATAAAAATTAAACAAATGATTTTGGGTTAAGAATAAATAAATGAGTTTAAACTAGACTTTGAAGTTTTTTTTTTTTTTTTGATATGTTTGGGTTATGCTTGTGTTTGAATAAGAAAATAACAAGTTAAAAATCTTGTTAATGCAAAAGAGATCATTGGAATCAAATAACGAGAAGAAGGTGTTGGACATACTGAAGAAGCAAGTAGGTGTTCTACACATTGATATTTATATTTGCATTACTTAAGTTGTTTAATTGCAATTTCTTAAATGTATAATGATTGATAAATGAAAGAATAAAGGGTAAAATAAATGAAAGGCATAAATAGAAATTGACTTGATTAGCTATTCTTGGAAAACAGAAAGGCTAATGATTTCAATAGGTTCATTGACATTAGCATGAACATAAAAGGAATATATGGAAATGAACTTGATTATTTGTTCCTAGAAAATAAAAATGCTAATGATGTCCATGTGCTTATTGTTGTTGACATGAACATGAAGGGAATATATAGAAATGGAATTGATTACTTGTTATTGGAAAATGGGAAGGCTAATGATATCAACTGGTTCATTGACATCGACATGGACTTGAAAGGAATATATGAAAATGTTCTTGATTAATTGTTCCTGGAAAAGAAAAAAGCTAAATATGTCAATTATTTCATTGACATCAACATGAACTTGAAAGGAATATATGAAAATGGACATGATTAGTTCTTCCTAGAAGATGAGAATGCTAATGATGTCAACGTTTTCATTAACATCAACATGAACATGAAAGAAATATATGGAAATGGACTTGATTAGTTGCTCCTGAAAAATAAAAAGGCTAATGATGTCAACGTGTTCATTGACATCAGCATGAACATGAAAGAAATATATGAAAATGGACTTGATTAGTTGTTTCTAGAAAATAAAAAGGCTAATGATGTCAATGTGTTCATTGACATTAGCATGAACATGAAAGGAATATATAGAAATGAACTTGATTGGTTATTTATTAAAAATAAAAAGGCTAACAATGTCAATGAAAATCTCTTAAAACACTATAACATAATGGAGTTTTCAAAAGTAGAAATCACACTCTATTAAATATGGTGTGGTCTATGATAAGTTATGCAAACCTTTCACCTTTTTTTTAAAGCTATGCCTTACAAACTTCTGCTTACCTTTTAAATAGGGTTTCAACAAAATTTGTTTATATGACTCTATAAGAGATATCAAATGGTAGGAGGCCACACTTATCATACTTGATGATTTAGGGATGTGACATTTATATGAAACATATTATATCTAAAAACCTAAGAGCTAAGTTAGATAAATTATAAGTTTATATGATATCTAAAAGAAACTATTGGATATTATTTCTAAAATCTTATTAATCAAAAGGTCATTTGAAAAAATGCTACCTTCTTAAAGAAAACATTTGTTATTAAAATAAGTAGTAAGGGGAAAATAAAAATTAAAGAAAAAGAATCGTAAACTAACATCCAAATAGAACCTAAGCCCAAAGTTATAACATTAGGTGTTCAAGTTGAAGCTTAAAAAGCACAAGAACTCTATAGATATGATAGGATACATCATACAACAATGAGCTATAGACTTCCAATGGAAGTTGAAAATGATGAGTTATTCATACTTGAAAAACCTACTAGATGCATACAAGCAAGATCTAATATTGATTCTCAGAAATAGTTTAAGGCCATGAAATCTAAGATGAATTCCATATACACCAACAAGATACGGACCTTAGTTGATTCACGTGAAAGGATAAAATCCTTTAGATGTAAGTGAGTCTTTAAAACAAAGACTAACATGAATGATAATATACAAATGTACAAAGTTAGACTAGTTGATAAAGCTTATAGATAAACAAGGGGTTGACTTTAATGAAAACTTCTTGCCGGTCAAGAAAATATTGTCATGTATAAATATAGGATTGGGGGTTTTGGATTTGGATTTGTAAAAGCATGCAAACCAAGGTTTTTTTAGATCAATTTCTCATTATTCCATAATTTATTTTAAATATTTTAATGCTCCATGGTAAAGTACTTTTATTATAGAATAATTTTCAATATAGTCTTAACTCAAAAAGTGAGTGGATCCCATATTTAATTTGGCCTAAATTAATGCCCATTAACCATATTTAAAAAACAAATTCTAACAATCTCCCATATGAAATAAAATTGTCGAACCAATATATATAGATTCATAGAGAGATAATAAATTGATAGATCTTTACATAAATATATGTAAAATTTTGTCTTTTAACATTTTTTAATGAACAATTATCAAATTTACTCGACTAATTAGCATGTGTGATATCATGAATTATTTAGCCTTTCATGTAAACCAAGATAATAGTGCTCACATAAACTTTTTATTTGATTCTAACAGTTTTGTTTATTTTTGGTCATGCACAATTCTCAATTTCATAAGTTCTTTTAGAGAATTCAACATTTCAAAGTTTCAAATAAATGACCACATCTATCTATCATATAGATGATATTTTATTAAAATTATTCTATTATATTCAACCTGATAAACCAATTTATGAAAATCATTAAGAACATAACTTATCCTTATCAGGCTACAATTGACAACCTTTTTAGGTTGCAGATAACATATTTTTATTATAGGGATCAACAAGAGGAAATGTATTTTTTGAATGCTAACTAGAATGCCACATGATTTAATTTTTATGTTGAACCTATATCTTATGATCATTAGTTAACTAGGCAAGGTTATAATCATGACACTTTTTCATCTTTAAAGGTGTACATCAAATGTGAAGACATATATAATAATGAACTTCAAATCCTAAGTTTTGTATATCTAATTCATATTATTATACCCTTCTAGTATAGTCGAATACCAAGTATACTACAACCTAATAATCCAAGGAGTATATCAAATATTTGAGCACACTATTTCTTTCTTTTCAATTATCCATACTTGGAATATTGTTAAATCTACTAAGCTTACCACCCGAGTATGTAATATTTAGTCTTGCGTGGTTCATAAAGTACATCAATCTTCTAATTATTCAAGAAAATTATAATAGGTTTATTCTCGAACCTTTATTTTTAGACGGATATACACTTATTTCTATAGTTAATATTTTCTCAGTACACTTGATCGTATATTCATTGTTGCGTAAAGTTAACACGTCATTCATATAGAGATATGTAATGAGATATATGATAAAATAACATTTATTCGTGTATTTCATATAAAGACTTATATTAACCTTGTTCATTTTAACTTCATTTAACACTATAACTTTGTCAAGCTTTTCATGATAATTTTTAGGTGCTTATTTCAAACCAAATAATGATTTGATAAGTTTACAAACTTTCATTTCATGTAATTTAACTATAAACCCCTTGAATTATTTCATGTAAACCTTTTCATTAAGTTCATCATTTAAGAAAGATGTTTCCACATCCATTTGACATATTTGAAGCTTATTAATGTCTGGGATGACTATTAGTATTTGTATAGATTTTATCTTTAGCACATATGTATATGAGTTAAAATAGTTCACACCCTTCTTGTTATTTGAGTCCTTTAATAATAAGTATTACTTTATATTTATCAATAGTTTCATAAGCTCTCATCTTTCTTTTTCAGATTTACTTATGGACTAATGCTTTACTTCTTAATAGAAGATTCACTAGTTCTCATGTGTAATTTTTTATAATGGATTGAAATTTCATAATTGACTGCCTTTTTCTTTCAATTGGAGGCTTCAAGATAGAAAATTGACTTATAGTTGTTTTGAGGTTCTAAAAATTATTCTAAAAATTAGGACAAATTTTTTTTTTTGTTTTTTTCTCTTACTCTTTTTTGGATCAATTTCATCAATTTCTATTTGCTAATGACTACATGAGCTTGTTTCACTTATCTTTGTAAGTAAACAAATTTCTTATACTTTCTTAAAAGGAAATGTATCTTCAAAGAACACAATAATTCTTTATTTTATTATGGTATTAGGATAAATATCTTCAATACTTGACTTATGTTCAAAAAATCAATATGAATTTACAATTGTAATCATATCCACTGAATAAAAAATTCATAGTTATAAGTCTTGTCTTGACCTTTTTAGAATCAGGTATTGCCATTTTTTTTTTTCTAAACAACCTCACACTTTAAGGCATTTGTAGAAAGGACTTCTACCTTTCCATAACTTATATGGTATCTTTTCTAACTTCTTATGAGATACTTTTTTAAGCATATAGTTATCAGTTAAAATTGGCTTCTCCCACAAGTTTTAAGGTGCTCCCGAACTTATTAACATGACATTCATCATTTTTTTTTAGAATTTGGTTGATACATTCTATAATGTTATTTTGTTGAACTGAATGAGGAGTGATAGTTCAATGGATAATACCATTTTAGAAACAAAAATTACTAAAAAGAGCTTTATATTCTACACCTAAACCACATCTTATTACCTTTATTTTATTATCACGTTGATTTTCAACTTCATTCTTATAATATTTAAACATTTCAAGATCCTCATCTTTGCTTCATAGAAATTAAGTTTAACAATATCTTGTGCAACCATTTACAAAAAGTAATATAATAATTTCCCCACCTCTATTTTGCATAAATTTTAAATTATCAGTATCTGAGTGAATTAAATATATAGGTTTACACTTTATTTTTTTCAATTATTTAAAAATAAGTCTTTATAAATTTTGATTATTTGCAAACTCCATACTTATGGATTTTTCTTAAAAATTGTAGTTCACAATAACTCAAGATTAATTAATTTTTGTATAAAATTATAATTCAAAATGTCCTAACCTCTTCATGTCACATATTACAAGACTCGAGCAAATAAGAAGAAGATGAATTATTCTTATTATTAATGTCATTATTGGTTACAATATTCATTACATTCATTACATTCATTTTGGATAGGTCATTACATACATACCCCTTACCTACAAACATCTTGCTTTTTGTGAGTACAAGTTTATCACTTTTAAAGATCATCTTGTAATCATTTTTGCTTAATAATGAGTCAAGTAATCATTTTTGCTTAACATAGTTGAGGGTGAAAAAATTTCTAAAGTCATCTTTAATATGACCTTTTCAATATCCATTACTTTTAAGGTTGATGAATTCCTAATATAAAATTGTTTACCATCCATTTATTTACAAGTACAAAATATCTTATTCTTGATGAAAACATATCTTCTAGCACTAGTATCAACCTATTAATATTTAAAATTGTTAACAAAATAGCTCATCTCTCACACTTTATTTGAGTGGTTATCAACCTTAGTGATATTGGTTTAAATAGTCATTTATTTATTAAAGTTTCCTTGTAGAGATATATTTTTGCAATCCTTAGCTAAATGTCTAATTTTATTGCAAATGAAGCATTTTTCATTAAACTTCTTGAAAATGCCCTTTCTTTAATAACAAGTTTATTCTTTTGGTTTTTATTATAGCTGTTTGTCATAATATTTGCTTTAAGGAGTCATGAAAGAAGTGATGGATCTCCTTTTAGACACCATAATAGGATCAAATTTATTATCTGATAATTTTGGTGTTGTTTGATAAGAAATTTTCTAAGTTCAAATAAAACAATAATGGATTGAACTTTTCAGGTTCTCAAATATATCATATTAGAATCCTCTTTATATTAATTGTCAAAGCATTGGTTATAGTAAACATCTCTCGGTGGAAAAACCTTTTTGATGATTTTCTATAAAAATAGCCAAATATTTATAATTAAATGTTTTTTATTTATCACATACAAGTAACAATTAACAAACTAGTAATAATTATCTTCTGATAATTATTCTTTTAATAATTCTCCTTCATTTAGCAACCTCTGTTGAGTAATGGGTCCATCTTATAATGACCACAAAAGATTTTGGATTGTTGTAGCTATTATAGGAAGAAAAGATTCTCGACTTCTTAATCGAGCAATTCAAAGCCATCAACAGGAACCATGATCAGACTGATGGCTTTGAATTCCTCGATTCAAAAGTCGAGAATAGAGGATTTACTTATTACCTGTTGAATTGAGTAAATCTAACCCATCAAGCAAGACTACTGATGCTTGGAAAAAACAGCAGAAGAAAGTTTTTGGATCCATCAGACAGTGGGTTGATGATAATGCGTTTCATCATGTATCTAAGATGCCCAAGAAATATGGATAAAATTAAAAAGTTCATACGAAAAGTGAGACTGTATGGAATAAAGCTTTTATGATGAAGTAGCTTGTGAATTTGAAGTATAGAGATGGAAGGTCTTCTTCATCTGGAGACTTGTTCTTCATCTGGAAACTTGAATGGCTTTTACGATTCGTTTAATCAAGTGAAAATCATGAAAATAGTGCTTCAAATTATGCTTTACAAGATAGTTGAAAGACTGTGGCTATGACACTCTGTAATTATGCTTCAAATTGTGTTTTTTATCGCTATCCATGGTTAAAGATAACCTGTTCATTGAAGAAAGAAAACGAAGTGAAATGATAGCAGATGATGCATATGTTCTTGTAGCAGAGAATAGGGGAGACAATAGAAATAAAGAAACTTAATGGAACAGTAAATCCAAATGTAGATCTTGGTTCGGTAATAGTTTCAACTAGATGTGGGTACAATCTATGCCGTAGTTTTGCATTATTTTAAAAAAAAAATATATTTAGATATTATAAGTATTTTTTTAAAAAAAATTCATGTCTCAATTTATCATCTTAATTAGTCAAAGAAGTTGGTTTTATGTTAATTAAATAACAAAAAAAAAAAGAAGACAATAATAGTAACCAACAAAAATTAAAAATTATAATATGAGAAATAAATCTTTTTTTATAAAACGAAAAAATGATATAGTTTAATTTTTAGTCAATTAAAAAATATAAAGATAAAATTTAAGAAAATAGATAAAAAAAAAAAAAACCAGCTCGAGTTGACTTAAGTTAGCATGATAGACAAATAATCTATACAATAAGGGTCGAGTCAGCTCATATTAACTCATCAAACTTGCATCAAGATCATAAAATTAAAAAAACCTAATAGAAAAGAAATTAAAGAAAATTATAAAGTCAATTTTTTAAAAAAAAAATTAATGTCGAATGATAAAAAAAAAATCAAAAAAATAATGTCGATTTTTATTAACTTTTTAAACTTGTTAAATGAATCATTAAATCATAAAACACTATTCATAAAAAATATCATGAAATATAATATTTAACAAATCAAACACTTAAAATTTAAATCAGAAAACAATTACGGACCAAAAAAATGTTAATCGTAACTCCACTAACAAGTAAATAGTAAAATGTGTCTGCATATACAGTGAATCTGTCTTCATTTAAAGTCTTTTTTTTTTTTTTTAATTATTATTATCATCTTATATTGTCATTGTGAAAGAGAACGTCACATTGAGAGAAATCATAGGGCATGGGAGAAAATAAAAGAAGAATTGAAGAATTAGAAAGAAGATAACGAGAATAACATTACAGCAGTAACCCTTGATTTTGACGTAGTGGTTCTCTCCTATGGAGAGGATAAGTGGAATTTTGGGAGTCCTTAATATATTAATATTTTTTTTTTTTTATTAACGTGGGTGTCCAGATTAGCTTGCGCGCACCACGACTAATCCCATGACCCACTGAACATCCTGCAAGCCCAGTAAGCAGGTAAGGCACCGCGGGGGTGACGGGCATACTGCACAGAAAAGACCCAATAGAAACAAGAAGGGAACAAACTCTCCAGCTCTATTCCCACTGGGACTCGAATCAAAGTTTGAAGAAAAAAAAACTACCTCAACAATCACTAAGCCAACCTATTATAATTCTAGAACAACAGCGTACTATTGAATGGGTTGCTGGCTAACAACAGCGTACTATTCTAATTCTAGAAAAAAAAAAAAAAAAAAGTAATCTTCTTAATATGTACGAAACTTAAGACTTTGAGAGAGAAAAGATGAATAACAATAGTTAAGTTACATAGAATGTTTTTCCTATCAAAGGATCAAATTACAACAACTATTCTCTTTCTATAGTTTTCTTAATGAATTTTTTTTTTTTTTTTTTTGTGTTGATGAACATTTTTTTTATATGATTTCTTTGTTGTTGTTATGATGTGCATGATTATGTGTGAAGATGAAAAAATATTAAGAAGTATGATGAATATGTTAGTTTTATATATATATATAATAATAGGTGTTGTTTAGTTTTTTGATAATGTGAAATTCATTTCTTAATTTTTCATTGAACTTAAATGAAAAATAATATATATATAATTCAATTTTATATTGTAAATTAAAGAGGATATTGCAGTTTTAATTTCTTATAATCTTATTGAATTTAAAATTTACTAGCAGAATTACAAAGAAATTTTTTGAAAAAGGTTGTTAAAGAAAAAACACTATTTAAAAAAAAAAAAAAAACAGATAGTCGGTAATTTCTTCCGACAAAATCTTGTTGGTTTTACTAGCATTTTTTTTTTTTTGGACAGAATTTCTTTTATTTTAAATTCAGTCGAAAATTAGTTTTTTGAAGAATTTTTTTTAAGAAAATAGTGGATTTCTCTATAGTGAAAAACTTATAATCATTATTACTTTGCTCTCTTCTTCAGATCAATAAATATTATTGGAAAATGAACTCCTTCATTGTATCATATTATTAATTATTAATTTGAGAGGGTGCCCTAGCTAACCATTATTGGAGCGCAAGTATGATATTTTGCCTGAGATCTTTGGTAAAAAGTCACAAATGGAGACGACAAAGGGTCTCACATCAGCTTCGCCGCTGCCCAACACTAATAGGGACGGTGGGGGCACGGTGTCTCTGTTTTCTGGTATAATCCATTGAGCATAGACACAAAATTCCAGCCACCATCGCGGTCTGATCTAGCTTGTCATGCCCTCTCATGTTTTCCTATATTAACATTCAAAGCCTTCGACAAAACTTGAGTGCGTGCATGCATTACCATTATCGTTTGGTGACTTGAGGCAGCCACATGCTCCTCCTCTTCCTCTATTTGGCGATGATTAGATTCCATTACCGACTTGTTTTTTTATGGAAGCAAGTAGCAGCCAGGTAACAGCCTTTAAATGACCACTGTTGTGTATATATTATATTATTATAATTATAGCATATACAAAAAAAATACTAGAAAATTCTTTCCCGGATTAATTTTGTGTTATTGGGGTGGTTTTTGGTTTTTTTTAGCTTGGTAAATTACTATTTTAATCTTATAAAGATGTTTTTGAAGTGTTTTTAGATAAAAACAAGGTTAAAAACATGTTTTAACCTTAAAAAACCAACTCATAATTTTTCAGCCACAAATCTGGTAAAAATAGGCAACACATCATTTGTCTTTTTTTTTTTTTTTTCTTAAATACAAATAATAAGTCATCCACCCTTTAAATATATATATATATATAAAATTAAAGGGCCTAGAAACATGGGCCTAAGCTTGAGGTCCATGTATATAGGTTTTTTTTTTTTTTTTTTTTCAGGTCTAGATGCATTGGGCCACCCAAGTTAGCACACAAACATAACCTTTTTTTTTTTCTGTCTTTTAATTTTTTTTTTCTTCCAATTACATCCTTTAAGCTTTTTTTAAAAAAAAAAAATCCTCTATTTTCTTATCATATATTTAGCTAAAAAAACATTGATTAAACCCAATGAAGTCTATGATTTAGGTTACAGGCTGGACAAATTAAGCCATAAAATCTAGGTTGATTCAATATATGTTGTCTTTTTTTTTTTCATTTATTTTTTTTTAATTTCATCTTTTAATTTTTTTTTTTGAAAAAAAGATTCTCTACTTTTGTTATCATATGTATGTTTAGTAAAAACATAAATCTAAAAATTCAAAATTATTTGGCAAGTTAATCCAATAAATAAAGTTTGATCCAATATATTATCGTTTCAATATTTTTAAAAAAATATTTTAAATTATTTTGTCATTATATATTTTGGTTTATTTTTATAGAATTAATTAGTTCCAATTTATTTTTTAAAGGATTATTATAGTTTTAAAATTCGAGTCATGAATTTAGTAGGTTAATTAAGTTGAAGTAAATCAATTCAACACATTATTATGATAAAAAAAAAATTAAATTCACATTCTTGAATTATTATTATTTTTTGTCATGTTAACTCTTTTTTTTATTAAGAAAAATTCAGTCTGACCTGTGATATATATATATATATATCATCAATTTCTTGAATTTTTTTGGCTTGCAATGAGGCCACGTCTTCAGTTAACAATTTCAGCACCGAGTATTGGCAAAATCAAACTGGCCCGTCCCTTGAGAGCAAGTCTGGCAAATGGGCCAAATTTTGGCCGATATGATATTATATCAAACAAGTTGATCCTGACAGTTGCGTCCTCCGACTCCTTGTCCGATAGAGTTACATCCTCTTGGAAAAAGCTCCTAAAACGCCAATAAATCCGACAAGTCCACGTGGGCTTACAGGAAAACTCAACATCCACGTCACTTTTTGTCTTGTCGTCATGTATCCACTGTGGCACATTGTATGGATAAAGATCTTATGCCCCTCCATTTGCCACGTTTTTTTATATAATTTGTTATTTTTTTATTCAATCATTTAGTACCATCTTCTTTTAGTCAACTTTTACCATGTTTTTCTTGATAGGAAATTGTGGTCTTCCTCGGTGAGCAAGTGGCATCAAGTGGCCCGTGAACCGATAAAGCTTGGCGGCTGGTGATGGTTCGTGTTTGGCAGGGTGTGATTTAGGGAGCCTACCTCAACTAAGTCCTCAAAATTCATGACTAGAAACATTGGTTGTATTAATAAAAACATGAAAAATAAAAATATCTATATGAAAAAGATGTTTTTATTTTTTATTTTCTTATCAATATCATCAATGTTTCTAGTCATGAATTTTGAGCACTTAGTCAAGATAGGCTCCCTAAATCATATCATATATATAGATATTTTTATTTTTTTATTTTCTTATCATCACCATTAAATATCAGGGGGCCAAATTAAAAACCTTCATATTTATAAAATCATAAATATTTATATATGCATATATATATATATATTATTTTTTATTTTCTTATCAACACCATCAATGTTTCTAGTCACCTCAAGATTTAAAAACCCAAAAATAATTATTATAGTGTCCCTGATTAGGTCATGGGTTATCCTTACATTAATAATCATAAGAAATAAAAAAAAATGAATCTTTGGGTATTTAAATTTAATTGGAATTAAAAAAAATTAAACATTTAAAAAACCTTTAAAATGTCTAAAAACATTTTTATAAGTTTGGGCTACCATGCCTGAATATAATTTCTATCAAAGTGCATAGGCTCGAACATGGTAGCCTAAGCTTATGTTAGGTGTACACCCAAGCTTAAGCATGGAAGCCTGAGCCCACCATATAGGTTCACACCTAATTTAGACATCCACCTGGCTTGTTAGGCCTGACACACCTAGTCGTGTTAAGCGTGCTACCTAGATAGTGCTGAGAATAACATGCCCATTCTTGCTAGGCATGCTTCCCAGATGGTGCTGAGGATGCACCCCAACACTCGGTAGATGATTACATTACCCTAAAGAAAAATAGAATGACAATCTTGAGATTTTATCAAAGGATCAATTATACCATTGCAATACTTATGTATAGAGCCAGTAATATGAACATCCTCATCTAGCTACTATGAGATGGACATTAATTATTGTAACCATCATTCCATACCAAACTCTTGGGGCTCCCAAAAGCCTAATGGACAAAGGACTAAGAAAAGGTTTGTACATGAACATACTCAGGAGAAAGACTACAACCCCTATCAGTGCAAAGGTTCTCTCTTGTTCGACAAGTTTTGAACACTCGATTCCCTAAGGACTACATTTCCACAAACATGAAGTTGAACAACTATGATGGCTTGATCGACTCGAAGGAGAATGTACATAATATGCACGGTAGCTTGGAGTTGGTCATTTAAGACAGTAACTTTATTTGAAAAATCTTCTCCACAACCTTTCAAGGGTTTGCACATATTTAGTACAATAATTTAGAGTCAAGCTCTATCTAAGGGTTTCGTAACCTGTACCCCAAGCTAGTGACACATTTCAGCACCAACATACCTATCAAGAAATGTACTATGGAGCTATTTAGTGATACCCAACAAGAGGATGAATCTACTTAGACATATTTAAAAAGGTTTAATGAGAACATGTAAAAGATGGAAAAATTGCTTGAGTTAATAACCTTAGAGACCTTGATAAGAGAGGTAAGGGAACATGTCATCTAGAGAAAACTTTATATCTTATCAAATAGAAGCTTGCTCAAGGTGAAACAAGTTATGACAAATCATATACGAATGAAAGAGGCTGATTTGTTACAATATAGGCCTCCTTGTAAAAATAAAGACAACAAGCATAAGGGACCTTCCAAGCAAAATCATTTTTCTAGTAGAAATGAAAGCTTGAGGAAGAGCTATAAGGGATCAACCATGAGAATTTGGTGTATCTTAAGGATTTATAACTCTTTTAAATCCAAATAAGATCACTCATTGAAAGTTATCAAGGTAGTCATAACAAACTCTTTGGTGCCACCTTTAATACATGTTCCTCCTAAGAACCCATTCATACTTATCACTTAAATCATCAATCCTCAAAAATAATGTATCTTTAACATATATTTTTATAAATCTTCAATAGGGGCATCCGACCACTCTTCTTAAATCTGAATGATTTGGTCTTTCTAGTACAATATCTCCATAATCTCTAAGGGGTGGGTAGGAGATCTCCCTATTGTAATGGCAAATTCTCCAGGTGATACTAAAATGTCTCTTACCAATTCGTTAAGGGTTGATCTTGGATCTCTCATTCTCCAATGTAGTCTCGAACTAGCACATTCTCCGAGTGATGTTTATGAAACTATCAGTAATTGGCTAGGGGTTGATCTTGGATCCCCCATTTTCTAGTGTAGTCTTAGATAATCACATTGTTTTAGTGATGCCAAAAAGGCTTCTCACGACTTCACTAGGGATTGATCTTGAATCTTGAATCTCTCCAATGCAGTCTTGGACTGGCACCACTTTCTATAGGGGCCTCATATATCTCATGTCATCCTAGGGAGGTCATATACCTCCCACACTCTAATGCAACCACTTTTAAAGGGATGGACTTAGTTTCTTTAGTGCAATAACACCACTCTTTATAGATTTGTCCCCTCCACCTTTTAAAAGTTTTTCTAAATATAAGCGTCGAAATGGACCCTTCCCCTTAACCACTTTGAAATTTTTCCAAGTATGAGCTTCGCTATAGGTCCTTTCCCTAGCCACTTAACAAATCTAGTAAGTATAAGCTTACCCGTCATGGGTTTCAATCTATATACTTAGAAATTCTTTTTTTAACCATGATGCATACTCTTATATACGGGCTCTTAGGTATATTGCCTAGGGCTTCCACCTCTCTTTTCATATGAAGAAGATATGATGAACTCATCATGGTAACCAGGTATTCTTATAAGTCTTTGCAGATTTATAGTATAAATATTTTAAGGACTATTGATGGATCTAAATCTAACAGACCCAAAAAGCCCCTAAAAAACCTAAAAAGGTAAAAAAATAACCCTATGCTCAGGCTGTCATGCTTAAACCCCACTTTTACCAAGGTGCATATGCTTGGCCATGGTAGCTTAAGCCTATGCTAGGCGTACACCCAAGCTCGAGCATAGAAGCCTGAGCCCACCATCAAGGGCAGCAGCCTGACATGTTGGGCATGACATGCCAAGTAGTTGGTGTTGGGAGTGACACACGCTTCAATTTTTTTTTTTTCATTTGTTTTTTTCCCTTTGATTTTTTTTTTCTTTAGACCTATAAAGTTGATTGGGTCACATCTAGGCAACTCACACATGATTTTGAAACCAGACTACGTAAGAAATCAAGTTGGGATTTTTTAAGTCTAACCAACTAAACTATATGTAATGACAATGCTAAAAAATTCTCCACCACTTTAACTTTTTTTTTTTTTTTTTTTACTTTCAAGAAAATTTTTTTCTTAACTGCAACATAGTAATAATCTGAAGTGGTGTTTGAAATGTTGGACAATACTTAATGGATTGGATTGGACAAGACTGAACTAGACAAATAATTGTTTTATCTTATGTATGGTGTGCTTTGGATTGGATTGAACAATTTGCTTTATTTTATGTTTGCTAGAAATTAGATGAAACTTAGTAGACCCAAGGTTTAGATCATTCTAAGTTTAAGAAAAAATAAAGGAAAGATTAATCTAACTTGACCCATTAAAAACTCAGTTCAACCTATGATCCAGTCGACCCAAGTTAAAATATAGGTAAAACATCCATTGATTTTTTTTTTTATTTTATTTTGGTCAAAACAAGGTTGCTTTGATTTTTTTAATTTGGGTCACCTCCGAACCATGACTCGGGCTAGCCCTCCCAAACCATGTAGGCCTTACCCTAAGTCAACCCCCGAGTTAAGTTGTTAAAAATACGATAATAACTATTTTATTTTTACGTTGTTTTGGGTTAACCCGGTTTGACCATCCCAACCTATAGTTTAGGCCTTGCCCCAGGCTGACGTCTTAGTTGGTTCTTAAAACTATGACAATAATTATTTTTATCTTTACATTGACAAGGGTCAATGATCAACCCAGCTCATGACCCAAGTATGGCCCCAAGTAGACCCTCGAGTAGGGTTTTAAAACTATAATAATTATTATTTTTATCCTTATATTGACTTGGGTTAATGGTTAAACTGACACCAGGTCAAGTTTTAAAACTATAATAATAATTATTTTTCTTTTTATGTTGACCTGAGTTAATCATTAGCTCAACCTGTGACCTGGACGTAGCCTTAGATCAACCCCCCGAGTTGAGTTTTAAAACTATAATAATAATAATTTGTATCTTTACATTGACTCGGGTTAATGGTCAACCTAACTTGTGACCCAAGCCTAGATTTAGGTTGACCTCCTAGTCGGATTTTAAAATTATGATAATAGCCACTTTTATTTTTACATTGACCCAGGTCAATTGTCAACCCAACCCATGACCTAAGCCTACCTCCGGGTCAACCTCCAAGTTGGGTTTTAAAACTATGATAATAACAATTTTTATCTTTACATTGAGCCGGGTTAATGGTCAACTCAACTTATGATCCAGGCATGACCCCAAGTCAGTTTTTAAAACTATGATAATAGTCATTTTTATCCTTATATTAACCCGGGTCAACGGTCCTAACACGTGACCCAAGCCTGGCCCCGGGTCTACTCCCGAGTCAAGTTTTAAAAATATAATAATATTTTTAAAATTGAACTAGATGTTGTCAAATGCAATTTGGACTAACTGGTTTTTTCAAAAAGCTATGAATTAGATCATAGTTTAAACCTAATTCATGAACTAAATTGTATTAAGGTAGTGTTTGGGAACGCGATTGAAACTGTGTTCCCAAAAAATTCAAAAGTTTTTTTTTTGCTAAAATTTAATACGATTTGTACTTTTTGGATCATTTTAATATGCTGATGTCAAAAATAATTTTTAAAAAATGAAAAAACATCATTGACATGCATTTCGACACGAAAAGTTATTTGAAAAGCAACTACTACCACACTGCCAAACACGCTCTAAATGGACCGTACAAACCCAACTACATGGCTAATGGTGTAATGACTTGTTTGCTACTCATATTGTGTTTAATCATAGTTTTAAAACCCAAAATGACTTGACTAGTCAAACTGGGATCCAACCAAACCATGTTGAAAACTTGGCTGACTAAGTTAAAAACCCGGGTTGATCTGGTGACCAAGACATAACCCGGTCAAAACTAGACCATCAACCAATTAGCTTTTTTGTTTTTTTTAAATTTATCAAAATGATGTAGTTTTGATTTTTTATTTTTTTAAAAAAATTCTGGGTCGATCCTCCCAATTCATGACTTGAGCCTGCTTTAGGTCAATCCCGGATTAGGTTTTAAAACCATAATTTTAATGGATATGATGTAATATTAACCATATTTAATAACTAATTAGTGTACTTTCATAACTTATTATCAAACACATCCTAGTAAAAATCAAACTAGCTAGGACTACAATCAGTTTAAAATAAATACAAAACTTGATTGACTTAATCAAAAGCCTGGGGTTAACTGATGACCTAGTGATTCGGATCAAAACTCGATTCTCAATCCATTGATTTTTTTTTTTTTTTTATCAAAAATAATATTTTATTATTATTATTTAAAATAAAAGACCTTGACCATGACCCAAGTCTTGCGATGAATTGACATCCAAATTAGGTTTTATAACCATGATCAAATGGAAGTTATGCTTCTTTGTAATAATAACTTTTTAAAAAGTATTTTTTATTTTGATTTTAAAATAAATAAACCTATATTAAATAGTGTTTTCAAATAAATAAAAAATAAAGTTTTAAAACTTGGTAGAAATTGGATTGCTTAAAAACTATATTCAAGAATCAGTGTCTTTTTATTTTTAAAAGGAAATATTTCCTTAAAAAATCGTAAGAAAGTGGCAAACTTTTAGGGAAATATTGATTCTTAATTGGAAAAACCTTAATTTTAAAAATAATAGAATCTGTCCAATTAAAAATAAACTGTCAAGTTTTTTTAATGAAAACTAGACAAATTAATTAGAAGAGAAAATATAAATTTAAAGAAGATTAAAAAAATATTATATTAAATAATTACATTAGGATATACAATTTTTTTTACTTTTGTAGTGAAATACTATCGAATTTATTTAAATAATAAACATGATGATTTAAACTATTTAGATTTTTTTTTACAAACTAAGATAATAGTACTCACACGACTCTCTACTTTGTTTTTTTTTTTGTTTTTAAGTTTATGTTTATTTTGGTCCTTGATAATTTTTAATTTTATGAATATTTTAGAGAATTCAGTGTTTTTAAAATCCTTAAAAAACTGTTACATTTCTTACTTATATAAGTTAATTAAATTATTTTTATATATATATTTTTTTCTCTTTCCCGTCTATCTTCCTTGATTACAGTTTGGATCACCTAAACTTGATATCTTGACTCGTTACAATCCAGATCAACTTAATTATTGGTTGCTTATACTTTTTGTTTCATTTTTCATACAATATTGTTGCATGGATCTCTCTACTCATCATGCCTATAATATTATCTGTCATTATATGTTCCTTGATTCTTCCTTTTCTTATACTAAGTCGATTTTATTTGTTTCCTCTCTATCATCATAGTCCTTGTTTTTCTATCCTCATACTGTCGATTCTCCATGGATTTGCCTTCACATTTCTACTCTATAACTATGTCGTTTTGTGTTATCATTTGCCTCACCTCCTTCCACTTTATATCCCTGTTGTAAAACTCCTCATGCTTCTCCATCTCCGATCCCTTTTTCAGCCTCTATATTCGTTCAAGTTAGTAATAGTATAATCAATTATCTTCATTTGATGCTCAAATAATCTTTTGGGTTTTTTTTTTAATAAAATTTTGAATATATTTATAATCAAATCAACTAATAGTTTTTCAAAGGATTTTTTTATATATGATATAGAGTGTTTTGTATCTTGAGCTTTTTTTATATATAGGATTATTTTTCTCTTGGTCTTTTTACAGGTTTTCATACTATATCAACACTAATGATAGTGATGAATATTTTATATTCTTCTTGTGTATTCTATAGGTTAATTCTCTTCATTTAATGCCCAAATATTTGAATAAAGTCTCTTAGGTTTATATATGTCTTTATAATTAGACATTAATTATGGATAATTATAGTATTAATAACAAATCAAATTCAATGCAATCTCATGAATGCAAGATGATTCCTTATGATAATGGTCATGGCTGTAGAAATCATTAAAATAAAAGCAAATAACAATCGCCCTCCACAGATTTCTTAGAAAGATAAAAAATTATATTAAATAGAAATAAGTAACGGCTCTTTGCAGCCCATATATATCGTTTGTCAATAGCCCATATATGGCAAGTTTTTAAAGATCAAGACACTTATGATAATATATAATTTTTTTTGTTTATAAATGTGGTAATGATTATTTTTTTAAAATATTTATTTTAAAATATATTAAAATAATATATTTTTTAAAAAAATTATTTTTAACATCAGCACATCAAAATGATTTGAAAACATTAAAAACATATTAATTTAAAGTAAAATTAAAAAATAAAAAATTTTCAATTTTTTTTAAAAAATATAATGTCAAAAATAGTTGAACATGACATATTCTTAAATATCATTATCACACTTTTTTTTTGCTTTTTTTTTTTACTATATATTATTATGATAAGCAACTCATTTTTTTCATTTTTATTTTTTAAAAAATATTTGTCATTTATAAGTGCACCTATCAAATATGATGAATACTCTACACTTTCTTTTCTTCTTTGTGTTTTTTTTTTTTTTCAAATAAAAGTCTTTTTTCTAGCATATCTATGGATTGAGAAAGATTTGCAGCGTTAAAACATTATATCATCTTCTGGTAACATGGATAGTTTCACTTCAATGATTGATTGGTCTTACGTTTATAATTGAATCTTATGGTAACATGTTCGATGTTAATAAATGAATTATTTCACTTCATGATTCTCTAGTTTTATCTTTATATTTGAGTGCAATCTTAATTAATTTTTAATTTAATATTATATTCATTTTTTATGAATATAATGTATTTATTTTTGGAAAATTTTTATTTTCAATTTGAAGTGAATTTCTTTTTAATTTTTTATATAATATGTGTTTGATGAATAGAATATATCTCTATAATTGAGTAAATTATAACTAATCTTTAATTTAATATTATATCCATTGGTTGATTAATATAATCTATTTATCCATAGATTTTTTTTTAAAAAAAAATAAGCTTCTTCAGTATTTTTTTATTGATTGAATTAAAAAAAAAGGTTAAGTGAATTTGCTCTTATATGTTTTTCTTATTTAAAAATTTGTACAAAAAAAATAGTTCTACATGTAAAATTTTTATTGTTAAATATTTATATGAAAATTAATTTTTAATGATAGTCGCGGAGAAAATAGTGGTGGTGACATGCTAATAATTATAGAGTAGAAAAATGATTATTATTATGAGATAGTCATTAGAATATTTAAAGGAGGTGGGTGGTGGTTAAAGAAAATGAGGAGGAGACGGTGGTGGTTATAGAGGAGAAAGTGGTGGTTGGTGGAGTGTGTTGTTTGTGATGGTAGTGAGATGGGGTTGGTGGTTGAAATAGTTAAATAATATAACGTAAATTATTATTTTTAAAATATTTTATAGAATATTATAAGTTGAAAATATTTTCCAGCAATAAAACTAAGTTTAAAGATTAACTATAAAATATTTTTTATTGACTAGTTTTCATGTAATTAGGGAAATAAATAAATAAAATATTTTATAAAAAAATAATTTACAGAAACAAACAAGACAAAACTAGGAAAGCATTTTCCTGTAAAGTTTAATTATACTATTTGAAAAGTAAAATCATCATTATACTCTTCAATAAACAATGTTTTTGAATCAGCAGCTACTGCCTCCCATGGAAATCAAGACCGAAATTCTTCGAGGAAAAGATTGATTGATTGTTTCAATTTGCTCTCAATGTTTTCCATGGGCCCAAAAAAGGGCTAACTTGCTTTTCCGAAGGCTCTCATCTTGATTACCCGATGGTATATGGGCTAGAAAAATAAAAGTGATTTTTTTTCTTCGGTTCAATTCATAATCTATTTATTGTGTGTGTTTTTTTTTAATATCCTTTTCTTCCTCTCTTTGGATCATCTTTGCCTTTTCTTATTTTTTGAATTAGTGCTAAAATTAGAGATCCAATAAGCTCTAATGTGTTGTTTGGTAACAAGGAATGTATGATGGGGAGAGTGAGAATGAAAGTTTTATATGTAAATGCGATTAGTTTCTCTTACAAGTATTTTTCCCCTCATTCTTTACACACCCCAAAATCAATAATTTCCTCCCCCAATTCTCCTACTCGCTCTCCCTTAAAAAATAATAATAAGAAAAAAAAATCTGATTGTATTTTGATAAAAATAAAAAATACAAAAAAAAAAAAATTAATAAACCCTAGCTGTACTTAGCATTTTTTGCCCTGTTCTCTACCACCACCTTCTTTTCTAACCATGAGTGGACTTCCTAAGAAAGCTAGCATATTACTAGCTTAATCATTCACTAAATAGTTACTTAAGAGCTTTTTATGCAAAAATAAAAATTAATATATTATATATCATCCTTAGCCCCTTAGTTCTTAAGAAGAAATAAAATAAATAAAAATACTTATAAATCCAATAAATCACGTAACCTACTGATGATCATGGGTTTCTAACACTTTTAAATCATACATTCGTAAAGGTTGTTGGGCACTGATACATATTATCTATGATCTTCAATTATGGTGATTTGATAACACATACCAAAAAAAAAAATTATTGGACTCTTATACCAACTGACGTATATGAAAGTAAAGGATAGCGATATTTGTTAAAAGTTAAAACCCTTAAAGATTAAGAACAGTATAATTATAAGGAGACATCCAAAAGTATTTAATTTTAATTCATCTCACTCTCATTTGACAAAAGAATATTACAACCTCATATATAGAAAGAACTAAAAACTCTAATAATCCTAAATAAAAAAAAAAAATAGAAAAACTATTCCCTTCAAATAGAAAAAAAATAGAAAAGCATAATAGCGCAAAATGAAAAAAACAATCTTTTAAACTAAAAAAAAATAACTAAGAAAAATATTTTTTTAAAAAAAAAAACAAACTTATGCATCAACAAATCACAAAACATATCCTTGTAGTACTTAGAATGTATAAAGGTGTTTAAGTGTAATGAGTGTGAGAATTTATATTGTTATGCAAGAATGTGAAGATTTTAATATGCAAATATGAGTATGATTTAGGATTAATGATTTGAAGTTGTTTTTGCTCTTAAAATAACTTGAATGTGTGTGTGTATTAATTTTTTGAATTTAATTCCATAATAATACAAACTATATATATGTTTCTAGCAAAAACTAGTTGTTTTGTTGTTGTTACTACTCCTCTAATAGATGAAACGATTGACCAGTTAAGATTTTTCAAGTCAATTGGTCGATCAGTTTCTGCAGATTCCCTAGTGTTCATCCTAAATGAACAAACGATCGACCAGTGCACTTGGTATGGATAAGCGGTCGATCAATTCAACTTATCTAATGTATTTAGGATGATGAATCATCTCTTCATTACTTAAATATCTTCATATACTTTATATTATAATATTTGCCTATTTGTTACCATTGATTAGAACAACATGTGATCAATATCAAAGCATAACACATCATATATAAGATAACTTAGTAATTTCAACTCTAATAATCACTTATATAATTATCACGTGAATATTTTCATAGACACAAATAATCTTTCAATATGAAATTCTCTTACAGATCATTTCAATGTATATAACATCTGACAAACACCACATATTAATTTCATGTATTTTTTTATATATTTCAATTTATAAAACAACTTATTCATTTCATAAAAGAATTAACATAAGATGCACCAGACTCAACAATTCTAATAAATATTTAATTTTAATAAAATATTGACTAAGAATATTTAGGAACAATGCTTTGATGCAATAGAAATCTTATAATTATAACAACTTTATAATTTTCTATTAAAAGCTTTTTAGTTCCATGTACTTTATCTTTACTCTAAATTTATTAATCAAATATAATTGAATATTAAAGATAAAAAAAAAAGCCTTTATTGATAATAAATACCCTAGATTTATTAATCAAACATTAGATTCGTTAATTAAATATTATTGAATATTTAAGATAAAAAAATATTAATAATAAATATATTTTACATGGATAAGATACATCTTGAACTAAAAAAAAAAAACCCTTAATTAAGAGTATTTCTAATGTTCAAATTAAATAATGGAAACAAATAATCCAAAGTTAATAGGGTTTTGAACCATTTTATAATTAATAAACAAGAAAATCCTGTGCACGTAGATAAATGAAAAGGCCTTCTCGAGCATTTGATCACAAGATCGTCACAGTCCATCTACGCAGCAAGAATAACAGTCGCGTCTAATATTATTGGCACAGGTAAATCAATCTTTTTTAAACATGTTTTTTGTATTTAAAAGTATTTTAAAAAAAAATTATATTTTTTATTTTTTACTTTAAATAATATATTTTTTAATATTTTTAGATCATTTTAAAACACTGATTTAAAAATATTTTTTTAAAAATAAATAAATATTATTATTTTAATATATTTATAAATAAAAAATATTTTTTAAAAAAATTACAATTACACTTTTAATCATGTTTTGTGTGCAGTTTTAGTAGACAGTTTAATTACATGTGTTTATTATTTGACGTGAACAAAATTTATAAATATATCAATTTAATATTATTTTAAAATAAATATAGTTTAAAAAATATATCTAAAAGTAAAAGTTACTGTATTTTGAAACAAATTAGGCCTAAACACTATAAAATCCACGTGCTAGCAACACCATCTCTTAAGAACACCATTTCTGTTTTGCAAAATCCACCATTAAAGGAACTTGTGACGATAGATGAAGGTAAATCTTTTTTTTAGAAATAGGAGGGAACCGGTATTTTGAGAACGAGTGTGTGGCCCTTTAAGAATTTTAAAAAGTTTAGTACATAAACACTTATATAACACTGATTAGAGGACCATTTAAATAATTTCTCATACTAGAATATCTAATTAATTCATTTTAATTAACTTAATACGAAGGAACACAAATCTCTAAATTATTCCCATTAATAAGTTTTTATCTACCTCCTCTTAAATCACAAATTAACTTCGCATGATGGACGAAGATAAGGTTAATATCCTAAATTATTTTTCAACTACTTAAAAAAAAAAAAAGAATACATATCGATATTTGTTGTAAAAAATATTTTAAAATATAATTATAATTTTTGTGTGTTTATTTGGCTGAAATTATTTTATAGAAAAATTGATTAATATAAATATTTTATGATCAACTTATAAACTTAATATTTCTTAACATTAATCTGTATAATATCATGTCATCAAGGCATTAATTATATGAATTCATTGTAACAGTGACTGTACTGAGAGCATTACGAGACAAACCAATGGAAGCTATGAAAATGCCATCTTTCGTCGTTAGCATGTCTTTTCCCACTCTTCTTTTTACATTAGCATAATTCAACTCTAACTTTTTATTTCATGTTTTTTTCAAATCGAAGGGATATTTGACCCTCAAGCTATGAAAACTTCTTCAACCGGTGAGAAAAGATATAGAAAGTATCTGTTTATGATTATAAAAAGCTTATAATATATGTTTTTTCAGACGCAACGCACCTCAAATACGTCCTAAAAAGAAGCAACAATTGGAATTTCCTTTAGCAAATATTGCCATGAGCCCACCAAGCCAATTTCTCAAATATGTATATGACGATAAAATATAAATCTAAGAGAATAAATTTATGAAAGTAATTTGCAAAAAAAAAAAAAAGACAAAAGAAGAACTAGACTACTAGTTCTACAAGAACGGGAAAAAAAAAAAAATTCAGTCTTCAAGTCAGTTTCTAACTAGAAACTCTTTAATTAAGATAATTTGTATTGTCCAAATAAACAAATAACCTAAAGTTATTAGGGTTTGAAATCATTTTACAATTAATAAACAAGAAGATCTTGTGCACATGGATGAATAAAAAGATTTCTAGATTGTTTGATCACAAGATCATCACAATCCATTCATGCAGCAATTAAGAACATGCATATATATATATATATATATATATATATATATATATATATATATATATATATATATATATATATATATAAGAAATTAAGAATATTGGCTATGTCTAACTTCTCAATCTAGATCATACCAAGTGTGAGCTGCTTGTTGAATAATTCAATAAAACGTGTTTATTATTTGAATTTTTTATTTTTTAGTATAAACAAAATCATAACACACCACCACCACCACTATTAAATATTATTAAAAAAATATATATGAAAGCAATGTGTTTTTTTTTAAATTAAAATTAATTTTTTATATTTTTAGATTATTTTAATATACTATTATCAAAAATAATTTTTTAAATAATTAAAAAATTATTTTAATATATTTTTAATAAAAAAATATTTTAAAATATAACTACTATCATGTTTTTAAACAAGATTTAAATCCACGCGTTTGCTACACCATCCCTCTTCCACTAAATAACACTATTTCTTTTTAGTAAAATCCACCATTAAAGGGACTTGTGAGTTGTGACGAGAGTTAGATAAAGGTTTTTTTTTTTTTTTAAAAAAAAAAAATTTAGAAAGGAAAGAGAGCGTGCGGCACTTTGGGTCTTTTAAAAAGTTTAGTGGGTAGATACTTATTTAACATTGATTAGAGCACTATTTAAAGAATTTCTCATACTAGAATAATTAATTAATTCATTTTAATTAACTTAAGATAAAGTAACACAAATCTCCAAAAATTTCCCATTTATAAGTTTTTCTCACCTCCTCTTAAATTAAAAATTAACTTTGTTTGAGTAGCGTGCGGATAAAATTAACATCCTTAACTATTTTCTAATTACTTAAAAATCTCAAATGAGACTAAATATTAATCATTTTATTTTATAAAAAGTTAATTTTTTTTTTTGTGTTCGGTTTTTGTAAAGTATTTTATAGAAAAATTGGTTAATATAAAATATTTTATAGTCAACTTATAAACTTAATTTATTTATTAAAAAATATTTTTAACTCATTAAGTACAATTAGTATTCAACTGACAATATAATTAAACTATTTTAACAACCATTATCATCATTGTCTTATTGTTGTTGCCATTGTCACTTTCATCATCTTTACTAGCAATATCTTACCAGAACCACTACCACCTTTAGTAGTATCTATATTCTTAATAATCTCTCCTTCTCTTTTTTTTTTTTTTTTTTTATATATATAATAACCACCACCATATATCACAACTGAAATCATTGCGTCATGAAAAAAAAAAAAAAAAATCATGAGCATTATTTCAAAATTATTATATTTTTACATCATCATTTATCAAGTACTGGAAAACTTTTTTATATATGTTAAAGATATTCTATGCGAAACAAAACTTGTCCGTTAACATTTTTAATTTTAATTTTTTAAATCATAATCTTTAATTTTTATCCAAACACAATTTTAATAAAAATCTAAATTTTAGTAACGAAGGCGTGTCTTTTCTTTGAAGAGGATGACACCATTTTTACTAACAAGATTGATATTTAAGAAAGGATTTTTCTATGAAAAAGAAGACGAGGGTGGCATTTATTTTTATTGTCCAATCATGTATTTTTTTTTTATTAATTCCTTCCTTTGTGTTTAACAGTTTTCTATCAACTTCTTTTTTTTTTTTCCTATTGTTCTTTATATTGAATTGAATGAATTTCTATCATCTCTCTCTCTTTTATTATGATATGTTCGGCCCTATATTAACTTCTGCTTTTTAAATTATTAATTTTTTTACTTGAAAAAAATAGTAAAAAAATATTTTTATATATTTGTGGATGGTTTTAATATGAGATTGTAAAAAAAATAAATAAATAATAAAAAATTTATTTTAATATCTTTCTAGTTAAAAATAACTTATAAAAATATCACTTATCAAATTACCTAAGATATATATATAAAAAAACTATATGAATTAACCATTTAGGAAATGATCAGCGGTAAGAGCTTGAGACTAAAATATTTGTTTTCTTTGTGGTCTCAAGTTTGAGCACTGTGGTTGCTCATATAATGGTTATTAGATGTTTATATGATTATTAATTTTAAGGCCCGTGAAATTAATCGAGAATATTTATATTAATAATAATAATAAAAAAAAAAAAAAGTGTATGAATTCATGTCATCAAGGCATTATAGTGTGTCATGTCATTTGGGAATTCATTGCAACTGTGACTGTACTGAGAGAGCATTAAGAGACAAAGCAATAGATGCCATGAAAAAGCCAGGCTTCGTGGTTAGAATGTCTTTTCCCACTCTTCTTTTCACATAATTATTGATGCCTGGAAAAGGAATGACAAATAGTAGCTTTCACCCATAGCTTTTTATGTGATGAAGTGAAAGTCTGATTGGATGCCGGACTAGAAAACAACTCATTAGTGCGTACTTTGTTGTTCTTCTGGTGGGTTTTGCTTTTTTTTAAGCTATCACGGGCTGTCATGATGGGAGTTATGACTTGTTTTGTACCTCAGCGGCTCAGCCTCTTTCAAAAAAAAAACTACTACTTGACCAGAATTTTGCTACCTCATTTCCACTATTTATTCTATTAGTCAAGCCTTCTAAGAATTATCAATACAAAGTTGACATTCTCTCTCTCGTGTTATTTTTTAAAATATCTTTTGTACTAAAATTTATTATAATAATATTTTTTTATTTTTAAAAATTATTTTTAAGATAGTATAATAATTCAAAATACTCAATTACATTTAATTTTATAGTTTAAATCTTGGGAAAAAGTTACTTTCAATTTTTTTCAATCAATGAAGGGCTTTTTTGGTTGAAGAATCCACTATATTTCGTCATTTTGATGTATTTCGCCACATGAGAAACACTTTAAAAAAATAACTATAATTATATTTTTTAAATATTCTGCTTCCATGGCTAGTTGCACAACGGACCAAAAAGTCTAGCAAATGTTTATTAGTGTAAAAATTTGTTCCCAAAAGGGAAGGTACACGAAGGAATCTCATGCTCATATTGCATACTCTAATCAAACATATCATAATTCAAATTATTGTCTTTAGTATGTATTCCATTTATCAACCACCAACTTTTCATTAAAGTTTATAATTGATGATGCAATAGCCCATGGTTTTGTGTTTCATAATGTTTTGTTTTTCCTGTACATTAATATGTAATGCATGTATATATAAAGTTTGTTTTTTTCTATGTATGCAATTTATTATATGCATCAAAAGACTCCATGGTGGATACCATAAGGTTGTGTTTGATTAATGTGCTAAGACATGAATAACAACTATAAAAAGGATAAAAAATGTTTAATTGAAAAGACAAAGATGTAAAGATAAGATATTCCCTGTTGTAATTTTAGAGTAAATTTATTTATTTTGAAATAGAAATGATAAGGAACATGTCTCTTTTTTCAAATTTTTTTTTTCTATAGCAACCAAACATTACCACCATAAAATAAAAAAGGAAACAATTTGAACAAGCTTATAGTAGTCTATTTATTAGATATTAGCATTTGGGAGAAGAATAGAATGTCGTTGTGAAACCAAGAAGGCTTTTGTTGTCCTTAAATATAGTTTTTGGCTACTGTCTTATGACAATATAGATAGAGAAGACAAGTTAAAATATGAGATGAAAATAAAATTATATTTGATAGTGATATACAAGACAAAGTGATTGTTTCTATAATTTGTTTTTGGTTGATAATGAACAAAATAAAATATGAAAAAATATATTATACCCTTAATATGTTTTTCCGTTAAACTTACATATTTTAAAAAATAATTAGTGTTTTCTTTTTCTTTGGTTTATGTTAAGTGTTAAAATTAATAATAATATAATAATTCTAATTATAAAATCAGAACCAGCTTGACAGGTCGACTTGGGATATAACTAACGCAAGTTCTAGATCAATCCACAATTAAGAAAATTAAAGAAGGATTGACTTGGCCTGACCTAAAATAGTCAAAAACTTGGGTGAACCTATGACCTTGTCAACTCGAGAAAAAACCCATGTAAAAAATATTTTGATTTTTTTTGAATTTTTCTTTTATCAAAATAATGTCATTTTGATCTTTTTTTTTTTTTCTTTTAAAAAAACATGAGTTTAACTTGGGTTGACCCTCCTAACCCATGACCCAAGACTTATCCTAAATCAATTCTTATATTAAGTTTTAAAATTATGATAATAATATTTTTACCCTTACATGCTTAATTAAAAAAAAAATAGAATTAAGAGTTTTTTTATAAGGATATTTTAGGAATAGAAAAATAATAATTATTGTCCATAGAAATATATATTTTTAGTACTTTATATTTTGAAAATGCAGAAACTTCCTTTAAAATTATTTGAAGGATAAATTTATTTTTATATATTTAACTTTATTTATATTTATTGAACTAAATATATTTATGTTATATTATTTTTTTCTTCAACCAAACAACAAGCAAGAGATAGACAAGGTGTGTGGTCTGAACTCAAACCATGGGATTGGTTATAATATGATGAGAATGAAATCATCCAAAGTGCTCCTCAACGCAACTTGCAGAAAAAGCTTTTGCTTTTGGAAAGAAAGTAGGGCAGTTTTGTCATTAACCTAGTAAAAAGTCTCACCGAGTTTCATATTGCTTATGCTGCCTTGAATTTTTATTATTTTTTCCTTTTTTTGGGTCCTGTGGGGGCACCATGAGTAAGAGGTGCAAAGCGATATCTGATGGGAGCAGCAGCCTAGCTTTATTTGTTTTTGTATTTTAAAAATGTATTAAAATTAATATTTTTTTTGATTTTTTAGATAATTTTAATAGGCTAATTTCAAAAATAATTTTTTAAAAAATAAAAAAAATCTTATTTCAGTACATTTTTTAAAGTCAAAATTCAGTGAAAGCAGATGTTGGAAAGCCATCTGAATGGTTAGCAAAACTGTCCCAGTTGCTTAAAAATGCGTTTGGCAAATACTCATTGTCTTTGCTTGTACAGCAACATGAGGGGATTGGTTATGTCAGATTTTATGCAAGGGTCTGATAATCTAGGTTTCAATCCGTCGTTATCAAATTGAAAATGAAAACTTTACTTTATATTTAATATTGTGATGTAAATATTCTTTAAAAAATATTTTTTAATTAAAAATATATTAAAAATATGCTTGGTAAAAAATGACCTAAAATAAACCTTTTGAAAAAAATAATATAAGTTAGAATCCTTTAGACAAAAGTTATGATTTTCAGTGTTTATTAAAGCAAAATTTTGACTCAAATTTATTAAAAAAAATGTTATTAAGTAAAAAAGAATCATTTCTAATTAAGCATACATAGATATGGCTTTTATTTAAATAAAAAACTAAGAAACAAATTAAATTAATTTATAAAAATCATACGAAATGAAACCCATTATAGCATCCCTCTTCGGATGAGTATTTCTTCAAGAGCATTTTTTTTGTGCCATGGAAGGGATTTATACAATCTTACCATGATTAAATTAAGGGTTAAATTTCTAAACCCACCTAAGTGCTTCGTTAGATTCTCTTTTAATGAGCAGTCAAATCAAGATTTTCACATTCAAGAAACAGAGAACCACCCCATGATTGATTACTCGCTTGAAGGAGATGCAAAAATAATGCACTAGTCTTCGTCACGATTGACATTAGCTTTTGAAAGATTTCTCTGCAAAAAAACAAAAGAAAGAAAATGGAATTCAATGGCACAGTCCGTCACTAAAACATCTTGTTGGATCTTCTGCCACTTAACTTTGCTATCTCATTATTGAACCAAAGTGAAAAGAAGAACACTGTCATCCTCATGAACAGAACAAAGTGAAAAGGAAACAGAATGAAAGCATTGGATTCTTGAACCAGTGGCCCTCACTCTCAAGCTTCTGTCAAGATTCCATTGTCCAATTTATTCATCTAATCGAATCGAATGCATGAACCATACGCATAAAGGCATCAAGAAAAAGGAAATCAAGGAATGATGTTTGAAATGGATAAAAAATCTGATATGTGATCATAGCAAATTTGGACAGGATTTGTACAAGAAAACTGCTGCTTGCTTTGATCTAAGGAATATTACAAGTGCACAAAACAATATCGCAGGTGACATGGTCTGAATACCTCGAACACATCAGAAACCATTCTCTCTGAGTTTTGTTTTATTTTTCTTGAGCAGACAGACTTTTTCAATCCAATTCTTCATTCTTCAGATTGTACTTCTTCCACCATGTGAGCTAGGACGCTGCATCTTGCATGTCAAGCCAGCAAATCAATAATTGAAGAATACCCCATCTAGTCATAACCCTTTCATGCTCAAGGACAATTCAGAATGATTCTTATGCAAATTTCATTATTCAAAACACAAAGAAGTCCAAATAGAAAGTCCCTTGCGACCATCATCAAGTTCCAAACCTTGAGACTATAATTGAATTCCAAACACAACCAGGATATTCACAGGTAATAAAAAGTCAAGCTTCACATAAACGAGCTTCCTTTTGGTTCGATGATTCAGATTTGAATGCAAAATCACAGCGTAAGCTAAGTGATTGTTCTGTGAGAGTCTATTAAATATGGACTAACTTGAGCCCTCACTGACATATTCACAATAAACCATGATCGAGAAAATACAAAGCTACCCAACATACTTGTATAACATATAGCATATCAATGCCTTCAGAGCCCCAAATGCTCCACTTCATCTATGACCTTAGTGATGCTGCATTGATTGCATCTGAAAAATCAAATTGTAAGGACCGAACTGATATCCTGGAAGTGTTCCTCCAAGCAGATTTTGCTCCTGCAGCTTGGATCCATATGAGGATATCCCACAGAAAGGTGCCATCAACAAATTGCCATTTGCTGGATTGAAAACTGTGGCTGTTCCTTCATTTTGGGGTTTCCAGTCAAATAGCCCTTTAACCATGCCAGTCGTTATTGGTGGTGCCTGAGATTGCATGGTTATGGTTGAATGATCTGGAGATGATGGCTTTCCGTTTTCTGGTGATGGAGATCTGGCATCTGGAAGATTGACAGTAGTGATATCATGGATACTAGATCTCCTCTTGTCCTTCCCTCCAGTACTTTGCCTAATAAAATACTTTTGTGCATGGCTAGCCACCTGAGTTGGCGTCCTAGTAGTCACATAATTGCGGGAGATATTTCTCCAATCCCCCTTACCATACTTTTGAAGACCCAAAAGAAACTGCCTGCAGTTTATTTCAAGTATCTTCAACATAAGACACCAAAACACATGAAAACTACACACGTAGTTGGATGAAAGAAACATCTTTAGGAAAGCAAGGCTTAAACTATTCTACAGCAGATTGACATCTTCAAATTGTTGAATTCCGCTATAAAGATTTATAGAGAACAATACGCTTAGGTCTATCGTATGCTAAAACGAAAAGTTAGTCATTAATCTCCTCTCAATTACCTCAGCAAGATGGCAAATGACAACTCAATTCCAGAAAAAAAACAACACAGAAAAAGAACAGGTTTTATTAACTATCACTATCGCAAAATTAAAAGGAAGAGACAATAATAGCATTACAACCAAAGAAATGTAATTTACCTGTGCTCCTCCTCAGTCCACGGCACACCTTTCTTCCTTTCCTGCTCAGAAGGCCGAGTCGCTGTGCCCCTCTTACCTCCAGGACTATAAAATTGCTTCAACCCTTCATGCCCATGATTACTCACCCACTCTAATGTGAAACAATCACTATTATATCCAGGAATTGGGATTAGTCCTGCCTCTATATCACTAACATCTTCCTCCAATTCCCTGTACTGTTTGATGACATCACCTACAGTCTTGCCTGGAATCATGGCTGCCACCTTCAGCCACCGATCAGGCGTATCCTTGTCATACAAAGCCAAAGCATTCTCAAACTGCTTGTTCTCTTCAGGGGTCCATTTTGTTCCCCTGCTTTCGTGAAACAACCAGTTTGAATTCTGTAAATACGAGGCCGGAGACAGGATTCCAATGCCCCGATTCATAGTTGTAAGCAGTCACAGTGTACAATCAAAGCAAATAACTAGCAAGCCAAAGAAGAGATGATATATAAAAACATAAAAGAGGCACACTCTATTACTCGGTTTTCCTCTCTCTCTTTGAATTCAAAGAGAGAGAGAATGACCAAATGGGAAATGCAAAGAAGTGGAGAATTTTATGATCAAATAGCCATTAGATTAGAATCTTGAGAAACCTTCTTTTTTAACAAATTGGGGAATCTTGAAAAGTTTGCAACTTTCCAAAACCCAAGGAAAATTCTTGAAGCAATAACAATATTCAGATCCTAATATTTATTCCATTAATAAACCAAAGTACTGAACCACAACAATTTCAAGAAAGAAAAAGGAAAAAACCTTTTCAAATTTCAAAAACGAAAACAATACTCTTAACCACAAATCTTGAAACTTTGAAGTTCAAACTTCAAACCCCAAAAAAAAGGGATTAAGACTTTGGTTTAAAAGATACTAAAAGTGAGCAATAGCAAAAACCAAAAAGACCCAATTGAGGAAAAAACAGAGAAAGAAAGATGCCCTCTAGAATTAGTGGAGAAAATGGAAAAAAAGGAAAAAAAAACTGGTGCTTTGCTAGCTTAATTCGTTTTTTTTCTCACTATAAGCTAAAAGGCTTGAAAAAAGAAAATGGTGGTGCCTGAGAGAACACAAGTATGCCAACTCTTTCTTGCTACTGCTACTTGCAAAATAGGATCCGTGGCAACAGAAATGAGCGAAGAGAAGAGAGTGTTAAGTGGTCAAAGGTGTTGCGTTGTGATTGTGGGGTTTGGTGTTTGTAGGCGTTGCAGCTGAGCAAAGTTTCCTCCTTTGATAAAATTTGTTAGAAGAGGAAGAGTGGCCCGACCAAGTTGAGAATTGACAAGGACAAGCTGTGATTGGCTAGGTGGTGGAATAAGGTGGGTATGGGTTTTCTAGTAGTTTCGATACACTAAAGTGTATCCACTTTCTCGATGTTGACGTCTAGCTGAAAACGAAAGTTGAAAGTTTGGTAGTTTTTTTGAAAAAAATATTTTTGATTTTTTTTTTATTTTTATTTTAAATTAAATTTTTATATAAATAAAAAATATTTTAAAAAATAATAATCATTTAAATCTAAACACTACCTACATTAAATGTTTATGAATAGGAGGACACTGCTTGTATAATAATTTGATTCCATATATGTATATAATGGCCAATTGGGCCATGAACAACCAAGGCTCCAACATGTTATGGATTCCAATTTTATCATAATAAAATTTAAGACTCTACCATTTTATCAAAATTGGATTTTATGTGTAGAATTGAATTTTAGACTGTATTTATAGCTTTTATGGTTTCTTTATGGATTTGGTTTTATAATTCACAGGATTGATTCATAAGTCAACACCATAGGATATAATAATAAATATATGATTATATAAAAGTGGTAAATGTAAACTAGATTCAACCCTCTTTGTAAAAATAAGATTATGAATATGGTAGTTTCAAGGGCGTTTGGGATAATGATAACAAAAGCTTTTTAAAGTGCTTTTCACATGAAAATACATCAACATAATATATATTTTTAAATTTTTAAAAAATTTATTTTTGATTTCATTACATTAAAATAATTCAAAAACACCAAAAATTTATTTTAATAAAACTCTAATTGTACCACTGCTCCAAATGAGCTTTTAATCGAAAATAATTCATGCGAACAAACGGGGGTAAAATATCTTTTTTTAACAGATCACAAGTACAGAAAAAACATGATAATTTCTTGCCAACAGATCACAAGTACAAAAAAAAAAAAAAAAAATTTTTTTTTTGTTGGCAGAGTTAAAAAGGATGTTGCACCCTCATGTCTTTCTAGTGAAGAATTGCATAATATGGTGTCAGAGTACATTGACATTGTATTTAGTTTCCAATCTGGTAAGCATAAGTTTTATGGTTTTGGTTTGACCCATAACTAGGTAAAGCAAAGTATTTTCTGAGAGCTTTTTTATTGGAAGACCAATCTTCTCTGCCATAAGCTTGACTTCATGCACACAGAAAAGAACGTGTTTGAGAACATTTTCAACATGGTCATGGACGTGAAGGAGAACACAAAGGACAATATCAAGGCTAGAATGGATATATCAATGTTTTGTAACCGTAAAAATATAGAGTTGTCTTTTGATGGGTCATGGGTTGCAAAGCCTAAAGCATTTTCTGTTTGTAAAACCATTGATTTTATTTTTTTTGCTGATAAAATTAACGATAAATGATGGAATTATTGAAAAACATTATACCGACGGATGCATTCTATTGGTGAGTTAGTCGATCAAATTTTTACTGACAGAATGGTAATCTTAAGCCAACGGAAAAATTCCATCGATAAAATTGTTAAATGTTGTAATGTTAGATTATATAATTGGTGATGGTGTCTTTTAAGGTGTTGTGGATTTAAGGTTTGATGCTTGATTAGAGCTGAAGATGAGGTTAGGTTGACGTTGTGTGTCTTGTGTTATGGTGACTAGTGTATGTAAGTGTGATGTTGGCGTTGTGTTTTTTTTTTTTTTTTTTATCAAATGTAAGAATATATTGAGATCAAAGGAACAAAACCACAAAAGTAGCAAAAACACAAAATATATATACAGTGATGAGGGTAACCAGTACCCTAAACTAAAATGGGAACATGCTCCCATTGAAAAGAACATAAAATAAGCAACCCCAAGGCTAGAAGTAATCGGATGTACTGCCAGCCAAGCCAATTACTGCCACCCAAGCCAAGATAAGCTGCCGAAAGCCAAGGCGGCAACATCTATCCCATAACCAAAACAACATCACAACAACCCCTATGTCATCCATGAGCCTTATCATGCAGGGGCGTGAAAAGCCATGGCCAATAGTAGCCTCCCAGAAAAACAGCCAAGACAACTTTAAAAATCCATACATTAAATAATCAAAGCAGGACGGGGATCCAAGCAGAAGCCCATGCACGTTCAAGCAACCGGCCAACCATGCTAATCCCCAAACTACTTGTACTCCATGCAGGAACGAGGAAGGTTAATCCATGAAGGTACAAGAAAAACCAAAAGCAGGACCATGCACATGAATCTTCTCCAACCGATCCATTTAGAAGAGCATCTTGGACATTAAATAAATTACAATGGCAAGCCTGTAATATTTCAAGATCTTTATATTGACCGAGTTCATGTTTTTCTGACTTATTATATAAAGTGTTATCAATTGTATAAACAAAGTTTATCAATTTTATTATGGTTGGCATTCTGTTTTTTTTTTTCTAGAACAATACATTTTGGTTTCGAAGCATTTTGGTGTACTATTTTGGAGTTGTATTGCTCACACACACAAACACACATACATGTATTAATTCAACATATATAATTCCAATGTAAATCCAAAGATAAATTAACTTGAAATTGTACAATTCAAATTTCAAACATAATGTCAAGTATCTAAACATAATTTTAAAATTTAAACATTCATATTTAGTAATTATTAGATCATTGGTCTGCATTATATTATGACTCGGATCACTTTTTTTAACATAAAAGAAATATCCAAGCATAGCTAACGTTTTTCTAGTAGAAAAAAAAAAATTTTAACCGTGTGGAAGTTGACCAAATGGACTCGATGGGCCCAAAGACAATTTGGATGTCTAGTAAAAATATAGTTTGACTATATGAAATTCAAGACGACATTGTTTTTTTTTTTTTTTGTTTAATATTGAGACTACATATTGGATTGTTCCAAGTTAACTTTGGTTCACCTTTCAAATCCACAACCCTGAGTCATAAGTACATGAAAACCCCAAATAAAATAAATTAAAATAAATTATGAAGTTTTATTTCTAATAAACCCATTGTTAAATGATAAATTGGAAAAAATAAACCAATTTTTTTTTTTAAAAAAACAAAATAAAACGATCTAAGTCTACTCAGGTTAACTCGCAAACATGCGATTTGAGTCATGAGACTAGGATAACATCATAGAAAAAAAAAAAAATGATAAAGCCTAATTCATAATAAGTCAAATGTTAAAGATGTTCAATGATGAAACTAAAAAAAGAAATAGACAAAAAAAATACTCGAGTCAACTAGGTTAACTTTCCAAACCAATAACATGGGTCATGAGACTGAGATAACTAGGGGTGTTCAAAAAAACCGACCAACTGATTAAACCGAAAAAACCGAGAAAAAATTAACCGAAAAAACCGAACCGATAGAAAAACCGAATAAACCGATTAAAAAAATTAAAAAAACCACCCGGTCCGGTTCGGTTCTGGTTTTAAAAGGCTTAAACCGATTAAACCGGACCAAACCGGACTGGTTTAATTGAATCTAAAAAAATATATAAAAAAAATCATCCTAAACCGAATAATAAATACCCCCACCCCACAAAACCTTTCCAACTGGCCCCCCTCCCCCTCCCCTTTTCCCCCCTTCCCCACTTTCCCCTTCCCTTTTCAGCAACCCCACCCATCCCTCAGCAGACCCACACACACTGTCCCCTCTCACTAGTATCAACACAGAGCCGCCCCTCCCTTTGAGAGACGAGAGCCCCCCACCTTTGGATTTTTCTCTTCTCCCTCAACCAACTGTGAGCCGATCTTCCCCACCTTCACAAATCAGCCTCCACCGTAGCCCCATCTTCTTCTTCCCTTTCCCTCAGTCGTTTCCCCTTCTGGCCATTTCCTTCTCCAGCCACCCCTCGCCTCCCAGGTCTTCTCCCCTCAGCCACGGTCTCTCCCCTTCTCCAAGATAGCAGCTCCATTTTCCTTTTCCAGCGACACACCAAACAACCAGCCACGTACCAGATCTTCTCCCTCCCAGCGGTGCTTCTCTCAGCCACCGAGAGTGTCGCCTTCCAGCCCGCTGCTGACAGATCTTCCCTCTTCCACCGGTCGCAGGCCACGGTCTCCCTCACCAGCACAGACTCGACAAAGCTCCCCCCCCAGCGGTGGCAGAACAGCAGCAGCCAGTACCTTTTCATCCCCTCCGACCGGACAACCACTCACATCTCAATCGCAGCTTCAGCTGCCATCGCAAGATCTGTCACCAGCAGGAAGAAAGAACAGCCAGCCAAGAAGAAAAAAGAAGACAGAGGTCACAGATCTAAAAAAAAGAAATATGAGAACGGATCTGGACTAAAATAGAGCCAATTATTTGATTGATTTCGGTTTTTCTGGTTTGTAAGGCTAAAAAACCAACCCGAACCGAACAAAACCGGTTCTCGGTTCGGTTCGGGTTATACTAACAAGGAATAGTATTTTCCAGTTCGGTTGAATTTTTATGTTAAAACCGGACCGAACCGGACCATGAACACCCCTAGAGATAACCATAAAACAAAAAAATAATCCACAACAAAATAAAAGTTCCATCTTCAATAAACTAAATGTTAAATAATGAAATTAGAGAAAAAACATAAATTAAAAAAAAACACAAAGAAAACATAATTCATTGAACGAAACAAACATAATGAAATTGAAACATTTTGGCCAAGAAATCTAAAATGGAAAGAGATTCAAAGTGAGATGAAATTTTTTTTGGGTTGTTTTGTTTTTTGAAATTGTGCAAGATAAATTGGTCATTACTAGAGGAACAAAATCAAATTGACAACCTTGATATAAACAATAATATATAAATTATAATTTTTCAAATATGGAAGGTAAAGTGTTACTACAATTAAACCTAAGGAGTTTTAAGGTGATTTTTCCCTTTATTTTTTTTTTTAAAATTAATAACATTTTGATTATAAAAAAAAAACCCTCTATAGTTATATTACAAATACAGAGTAATGTAGTCTATCAATAAATTTTGCAATTATACATAAATGTCCACATAGGCATTTTGTTAAGACATTAAACCTAAGTTGCATGGATTAAGTTTGGAGAGTCAACTTAATCTAGGACTCTTATATGTTTAAATAAGTTGAGTCTAAACTTTATTTTGATCCTTCTTTCCTACACTTTTCATTTTATTCCCTCTCTCTCTCTCTCTCTCTCTCTCTCTCTCTATCAATAAATTTTGCAATTATACATAAATGTCCACATAGGCATTTTGTTAAGACATTAAACCTAAGTTGCATGGATTAAGTTTGGAGAGTCAACTTAATCTAGGACTCTTATATGTTTAAATAAGTTGAGTCTAAACTTTATTTTGATCCTTCTTTCCTACACTTTTCATTTTATTCCCTCTCTCTCTCTCTCTCTCTCTCTCTCTCTCTCTTATTTTGATTTCCCTCCTAAAAAAGATAATAAAAAAATGAAAATCATAAAATGGGTGCATGAATGGCTGGAATGTATCAAAAACTCATTTTCTTTGATTTTTTTTTTTTTTACTTTTTATGAGAAAATAATGGTAAACAATCAGGTTGTGACACAACCAATATAGTCATTCAATATTTACTTTGTTTAATTCCATACTTATCTTTTTTTTTAATAGCAACTTAATCAACAATATTTGGTTATAATTTACATGCAATTATCTTATAGTTAAACTAAACAAAAAATTGATATGAAATGATATTATATTCTATTTTTAAGATCACTAGTTTTTCTACAACATTTTTTCCTTCCACTCTTTAAATGACAAGGAATAATATCTATTATTTGTCTAAAAAAAGAGGGAATATAGGGAGGCAATTAGCTTGAAGAAGAAACAATAAACTTTTGAAGGTAGATTGTTGGGGATGAATAGTCCATCAATGATTTAGTGAATCAATGAGCCATGAGGACCTATATGATGATTGAAAACAATTTTTTTCTTCCTTCTAGACTTCTATAAGTTGGGTTTGTATGATGTTTTTTTGGTCCTCGTGGCCTTTTAGGGATACATGTGTTATCTATTTACTTGCATTGTGCTCTTTGTACCTAGGCTTTGATTTATTATTATATACACTCACAAAGCCTTTGATCTTGGAATGTGCTATTAAAAAAAAAAAAAATCCTTCTTGAAAGGATTGATTAAATGAATAATAGAGAGAGAACTACTCTTGTTATAACCCAATTTTTGACCCTTTTATTTTAATTTTATTTACTGAAAATGATGAAAAAAATATATAATAATGATGATGAAAAGAATAAAATAAATGAAGAATGAATTAAAATTTGGGTTAAGGGTAACATGATTGGAAGTTTAAAGATTTAATTAAATTTTTGACTCGTTTAATTAATCCAATTAAGGGTTTAATTGAAGAATTGATAAGTTTTGAAATTTAATTGATCTTGAAATTAATTTAATTAATCCAATTAAGAGTTTAATTGGAGAATTGATAAATTTTAAAACTTAATTAAGCTTGAAATGAATTTAATTCATCCAATCAAGGGTTTAATTGGAGAATTGATAAGCTTTGAGACTTAATGAAACTTGGAATTAATTTAATTAATTCAATCAGGGGTTTAATTGGAGAATTGATAAGTTTTAAACTTAATTGGACTTTTGATTAATTAAATTAATGAAAGCAGGGACTTAATTGAAAAACTATCAAAGTATAGAGCTGATTCTGGTCAAATTGGAAAGAAATTAAAACCCAATGACCAATATGTAAATGGTGCTGAGATGCAGGGTTTCAATTGCAATTTACCCGAGGACTGGACTGCAAACGTTCAAAAAATCAAGGACCAAAACACAAAATAACCTCAGACTGTTCATCTTCTTCACCCGAAATAAAGAAAAAAACTGTTGCCTTTACTCCTGCATTAAAACAGAGGCATGGTCGACCGCATGGCATGAGAAGTGGGGATAAAACCAGAGAAGAAGAAAACGCCAGGGAAGGAGGAAAGGCAGAACCGAGGGGACTAAAAGGGGGGGGAGAAGAAAATAGAGGAGACAAAACCGGGGAGAGGGGGAGACACAGAATCGGTTTTCAATCATCTCTTCACCATATTCAACAACTCTTCAGCCTCCAGGAACCCAGACAGGAGAAGAACCCCCATCGACTTGACTAGGGAAGACGCAGAGTTACAGAATAGAGAGCGGAGAAGCATACGAAAAACAGAGGGGAGCAAGCTTCCATTCAACCGACAACACCTAACATCTTCATCACCATCGTTGATGTCCTGAGCAGAGGAAGCACAGAAGGAAGACCAAGGAAAACAGTAGACAAGAGTCACCACCAGCGCCACCACTGTTTTCGTCGCCTCCAAAAGCAGCAGCTTCAGAGCTCCATCTTCAGCAGCTACTGCACCGAGGATACCAGGAGTTACAGCCTCCAGAAAAAGAAGCGAAAGAACAAGGAAAACACGAAAGCAGGGGAACAAACCGAAACAGAAAAGAAGAGGACGACAGAACAAGGAAAGTTGAAACAGAGGAGAGGAAGCAGTGTTGGTGGAACAGCCCTTCCACACCGCCATCTTCGTTTGCAAGCAGCAGATTCCAGGAACAGAAGAAGAAGGAGAAAAGAGGGAGAGACCGGGAGAGAGAGGACTGATAGACAAGAAACCAGGAGGGAGGAGACATCGTCCGGCCAGAGCTAACCGGTCGCCACCTTCATCTTCGCCTTCACCCGTAGCTGCACCACCCCAGCAGCTCTTCCACACCGTGAGCATCCATCAGCCCTCCATTGAAGCAGCCGTGTCCCTCAGCCTTGCCAGGTAAGTGCTTCAGTTCTCCTTCTTTTGGCAAATTAATTACCTGTTACTGTTGCAACAGTGGCCAGCCGGGTCACTGGTTTGGACTAGTGACCCAACCTTTTTGTTTTTTTTTTTGAGACCATGCAACATAAATAAATAAAAATAAAAATAGAAAAAAATAAAAAAAATTTGTATGCATATATAAAAATAATATAAATTTATTGGTTTATTCACTGACGCTAGAGTCAGAAATAAAAATACCGGTTTAAATTTATATTATTTTTATTCATTGTATTTTATTTTATTTAGCTAGAAAGATAAAAAAAATATATACATGCGTAACAATAAATTTATTTTATCTGTTAATTCACTAGCGTTAGAGTTAGCATAAAAATATTGATCTAAATTTATTTTATAGCTACGTAATAGTTACCAACGCCAGAGTTGGAATTATTCGTAGTTGAATATTCACTGGCGCCAGAGTCAGGAATATTGCGAATAAACCATCAAAACATAAACTGATAAAAATTTAGCAATTTAAGACAAAACTAGCAATGTAATTTGCTTTAGGCAGAACGTTTAAGGGGTGATAATATCTTTCCTTTTACATAACCAATCCCGAACCATAGAATCTCTGTTGACCAGTTAGGGTTTCTAGTGACCATAATACTAGGTGGCAACTCCTCAAACAAGATATTTTCCCCTAAAAGAACAAGATGCTAGAAATCTGTTCTTTTTTCATAATCAGAGAATTATTTTTAGAGCCACTGCGATGTCGGGTACGACAACTCTTATTATATAGTTTAAAGTCTAAGCTAAAATGTTAGGACTAATTTAGAATAAAAGAGAACAATTGTTTGCAAACTTACATAACATTTAAAATTAAAATATATTTTAACATAAGGTTATCTTTGTGACAATATCTCTAAATTTATTTCTTATAAAATCTAGCATTTACAAATGATGATTTCCAAACTTGTAACTTTTTTTATAAGATTGAATTTTTTTTTCTTCCTTGACTATCTATAATTTTTTCTATCCTTATGGATTTTTTTAAGGCTATTTGTGTCTTTCATTTACTAATGCCTTGTGCTCTTCATACTTCAACTTAGCTATTTTAATGTACTTATTAAGGTTTGATCTTTTAATGAAAACTGTAAAAAAATCTCAAGAAAGGATGACATGAATTTATAAATCAAATAGAGTTATCTTTATCGTATAATTATGGCATAACCTCTATAGCTAAAAAAATGTTTGTCAACATAAGTTTGGAAGAAAAAAGAAATTATTTGTAAGGTTACAAGATTGCAACATCCTAAAGCTAATTTCCTTTTATGAATATGGGAAAATGGTTAATGACACAAATTCTATTTCTATAATGATGTGGTGGGACATGTATCAATAAGTCTAAGAAGAAATATGGATGCGTCAAACAATTTTTCTAGCAAAAACATATTTAATTTTTGATTTGATTATTAGATTAAGGTAGAATTTTCCTAAGATGTTCTACAAAGTCAGTTCTAAAGGTGGTAATCTGGATTTAGCAAGCTAACATTATTTTCATATTCAAATTCGATGTAGAGGATGCTTTACATTTTTTTCCTAGTTATCTTAAGATGTCTTTCCTAATTAGGTTTTAAAATTTTATTTAATTTATGTTTTCTCACCTAGATTGTTTAGATTCCTATTTATATAACCTTGCATGTTATTTTTCAGTAAAGTAATTTAATATTATTCAAAATCTATAAAACATAGATTTTCTATATAATTCATAATTGTAACCTAGGACATTAGAAATATTCATTTCCTATCTTTTACTTTATACTGTATCAATTGTTAATAAAGCAAGGTAGCTTGTTTGGTGGTAGGAGACATTTACAACATCTTCCTATTTTGTGGTGCAAGAATGAAGGCTATCTATGAAACTATGAGGTCTTAAGAGGCAATAATGAACCATATCATCATTGGCTAAATCAGTTGCCATGGAGAGGTACAAATAAGGATAATATCGAAGAGAGGGATGTGCCCATAGACTTACCTCAGGGTGAACCAAACCCTATATCTATTCCTATAAACCCATATTGACATCATGTCTATTTGAAGAATGACATATATAACAAATAATGAATTGAAAACTTAGTTTGCAATTAACTTTTTCATAGATGAATTCCTCATTTCAATGAAATTTCTTTTTTTATAGAATTTTTTAAAGAAAAGATTTATTAGATGGTTGTTAGAGTTGGGAGCCTACTTTTAATTAAAAAAGATTCTTAGTTATTAGAAGGCAAGCTTTTCAAGATGCAAACTTGCTTATGATGCTGAGATTGGTGATACGATATTCTAGAAATAGAGTTTGTGCTAGTAAGCATATACTTTCATCATGAAGAACTATGAGACAATTAATAATTTTAGAATTTATACAAGATGATTACGAAGAGATTTTATACTAAGCATATAAATAATTAAATTATTATAGCTTGTTTTTTGTTCAAAATTTTTAAATAGTACAAGGGAAAAACATATAAATAATTAAAGTAAGAACTTATTGCATCTTAGTTTTGAATAAAAATATTATTGAGGGATATATTTGTTTTGCTAGATTATGAGTGAAACCAAAGACTATTGTTAACCTTAATTTGCAAGGTAATAAATTTTACAAAGGATAAAGGGTAGAATTAAATACACAAGTCTCTAATTTTGAAATTTCAAAGTTATCCCATCATGCTAAAGATAATTTGGTTGAAAAAAAAGCTAAAAAAACAACTTTAATCTTTATAAATTAAGTTATAGAAGAAAATAGTAAGCTATAATCCTTCTATCATGGGTCTTGTAAACAAAGACAAAGAACATAATAATTTTTGAAAAGTCACTCAAAAATATGGTAGAGGATTACTTAGGGTTCCTTTCCATAAAAAGGTTAAGGGATAAAAGCAGCTTGAATACAAGCTGACTAAAGATAACGATGCTTCTTTACCAACATCTGATGAGGTGGTCAAATTTGAGGTAAAGGAAAGGGAGCTGGAATTACAATTGGGTTTCATAGACAAAAATAATGTAACATTAGATATGAAATCTCATTTAGCTTGCACATATCATAAATTAGAGTTTGAAATCAGTATGTTAAAGACATTCTAATTTGTGAACAAACTAGCCACAATACTGTATTTGAAATGTATATTTCTATGGAATCAAAGAGTTTAATTTCTAATAGTATAATTAAGAATGAGTTTTTCTCAAATAAAAAAGCTTGATACGATACATGTATTGACAAGTTTGAAAAAAAATTTAGACGCGTTAAACATTTCAGACAACAAAGAACATAACTTTTATTAAATCAATGAATCATACTGAAATTTTATAATGACATTCAATATGTCAAATTTTATAAGGAGATAATTGGTTAAAACCAGAAAGGTTGTTACCATATTCAAATTCAACCCCGAAGATATTTTTCTGGATATTTCTTTATTTTCTAGATACATTTTAAAATTTTACTTGGTTCAAGTTTCCTTACTTAAATCTATATAAGCTTTTATTTAAATAACCTGAGTATTATTTTTTATCAGAGAGATTTCATATTTGTGAGAGTGTACAAAACATAGATTTCTATAGAATTTAGAGCTTTAGAAGCTCTCATTTTATATCTTTCGTTGTACACTGTATCAAGCAAACATTTTCCAAGATGGATCAAATTGGTATTTTAGAAGTTCTCCTTGTGAAATTGGAAACGAGTTGATGAATGTAGAGTAAATTCTTGGCAAAGCTCCCTCAGTGGTTTGACAAGTAGAGCACTTCCACAGTAGAAGACGCCTGCAAACCAAGACATCAAGAATTAAACAAAAGACCTAAGGATAAAACTAATCATATAGCTGAAAAAGACATGCTGCGCTTTGGTACCAAAAAAGGTTCTTTACAGTTCCACACTCACCTATCCGAGAAGATTTATGTGTTTCTGCCATTTGAGTAAATACCTTTCTCCAGTTGGGTCTTGAAAAATGCGTTCTTATCTGTCACATTCTATTACATATTAGAAAGGAATTTAAGAGAAAAAACATAGTATATGGTTAATGATGCAGTGGTCAGTCAAGATGATCAATACCCGACTTTGGGAGACAACATCAAGTCCATTCTTTGCATGCTGCAGTTTTTGTACCATGGCAATAAGTGCAGACCTTGCATCTCCTTCTTCATACACACTAGTCAAGTAGTTGTGCATTTCAATTATATTCTGAGACATTGAAAAGTTCCAAAGGAATAATTACTGGTTAGATTAGAAACCCTTGACGGGCTGAGAATTTGTAAAATGAGGACATTTTTCAGCTATCAAAACCCACATTATCATCACAGTCTGCAATGTCGTCCATGACACCCTTGAACCAATCAAAAGAACTTTGTTCTCTTGTGACCCAGTAAAAGTACGCTCTTTCTGGACCCTTTTTATCAGTTGAACCCGTTCGTTGGTCCTGCGTGCAATCATATGTTAGCTGAATTGATTTTCAACTTATTTGTCTGAGCAATCTTATGGCAGTGATGTGTGCCTGGCACTATACGTAACGTACCCTCCTCGACTCCGCCGCATTTGATTTGATCTGATTGAGCAGATCCTTCAAAATGCTGATAAATGGAGTTGCTCCAATTCCTAGACCTATGAGCAGTAATATGTCAAACTTTTTGTAATTCTGAGCGGGGGCTCCAAATGGTCCTTTGATCAGGATCTTTGGAAATCTGCCACAGGTGAAAAGGGGGCTATTATAAAAGTTTTAGACTTCACAAAATCTCAAGTATAGATTATTTAAGAATTAATTTACTGACGTTGCTTGTATCTGATCGAAGTTTGAGTTTGACAATGCTTTAGTTTCCATTCTCTTTAGCCTTCCTTGGTTTTGTTTCGTATCCCGGGGGGGCTCACAGACCTGCGAAAACATTACATTTGCAAATAACATGTCACTAAATCTGCCTCAGTTGCATGGATATAGAGAGACACCAATCAAGTCATAACCTTCGCAAATAAGTTTTTGAGTTCTGTCGTCCAATCACCCACAGTTCTTATGTGGACACTCAAAGTGTTATCTCCTGGTGCAGAAGTGATGGAGAAGGGATGCCTACAAGAAAAAAGAACTGCATTTTTTTACTAAAGAGATGTATTATAGAACAGAAAACACTATCGGAGATCAATTTATTACCATTCAAACTTGGACAAATCCGGGCATTTGACAAAGAGGTACATTCCACTTTCGTACTTAAATCCTAGAGGCTTGCTCATGTATAGAGCAAGAACATTCCCTGTATATATAATGGCCTGTAATGTCCAAAGTACACGATGAGTTATATGAATTAATATCATGGATGAGGAGAATAAACATCAATAACCCGTACCTTAATGACATCAACACGGTGATAGCGTTCCTGATTTTTTGTGAAGAATCTCTCAGTGGCATAGAACAATACCGGGCCAATGAGATACATCCATGTCTGCGGAAAGTTAGAGAACACAATTAGTTTCAGCAACCGCTTTAACCTATATATGTTCAGAAGAGAAATTTTCTTGTCATGAAAATATTGCATTCAGAATTGTTGGAGCACAAATGGCAGAAAAAGGTTTTGCTTAATGAAGAAGGAGCTAGCTGAGGGTTGTGCATACCGTTTTGGCATACCAAGGCTTTTCAAATATTAAGAAGTAGCCATGCAAAAAGCATAGTAGATATGCTAGGGCGAGCAGATGATGCGCATACCAGAAGGCATTAAACCCTGCCAATCTGTGAAATACCCCCGGTAACTTAATGACGTTCTTCCGTAAATGGTGTGTCGCCAAAGTAAATGAGAACGCCATTATAAGGATCATCAGAATTCCGGTGACGCCTACAATGCTTCGCATGAAGAACCAATAAGTTGGCTGTCGGTAATGGAACAATGGTCCGGCAAATAACATGAATTTGCCTTCTGGGCAAGAACTCAACAACGGGATATTACAAAGAACATGTGCTAGAGTATGAGCTACAGTTCCAATTACTATGGCCAAAGCAATCGTCTTGTGAAAGCTTATGTTGTCATCGAAAGGGATAAAGGTGCCGAGAAATGATGATCTAAGCTTAGTGAGTGTTCTTCTGCAGACAGGAAGAAGAATGAGGGCCATATTAAACTTTAGAGTCTCGGCTGTAGCCTTGGCAAGACAGACACAATAACTTGAGATTTTGAATAAGGGTGATTTCTCGAATTCCTTGAACTTCCAAAAAAAGAGTACGAAGTTTACAGCTAACCACAACGCGATAACCCATATTCTCCTCCAGTTCTCATTAATATATTCTACTGACAGAGTCAAGAATTTGGTAACAGGAGTCCTATATCTTCTTGGGATCATGGCATTTGTGAGATTATGCGTTTTTTCATCGAGCTTCGTCGTTTGATCTTCATTATTCACCATCCCTCTTAGCAGAGTTTCAAGCTGCCATAGCTGCAAAACTAGAAAAAGTAGAGTTTCTAATTGCCACACTGTCACAAAATTTGAAACCAGAGTTTTTGCATAAATACCAACCCCTATATATCCAAGATGATCAGGATCAAGTTCTTCCATGATGAGAGCTGCATAGACTGCCGCATGCTGTTTAAGATTTGTGAGCTTGTTTGCAGAGGCACTCAACTCTATAACCTTTGGTAAAACATAAAATCAGAAAATTGAAATATCGTGATGTGAAGAGGAAGAAGAAAAAAAAACAAAAGAAAAAGGAAAATAACAATTATGCAGAAGGGCAATATAGCCACACCTCCCTCACTTCGAACTCCGAAAGCCTCCCATCCCCATTCTTGTCGCACCTATTAAATCATTATGTCAGCTTAAAGTTAACCCTTTAACAGTTTAGACTTCACAAGGGGGATTTCTTACATATCAAAAAATATTCCAAGACGAGAATCAAGATCTTGTTTAGTCATGTCTTCCCAAAACAATTTCAACTCATCTTTTGTTATCCCATTTGCGGGGCTTATATTCTTACGCCTGGCAATGGCATGGAATATTTCTCCTGCAAACTCTTTTGAATCTCCTAGTCCTGCAAAAAAAAAGGGAATGAAGTGCAATTTGTGTTTTTTATATTGAAAAAGATAGGAGAAAAGGCATGTCGTCAACAACGAAAGATTTCGAAAGCATACCAATGCAGATTCCAAACTTTTCCTTAGGGAGCCTTTCATGAACTGCAAATTGATCAAAACGCCTTTCGATGGATCTCCATGCATCCATTTCCTTTCCTGTCATTGTTCTATCAAGAAACCTTAGGCTTTTAAGTCCTCTAGAAGCCGATGATGCTGTTCTTTCCATCTTTGGGAGAGGAGGTTTCGAAGAGAGAATCCCACTCTTCCTCAAGGCACTACTAGCAGTCCTTCTGAGGGATGCCCCGATATTACTTGCACTCCTCTTGATGGAAGCAACACCAGGTTCCTTGGGCGGTAAGGTGGCTTTAGGTTCATCATTAACAGGAACACCCCGCATCCTATCAATTTCAATGCTCTCAAGCATCCACCTTTTTGATTCTGTTTTGCTTCCCATTAACTCTATGAGATTTTTCTCTTCAATTCACACACATTAAAAAAAGAAAAAAACCAGAGAAAATGGAGGGTGAGAAAGCATAAAGGATCTGCTAAAAAAATGGAAGGGAGAGAGGTTTATTTATATGAAATGGTGGAACTGGTGTGGAAGGAGGGGAAGATTACGAAGGCAAAAATCTGGTACAAAGCTGGCCTAACAATAGGAAGCAACAAGACACCTCAAACTTACAGCCTATAGGATTTTTCTGGTTTTTATGATAATCAGGCACTCAAGGTACTAATTTCACCAAATTCTTGTAGTAAGAAGTCTTTTCCATTAAGCACAAGTACTTTTGACCATTTCACAAATGCTTTTTATAGCAAAATGACATGCTACCTCAACAGTGCTATGCAATGCAATGTCTGTGCTGCCAAAAGGATACGTGAAAACATGCTGTTATTATTAGACGAGGGGCAAACTAACTTTCAAGTTTTCTCCATTCAATGATGTATGATTCCACTGTCTCCTTTTGTGTACCAAATTTAGTGTAGGATAATTACTTCTATCAAGATTATTGTTCGACGAAAATAGACTATTTTACTATATTTTAAAAAGGCATATAAAAAATATGGTGCATTTGCTGTAAATATAGATTTGTTATATTATAAACTAGACTATAAATATAGAATATTTACACTGTAGATAACACTCTAACACCTATAAGAAACATTGTTTTATCTATATTTAGTAAAAAATATATGCTAGGTCTAGGTGCCCAACATGACCCAAGGATGTTGGGTCCTGCTAGATATTCTCTCACTATACAAAAAGCTTTTAGGAAGCATGAAAAGCTAAGCCACTAACGTCGTGCATGGTTAAAGTTATACCTCAAAAAATCAACGAAAAAAACTAAGGTTTCATGTGTGTTATATGCTTTTGATTGAGCGAGAACTTTTAAGGAATGACTTTCATTCCCTTTTGAATTTAAAAAAGTATATAAAAAAAGACAAAATGGGTCATGAGGTACGTTGGTTCCTATTGATATTGGGTCCAGATGCTTTAGCAAGACTCAATAAGGTTAGGTCCAGCAACCAATAGCGTTGATTCTTGCCGTAGCTGGAGCCAATAGTTGTGGGTCCTGCTAGGCAACCAAACCTAATAAAATTGGATCTTGTTGCCAGCAAGACCCCATACTTTAAATTTTCTTTTCTTATATTTTCTTATATTTAATTTTTTTTATACAGTAAAGAGGAAATAAACTAATGATACTTTTTTTATTTTGTACAAAAGTTGGGTGATGATAATTTTTTCTTTTGAGGTTAAGTTGAATTTTCTTATTAAAACATGTTTGTTTTTACGTTTCAAAAATAATTTTAAAAAAATTTCAATTTCTTTTATCTTTTTCTTTATTTAAATTAATATATTTTTTTTATAATTTTGTATTATTTTGATGTAAGATATAAAAAATCAATTTTAAACATTAAAAAAAAATATTATCTCAATATATGTTTTTAAAAATATATTTTTAAAAAATAATCGTAATAATATAATAACTAGCATAGTGGCCCGTGCTCTGCAACGGGATCAATAGCTTTTTTTATTTTAAAATATAAAAATGCTTGAGTTGGGTTAAAAGCACATAATAGATTTGCACCATTACCATCTTCAAAAAAAAATATTTTTTTATAGTATTATTATAAATAACGCATAATAGAACAACGCCCACTTACAACTAATTTCTTTCCCTTTAATTTTTTTCTTCTAAGATATTTCTAATTTTATGTTTTTTCCTCTTTCAAATTTTCATATTAAAAAGATAAATATTATTTTATTCAATTTAATTTATATTGAGTGTGGAAATTAACAATATTTTGATAACCCTAATTATACAACCTGGATTGATTGGGCAGGTTGACCTAGGGCTTGGACTAGTATGTTTTTAAGAAAAAAATAGAGGAATAATTGACCCTGACCTGACCCCATCAAAAACTCGAATCAATTCAGGATAAAAACATAGGTAAAAAATATGTTGACTTTTTCTTTTTTTTTTTTGTCCAAAAGCAGGTTGCGTTAATATTTTTTTAAAAAAAATTTTTTGTCAACCTGGTTGACTCTTCCAACTAGTGACCAAAGCCTTGTCCTTTTGTTGACTTTCTAATCAGTTTTTAAAACTATGATAATAAATTATTTTTATTCTTACATTGACTCAGGTCAACCCAAATTGACCCTTAAGACCCGTGACTAAAGTCTTATCCAAGGTTGACTTTCAAGTTAGGTTTTAAAACTATAATAATAACTATTTTTATCTATATATTAACATAGCTTGACTCTTTGACTCGTGACCTGAGACTTAACTCAATTCGAGTTTTTAAAACTATTATAATAACCAGTTTTATTTTTACATTGACTCGAAATAACCCGTTGACTTTTCTAGACTATAATCTAAACCTTGTCATGAATTGATTTCTAAATCAGGTCAATTCGAGTTTACTTTCCTGACTAATAACTTAGTTCTTACCCCGGATAGACTCTCAAATTTGATTTTAAAACTACGATAATAATTATTGTTAAATAAATTTGAAATTAAATTTTTTTTATAAAAATAATTAGGAATGGAAAATAATTTTTGTTTGAAATTACTTGTAAACAATCCAAATGTCAATTTTCAAGAATCAAACAATTGAACAGGCTTAATCAGCCATCAAAGTTTTGTAATATAACATCTTCACTATATTCGAGAAAAAATTAACATTTTGTATTTGAACAGTTATACCGCTCAAGTCTTTTTTTTTATTTAAACTCGCTTGAGCAAATGTTTCAATTCACTCAAGAAAAAAAATAGAAATTTTAACTCTATCTAATTGTTTCTGTTTGAATATATATATTCCTCTCTCTCGGAGTTGCTTTCAACATTTTGGAAGATCGCTTGGAGGCGGTAGAGTTGACTCATTAGGGCCTTTGCCATTGTCCACCAAGAATGCCATCTTAAGTCCCCATGTAGTGTGCACCTCAAGATGGCAATGCATGAACCAAACTCCTACAGAAAAAGAAAAGATGATAGTTAAAGAACACAGATTGAACCAAATTTCAAAAAGCCAAAGTCTCTGGAATTCAACTGAAAACATTTACCAGGATTATCAGCACGAAATCTGATCGCAACCCATCCACCAGAAGGTACTCCAATTGTGTTCCGTTCAACAGGGTCAACAAGGTTGAATTTCTTAGGATCAGTCTTCGGATTGTAATTCCCTACTCCCCGACCAACACCAAAGAAATTGAATCCATGCAGATGGATTGGATGGTTCTCAGGGGATATGATCCCGGTATCTTGCATAACAAGTTCGACTGTCGAGTTGTAGGCCAACTTATATACTTTTGTTCCACTTCTGGTCTGTAAATTTGTGGGTGGAGTGCCGGTGTAATTAAAAACATGTGGTGGCTTTGCAGGAAAATCAGTGGTGAACACACCGCTGATGTTGAAGAAATGTGCTTGAAGCAGAGCGGTGGTTGGCATTACAAATGTGACATTGTTGATACTAGCAACAACCCTGCTACCATTAGCAGCTTTGCAAGTTGGACACGGGTTAATTCCCAGACCAACAGTGAAGAAAAGGCTGTGATCAACGGTTAATGGGACTTTGGCAGGGAACCTTTTCGAGTTTAGACTGCGTAGAGAATTGGTAAATTGGTTGGCAACTGCGGTGGCATTCTTGGGAGGTGGGGTGGTGAGAGTTGTGGGGGAGTTAGAAAGTGCTCCTGAATAGTGTAAAGTGGCTGTTGCAGTCATGTTGTCTACTGCGATTGGAGCATCCATGAATGGGGAGGCTGCAACCAAGTACTTGCCCGTATTTTTGTTAGTTGTGACGAGGACATTGGTGGTCTGTCCTGGGGCAATTAGGACTGTATCAGTTCTGAAAGGTTTAACGTAGGCAGCATCAACTTCCACAACAGTAAGCTTGTGCCCTGCAATTTTGAAGAAGAGCTCGTCGTTGAGTGCAGCATTGATCAGCCGTATCATGTATGTCTTCCCACTTTCGACTGGCAATGTGAAACCGCCTGCAAGAATCGAAGAACATTCTTGTGTAAGCTTTTTAATATAGTGAAACCATGTTAACGGGAACCTTAGTATTAAATTGAAGGCCAGTTAAATACTCTGTGAAGGACAAGCTGAGACAGCTCCTGGATGGCCATTAATTGTGTGAGCATCAGAGACATTTGGTGCTAATCCTGATTTAAGAGCTTCATTGATCACAGCTTCAGTGTCTGATTTCCACCATTCGGCTGCAATATAACTTAACCAAATTAATGCAGAATTGCATATTTAACAACTATGAATCTTATAGTTGGAGTTATGGTTTGAACCATATTCTTATCAACTCGAGAATTGCTCAAGTTATGGTGAAGCAATAAATTCGAAGTCTTTCGCACCTAAGACAACAACAAATTCCTTGTGGGGAGCTGGGAATGGGTAGGGGACACCAAGCTTAGGCAAGACAACTATGGCACCGTGGACGGTGGCTCTTAGCCAGAGAATATGTGCATGCCACAGAAGCGTGCCTCTCTGCCCTGTGATTGTGAAATTGTAGACATAGCTTTGCCCTGTCTGAATGGGGCATTGCGTAATGTACGCTGGTCCGTCAGCCCAGCCCGTTCTTAATTGCCTAATGCCATGCCTGCAAAATACCAAGAAAAAACTACATTAGAATCACTCATGGTTAATTAGAGGATAAATGCTATTTAGTATCGTACCAGTGGATAGACACATTATATTTGACATGGTTAACAACTTTTACAAGAACTGTATCGTCTTCTCTGGCATACAGAGTTGGTCCTGGGAATCGGCCATTGACGGTAACAACCGGCTTGCTTGAGCATAGTCTGGTAGTATTTTTCATCACCACCTGTTCAAATGAGAGATCAAATTAATATCATTTCTGAATCTAATATATACTGAAAGCTTGTGACAAAATTTTCCTAGTTTTTAAAGTGTTTGTAGCTAATTATGTCACTATAGCTCTGCTTGGAGTCTGTTGACGATTTAAGATCTTACCATTACTGTCCAAATAATTAATTTTCAATACTAAGTTGGCACAAATATTAAATAATAGTCTGACTAGCTAGTTGTGTAAATATATAAATGGATAGCGAGAGCTTTTTGCTGCAAATAGTTTCCAATAAAGTAAGCTCGCAATTTGAATCATAGTTTTCTAACAATGAAGTGGATTTTGAAGAAAATTTTCAATGTGAACGGGACTAGTCAGGACCTCAAGCTCGAGCATTTCGAGCTTTGGTCACTCATGACGGCGTGCTATAGCCTTTTAGCTGCAAAAAGGCTAGACCATATCCAAGTTTGTTCCATAAAAATAACATTTACAATGCAAACTAGAGGTGAGAAAAAAATTAACAAACTGAAAAAATTAAAAAAAATAACTAAAAAAATCGAATCATGAAAAAAAACTAATTAAACTGATTAAAATTTTAAAAAAACTGACCGATTCGGTTTGGTATCGATTTTATAAGCTTAAAACTGAAAAAACTGAACCGCACAGAATCGAACCGAAAAAACCGATCCAAACAGGAAAAAAATCAAGCCAAATCAAAAAAACCGAGCCAAAACCGAAAAAAACGAGTCAAACCAGTTTTTTCCCTAAAAAACCAAACCGAACCAAAACTGGCCGGTTCGAATCGGTTTCGGTTCGGTTTTTTTTTTTTTTAAAAAAAAAACTTTCTTTTGGTTATTTTTTTTTATAAAAAACCTAACCTAACCAAATTTGCTTACCCCTAACGCAAACTTACATTAAATTTGTAATGCCGAACCCTGCATTCGACAAAAGCAGGGAAGATGCTGACAGCAAGAAGCATAAAACGGAACCAAGAGAACTCCATTTTTTCTGGCTTTCTGATCGTTCCCTTTCAATCTCTCTCTCGCTGTCGACACACTTCTTTCTTTCAAGCTTGTTGCATTCATCTGCAACTGACTGCCTCAACCTTATAAAGGGATTAGGGGAATTGTTGCCATGTCGTTTTTCTCAGTTAGGTTAGTTGGGTGAGCGCATTCTTGGAAAACAAGATTTTGAATCCTAATCTCGATGGATTTCTTACGAGCTACATAAAGTACTCCTGTTCATGGTTCTACGTACATTCGGAAGCAAACTATGAGCTTTCATTTGTTGGGAACCTTACATGGAAGTTTGATTTTTTTGCAGTGAAATGATTAAATTTGGCACCCACTTCCTACATTTTGATCTTGAAAACATCCTCCTGTCCTACTAACTACTCCACTAGTTGAAAAATGTATAACAAATACGGGATAAAAAGAACATTTGGTCAACTCAGCTCGAGCATAAAGTTGCCCTTAAAGTTTCTTTTGTTTTGTTGCTTTCTAGGACATGGCGTCCCGATTGAGCTAACTCACATTAGCTACGAACAATGTCTAGTCATTTGATTCGTTCTTTGAGGCAATACAAGAGCTTAATGTAATTTGGGGTAACTTTTTTTACCAGAAGAGTGTTGAATTCATGATATAAAAAAATGAATTCAAGGGTTGGATTAAAATGTTCAGGGATCAAAGTAAAAACAATTAAAAATTTAAGAGTCAAAGTGTAAAAAATTGAAATATGAAAAGGTATCTATTTAAACTTTCTCTTGAGCATTCGGTTGAAGTGTGGAGTGGATCTTCATAATATCAAAAATTAGTATAGGATTTTATGAATACATAAATAACAAAAAGTTATTCTACATCTAACTCAAAACAATTATAATTTTTTATTTAATTGTTAAATCAAACTTAAATTTTATAAATAAATTCCTGAAAAAAAATTTAATCTAAAACAATATTATCTCACTAGCATGAAGCTTGTTTCAAATGCCGCTCTCAAAGCTCTAAAAAATATCTTTGAAGTTTCATATCATATTTTGAATTTTGTTCTGATAATTTTGGATTTTAACTTTATTATTTTTTTGGATTAATTGTTTTCTAGTTATTTACAAATATTTAGGGTATTTAAATCTATCATTTCATATTTTAGAAGAATTTTGCTAATTAAAACAACAAACTAGCAACTTTGATTGTGTTTTTATATATATGGTCTTAAGGCTTAGACACATGTATTAACTCAAATCTATAGCTTTCTTTGTGTCGGAATGCCTAGCTCAGAAATGCAGTTAAAGCTTCAATCGGTCTTTGATTTTAGAATTGATTTATTGATTTTATTTCATCCAAAATTTATGATTTTTATTATGGGATATACTAAACTTTCTTGAAAAATAACTAAAAATATTGGTTATGTTTTGAAATAACTTTTTTATTTCACTTTATTCTAAAAAACACTGACCAAATTCAACGAGATTTTATTCAAGCAGGGTCTCCTTTACTGCTATCAAATTGACTCTTGGTAACTATATATTAGTTTTAAAAGTGTATTTATTTTAAATTCAATAGCAATTAGTGGACGAATAATATTTTACAATAATGATCTTAATTAACGTTTCAAATACATAATTCGATATGATTTTCCACCATACTTTTCAGCTCCAGCTTTAGGGCAAATTACTAATTATCCGGCGCTTGAGGTCTTGAAAGCTTCGTGAAGACCCAAATATTGCTTTTCTTATTCGACAACAGATGTCCGAGAGCTCAAGAACAAAAAAAAATGGGTAAAGTTCGGTAGGCCTAACACTCTTCCTCGAGGCATTGCTTGCAATCCTCCTCCATGGGGATGGCCCAATATTACTTGCAGGTCTCTTGATGGATGCCGGACACGCACCAGGTCCTCCTTTCGACGGTAATGTGTTTTTTCCTGGCTCATGATAACAAGCATTAAAATAAAAACCATGATAAAAATTTAATCTTAAGAATAAAAGATGTTAATTCATATTATTCATTTATGTATCATTCAAGGAAGCAAAAATAAATTTAATGATTTTTTTTTAATTCATAATCAAGGTAGCATGTAATATTTGAATTCAAATATTTTTCATGCCCCATCATCTATAAAAACAAAGCACATTTCAAAACCCCAACTATATCATTCCTAGTCTAGAATACAAGCAAACTTAAAAACAAAGGTTTTGATTTTTCTTTCATGCATTTGTTTTTTAATCAAAATCATCACATTTAATCTTCTAATCTTTTTTTTTTTGGTTAATAAGAGGCATGCAAAACCAACATTAAATACAAATAAACTTTAAAAACCCCAACTTTAAATTTTTATCCATGTATTTTTCACATATTTGGCTACCATTTTTTATAAGAACACACAATATCTATGCCAAAAAAACCTATTTTAAACTTTTATTCGCGCATTTAAAAATCAAAATGCATTATTTTGCATTACTTTTTCATAAATTCTAAAGAGAGAAAAAAAATAAAGAGTTGACTTGCCTCAAGGTTGGTTTCAACAAAGTGTGAAGGTGTTGTGGAGCCTCCTACTGGCTATCATAGTGGCCGACTAGAGATGGAGTGGTATTATGAGTGGTTTTCTCTCTCTAGACTAAGGTTTTTCTTTTTTATTTGTTTTTTTTTTCTATCCTCTCTTTCTTCTTCCTCCCCATTGGAACTCTCTGGTTCAAAATGAATCATTTGAGTGACCCAAAAATCCAACTCCTTTCTTCCTCACAATTAAGGGTTTTTTTTTTTTTTTGGTATAGTTTTCTTTCTTTTTCTTCCTTTTTTTCTTTATCTCCTCAATATCTTCCTCCACTTAGGCTATGTTTGTTTCCCAGAAAGTGGTTTCCGGAAAACCACTTTTTAAACTTTCATGTGTTTGTTTGTCATACGAAAATTGGTCAACAGAAAACACTTTTCAATCAAAGAAAATTTGACTTGGTTTTCAGAAAAGTGTTTTCCTGAAAAATTTGGGCGGAAAACACTTTTCGAAAATTATGAAAAAATTTTAAAATATCATATTATTTGTTGATTATATCAAATTTGGTCCTCAAACTTTTGATTGCTATATATATTTTGTCTTAAATATTTTTTTCAATTTCATCTCTTAAAATTTAATTTTTATATTAATTTTGATCCTTATTTTTTTAATTGTTATTTACTTTCCCTTATCATTTTTTTATTGAATTTTTTTATCTATCAAATTTGATCCTCATTCTTTGGATTGTTACTTATTTTATTTGAAATAATTTATGAAATTTTTATTATTATTATTTTAATTTCTTCATCTTTTATTTTTTTTTTAATTTTTTAGATTTAATCTCTATTATTTTGATTATTATTTATTTTATTTGAGATAATTTATGAAATTATATTTTTTTTTAATTTCATTCTCATTCAACTTTTTAATTTGTAAGATTTATTCCTCATTATTTTAATAAACTTGAGAGAAATAAAATATTAATAAGTTATTTTCAGTTCATTTTCCATGACATAACCAAATACTAGAAATTGTTTTCCAACTTATTTTTTATTACATTACCAAATATCAGAAAATAATTCATTTTTCCGGAATTTACTTTCCAAAAAAAAAATTACTCTCTCTCTCTCTCTCTCTCTCTCTCTAACTTTCTATCTTTAAGTTTCTTTTTGGAGGAAGGTCCGAAAACCTTTTTAAGTTGGATAATCTTGTTCGTTAATCTTTTTGGACAAATCTTGGTCATCCATCATTGTTGTACACTTTATATAAAATGTTTTGGTTGGCTCCTTTGGCATGTGTTTTCTGCCACCACTTGGAGACAATGCAATAGGTCTTTGGCTTAAAATGAAGTACAATTTCAGGGGAAGAAAATGACATGTTGCTGGGCATTTAATGTTCACGCGAGAAAGAAAAACGGTGGTCTAACATCCTGTCAAATGCAAAAAAATAAAAATAATAAAAACTTGCGTACATGGTACGAAGGACAAAAAGGTTTTTCTACCCCATCTTAAAACAACGTTGTTTGGTGCCTTTGATTATTTCTTATAAATGAGGTTATGCAACATTTATTTTAAATGCCATTTTATCATTTTTTATTTTTGTTATTTTCATCCTTTTCTTTTGTTACAACTTAATCCTCATACTTTTAATTTCTTTATTTTCGATCAATATGTATTAATTGTTAAATGTTTCTTTTACATATTAGTCCATCAAATATTGTTGGCAACTTTTACTTATTAGTCTTTGAATTTTAAATTTGTGTATTTTTGGTCAAACTGACCTCAAATATTATTTTTTTTTTCAATTAAGTCCCTAATTGAATTAATACAATCCCCAAAATTCAATGCCTATTTCATTTTGGTCTTTGCTTTTTTAATTCTTTCATTTTTTTTTTATCAAATTGACTCCAAATTTTAATTATTCTCTTCCATCACACTCTTAATTGAGTTAATAGGATCCTTATATTTAAACGCATATTCCATTTTGATCTTTGATCTCTAACTCTTCTATTTTTTTTTGTCAAATTCACTCTAAAATTTAATTTTTCTCCTCAATTAAGCCCTTGATTGAATAATTGGAATTCCAAAATTTCTCATCTCTTTTATTTCGGTCATTGACTTGCAAATCTTTCCAATTTTCCCTCAATTCTATGTTTTCTCCTCAATTAGTTTCTCAATTTAATCAATTGGACTTCCAATCTTTGTCATTTGTTTCATTTTTATCCTTGGTCTTTCAATTCTTCCAATTAAGTACTCTTACATAATGATTTTTTTATTAAGTTGATGAATATTGTTTTCTACAAGTTGTTGCATATTGTATGTTTATTTCTTTTTATGTGGTTAAGTAATTATCATACTAAGTTCTTGATTAAATTTGCAAACTTTTTAAATGATTGATTGACTTTGTTGTAATTTATATTTCTCATTTGCATATCATTATAGACATAGGATGTGGATAATCAATTATATATAATTTTGGTTTTTCAAAATAAGGTTTTTGTTGAGTTAAGTTGCAAATGTTTTTTAGAACCTTTAATTAGTAATCTAAGAAATAATTTCACATATAATAACTCGAACTCTAACAAAAACATTCCATTTGTCTTGTTAGCAGTTTTAAATGAAGTGTGGTTAGATGATGCAAGTTCTTTTGTGATTTACAAATATTGTATCTCATCAAGCTTAATACAACTAGATTTCTCACAATAAGAAAAAAAAAATGATAAACTGATAAGGGAATTTTTAGCATATATATTTTTCGTTATTCATGCTTGATTTTTAAATATTTTGGATATGTTGAACAAGAAAATTAGAATTTTGAATCTCTTTTTGAACTATTGACCTCGTGGGAAATTAATGTGTTTTCAGATCTTAGGTTACTAAACAGGCAGAGCCGGGCAGTGAAACTGAACAGTGATTCATTATGTGCTGCAAAGAAGCTATACAATTTAGTTCTGGATGTTCGTAACCATTTTCAAATAGCTGAGATGAAGGTCTACAAAACATATGAAGGGCATATAACTCAGTTTTTTTGTTTCGAAGCCCAAAAAGCGAGTTGAAAAACAAGGATTGAACCAGCCCGAAACTCCTGCACTGCAAAGACTGTTTCGGTTTATGGCCCTTATCTCAGCACTCAGACGTCCAAAAATTGCAAGATCAGTTTTGTTGGAAAGAAAATTTGATTCTCTACAATTTCACCAGAAATAGAGATCTTCTAATTCGCACGTTTTCTACCTCAAATCGGGCCCGCAATGTCTGAGTAGGAAGGAATTTAATGCAGAATAGGAAATTTTCCTCATTACTGCAGGGGTAGAAAAGCCACAATATAAAAGAAGAGAAAAAGTGGGGGATAGGACAGACAGAAACCCTACAACATAGAAAATAGAAAGAGAGGAGGCGGCACCAAAGGAACAAAAGAGGGGCAGAGGCAAAACTATTGAAAACCGGGAGGACACCTATCTTTTCGACGGAAATTCTCTGCTCTTGAGTGATGTTCATCGTATCAAGTTTGTTTCTCTTTAATTTAACTATGGAGTAGACTTTTATTCTGGGATTTTTGATGTAACCTTACTATGATTATGTGAACAATTTCTTCGATTGAATTATTACATTAAGATGTTGAGTATTTCATTCTATGTGTAATGCTTGCGTGTGTTTGGCCAACATCTGCATGATTTAGATTTCAATTTGAAACTGAGAAGTGATAATTGTTTTAGCTATTGTTTGAAATACCGTAAGAAATCTATAGGATAGAGATATCCTAAGAACTTTTGTAATCGTTACAGGTTTTACAGTACTTAATAAATTTCGACAAGTTCAAAACTTTTGTAGAGTATATGAAATTTGTTTGTCGAAATAATTTATTGATGCTCGAGAGAGATTAATATTTACATAAGGAAAACCTGATTATCAACATTAGGAGTAATTAATTTAATCGAGAAAGTTCATGTAAGCATAGTTACGGTAAGTCAGAAATCCTAGAACCAGTACAATTGAATTCATTAATATTTAATCAATTGGTTGTTTGTTTTTAATCATTAATTTTTGTTTCATAAACTATCTTATTCGATTCCTCAAATAGATCATAATTTAAAAGACTTTGGTAATTAATAGTAATTTTTACAAATCCTCGTGGGACGATACTCTACTCATCACTTTATTACTTGTTACGATTTGTGCACTTGCAAATTTAACCAACAAGTTTTTGGCGCCGTTGCCGGGGATTTTAGATAAAATTACTAATAATATCAATATAAATTAAATTTGATCTAATTTGATTGCCTTTTGTCTTCAGCTCTTTAGGTGTGTTGTCTAGTGCATGAGAAGCAACAAAAACCAGCCGTTGCTACCTTATAATCCTGAGATTGAGAGAACTGCAAGGGGATTAAGAAAGAAAACGCGAGAGACTCAAAACAGTTCAGGCATCATGGCAGACAATGAAAATCCTGAGCAAGATACACGGGCATTGAGAGATTTTGCTCTCCCACAGGTGACAGGAATCCGTTCTGTTATCAGGAAACCAAGGATTGAGGCTAATAATTTTGAGATCAAACCAGCAATACTGCAGATGATTCAGACCTCAGTTCAGTTTTATGGGTTGCCAAGTGATGATCCTAACGCCCATATTGCAAGTTTCTTGGAAATTTGTGACACATTTAAGCATAATGGCGTTACTGATGATGCCATTCGCCTCAGACTGTTTCCATTTTCTCTGCGAGATAGAGCGAAGAACTGGTTAAACTCCATGCCTGCAGATTCAGTTATCAGCTGGGAAGATTTAGCTCAGAAATTCCTTGCTAAATTTTTTCCACCAGCCAAGACAGCAAAAATGCGCATTGAGATAGCTAACTTCGCCCAACTTGAGAGTGAACCATTGTATGAGACATGGGAGAGATACAAGGATTTGCTCAGGCGATGCCCTCACCATGGACTACCGAAGTGGATGCAGGTGCAGAATTTTTACAATGGATTGAATGCCTCCACAAGAACACTAATCGATGCAGCTTCAGGAGGAGCTTTTATGAGTAAGTCACAGGATGATGCTTACAACTTATTGGAAGAAATGGCTATGAACAATTACCAATGGCCAAATGAAAGAAGCGTACAGAAGAAGACTGTTGGGGTGCACGAAATTGATGCAATCACGGCATTAACAGCTCAAGTCCATTCACTAACTCAGCAACTGAAAACCACTCAACTGTCAGCAAATGCCATCCATACAACGTGTGATTTTTGTCATGGAAATCACACGAGTGAAGAATGTCAGGTTGGGAACCCATTCTCTCAAGCAGAGCATGCTCATTTTGTGTCAAATTACAGCCGGCAGAACAACCCCTACAGTGCAACATATAATCCCGGTTGGAGAAATCATCCTAATTTCTCATGGAACAATCAAACTGTCATGAAGAATCCAACCATGCCATCTTCAAGTGAGCACATGAAGGAGAAATCAAAACTTGAAGAAGCTATGGCACAATTAGCAAACAACACCAGCAGATTCATGACTGAAACAAATACCAATCTGCAGAACCAAGCAGCCTCAATTCGAAATTTGGAGGTTCAGGTTGGTCAGTTAGCCAACATGCTCACGGGTAGACAACAAGGAAATCTACCAAGCACAACTGAAATTAATCCTAAGGAGCAATGCAAGGCCATAACTTTAAGAAGTGGAAAAGAAGTGGAGCAGACTGCTGGGAACAAGAGTGCAGGAAGAAAAGAAGAGGAGCAAATGGTCGAACCAATTCAGAATATGAAAAAATCTGATCCTCTGCCAGAACCAATGCAAGAAATAATGCAGAGAATTCCATTTCCACAACGTCTCAAGAAGAATAAACTTGATAAGCAATTTTCTAAATTTCTTGATGTGTTTAAAAAATTGCAGATTAACATTCCTTTTGCAGATGCTCTTGAACAAATGCCAAGCTATGTGAAATTTCTGAAGGACATCCTTTCAAACAAAAGAAAGCTAGAGGAATATGAGACTGTCGCTCTTACTGAGGAATGCAGTGCTATTTTGCAGAAGAAACTGCCTCCTAAACTTAAGGATCCAGGGAGTTTTACTATACCATGTTCCATTGGAAATTCTATATTTGAAAAAGCTTTATGTGATTTAGGTGCAAGTATTAATCTCATGCCTTTATCTATTTTTAAAAAGCTTGGTTTAGGTGAAGCAAGGCCAACCACAGTAACACTACAGCTAGCTGACAGGTCATTGAAGCATCCGAGGGGAATAATTGAAGATGTATTGGTGAAAGTGGGCAAGTTCATCTTTCCAGCAGACTTCATCATACTGGATATGGAGGAGGATAATGAGATTCCTATCTTGCTTGGCCGGCCATTCTTGGCCACTGGAGGTGCATTAATTGATGTGAAAAAAGGGGAGCTGCGGTTAAGGGTGAATGAAGAGGAGGTGATTTTCAATGTGTTCAAAGCCATCAAACAGCCAGATATGGGGGAGAGTTGCTTCAGCATTCAAGTGGTGGACTCCTTAATTAATGAAAAAGTCAAGCTTCCAACTGACCCGTTGGAAGCATGTTTGGTAAATAATGTACTGGAAGAGGATGCTGAAATAGCAGAATATACATGTTGGATGGACTCTTTTGAACCTAACCGCAGAAGATACTTTGAAGATTTGGGACAACCAGCACTAAAGATAAAATCAACCAGTGAACAAGCACCGGTTCTGGAATTGCAACCTCTGCCAGAACACCTTCGGTATGCATATCTTGGAGAAGCTTCCACTTATCCTGTGATAGTCTCTACAAAGCTGTCCAAAACAGAGGAAGAAAAATTGTTGAGGGTGTTGAGAAAACATAAGGCAGCTCTCGGGTGGGTATTGGCAGATATCAAAGGCATCAGTCCCTCTATTTGCATGCATAAAATTCTATTGGAGGATGAAGTCAAACCAACAGTAGAACATCAGAGAAGGCTTAACCCGACCATGAAAGAGGTAGTCCGAAAAGAAGTTCTGAAATGGTTAGATGCTGGTGTTATTTATCCAATCTCTGATAGCTCATGGGTGAGCCCAGTTCAAGTTGTGCCAAAGAAAGGAGGAATGACAGTGGTAAAGGATGCAAACAACAACTTGATCCCTACTAGACCGGTAACTGGATGGAGGATTTGTATGGATTATCGAAAGCTCAACAAGGCAACTCGCAAAGATCACTTCCCCCTACCATTCATTGATCAGATGCTGGACAGGTTAGCTGGGCATGAATACTACTGTTTCCTAGATGGCTATTCAGGATACAACCAAATAGCCATCGCACCTGAGGACCAGGAGAAGACCACTTTCACCTGCCCTTATGGTACTTTTTGCTTCAGAAGAATGCCTTTTGGGTTGTGTAATGCACCAGCTACCTTTCAAAGGTGCATGATGGCTATTTTTTCAGATATGGTGGAGCAAATCATTGAGATCTTCATGGATGACTTTTCTGTATTTGGAACTTCTTTTGATGACTGCCTTGCAAAGTTGGCGTTGGTTTTGAAGCGTTGTGAAAAGACAAACTTGATATTGAACTGGGAAAAATGTCACTTCATGGTAAAGGAAGGTATAGTGTTGGGGCACCGGATTTCAGAAAAAGGAATAGAGGTAGACAGAGCTAAAATTGAGGCAATAGACAAGCTTCTGCCGCCAACTACAGTAAAAGGGGTTAGGAGTTTCCTTGGTCATGCGGGATTTTATAGGAGGTTCATCAAAGACTTCTCTAAAATATCCAAGCCGCTATGTAGTCTGCTGCTAAAAGACACAAAGTTTCAGTTTGATGAGGAATGCAAGACAGCCTTTATGCTGTTGAAAAAGAAGTTAGTGACAGCTCCTATTGTAATTGCACCGGATTGGGAGAAACCATTTGAGCTCATGTGTGTGATGCAAGTGATTATGCAGTTGGAGCAGTACTGGGGCAACGGAAAAATAATGTGTTTCACACCATATACTATGCCAGCAGAACACTCAACGATGCCCAGCTCAATTATGCCACAACCGAGAAAGAGTTGCTTGTTGTGGTCTATGCATTTGATAAGTTTCGGCCTTACCTGATGGGAAACAAAGTACTGGTATATACTGATCATGCTGCAATTAGACACCTAGTGTCTAAGAAAGATGCCAAGCCTAGACTCATCCGTTGGATCCTATTACTGCAAGAATTTGATGTAGAAATTAAAGACAAAAAGGGACTGAGAACGTGGTGGCAGATCATCTTTCAAGGCTGGAATTGACACAGCAGCTGGAAAACCTAAATTCACGGTTATAAATGAATGTTTTCCTGATGAACGACTCTTAGCAATTTCCACTAACAAATTCTTTCCTTGGTATGCAGATTATGTCAACTTTCTTGCAGGTAAGATCATACCGCCAGATTTTTCTTACCAGCAAAAGAAGAAATTTTTTTCTGAAGTCAAACACTACTTCTGGGAGGAGCCGATACTCTATCGGCATTGTGCAGATCAAGTCATCAGGCGGTGTGTTCCAGAAGAGGAAGTGACAAATATTTTGAAGCACTGCCATACACTTGAATATGGGGGGCACTTTGGAGCACAACGCACTGCAGCCAAAGTTCTGCAGTCAGGTTTTTATTGGCCCACTATGTTTAAAGATGCTCATGCTTTTGTTATTGCTTGTGATAGATGTCAGCATACTGGGAATATATCTCGAAGAAATGAAATGCCACTACAGAATATCCTAGAAGTTGAATTATTTGATGTTTGGGGCATCGATTTCATGGGACCTTTTCCTTCATCCTATAACAACAAATACATTCTCTTAGCAGTGGATTATGTATCAAAGTGGATTGAGGCAATTGCAAGGCCTACAAATGATGGCAAGGTGGTACTTAATTTCCTACGAAAGAACATCTTTACCAGATTTGGTACTCCTCGAGCCATCATCAGTGACGAAGGAACTCATTTTTGCAACAAGCAGTTTGAAGCACTGTTATCTAAGTATGGAGTTAGACACAAAAGAGCATTGGCTTATCATCCTCAGACAAATGGCCAAACAGAGGTATCAAATAGAGAGGTGAAGCAAATCTTAGAGAAAACAGTAAGTAATTCTCGCAAAGATTGGGCAAGAAAGCTAGATGATGCATTGTGGGCATATCGGACAGCATTCAAAACACCATTGGGAATGTCTCCGTATCGATTAGTTTTTGGAAAAGCATGTCATCTTCCTGTGGAATTAGAGCATAAGGCATACTGGGCAATGAAACAACTGAACATGGATTTGCAGGTTGCAGGTGAGAAAAGAATCCTGCAACTTAATGAGATGGATGAATTTTGCAATAAGTCCTATGAAAATGCCAAGATATACAAGGAAAGAACCAAGGCATGGCATGACAAACACATTCTACGCAAGGAATTTGTCCCTGGTCAACAGGTATTACTCTTCAATTCACGGCTCCGCTTGTTTCCTGGTAAGCTTAAATCACGATGGTCAGGACCATTTACAATTGTGAAGGTATTTCCTTATGGAGCAGTAGAGGTTACCCATGATGAAAAGGGAAAATTCACAGTGAATGGGCAGCGTCTGAAGCATTATAGGAATGGAGAGTCTATTGGGAAAAGGGATGATATCCCTCTCACTTCATCTTAGATAAATGGAAAAGTCAAGCTAATGACTATAACTAAGCGCTGATTTGGGAGGCAACCCATAAAAAAAAAAAAAAAAAAAAAAAAAAAAAAAAAACCCTTATGTGTTTAATTGAGTTGTGCAGGAATTGATGATACAAGAAAAAGACAGGCAGCAGCAACAAACTCACACCCACAACGTCACAAGGAAGTATTCGTAAGCCTTTCTATTCTTTATTTTTCCATTGAGGACAATGTGATATTTAAGTTTGGGGGAGACATTGCATGCTTTGACTATGAAAGACACTGCACACTATAACCATGAAAACAGAGGGTGAAAAGTGATATGCATTTTAAGACCAACGTTGACATTTTTAGGTGCTTCATGATGTAACCATGATATTTCTTGGCTTAGAGCGGATGATATCTTATAAAGTTGGATTAAGCATGGCTATTTTCTTTTGAATTGTTGAAGTACACTTTTCCAGTACAATCATGTGAATTGTGTAGTTATGCATAAGAGATAAGTGTGCTGTTCTTTCTTGTTATACCCTCTAAGAAAAATATCAAAACAAGGAGTGATAATGAGTATGAAATTGAATGAATAAGTATATGATGTGTATCTACTCCAATGTTTTGAGTTGCTTAGTAACTAGGAGTATCATCACAAATGTTTACTTTTTACGTCAAACGGCAGCTTAAAATATGAGTATGCAAAGCATTTTAAGTTTATGACCTGTTAAGTAACCGGGTGCATTCATCACAAATGTTTGTATTCGCGTCAAAAGACAAGTGATAAATTTAAAAAAATCACCCTTGTCAAAAGACAAGTAAAAGTGTGTTATTACTCCTAAAGTTGGCTACCTTGTTTCAAAAAAAAACAAAAAAAAAAAAAAAGAAAAGAAAAAAAAGTAATGACGGAATGATTGTGCACGGTTCAAGGATGCTAATCACATGAAACACATGGATGAGTTGGAAGTTTGTACAACGACCTGGAAGAGAGTAGAAATGCTTAATTTTTCATTATCTAATATTGTCTATGAGCTAAATCAAGAAGTGAACGCTGCATGATGGGCCTTTTAAATGTGAAAGTTGAACTTATCATGAGCTTTTAGCACTCTGCTTTCATGGTTCCTTTTTGCTTGAGGACAAGCAAACATTCAAGTTTGGGGGTATTGATAAGGGAATTTTTAGCATATATATTTTTCGTTATTCATGCTTGATTTTTTAAATATTTTGGATATGTTGAACAAGAAAATTAGAATTTTGAATCTCTTTTTGAACTATTGACCTCGTGGAAATTAATGTGTTTTCAGATCTTAGGTTACTAAACAGGCAGAGCCGGGCAGTGAAACTGAACAGTGATTCATTATGTGCTGCAAAGAAGCTATACAATTTAGTTCTGGATGTTCGTAACCATTTTCAAATAGCTGAGATGAAGGTCACAAAACATATGAAGGCATATAACTCAGTTTTTTTGTTTCGAAGCCAAAAAGCGAGTTGAAAAACAAGGATTGAACCAGCCCGAAACTCCTGCACTGCAAAGACTGTTTCGGTTTATGGCCCTTATCTCAGCACTCAGACGTCCAAAAAATTGCAAGATCAGTTTTGTTGGAAAGAAAATTTGATTCTCTACAATTTCACCAGAAATAGAGATCTTCTAATTCGCACGTTTTCTACCTCAAATCGGGCCCGCAATGTCTGAGTAGGAAGGAATTTAATGCAGAATAGGAAATTTTCCTCATTACTGCAAGGGGTAGAAAAGCCACAATATAAAAGAAGAGAAAAAGTGGGGATAGGACAGACAGAAACCCTACAACATAGAAAATAGAAAGAGAGGAGGCGGCACCAAAGGAACAAAAAGAGGGGCAGAGGCAAAACTATTGAAAACCGGGAGGACACCTATCTTTTCGACGGAAATTCTCTGCTCTTGAGTGATGTTCATCGTATCAAGTTTGTTTCTCTTTAATTTAACTATGGAGTAGACTTTTATTCTGGGATTTTTTTGATGTAACCTTACTATGATTATGTGAACAATTTCTTCGATTGAATTATTACATTAAGATGTTGAGTATTTCATTCTATGTGTAATGCTTGCGTGTGTTTGGCCAACATCTGCATGATTTAGATTTCAATTTGAAACTGAGAAGTGATAATTGTTTTAGCTATTGTTTGAAATACCGTAGAAATCTATAGGATAGAGATATCCTAAGAACTTTTGTAATCGTTACAGGTTTTACAGTACTTAATAAATTTCGACAAGTTCAAAACTTTTGTAGAGTATATGAAATTTGTTTGTCGAAATAATTTATTGATGCTCGAGAGAGATTAATATTTACATAAGGAAAACCTGATTATCACATTAGGAGTAATTAATTTAATCGAGAAAGTTCATGTAAGCATAGTTACGGTAAGTCAGAAATCCTAGAACCAGTACAATTGAATTCATTAATATTTAATCAATTGGTTGTTTGTTTTTAATCATTAATTTTTGTTTCATAAACATCTTATTCGATTCCTCAAATAGATCATAATTTAAAAGACTTTTGGTAATTAATAGTAATTTTTACAAATCCTCGTGGGACGATTACTCTACTCATCACTTTATTACTTGTTACGATTTGTGCACTTGCAAATTTTAACCAACATAAACCATATTAAAGAAACAAATTAATTGGCTAAGCCATAAAAATTCTCAATATATATATATATATCTGAGGGGAAAAGAAACATTTGAATTTCCACAACCGTATCGCTCATAAAATTTTATTCAAACTCGCTTGAGCAACTATTTCAAATTACTCAAGAAACAAATTGGATCTTTTAACTCTCAACTTTTCTTTTTTATATGTGTTTGTGTTTATATATATATATTTTACTCCTCTCCTTTCGAGCATCTGATCTTTCGGTTCGGACCACTGTTCTGATCCGCTACTGCTTCTATCCCTCAAGTAAATTAATTTCTTCAGCTGGTTTAACATTTTGGAAGATCGGTTGGAGGCGGCAGAAGTGACTCATTAGGGCCTTTGCCATTGTCCACCAAGAATGCCATCTTAAGTCCCCATGTAGTGTGCACCTCGAGATGGCAATGCATGAACCAAACTCCTTCAAAAATTGAAAAAAAAAATTAAAGAAAATGAATTATGAAAAATTTCTCAAGTTCAAATTTAGTGGACATAAACCAAAAACATCAATTACCAGGATTATCAGCACGAAATCTGATCGCAACCCATCCACCAGAAGGTACTCCAATTGTGTTCCGTTCAACAGGGTCAACAAGGTTGAATTTCTTAGGATCAGTCTTCGGATTGTAATTCCCTACTCCCCTACCAACAGCAAAGAAATTGAATCCATGTAGATGGATTGGATGGTTCTCAGGGGATATGATCCCTGTATCTTGCATAACAAGTTGGACTGTGGAGTTGTAGGCCAACCTATATGCTTTTGTTCCACTTGTGGTCTGTAAATTTGTGGGTGGAGTGCCGGTGTAATTAAAAACATGTGGTGGCGTTGCAGGAAAATCAGTGGTGAACACACCGCTGATGTTGAAGAAATGTGCTTGAAGCAGGGCGGTGGTTGGCATGACAAATGTGACATTGTTGATACTAGCAACAACTCTGCTACCATTACCAGCTTTGCAAGTTGGACACGGGTTAATTCCCAGACCAACAGTGAAGAAAAGGCTGTGATCAACGGTTAATGGGACTTTGGCAGGGAACCTTTTCGAGTTTAGACTGCGTAGAGAATTAGTAAATTGGTTGGCAAGTGCAGTGGCATTCTTGGGAGGCGGGGTGGTGAGAGTTGTGGGGGAGTTAGAAAGTGCTCCTGAATAGTGTAAAGTGGCTGTTGCAGTCATGTTGTCTACTGCAATCGGAGCATCCATGAATGGGGAGGCTGCAACCAAGTACTTGCCGGTATTTTTGTTAGTTGTGACGAGGACATTGGTGGTCTGGCCTGGGGCAATTAGGACCGTATCAGTTTTGAAAGGTTTAACGTAGGTGGCATCAACTTCCACGACAGTAAGCTTGTGCCCTGCAATTTTGAAGAAGAGCTCCTCATTGAGTGCAGCATTGATCAGCCGTAGCATGTATGTCTTGCCACTTTGGACTGGCAAATTGAAACCGCCTGCATGAGTCCGGAAACAATTTTATATCAGACCTTTACGGAAAACAATCCTCGATAGCCTAGAATTCCTAAGTGTATATTGTGGCCATTAATCGTTTTTGAATACCTTGTGAAGAACAAGTTGAGACAGCTCCTGGATGTCCATTAATTGTGTGAGCATCAGAGACATTTGGTGCTAATCCTGATTTAATAGCTTCATTGACCACAGCTTCAGTGTCTGATTTCCACCATTCCGCTGCAATATCACATCACCACATTAATCTTAAATCGCATATTTAACAACAACGAATCTTATAAATTGGTTTATGGTTTGAACCATATTCTTATCTTCATGAGATTTTGACGAGTTATGGTGAAACAAATAATTTGTGTGGTTCTCACCTAAAACAACAACCACTTCCTTGTGGGGAGCTGGGAATGGGTAGGGGACACCAAGCTTAGGCAAGACAACTATGGCACCGTGGACAGTGGCTCTTAGCCAGAGAATATGTGCATGCCACAGAAGTGTGCCTCTCTGGCCTGTGATTGTGAAATTGTAGACATAGCTTTGCCCTGGCTGGATAGGGCATTGCGTAATGTACGCTGGTCCATCAGCCCAGCCCGTTCTTAATTGCCTAATGCCATGCCTGCAAAAAATACCAGGAAAAAACTACATCAGAACCATTCATGGTTAATTAGAGGATAAATGTTATTTAGTATCTTACCAGTGGATAGACAAATTATATTTGACACGGTTAACAACTTTCACAAGAACTGTATCGTCTTCCCTGGCATACAGAGTTGGTCCTGGGAACAGGCCATTGACGGTTACAATCGGCTTGCTTGAGCATAGTCTGGTGGTATTTTTCATCACCACCTGTTCATATGATACACCAAATTAAGAACATTTCTGAATAAACTGTATATGATTAAAATTCCATGTCTGAATTGTCCATTTTGTTGAAGTTGTTGTAACTAATTACGTCACTGTAGCTAGGCAGTGATTTGATATCTTGCCATTCTTGCGCACTTAATTAATTTCTTTTATTCCAACTATTTTATGGAAACCTGACTAATTTCTGCAAACACAGTGCATATATATATATAAATATATATTGACTGGTTGCATGAATATATCGATGGATTGTGAGAGCTTTCTGCTGCAACTCCATGATTGCCATTTGAATGATGGACAGGTCAGGAAAAAGCTTTTTTAAGACAAAGGCTGTGTCAAGATACACAATGCATCGTGCAGACACACAGTTATCTGCTAATAATGAGAATAATGACATCGAGGGAAGGAAAAAAAGTGCAAAAAAAGGCAAGCTTTTGTCATATGAAGGCATGCGACAGCATATGTATTTAACTTACATTGAACTTGTAATGTCGAATCCTGCACTCGACCACAGCAGGGAAGAGGCAGACAGCAAGGAGCATAAAACGGAAGCAAGAGAACTCCATGTTTGCTCGCTTCCTAATGTTTCTCTCGCAGTATGTCGTCTCTTGCTATTGGTTTGCTTATTGCTTTCTGGGTTTGATGCTTTCATGTGTGACTCGCTACCGCAACCTTATAAAGGGAATAGGGGAATTGCTTCCATGTCGTTGTTTTCTCAGTTAGGTGCGTGTGTAGAGTCTTGGAAAACAAGTATCGATGCCTAATCTCACTAGGTTTCTTACATGTTACATAAAGTTTTCTTTCGTATGGACCAACGTAAATTTGGAAGCAAACTGCCTATACCATTTTCGTTTAGCTCAAAACCTTGTCGGAAATTAATTTCTTTGGTGGAAATCTGTGTTATAAAAGTTATTTAATATGGCAACCACGTTCTAAATATTAATCTTTGAAAACATCCTCTTATCCCATCAAAGATCCCAAATTTATAAAATCAGTAATTTAAATTTTATAAATCTCAAATGTATTAAAAATTTATATAATTATTAATTTGAAAGCTCGTAAGATTAATCGAAGTATGTGTAATCTGATCTGAATATTCACGATAATAAAACAAAAATCTCAAATTCCTAATAGATTATTAGTTGAAAAAATATATATACCTTTTTTTTTTAAAAAAAAGAAAAGAATAACGAAAAAACATTACGGTGGAGCCAAAAATAAATTACATGGTATAAGTCGAGCTAGTTAATCACCACCTGCATAATTTAATTTGTCCTTGAAGTTTCTTTTATTTATTATTCTTTATTTATTTAGTTACTTTCTAGGACAACCCGATTGAACAATGATTAATTCTCTTGGTTTTTCATTTTTGTTGTCTTTTTTTGGGTAAAATTAAGGTATTATTTAGTCATGTTTGCTGGTAAATTGAGATTATCTTTTTCTTAAATTCAAACCTTAAATGCAATGTATTAAAGAAAAAAAAAAACCCACTTATCAACTAACTTCATACTCTAATTAGTGGTACTTTTGAGACAAGAGAGAAGCTTAATAAATTTTGGGTTAGCATAAATACCCTAAAGAGTGGACCAATAGTGATTACTGAAACAAGTAAAAGTTGGAAACAGCTGAAAGGTATTATTTATTTGGTTAACAATAATATCTATCATGATTAACCTGTGCGAGTCACGAAGAGGTCTGTGTTCGATTCTTTGCGGAAGAAAAATTGTTTGCGATCCATAATTATATATATTAATTTCAATATTTAATATATGGTTTTTATTTCCTTTGCTCCCCCTCCTTTTTTTTATTTTTTTTAAATTCTGTTTTTTTATAAAAAAATTGAAAAAAAATTTATATTTTATATTTTTTAAAATATTTTAAATTATTTTAATATGCTGATATTAAAAAAAAAAAAATATTATTTTTAATATATTTTTCAAATAAAAAATATTTTAAAAAATAATTATTACCACAATACTAAATAAACTCTAATCCAATTACTATCTTAGTTGTCTATGCTACATTGTGGGCTTTTCATCTTACTCAATGAATATTATTTATCGAATTTTAAAAAAAAAAAGATAGTAGGAAAACATTTCTAGCGCATGCGCATAAAGTTGTTTCATAATACATTAAAGATAAATAATTTTCATAACACAGTACAAAACAATACATCCTTCAAAAAAAAAAAAAAAAAAAAACCTAAGAAGCATAAGTCGGTACACGAATACAAATGTTGATGTTATTGAAATAAAAAAAAAAAAATAACTGTTTTATTCTCTTAAAAAAAATTAAATAACTAATTATTAAAAATAAAATATTATATTTTTATATGATCAACATTTGTATTATAGTTGTCATCCATATACATTATCATCTTTTTATTTTTCAGAACACAATTAAATAATTAAGTTATATTTAAAAGAAAAATTTCTTAACTTACATCCAATGATGTTTTTGTCTTTTTAGTATGTATTTTTTATAACGAAATTCACGTAGGGCGATTTGATAATTTAATAAACATAAATATTATTAAAAAATAAAGTTGCTGACACGTGCTTTTCGTGGGTAATGGTCTCACTCTTCGGGCAACGTGTGCGACATCAATTGTCGGCCAAACACCGACTTCCGGATGGTTTTTGAATCATCTCAGCAACCCCTCCATCCCTTAACAACACGTGCGGTCAACGAACGTCTAGTTTGGCATCGAAAACCTTTTTTTGTTATATATTTGATAACTCTTTTTTTAGAAAACATATAACATCTTATTGCATGAGAGATACGAAGACGATCATTTGACCCATCTAGAACTTTATCCTGATTTTTGGTAAGAGGTTGGATCTACTAGTGGACTTAATAGAAATTAGGTTCATGGTATCTTCAACACTATTGTCAAGGGTATATGAACAGGCTCTCAAGTCTTGACCGTTAGGATACCATAATCTAGATTGAGCCTCCAATCATTAGCCATTCAAGTGATCATATGAGAACAAGTTCAAGCTAAGATAATCCCATTTAGGGTTGTAATGACCAAACTGAGAGATAAATTGAATGTCATGGAGTTGCTGTTGGCAATCTCACTAGTCATTGTGCTCTGTCTCGTCTCCCTCTTGGTTCCAGTTAAGATCTATCTTTGTCTTCTTCTTTAATTTTTATTCATTAGATAGATAAATTGTATTTAATAATATTTATTTTTAAATTAATAATACAAATTTTCTTTTTTATTTTAATTTAATTTTGTTTAAATTTGATTAATTTTATTTTAATTTAATTAATAATACAAAAATAGCATTATTCCCATATACAATGAATTGTGAGAGGATAAAATGAAAAAAAAACAATACATTGAAAAGGACACAAGTTTTAGTTTCTTCTAATTCTCAAACTTTTATAGTCATCTCTAGGTTCCATTGGAGATCTACATACTATTTTTCATGGCCAATATTTCTTAAATAAAATATATAATATATACTCGAATATATTGATTTATTATCCATTTCTATCTGCTTTCTATATATATATGGATATAAAAGTTGATTTACATCTACTTTCCATGAAAATGAAGCTGATCTCTGTAAAAAGTAAATGCAATTGCCTTTTGGCTTAACGACTTGTGGAAGTAGCTTTCCAGATCTACCCCTGATGCTTAGACATCCATTGAAGCTTATAGAGTGCCTAGTTAGACTAAAAGAAATCATCGAAGCTTCATATATATATATATATATATATATATATATATATATATATATATATATATATATATATATTAACTTTCATATAGCCATATACTAGTTTATTGACAGTGTTTTCGGTGTAACTTAATTAAAAAGAAAATTGATTGTAAAAAAATAATATCTAGATTATTAATTTATTTTTAATTTTATCATAAAACTTGATATAACATTTTAAATTTGAAAAATTATAATCTATTTATATATTTAATCTGGATTTTAAATTAAATTACGTGAAACTTATTTTGACATGATCTTATTTAATTAATGGAATAAAAATTAACCCAATACAAAAGGATACCATTAAGTAAAAAAAAAAAATCATAATAAAAGATGGAATTATAAAAGAAAAAAAATAAAAGATCACAAAAAAGGGCAAACCCAAAATAATTTTTTTTAAAAACATGGAATTACAAAATAAAAGATAAAAAAAGCCAAAAAACTTTTATTATACAATTTAAAAAGCACAAAATTGATTTATCATCAACCTAATTAATATGTCTAGAAAATAAAATTTAAAAAAAACCTTCTATTAAAGAATATAAAATCATGAGATGGATCTAGAACTGTATTAAAAAAGGCGCATTAGTGAATTAATTTGTCTTGCTATTTGTCCTGCTGAGCAACTTCTTTTTTTTTTTCTTTTTTTTTTAATAAATATGATAGCTAGAGTTGTAGATGAATTATCAAATTTGAAGACTTAGACTGAGTTTTGTATTATAATAGTGGTTATTTTTTAAATTATATTTTTATTTAAAAATATATTAAAATAATATTTTTTAAAATTTAATTTATAATATCAGCATATCAAAACAATCTAATAAAAAAATAAAAAAAAACTTTCCAACCATGTAAACAAATGGTACAGAAATATGCACTCTCAAATCCTCAACAAGACATCCCTTTTGTCAACAAGCATTAAGTGCTTAATCAATGCCAAATTGGGACCATGTTTGAAGTTAAAGTATATATATATATATATGTCAAAAAAGAAACCTGTTGTATATTAAGACTAAGGCTATTTTATCAACTTAATATAAAACAAGCGATCGAGACATGCCAGGAACAGGGAATCACCAATTTATTGAAGCTATTTCTCTTTTTTTAAAAAAAAAAATAAATAATGAGAGGAGGTTTGTTTCCTTTAACGACGTTCCTATCACAAGAGCAAGAATTTCTAAGAATGCTTGCACTTGAAGAGAATTCATGGTTGAGAAATTCCTTTCATGCAATGGATTTCCCTCAGATTAGCCACCCCAATGGGATATTTAATTAATGGCTTGTCTGAAAGCAAAATGTAAACCAACGGTGGGTAAGCAACGACTCATCACCCCAAATTTATATGCTGCTAGTGACAATTCATCGACTACTTTTTATCCGTTTTATACTCCTTATCTCTCATTCCTGATCGATCATCTCATTCAAAACTGAGTTCATCCTTTTCAAAACAGAGCTAATTAGTTACCTAACTATTTATCCTCAACTTTGTTTAGTACTTAGTCTCAGTCACAATGATCTAAAGGTTATGGACGATTAATCCTCTACACCCAAAGGAAAAAATCATGTTTTTAATGCGAGGGTATTTGAGTAAGAGTTTGTTTGATACTATGATAGCGATTGTTTTTTAAAATGTTTTTTTTTTTCTTACTTTGAATTGTAGATAATTTTTTAAAATTTTTTGAAATTCAATTTTTATATCACTAGCAGAAAATTAATAAATACAGTGAGGAAAAATGTAATTAAAACAAAGTAAAAAAAACGACGACGTTACCAACGGAATTACTAACAGTACAATCCATCGGTAAATTCATTGGTAAATTGTGAACATTGTTCATCATGTCAATTACAAAGGGAATCACCAACAAAAAATTATGTCAGTATTTTTCAGAGAGCTCTAGACCTGTTCACTTTTTAATTGCATTGTTAATTAATATTTTTTACAAACAAAACCAACGACGGATTGAAAAGTCATCGATGTTATTTGACAGTTTTCTAAAAAATTGATTAAATTAAAATTTTAAATTAAATATTACAGATGGAATCACCGATTGATTGAAAAGTCGTTAGTGATATTTGATGGTTTTTAAAATTTTTTTATTAAATTAAATATTACAGATGGAATCACTGATGGAACGATTAAAAATATTCATATTTAATTATCTTTGAGTAAAACTGTCGGTAAAACACCCCAATAAAAAGCTTAGAATTCATAATTTCACTATAGACAGGGCTCATTTCTTTTTTTTCTTCCCTATATGTAAAAAATATCAATATCCATTTTTTTTCTTTTTTTTTTTCTCCTCAACTCCTTCTCTTCTTCTGTTTTCTTCTCAGTTTTTTTTTAATTAATATACGTTACAAATTAGTTATTTTTCTCTCTCTTCTTCACTTCACTTGCAACTACATTAAGGTAAGATTTTTCTTTTTTTCTTTTTTTTTTCACTATATTTGTTTTTTATTTTATTTTTAATTGTTTTTGTTCTTAATAATTGTATGAATATTGTTGTAGGATTTTGTTTTTCATATGATTTTTTTCTTTTTTTTCCCAAGCGTTTTGAGTAGTATAGAGTGTTAATTTATATTAATTTAATTATTTTATAGTTTTTTAAAATGAATTTTTAAAATAATTACCAATGGAATTACATACAGTATTTTTCCAATGGAAATACTGACGAAATAAAGAGAATAATTTTTTTTTTTGTGCGCCTTTTCTATCTGTAAATCCATCAGTAATAATATTTTTTTTATTACCAAACAGACTTACTGACAGAAAAAAATTACCGATGAAAGATTCATCGACGAAACATTTCCGTCGGTGATTTCGTTGGTAAATTAATTACCAACGAAATGATAGTACAAATACTGATGGAAAATTCCGTTGGTAAATTTAAAAATTATAATAGTGTATCAGTATGTTAAAATGATCTAAAAACACATAGAAATTTTTGATCTTTCATACATGAAAAAACAATCGGTGTCTAAAGACGCATTTGAGAATGTTGTTGGTTGCATAGATCCAAAAAAAAATATTTTTTCTTCTCTTAGAATTAATTTTTTATATATATAATTTTGGATTGTTTTGGCATGGTGATGTTAAAAATTATTTTTAAAAAATTAAAAAAAAAATTATACATATGTATTTTTAAGTAAAAAAAATAAGCTTTGAAAAATAACCGCTACTACAAGTACCAAATAAACACTAAGCCTTCGTTTAGGACTGTGGCCTAAATGGAGGTTGGTCAAAAATTAATTTTTTTGTTTAAAATGATTTTTTTATATTTTTGGATCGTTTTGATATACTAATATAAAAAATAAATTTTAAAAAATAAAAAAATATTATTTAGATACATTTCTGAGCGAAAAATACTTAAAAAAAAAACTGTCACCACACCCAAGCACCCTCAGTATTTAAGAGTGTTGTTGATATTGTTTCTCAAAGTGTTTTTTACTTAACAATGCATAAAAATAATTTTTATTTTATTTTTTAAAATTATTTTTGACAATAATACATCAAAAAAATTTAAAAATACTAAAATATTTAATTTTTAAAAAAAAATAAATTTTAACCCAAAAACAAAAATCAACCTCAATATAAAACTGCCATGCTTCACTTTGGTTTAAGTGAATCAATGAATAGTACCAATGCAATGTGCTTTCAGAAAGTCAAAAGTATTTACGTACATGTTCTGACTTGGGACACATTAAACTGGTAAAAAGGAATTGATATGATTTTTTTATGCAATAAAGGTGATTGTATAGAGTAACTCAAGATTAAATCTCATTTTCTGATTATTATCAATTTTTTCTTAGTACTGTCTTCAAAATTTGAATCCAAGAAATCATTTGCTAAAAATAATAGAATCCATGAAGTAAATAAAGAAACATAACTTCTTAACCATCGAGCCAACGCTTTAAAATTAAAAAAAAATTAATATTATAAGATAATATTCAATTAATAAGGTATTATTATAAATTTAAAAAATATAAAAAGACATTAAACAAGATGTTCATATACAGTTTTATATGAAATTCGGTGTAGGATATCATCACTCCTATATAATTTAAAACAAAATTATTTATAAAATTAATTGAAGAACGTGCAAATTGATCCAGATATCCACATTAATAAATAAAAAAAGAACCCTTCACTTAAATTCTGGTTTTTTTTTTTAGAGAAATAGTCTCTAATTTTTTTTTTGCTCTTATCCGGGTATCTTCAAACCTTTTTAAAGGATGAGACTAGTTTCGTTCGAGGTTCTGTAGCTGCCTCTCCTAATAAGTGTGTTTCCTGGATCAAACTTATGTTCTCATCTTTGTAGGGATATAACAATATCCTAACCAATAAATCAATACTTAATCAGTACTTATAACCAAATTAGTATTTAATACAAGATTTAATCGATTTTTTCATGAGAATTTAGACAATATATATAGGATGATATTGCAATAAACTGGAAAATCTAAAGTTTATTTATTTTTCGATTACATTACGGACGAAAAATGTTGGCGGAAAGGAGAAGAGAAAACTATAATTTTTGCTCCAGTAATTTTTCCATTTTGTTTGTTCTTTAATTTATAATAAGGCAAATTGTTAATTTGCTAAATTAGCTGAAAAAATAATGCCTATACTCCTTATTGTGTCATTATGGACTTGGTTGAATCGATATGGTTAAGTTGTGTTTTAATTTTTTTTTCCAAAGAAAAGTTAAAAGTATATTTATTTTGAAATAATTTTTAAATTCAATTAAAAAATTCTTATAAAATTTAGTTAAAATTTTCCATTTAATCAAAATCACATATTTTTGAACTTTTTGTATATGTATTTTCAACTTATACTACCTTCTTCTTTTAAAAATTTGATCTGAGTTATTTTTTACTAAATATTTCTAATCTTACTTATTTTTATCATAATTTATTTATATAAATAACTTTGAGTTGTAACTCAAAGCTATTTTTTTTATATATATAAGTAATACTAAACTAACCAGAAATCATTAGAATAAGTTCAAAAGTACATGATGGAATTAAGAAAAGCGAGAGAAGCATAAAATTCATAAGGTGATTTGCTATAATTTAAATTTAAATGTGAATAACATTTAACCTAGAGTTGAAATTAATTCCAACTTTTCCGGGAAAAATAATGAATTCCAATTTTATTCTTCTTGCTCCACGGATACTAAACGGGCACCAGAGTTGTTTTTTATGAAACAATTCCTGCTAGAAACTTTATTATTATTATTATTATTATTATGTGAATGTTCGTACCAGCTTGTGTATATTTCAATTAATTTTAAGGGTTTTAGAATTAATAACCATGTAAACTTTCAGTAGTTATTATATTAACAACCAACACAGCTCGAATCTAAGACTACAAGAGAAGCAAACATTTTAGTTTTAAGTTCTTATCACTGACCACCTGCTATATGGTTATCTTAGAAACTTTGATACCATTTGTTAATGTAGCATGGAATATATTTTTTTAAAAAATAATTTTTTTGTTTTAAATAATATTTCATATTTTCAAATTGTTTTAATATGTTAGTATTAAAAATAAATTTTAAAAAATATATTATTTTAATATAAAATAAAAATGCGTTTTTAAAAACAAATATTACAACGCTATCAACGACTATATTTATCCTTTGTCTTGTCCCCTGGTTTTGGCTTAGAAAAATGAAATGAAGAATTTATCGTCTCTTCTCAAAGAACATCAAATCTTTTGGTCCTCGAAAATCACAAGTACCTTTTTGCCGTAGCCCATTCGATCATCTTCAGAGCACATTAATTTATGGGCTGCCCAGAGGCAGTCAGGCCACAGCCATTCAATACCAGCCATTCTATATTAATATTTATTTTATAATTATTATTTATCATTAAAAAATAAAATAATAACATATTTGAAGTGTTTATATATTAAATGATAATACTATAATGGATATTCATGAATTGGTTTTTATTTTATTTTTATATTCTATTTATTATTCATCATTTAAAAAATTTAAATATTTGAGTATCTATATAAACATCTATTTTACTATTATTATTTATTATTAAAAAAATAATAATATTAGGTGTATAATAGGAGTGGCAATGGATCGGGTCATGCAGGCTATTTATTATTCCCTCCTGATTTATGTAGTCTAACCATGCTTTCCATACCATCAGGTTGGGTCCGATCCTTCACCTGGTAGGTATCCAACTCGAAGATTCAGCTTTTTTTATATTAATTTTATAAAAAGTAAAATAAAAAAAATATGAAGTTTTAAAACAACATCCAAATTCTAAATTTAAGAGTAGATTCATAAAAATCTCCATAAATTGTAATATAAAATTTTGTGCATCAATTGAGAAAATAAAAATACAACTCCACAAAATAAAATTAAAAAATGTTCAAAAACAGATTTAGTGGAGTATATGAATCCTTATTCGATATTAAGGTCTATTTTGAAATATAATAAATATATTTTTAAAAAATAAAATAATTTTTATTTTTTAAAAATTTATTTTTAACACAGCACATTAAAACAATCTAAAAATATAAAAAAATAATTAATTTAAAACTAAAAAAAATCAAAACATAGTTCAATCACAAAACCTAATTAAATTTAATTGGATTTTACTTATCTCAGGTTGGATAAATTTCTCATTTTAATTTGTAAAATTATTTTTATATATACTAGTATATTGCCAATGCTTTCCAACATAAAAAAATTATTAAAAATATAAAGAATATTTTAAATGTTTTAAGTATAATGGTTACATCAAACCTTATAGTTTTGAATTAGGTGATCATATCTTGAGCTAATACGCGGCAATAACTTTTAGAATAATAATAATAATAATAAAAAGACACCGCCCTTGTAATCCTCTGAAAATCTAGAATATAGTTTATATTATAAACATTTTATGTACACGCACATGCTGCACAATAATTTTTCCGCCCGTTTTAAAGTCTCTCTCTCTCTCTCTCTCTCTATATATATATATATATATATATATATATATATATATATATATATATAAAACAAAAAAGAAAAGTAATATCTCCTTCTCCTAAGAAAGTGTGCCTGCAGAAACATAACACTAGACATTGAAAGCCCGCTTGACATGATTCATCAAGTTTCAGGCATTTAACTCTCGTTTAAGTCTAACAAAGCTTCATCATTGCCCAGAGGAGAAAATGACAATGCTTCACCAATGTAATTATGGTTTGGATCGAATTGTGTGCCAAAATAAAGATGGGAAAGATGCTTGACAACTTGAAACTCAAATATTTCAGTAATTTAAGGCAGTTTGAACTTGGATTTCTTAACATGCTAACTTAGAAATTCAAGTGTTTCGAAGCAAAGTACTTGTTCTTGCAAAACACAGTAAAAGAACCGTGCAAAATTATTTGAAATGAGATGAGCTTGCGAGAGTGATAAATACAAATCTCCAGTTTTGCATCTGATAGCCATTACCTAGCCCAAAGTAGTTCTGTGCTCGAGTATGATATAAAAAATGAAATAGAGGCAAAGTGACAATAGCGGTGAACCGAACATAGTGACCACTCCATGGTTCATCAACAGCCATGGCAGAAGATGGCCTCACCAGAGACGGAGCAACAGATTTCCGTGGAAACCCTGCTATCAAGAAGGAAACAGGAGCTTGGAAAGCTTGCCCTTATATTTTAGGCAACTCTTTTATACCTTTCTAGAGCTTGCTTGCCTGTATTTCTACGTGCGTTAATTTGTTTTTTTTTTTGTTTTGTGATTGGCTAACATGCCCGTCTTGACTTGCCTGCAGGAAATGAATGCTGCGAAAGGTTGGCCTACTATGGAATCAACACAAATCTAGTGAATTACCTCAAATTTGAACTAAACCAGAGCAATGTTGTGGCGGTCAATAATGTCACAAATTGGTCAGGAACATGCTATGTCATGCCCTTGCTTGGAGCTTTTCTTGCTGATGCCTACTTGGGAAGATATTGGACAATCGCCAGTTTCTCTATAATCTATGTCTTTGTAAGTTCTTTCATCAGCTATTTCTTAAGACCATGCTGGCGTACTTAACCAATCATTTTCTTGTTTTTAATCTTTCCTTTTTCTTAACCAGTCCAAAACTTTTCATTTTGTTTCAGGGAATGACATTGTTGACATTGTCAGCATCGATCCATGGACTAAAACCATCTTGTGACCGAGCGAATGTTTGCCATACAACAGGGTTGCAGACATCAGTTTTCTTTCTAGGCCTATACCTTGTAGCTCTGGGGACCGGAGGGATCAAGCCTTGTGTCTCTTCCTTTGGGGCGGATCAGTTCGATGACTCCGACGAGGATGAGAAGAAAAAGAAGAGTTCTTTCTTCAACTGGTTCTATTTTTCAATCAATATCGGCGCTCTTATTTCTGCTTCGGTGCTTGTTTGGATACAAACCAATGTAGGCTGGGGCTGGGGCTTTGGCATCCCAGCAGTGGCAATGGCAATTGCTGTTGTGAGTTTCTTTTCAGGTACACCGTTATACAGGAACCAGAGACTTGGAGGGAGTCCCTTGACACGCATGTGCCAAGTGCTAGTTGCATCCTTCAGGAAATTCCGTGTCGAAGTGCCTGATGACAAGTCTCTTCTGTTCGAGACAGCAGACCATGAATCTGCTGTCATGGGAAGCCGCAAACTTGACCACACAGATCAGTTAAGGTATTGAATGGACAACAACTAGTTCACCAAACAGCTGTGTTGTAATTTGGACTCTGCTAATGTATTTTCCTTATCGATTTAGTTTCTTCGACAAGGCAGCAGTCGAGACTCCATCAGACCGTCTAAAAGGGTCCGCGAATCAGTGGAAACTGTGCACCGTGACTCAGGTTGAAGAGCTCAAGTCCATCACTCGGTTGCTTCCTGTATGGGCAACTGGCATAATATTTTCTGCTGTATACAGTCAAATAGGAACCTTATTTGTCCTGCAGGGAAACACAATGGACCTTCGCATGGGCAAATCCTTCGAAATCCCTTCTGCTTCACTCTCCCTCTTTGACACAATTAGTGTAATCTTCTGGGTACCGATTTACGACCGTGCCATCGTCCCCTTTGCAAGAAGATTTACTGGACACAAGAATGGATTCACACAGCTTCAAAGAATTGCAATTGGCCTTGTAATTTCCATCTTTGCCATGTTGGTTGCTGGGACTCTAGAGCTTGTGAGGCTCCGCGAGGTCAGAAAACATAACTACTATGAACTAAAGCACATACCAATGTCCATATTCTTGCAGGTCCCTCAGTATTTCATTATAGGATGTGCAGAAGTTTTCACATTTATCGGGCAATTGGAGTTCTTTTATGAGCAGGCACCCGATGCCATGAGGAGCCTTTGCTCAGCTCTCTCACTCACAACCGCTGCACTTGGGAACTACTTGAGCACATTCCTAGTTAATATTGTCACGGATATGAGCACCAGGCATGGTAAGCCTGGTTGGATACCGGACGATTTGAATCACGGCCATCTTCATTATTTTTTCTGGCTCTTGGCAGTGTTGAGTGTGCTCAACTTGGGGTTCTATCTTTTGGTTGCCAGATGGTACACTTACAAGAAAGCTGTGGTGTCCAGTGATTGATAGTTATTGCAGGATCTTAAGAGATACTCAGAACTATTTCTTAACTAAAATTGTTAGGACCAAAGTCCCATAGTTAATTTACTTCCTGTCTCCATGCTGTACTTGTTTGCGGTGTCCCAACAATGTATTCCTCAATTTTATTTTATTTATTTTGTTAATTCGGAAAATTTATGGTATTTAGTTTTGAACTTTTGGTTATTTTGTTAAAAAAAACTATTTAAATTCTTTCATTGAGGTAAACTAGGTCATTTCTAATACATTTAAAATGAATTTATAATTATAGGGTATAGTTTAACTAGTTAGATTCTAAAGTTTGTTATCAAAAACTATCAATTTGAGTGTCATAAATTTCAGAATTATTGAAAATTTATATTATTATTAATTTTAAAATTTTAAAAAATTAGTTGAGATACCCATAAACTAACTCAATGTTAGAAAGTTTAAACACTTTCTTTCTTATTTCCTTTTCGCTGCTGTCTGCTAAAAAGGAAGAAACCAATATCCCACTAAATGCAAAATGCATAATATGTAAGGCATCCCATGTTATTGGGCTGACATCTATGAAAACAAGAACTCCATATTCTTGTCCCCTACTCTCTCCACCTCTTCTTTTCTAAGCAACTTCTATGATGAGCTTTCTGCTTATACAAATTCTCCACTCCACTCCACTCCACTCCACTCACGTCATTGCTTCAATTTATGGTTGCATATTAAAAAAAAAAAATTAAAAAAAAATAATTTTAATTGATGCTAGTATGATTTTATATGTGTTTAGTTAAAATTGTTATAAAGGTTGATGTTGAATAAAAAACAATTTAAAAATATTTGGTTAAAATTATTTTTTAGGGTGTTATTGATATTAAAATTAATGATGGAAAAAACATGAATTAAATTCATAACTTCAAATTAAATAAAAAGCATTTGCTTATCAATACCTAAGAAATGTAGCAATGCAATATTAGGGTTTTAATTTTATTATCCTATTAATTGAATGTGGTATAACATAAGATAAAATATCATCACAAACAAAGTTAAAATAATAATAATAATAACAACCAAGGCCTAGGGTTGTGAGCCTGCCTTAGATTTGCATGTCTAGGCTAATAGTTTTAAGACTTTTTTTTTCTTGATTTTTTTTTCAATTTTATTATTTAATGTTATGTTTTTATTGAATTATTTTTTTAATTTTATCCTTTAATATTTAGTTTATTTTAATTGGTCTTCATGATTTGTTTTCATTTGTTTTTTATAAAGTTATCATGATCTTAAATAAATGTTATGATTTTGGTTGGTGTTTTTTTTTTTTTTTTTCAATTTCATCTTTCTTTTGGTTTTTTCTTTTCAATTGTATCTTTCAGAATTTAGTTGTTTTTTTAATTGATTCTCATGATTTGTTTCGGTTTACTTTTTATAAAATTATTGTGGTCTCAAATAAACATTGCGGCATTTAATTGCTACTCGTTTTGCGAGCATTTATTTTTGTTATTATATAATTAACTACCCAAAATATATTTTTTAAAAAATTATTAAACCTAGTAAAATCCACGAGCAAGCCACAAATTTGATAGTGTAAGCTGCAAGGTATTAGTCAATCTAATATATCAATGTCTAAATATTTTAAAAATAAAAAAACATGTGATCTTAAAAAAACCATGTTCTCCCTGTTTCTTTATCCATTCCCATGCCTGTCTTCCGAATCTTATCCATTAAGAGGAAGTGGAGGTTAATGTTTTAGCATATGACAGAATATCAAAGTTCATCAAGGCTACTGGAATTGTTATTTTATGAAAACTTTTATATCTTTGATAAATATTGCTATTGAACTAATACTCAAAGTGTAGACATTCTAGCTTTTTTATATATAAATATATTACTAAAGTGTTAATGTTCTAGTGATTTAATAGACACAGCAAACATAAGCATTTCAAAATATAATGACATTAATATATAACATTAGCTTGTAGGAGTTAGCAAAAAAAAAACCGATTAAACCGAGAAAACCGGGAACAAAATAACCAAAAAAACCAAACCGTGAAAAAACCCGATTAAACCGAATTGAATTTTTTAAAAAACAACCGGTTCGGTTTTATAAGCCTGAAATCGAAAAAACCAAACCCAAATCGAAAAAAACTGAGCCAAACCGAAAAAAACCCGAGCAAAACAGTAGAAAACCCGAGCCAAACCATAAAAATTCGAGCCAAATCGAGAAAAATCGAGCCAAACTAAAAAAACTGGTTTGAACCGGTTTTTGTTCTAAAACAACCAAACTGAAACTGGTTGATTTGAACCGGTTTAGGTTGTTTTTTTAAAAAAACTAGTTTAATTACTTTTTTGATAAAAATCAAACCGAATCGAAAATAATCACCTCTACTAGTGGCGTGTAACATTACATTCATAATATAATTATCATAATTATTAAGGGTACGCGAAAGAAAATACAATGACAAATAATCAATTTAATCCTTGTGATTTTAGAAATTATCGACTAATTTTTTAATCAATTGTGACCAGCAACTTGTTAATGGATTCTTTGCCTTATTAGTTAATACTATTACCTAAATACCAAAAGCAACATCTAAACATTGCAAGAAAACAAAAGGGTTCAGTGTGTGGTTTTCAGAACTAGGGGTACTAACTTAATAATTTCTTAAGAGTTAGGGGAGTAAGATGTAATTTATTAAACAAAAATAAGATTCATCCTCCCAATATCTAACAGATGGTAAAAGCAAGGTTATCAATTCTGTTCCGTTCCGCCCGAAATGGCCGAAACATTCATACCAATTCAAAAAGTGGAACAAAATGGAATAAATTTCATCTCATTTTAAATCTCAGTCCGTTCCGGATTTTTCGGCTAAATTCCGCCCGAAACGTTCCGGTTTCATTCCACATGTTCCGTTCCGCTCTTGAAAAGCCAATGAATCAAATTGAACTTTGCTCAATTTCATTAATTAAACCACCCGATTATAAAAAGCTCTTTTTTCATTACTATTTTCAATAGCAATGATATTAATAATAATATTGATAATTATTATTACTATTTTCATTAAAATGATATTAATTTTTTAAAATTAGATTTATCACTAATATATATGGTTTATATTCATGTTTTTTTTTTTTCATGTCTATACTTTGTAGGAATTTAAGCAAAATAAGGGATGCTTTAGATTCCATTAGCCACTTGATAACATTGACCTAACTTTATATTTAAATATTTTACTTTCATAATATTTTGATATTTTATTAGTTGAATTACTTTAAGTTAAAGATCTATTTAATCTTGACTATTTAGAAATATTTTAAATTTTAAAATTATATTTGTTTGGCATTTTTGTTTGTATTGCATAGTTTATAATTAATTTATTTTGAATTTGAATTATATATATATATATATATATATATATATATATATATATATATATGAATAGTACAACCTTGAAACGGCACGCCGAAACATTCCGAAATTGAAACATTCATTTCAATTGAAAAAACAAAACACCTATTAAAACGAAACTGACAACCTTGGGTAAAAGAGATTCACCGAATTCCTCCCTCTCTAATGCACAGATGTGCTTGAGTTGGATTCTGACTTTGTTTTCTATACTGGCTCGAATCACTTTTTATTTGCTTTTTTGTCTTGCTTTCTTTTTACTGTTTTTTGAGCGTGTTTATATACCAATACCATTAGCATTACCACCCCATCACCTTGCCTGCAACAACCAGAACCAAAAGAGAAGAGAAGGATTCCTCTTGAGAAATCTCTGTCTCGGTGAATTGTTTCTGCATGCATTCAATGCATGATGTTTTTTATTTTTATTTTATGTTTTAACACAGTCCTGATAGGATCTTATTAGTGATTTCCTGTTTTATTGAGAGTTTGTGTGGTAAAATTGAGGATTTTTTACTTTTCTCTTTTTTTTCCTCTCAAGAATATTATGATTTATTTCTTTTGTGTGTGATATCTCCAAGTATTGTTATTTGTGTTAATGTTGTGAATTTGGTTTTCAAGAGTAATCTTCTTTTTTTTTTTCCCAGATGGGTTTTGACCTCTACACTGAAATAAATAGTCTCTAATGCTTATGGCTTGGCTTATAGCAGCTTTTTGTATGTGTGAATCTCCCTTGATTTTATTTTATATAAAGGTAATTGTGCTTGGAGTCTCTTGCGATTTGTGGTTATCTCTTTGTTGTATTCTAGTGCTTCCTACCACATAAAAATGACCCTTTTTATTCTTTTTTGATCTGCTGGCAAACAAAAAAAAAAGTTAATTGGGTTTAGTTGTTTCCTCTGTTTCTTTTTTCCCTTTTATATAAGCATGATTGCCGAGTTGTGTGTTGAATCTACAAGTACAATTTTTTTCTCCAACTTGAATTCAGGTGAATCAGATTCTCAAATTGCTCTTGATTAGCTTGCATGGCAAGAAGGAAAAGAAAAATATGACTTGTTATGTGTGATGCATGAATTTATATAATTCTACATAGATTTAAGTAGGAGGTGAAGGGGGGAAATTATACGAGGTTCGATATATGAATGTATGAGTGCATTTTATTAAAATGGTCGTGCTAGGATTCCCTATTTCAGTGTTAGAAACAACAACAATTCAGTATTGTCTTGTAAAGAGTAGAATTTTTCTTATTGCTCTGAGTCTAACGTTGTTTTTAGGGATGCTCTGCTTGTATTATAGATAAACTATAAAAATCAAACATGAAGTCTCAACAGGGAAAGCGTGTTGCAGGTCAGGAAAGAAACTATGGCAGAAAATGATTACACAAACAATGGGACGGTGGATATCAAAGGAAATCCAGCTAATAAGAAGAAAACTGGAAACTGGAAGTCTTGCCGCTTTATTCTTGGTATAATATTTTGTCCATCTTTTCTCGGTCAAGCTCATTGTATGATATCTGACTTACGATTCCCTTGTAATATCCATGCACTAAAATTGTTTATCATCAAAATTTCAATAATTTCCTTGCAGGGAATGAATGCTGTGAGAGGTTGGCATACTACGGGATGAGTACGAATCTTGTGAACTATCTTGGCGAGCGTCTCAACCAGGGAAATGTTGCTGCAGCAAACAGTGTCACCAATTGGTATGGAACTTGCTATGTCACACCACTGATTGGAGCCTTTCTAGCAGATTCATATTTGGGAAGATATTGGACAATTGCGAGTTTTGTTATCATATATATCGTTGTAAGTTTGCTTTAAAAGTGAACCAAATTGCCAGTACATTTGATCAGTGTCTCTGGTTATCAGTTTGCACCGAGAGTAGTTTGGTTTCTGTTAATGCTTGCCTGTTTATTTCTTACCATTCTAGAATTTCCTCTCAGCAAAATGTTCGTCCTGGTTTCACCTTTTCAAGACATTTTATAGTCGATCAGATACATATTTTTGAATATTTAGCAGAACTTGGTTCCACAAAATCGATTTTCCAACACCACTTTTACGAATTATGATTGTGTCAAGGAAAACCATGTAAAAGAAGTGGTACTTGACAGTGCATTTAATGCAAATATCCCAGGTTGAAAAACTCTCTTCGTTTTTCTTATACACATGCTGCTTGTCTCTTTTGAGAATTTTAAAAGAAAAACATCTCAAGCTTGGTTTTATTTTTCATGGGATTTTCTTTTTGTTTCTAAAAGTAAATTGAACATTCTTGCGATATATGTATTTGTGGAAATGATGACATCTTATTTTTCTGGCAGGGAATGACACTCCTCACATTGTCTGCTTCGGTCACTGGTCTGAAGCCATCATGTGATAAGGATTCTTGCCACCCGACCACAGGACAAACTGCGGCATGCTTTGTAGCACTTTACATGATCGCTCTTGGAACTGGAGGAATCAAGCCATGTGTTTCATCCTTCGGCGCAGATCAATTTGATGAAACTGATGAGACCGAGAGGAAAAGGAAAAGCTCCTTTTTTAATTGGTTTTGCCTTTCAATCAACATCGGTGCGCTTGTTGCGTCTTCTGTTTTGGTCTGGATACAAATGAATGCTGGCTGGGGATTGGGGTTTGGAGTCTCAGCAGTTGCCATGGCTGTAGCTGTTGTGTTTTTTTTCTTAGGAAGCAAGCTATACCGAATTCAAAAACCAGGTGGGAGTCCCATTACAAGGATTGTCTAGGTTATAGTTGCATCCTTCAGAAAGAGTAAGGTTCAAGTTCCTGCTGATAAATCTCTTCTTTACGAGACTGTAGAGGAGGAAAGTCAAATCCAAGGAAGCCGCAAGCTTGAACATACCAACAAATTCAAGTAAGTGCCCCAGGCCAATAAGTTTGAGATTCACGATGCAAGTTTCTCGAACCCATTAGGTCAAGTTTAGTCACTTATCCCTGTTGTTTTCTGATATTTTATTTTTTCAAATCCACAAAATTCTACATGTTGATTTTATTTCCTCTCCTATTTATTTTCAATCATCTAGTAGCCCCGAAGATTCCTTGATCAACAGGGTCATGCAAGCTCATTTTGCAAATAAACATGTCAACGAATCTCATGTTGCAATTCATATATCCAAGCAATGGTTCTTCTGGCTACTTAAGAAGTGTGTTTCTGAAACCTTGAATGGAGAGGGAAGTATTTTGCACAAAAAGTAACTAATGCGAATGTTCTATTTAGCTTACATGCAAACAGAGCATCTCTTCTATCTGTCACACTTCCATTTCTCAAATGCAAACCTTGCTCTGAAGATTTGTAAACAAATTTGTTGAATTATCATTTTCTAGCCTTGATCAAATCAACCCTTGTTGAATTTCAGGTTCTTCGATAAGGCTGCTGTGAAAACCCAAGATGACAATATAAAGGGCTCAACAAGTCCATGGAGACTCTGCACAGTAACTCAAGTTGAAGAGCTCAAGTCCATAATCAGGTTGCTCCCAGTCTGGGCATCTGGAATAGTCTTCTCAAATGAGCACCAAGTTCGTTTTGCAAGGAAATACCATGGATCAACACATGGGTCCACATTTCCAGATTCCATCAGCATCGCTCTCCCTCTTCGATAACCTCAGCGTCATCTTCTGGGCTCCTGTATACGACCGAATCATTGTCCCATATGCAAGGAAATTTACGGGTCATGAACGAGGCTTTACTCAGCTCCAACGCATGGGCATTGGCCTCGTCATATCAATTGTGTCCATGATCACTGCTGGAATATTGGAGGTTGTCCGAATCAACTATGTCCAAAAGAACAATTACTATGATCTTAAGTACATCCCAATGTCCATTTTCTGGCAAGTACCGCAGTACTTTCTGTTAAGAATTGTGTTGCTGTGTTTTGTGCAGGTGAAGGGATGCACAATCAAGAACAACAATGCTGGTATTGAAGAACACGAATTACACACAAGGTGTTTGATAAAATGTCTCAGTGAGTATTTCATTAACTGCATGTCTTTAAATACAACAAACCTCCCTAGTTATCAGCCATTAACTATAGTGGACAATTTGCTGTCACTAGCCACTAACTGTAGTGGAGAATATGTTGCCACTAATCTCAGCAACAACATTAGAAAAACAAGGGATTTACTTTAACAAAATCAAAACAGAAATGAAAGAAAAGAAAACAGACAATACTTGATTAAACAACATGAAACACTAGAGTTAAAAAATGTCAATTGTCTAACACTCTTCCTTGACATTTTGACGACAAATTCCAATCATTTGTCTTAATGTCTCAAATCTCTCTTTAGGTAGTGGTTTGGTAAATATATCTGCAAGTTGTTCTTCGGAAGAACAATGAATCAATATCACTTCATTAGATTGTTGAACTTCTCTAATAAAATGAAACTTGATTTTGATATGCTTTGTACGTCCATGAAAGACTGGATTCTTTGAAATTGATACTGCAGAACTGTTATCACACATGATTTTAGTAGCTTCAACCTGTTCATGTCACAAATCCTTTAACATTTTTCTCAACCAAATTGCTTGGTTGACAGCAGCGGCAACAGCAATATACTCTGTTTCTGCAGTGGATTGAGCTATTGTCTCTTGCTTCTTTGAACTCCAGGTGAAGACACCTGAATTGAGTGAGAATAAATACCCTGAAGTGCTTCTTGAATCATCAACAGAACCTCCCCAGTCACTGTCAGTATAGCCTTTTAGTTCCACAGCCCCTTCTGATGATCTTGGACAGAAAATACCAAGATCAATGGTACCTTTGATGTATCTAAGTATCCTTTTTGCTGCAATGAAATGAGTCTCCCTTAGAGAATGCATGAACCTTGAAAGAATACTCACAACAAATAATATGTCAGGTCTACTTGCTGTAAGATATTGAAGGCTGCCAATTAAGCCTCTATACAAACTTTCATCCACTTTTTCAGATTCATCATCCTTGCTAAGCTTGATACTTGTTGTCATAGGAGTCCCCACTGGTTTACAATCCTCCATTTTGAATCTTTTTAGGATGTCTGAAGCATACTTCTTTTGGCATGTAAAAATGCCATTGCTGGATTGCATCACTTCCATTCCAAGGAAGTAATTCATCATTCCAAGGTCAGACATCTCAAACATCTTCTTCATTTCATCTTTGAACTCTTGGATCATTCCAAGTTCACTTCCTGTGATAAGCATATCATCTACATAAATAGATACAATTAGAAAATGGTTACCACATGATTTCACATACAAAGTTGCTTCATTTTGGCTTCTGCTGAACCCAAGTTGAAGCAGATGTGTGTCCATTCTGTCATACCAAGCTCGGGGAGCTTGTTTCAACCCATACAAGGCCTTCTTAAGTAGATACACATGATCTTCTTTATCTTTAACAGCATACCCATCGGGTTGCTCTATAAAGATTTCTTCAGCAAGAAATCCATTCAAGAAGGCAGACTTGACATCAAGTTGGTGAATCTGCCAAGAGTTATGTGCTGCAAGTGTAATGAGAAGTCTAATAGTATCATACCTTGCTACTGGAGCAAAGGTCTCTAGGTAGTCCACACCATATTGCTGAGCATATCCCTTTACCACCAATCTAGCCTTGTGTTTGCATACTGACCCATCTGAATTGAGTTTTGTTTTGAAAACCCATCTTACACCTATCACCTTGCGATGCTTAGGCCTTTCAATCAGCTGCCATGTTGCATTTTTGTTGATCATTTCCATTTCTGCCTCTATTGCTCTCCTCCATGCTGGAAATTCTTGAGCTTCAGTATAGCTGGTTGGTTCTAGGATTGCCATGTTGCATCTTAGGTGAATATCTTCCAATGATCTTGTGCCTCTAACTGGAAAATCATCCACTGATTCATCAACTACTGGTTGGGGCTGAATGGTGAATGGTTGATCAGAAATCATATTTTTCTGATGTTCCCAATCCCATGTGATTGCTTCATCAACCTTCACATCTCTTCTGAGAATTACCTTCTCTGTTTGTAAGCAAAGAATTCTGTATCCTTTGGTTGTTATTCCATAACCCACAAGAACTCCCTTTTGAGCTTTGTTGTTAAGTTTGCTCCTCTTTGGCTCAGCTATATGATAATAGCATATGCTGCCAAAGATTCGAAGATGATCTACAGCAGGTTTAACACCATTCCAGCCTTCTTATGGTGTCTTGTCCTCCAGTGCTTTGGTTGGAAGTCGGTTCAGCAAGTAAACAGAGGTATTGACTGCCTCTGCCCATAATTTGTTTGGCATTTTCTTTTCAAGTAAGAGACATCTAGCCATCTCCATTACTGTCTTGTTCTTCCTCTCACATACACCATTTTGTTGTGGTGTGTATGGTGTAGTGTACTGGTGCACAATGCCTCTGCTGTTGCAAAACTCAAGAAACTGATTTGAAGTATATTCAGTACCATTGTCAGATCTTAAACATTTAATTAGCATGTCACTTTGATTCTCAACTAAAGCTTTGAATGTTTGAAAGATTGTAAATACTTCACTCTTAAATTTGATGAAATACACCCAACACATCCTAGTATAATCATCAATAAAGAGAATGAAATACTTGTTACCACATAATGAGGCTGTCTTCATAGGTCCACACACGTCAGTGTGGATGAGCTGAAGTTTTTGGCTGGCTCTCCATGCTTGCCTTTTAGGAAATGGTGGCCTTGATTGCTTGCCAAGTTGACATGTTTCACACAATTGAATCTCACCATTCAATGTGGGCAATGCTTCAACCATTTCCTTTTGTTTCAAAATTGACAAGCCTTTTTGATTGAAATGTCCAAATCTTTTATGCCAAAGATTTGAAACATCCTGAGTAGCACTCACATATGCATGATTGGATACTTTATCCCAGTTAACAACAAAGCTTCTGTTTTTCATCTTTACACAGAACATTTGTTCTCCAGAAGGATCAAAGATAATGCATTTATGATCCTTAAACTGAAGAGAATAGTTTTTCTCCATCATTTGTCCAACACTTAACAAATTTTGACTGATTTCAGGTATAAATAACACATCACGAATGATTTTGATACCTGAACTTGTTTGAACATTTACTGACCCTCTGCCTTTGACCTCCAGAAATTCTCCATTGCCAACCTTTACTCTGGATTTGTAAGATTCATTAAGGGTTTTGAACATTCCAGCATCATTGCACAAATGATGTGTGCATCCACTGTCAATAAGCCAAGTATCAGCTGGATCATTTGTTGAGAAACAAGTGACAGCAAAGAATTGCTCCTCCTGTGTATCAACTTCATCTGCTAGGTGAGCTTGTTGAGGTTTTGGATTTGATTTTTTGAACTTGCAGACCTTTGTGATGTGCCCTGATTGCTTGCAATTTCCACAAATTGCATCTGGCCTCCACCAACAATATTTTTCTGAATGTGTGTTTCTTTTGCAGTGAGTGCAAGGAGGAAACTTCTTTTGTTTTGAAGCTTCACTAGTGCTGCCCCCTTCATTTCTGCCTTTGAATCTCAGATTAGGCAACTTCTTTCCTTTTCCAGCTTGTTGTTTTTGCACGTAAAAGGCTCCTTCAGTCAATCTGTCTTGCCTGATTGTTCTTCGTTGCTCCTGTGCTTGAAGAGCACTCATTAGTTCACCTAATGAGATTTTACTGAGGTCCTTTGATTCTTCTAGAGAGGAGATTTTGGATTCAAACCTCTCAGGAAGAGTCACAAGAACCTTCTCCACAATCCTACTGTCAGGAAAGTCTTCTCCAAGTAATCTGATGTTGTTGATAATTAGTGAAATTCGATCAGAATACTTAGAGATTGTTTCATCTTCTTGCATGTTAAGTGCCTCAAAATCTCTCTTCAAATTCAGCACTTGCATTTGCCTTGTTCTGTCACTGCCTTGGTATTCTTCTTTTAGTTTGTTCCAAGCCTCTTTGGCTGAATTGCATGCCATAATTCTGTAGAAAATGCTTTCTGCCACAGCATTTTGGATGATTGATTTCGCCTTGGATTTCTTTGCCTTCTCCTCACTGCTGAACTTGATTTGAGCCATAGTGGGATTTGTTGGTAAGGGAGCTACTGGTTTGGCTTCAGAAACAATTTTCCAAAGATCATAAGCTTCAAGAAAAGCTTGCATCTTAACTGACCAAATATGGTAGTTTTCACCAGTAAATATAATGGGGGAGTTTAAAAGTAAGTTGTTGGATGTCATTTTTGAGATTTTGAAAAAAAAATGTGTTTTGGTCCTGTAAGATCTGAGATGCTCTGATACCACTGTTAAGAATTGTGTTGTTGTGTTTTGTGCAGGTGAAGGGATGCACAATCAAGAACAACAATGCTGGTATTGAAGAACACGAATTACACACAAGGTGTTTGATAAAATGTCTCAGTGAGTATTTCATTAACTGCATGTCTTTAAATACAACAAACCTCCCTAGTTATCAGCCACTAACTGTAGTGGACAATTTGCTGTCACTAGCCACTAACTGTAGTGGAGAATATGTTGCCACTAATCTCAGCAACAACATCAGAAAAACAAGGGATTTACTTTAACAAAATCAAAACAGAAATGAAAGAAAAGAAAACAGACAATACTTGATTAAACAACATGAAACACTAGAGTTAAAAAATGTCAATTGTCTAACACTTTCTCATTGGATGTGCAGAAGTTTTTACCTTCATAGGACAGTTGCAGTTTTTCTACGACCAGGCACCTGATGCTATGAGAAGTTTGTGCTCTGCTCTTTCGCTTACCACTGTCGCATTAGGAAATTACTTGAGCACTCTGCTTGTCACCATTGTTACTAAAATCACAACGAGAGGTGGGAAGCTCGGTTGGATTCCTGATAATATGAACAGGGGCCATCTTGATTACTTCTACTGGCTCTTGGCAATTCTCAGCTTCCTGAACTTCATTTTGTATCTCTGGATTTCCAAATGGTTTACCTACAAGAAAGCTACAGGGCATCCTCAACGAGACTGAATGGTTAGTGGACAATGCAGAAATCACATTTCAAAGTTTAGCTCTCTTTCAAGTTCTTTTTATAAGAGGAAAAGAATGAGTTCCAGCATATATCAAATACATCCACTAGCTGCATATCTCTATCTGCTATGACTCCCTATATAGTCAAGATATTTGTTTCCTTATTCTCAGGACATTTGTTTCCTTCTCTGTGTATAATTCTCATTTCCTATTCTATTTGTAATTCTCGTTATAATTTCTATATAAGCACACTGCAATATAAGTAATGTATCTTTTTATAAAACCCTACATGGTATCAGAGCCAGCACACTCCCACGAGCATCTAGATTCACTACTTATTTTCATGGCAGAAACCTCTCAAGAAAACGCAGCCACTGTTGTGTCTAACCCTGCTATCACAACATTGAATTCATTGATTGCTATCAATGCTGCAGCACAATTACCCCTCAAACTCACGCCAATAAACTACCTGACATGGCGTGCTCAGTTAAATGCCCTTTTAATTGGCTATGATCTCCTGCGATATGTGGAAGGCTCTTATCTGGAACCACCCAAACTTTTGCATAACGCACCTAATCCTGCTCACATGTTTTGGGTTCGCCAATATCAGCTTCTATTGCACTTCATCATTGCTTCTGTTTCAGAACAAATCATGCCACTCATTGCTTATGCAACAACCTCCTATATGGCATGGGAGAAATTGAACACTCTTTATGCAAACCGCTTACGATCACGAGTAATGAGTCTCAAGGAACGACTCACTGCCACCACCCGTGGCTCTAGCTCTGTGGGTGAATTTCCTAACACCATGAGAAGCATATCTGATGAACATTCATCTATTGGTGAGCCCCTCAATGATATTGACTTGGTAGTTCATGTTCTCAATGGTCTTGGTCCAGCATTCAAAGAAATCTCTTTCAAGTTCTTTTTGCCTGCAAAAATTGTTTGATAAATAATGTTGGACACGTTGAGGATTGCCAATGTAGCACAGCTGATATGTTTGTTTTGTTATATTTTATGGGTGTATCTAAGAATATTGTTGTTTCTGGCCAAGCCAACAAGGTTTAAAAGAAAAAAAAAAAGAGTTTTGCAACAACCGATAAGCTTCATTTGTTCTTAGGAAAGTCGTGTTTTGGTGCATACATTTTCTCACGTTACCTTTTATTTTTTTAATTTTGAAAAAATATTTGATGTAAATTTATTCATGTCAAAAGATCTAAATGAAGAAAGAGTTTCTTTATGGACTTTAAGAGTTTTTTTTTAAAAAAAAGATTAAAAAATGCTTTTGAAAATTCTTGAAAGGTTTTTTCTACTCAAATTAAAAAAAAAAATGATGGTTTTAAATCGTTTTAATATATTATGTTAAGGATAAATTTTAAAAATAAAAAAATTAGTTTAATATATTTTTAATTTAAAAAATATTTTAAAAAATAATAATTTTCATAATCTCAAATACTATATAAAACTTGTATATTAATCATCAAGAATTAATATAGAAAATTTGAATATGTAAATATTGTTTTGTATAATCATACATTAGGTGATACACACCCACAATGAAAAATGTTGTTTGGGCTCATTTTTTACGACAAAATCAAATATTGAAGTATCATTAATTTATTTTAAATGAAAAGAGAGGAATCAAACAAGTGCATAAAGCATGGTCAGATTGGAAAGTCCCACTTAGTTTTACTTTTAATTAATTTTATATTCAAATTTGAATTAGTAATCTTTTTTTTTTTCATGTTTTAAATTCTCTCTTATATATTAAATAAATAAATTGTATTTTCATGATGCATTTATAAAAAAAAAAATTCATTTATTTTTAGTGAGAAAAATTAACTTATAAAAGAAAAAAATAAAAACATAAAAAAAATTTTAGAGAAAATATTTGTATTCACATGTATCTCTTTCTTTTATTAGAAAGATCAATGTAAACATTTTAATATTTTATTAGTGTTAATAACTCTTTTAAAAATTTTAAATTCATATTCATAAATTTATTTTATTGTGTAAATATTATCTTTCTATTTCTTGATTAAAAAAATCATAATAACTAGAATTTTAAAAATTAACTTTTATATTAAAAATTAACAAATTATTCCTACTCGGGCCAGTAAGAATAGTATTACACTAAAAGATATAGGATAATGTACCCAACGAAAGGCCCAAAATGAACAAATGCCATATAACGTCCCTCTCCTCTCCTACTCTCTCTCTCTCTCTCTCTCTCTCTCTCTCTACCTCTGTCTGGACACTAGAAAGCCATCCATTACAAAGAACTCCATCCTGTGCATTTGCAATTCCAATGATTCCAACTCTGAGGCTTCCCCACCTGAAGGGGACACTAAACAAGAGCTGCTTGCCAGGATTTCCATGCTTCAAGCTCAAAAGGTCCGTCTCACTGACTACGTGGACGAGAGATCAGCTTATCTGACTTAATTTGCTGAAGAAGCCAATGCTGATGCTAGGGTCTGTTCAACTCCTCCATTCCAGATGAAAATCATGATAGGCTAAAGGAAATAACAAAATGGTTTTGCTCAGCAGTTCTGTTGATAACCTGCTTCTTATTCATTATTTTTGCTTAGCAGATATTGGCAAACATAGAGATAGAGATGCAAGCTTTTGAGGAATCTGCAGAATTGAAGAGAGTGGAAATTGAGAAAAATGATAATAAGGTAGCAGATATTGAAGGTCAAATGGAGAAGGACCGGTATGAGGGGATGTTCTTCAAGAACCTGGGCCAGAAAGCACCAGTTGATAAAGCAAAAGCCAAGGAAGGAAGCACAGAAGATTAAAGATATGATTAAAGCAAAAGCAGGGTTAAGAACAAGGAAAATCATTTACCTAGCTTTAATGGGCGTCTAGGCATTGCGATTGCCAATTCCTCCATCTCTTCTTCACCTGATTGGAGAAAAGTTGTATTTCTTGGAGCAATTTTAGCAGGTTTGATCAATCAGTTGAGCTATGAGCAGAGATTAACATTAGACATAGAAAGAGTAGAAAAAGAACAGACAGACAAAGAAAAGCAAAGCTCTCCTTTTCCCTCGGTATAATGAATTTATAGTATAAAATCTTAGACATACCATTTTGAATGAATATAGCATGATAAAATAACCCCAAGTGAAAACTTACAACTTGGATTTGATACATCAAGCTACTTTATTTTGCATCATCTGCATCTGATCTTGCTGATATTACTGCATCACCAAGATCGAGGTAACTGGGTTACCATGCCTGATGCTTTGCCAACTATCCTATTAACTGTTATCAAACCATAGTTCTCACGTTGTTATGACTATTTTCTGAGAAATGTTTATCATCATTTTTGTTGTAAAGATTTTTTTCTGGCTAAGCACTTTCGTGAGATTGCTGTTCACATATATACAATAGGATGCGGGATGGTTTGCCACTGAACAGCTGAGCAAACCAGAGAAAAAAAGCCCAAGAATTCAAAGGTCGAGGAAAAAGATCACATACTTGGTACTATATTGTCAAGAAGCTTGAAGCCGATCATTACTCCTCCATAAGGGTTTTCTAGTGGAAGATTCCGAAAAGGTGTACCAAATAATGGAAGAGAAGATTTATGGGCCCTGAAATAAAATGATGAAGCAAAAACTGGTTGTTGAAGGGCTAAATTGGCGATATGGATTGTGGATACTCACTGTTTGCCTTGCAGGTAGTGTCCAGGTTTTGTCATAAGCAAATATACCACAACATCTGCAAGTTTTTCCATAATATTAAGAAAACAACGTTTGAAAGGAAGTTCCACTATCAATAAAAGTAAGCAAAGTGTAGTTGCTCGTGACCTTCTGGAAAACCTCATACCAGTATGGACACAATTGCTCACTTCTATCCATAAAAATTCCCAGAGCACAGACAGCAATTCCTTTGAAATGGATGCAGAATAACTTTTACCTCCTGAATCAGGGAAATGTACGAATCTTAGCATCACTCGAAACTAGTCATGAGATTGGTAGCTGAAAGGCAGTGCAGGAAAATCTTTTCAGTTCAAAATGGCAAATCGTTTAATCTCTAGTAGAAGTAGAAAGGTGTATGATAAGATAACTTATTTTCCTGTCTTATTGATCAAATGTATGAGCATAAGAACTACTCCTACGTAAATAAAAATACAGAAAAGAATTCTTACTTTCAGGACAATGAATCAAGAGGCCCCCACTTTAAAACGGCTCTGACAAGTATATACCATGTAATGGAGGTTGGGAGTATTCCGTGTTTCAAGGCATCATCGAAGAGCGCCATGCCATCTGATATTCTACCACAAGAACAAAGCCCTTTGAGTGTAATATTGTAGGAGATTATATCCGGTTGAAACCCATTCTTGAACATGCAAGCCCAAATCACTGATGCCATCTCGCACTCTCTGGCTTTATAAAGCCCATCCATGAGTGTGTTATGCGTAACAAGATTGGGAAGACAGTTTGACTGCTTCATATTTGAATAAAGCAGCAAAGCATCTTCAATTTTGCCTGCAGAGCAAAGTCCGTGCATCAAAATGTTGTGCATGGTTACATCAGGCTCCAAACCCTTGACAAGTACTTGACGCCACAGGTTGAGGGCCATATCAATCTTTTTGCCTTGACAGAGGCCATCCATCAATAAGCTATAAGTGATCATGTCTGGCTTCCAATCTTTTTCTAGCATTTCCTTTACAAAAGAATATGCATCGCTAAATCTCTCTGCCTTGCACAGACCATTTATAAGAGTGTTAAAGGAGACAACAGTAGGAGAACAACCTTTGGATTCCATTTCTCTGAAAAAACATATTGCCTCCTCAAGTTTGGAAGCTCGGACAAAACCATTAATCAATGGATTGCAAACATGAGGACTCAACTCACAGCCATACTTATCCATCTGAAGCACTATACCCAATGCTTCATCTACTCTCCCTTGTTTGCTTAAGCCATCGACTATCGAAGAATATGCAAACGCGTCCAGCTTATCTCCTCCATCTTTTGCCTCTTTCAATATTTTCAAAGCCTTATTCAAATGCCCATTCTTACACAACCCGTGAATCAAAACTCCATAAGTTGTAGAATCAGCTCCACTCCCCCTCCTACGCAAGAGTTCCCAAACAGAAATAGCTTCTTCAACCTTGCTATTTTCAAACAATCCTCTGATAAATATGTTATAACTAACAACATTTTGACAATTCTCCTTCCCCATCATAACCCACAATTCAAAACTCTCCTTAATCTTCCCTGCACGGCAAAACCCATTAAGCAATGCATTATAAGTAACAACATCAACCACCACACTTCTCTTGACCATTTCTTTATAAACCTCCACAGCTCCATCAACATTTCCCACATCGCATAACCCACATATCAAACTGCTATACGTAAACAAATTCATTTCACACTCATTCTTCTTCATTCTCTCCCACATTTTTAAACTCTCATCAAACCTCCCCATTTTACACAACCCATTAATCATAACATTATAAGTAACCACATTTGGATAAACACAAGACCCTTTAACTAACCTTTCCCAAATCTCTTTCCCCTGAACATAATCCCCTCTCTTAAAAAACCCATCAATCATTATATTATAACACATCACATCAGGAACTAAACCTCTTTCAAACATTTCATCAAACACCTCAAGTGCACTTACCAAATCCCCACTTTTCACCATCCCATTAATCACAGTACCATAGCTATACATATCAGGCTTTAAGTCCTTACTCCACATCCAATCCAACAACCCTTTTGCCTCGACAAATTGTCTCTTCTTAACAGAAATCTTGATCAAAATATTATATGTTTCCAAATTAGGCAAGATGCCCACTGTTTCAAAATAAGCAAGAAAAGACTCTGCTTTGTCTAACAGATTTGCTTCAATGAAAGCATTTAACAAAGCATTGTAAGATCTTATTCCAGGCTTGCACCCAAAAATCTCTTCCATTTTTTGGAAGCAATCCAAGGCTTCGTTTGGCATCTTGCTTTTTGCATAAGCTTTCAATACTGTTAAAACAACATCTTCGGTGCATTTACATTTCTGGGTTTTGATGAGTTCAACTATTCGAGTCACGTGGACCACGAGTTTTGGATCAGAGAGTCGACGGAGAATGAGGAGAAAAATGTGTGGCGAGTGAGTGTAACCTGGTTGGCGGCTCGCTGAGTCGAACAAGGCGAGTGCTGATTTTGGGCTTTTTTCGGCTTTGAGGAGCTTGAAGAGTTGTCTTGCTGAGAGAGGTTTGGGGAGCTCGACCATGGCAGTTGTAGTGAGGGTAATTTTTGGGGTTCCTGTGTCATTTTCTTATGACATGCTGCTGTGGTTGGAGGATTCTAGGTTGTGGCTTTAAGAACGGTTTCAAAAATATTATACAGCAAAAACAACATTTCAAGGTCTGTATGGCTTCGGCTTCGGTTTCGGCCTCGAGGTTGGACGGCTTAATCACGACTATACCTAATGGAGTCATCTTTGGGTTTCTATCCCTCCACATAAGCCCATATGTATTAATACACTAAGAGCCCGTTTAATAAGTATAATAAAGATTATTTTTTAAAATATTTTTTTTATTTATTTAAATTTATTTTTTTATATCATTACATCAAAATGATGTAAAAATACTAAAAAAATATTGAAATAAAAAGAAAAATAAAAAAAAAATTTAAAATTTTTCAAAAATGTTTTTAAAATATAAAAACGAATGGACTCTAAGATAAACAAACCTTTAGGGTGGGCATCAACATAAGCCTAGATAAAAGATGAGGTCTACTCTTGCCAATCACCTGAGTAAGCCTCAAGTCTTTGATTTCCTTGTTTGGTTATATGCATTTAATGCATGAGTTATTATAAAATTCAGTTAGTTTTGAATCTAATTTTAAACCCAACTTCAGATCAATAGAGAGCAAGTCTTAAGTTATGAATCAGGTAAGTTGACTTGGATTATCCTTGTGAGACCTGTTTCATTCAACTCCAAGATTTTTAAAAAAATTTATGCAAAACAATTTAGATTTTTTATTTATTTATTTTTTTGTCCAAATCAATATTATTTTAAAATAGATATGAGTTGAACTAGCTAACCCATGACCTAGGCTTTAGACCACGTCTAATAACTATAAATAAATGTATGCTCCATCACATTTAGAATTTGTTTTTTTTTTTTTACTTTCAATCACACATAAAATATGAATATATTATCTTTATATTTTTTTATTAACTCGTTTTAACAATCTTTAAAAAAAAATAAAAAAAAAAAAATGATCCAAGTTGAAAATATTATATTTGTTAAAATAAGCAAGAGATACATTAATAGAAAATTTTATTTTAATGATTTTTTTTCTCAAAATAATTGTATTTTTAAGTTTAATAATAATGTTAAAGAATTCTCTAAGACTTGGATTTTTTATATATATTATTTTAAAAAAAATTTGGTTTGTGTTGGATATACGAACTAGTTATCAGCTAAAAAAAAAATTATGAATGTTTTGAGGTGTAGGTTAGATTAACTATGATGGTACCTCTGATAATGGTTAAAGAACATGTGTTTGCTTAAATGAGTTATTGAAATTAGAGTTGAAAAATATATTAAAAAAAACATTTGACAACTAGCTTTTCTAGGTTTTGAGATTTTAGATATATTACAAATTCCACAACTAAATTTTAAATTTTGGTTATCAAATAGATTAAGGTTAGCTTTTGGACAAAAGACTAAAAACTCAACCTCATCATTTATGTTGAACATGTACCATTTTCTTTAACGATTAAAAAACCTAATTGTTTTAGAAAAGTTACTTTTTATTGAGACTTGGATTACTATTCATTATAATAGTATAATTACAAAATGCCTTGAACAAAAAAACTCTTTCAACTAGGTTTTGGAGGTGAGGTGGTCTTTTTATCATGATACAATTATCTCTTACAAATTATATGGGATAGATTTGTAACTTTTTACAATAAAACTACTCATTTAACCCTAGAATAATATAATATAATGCCTACTACTTGGGAATATTTTTAGAAACACCCTATTTACAACCTCATGGCCATGAAACTGGATGTTTACACTTCAATTCTTCCACACAAGTCTCCAACATTTTATCCTTAATCAGCTTCCTTGTATTTAGATTTTGGGTTGCTCGAATTTACACCTTTGAACAAATAAATATCAAGCTACAAACCTTCAAAGTGTGTAAGGTTGGATACAAACAAAAAGTGTGTACCTCCTTTACCAACTTCAGGTAATTTTCGAGGATGTTTACATTAAAGTTTCTCCAACAAATCCTCGAAAGTGTTCAACCCAATCAATCTTGATTGTGACACCCATTTTTCAAGAAACCACCCATTGTTTTTCGTGTGTTCACAATTAAAGCTTCTCAAAAGGTTATTATCAATGGCTTTAAAACCTTCCTCTTAAGATCAAAAGGCTTGAAATAACTCATTTCCTTTTAAGTCTAGCAAAACCATCAAGTACACCTAAAACCAAAACTACCATTGCAAAACCAGTCTAGTACAAAAGCTTCTAGTTGTTAGCTTTTGTCCAGAACCCTCTCACTTTGATCAAAAGGTTAAGATTTGATCAATCCCTAAGGGAATCCATCAAAAAACCTAGAAAAATCCTATAAATCATAGTATTAAGACCCGGACCAGCCTAGCGGGTCGACCCGGGCACGGAACCGGTTCGGGTGGAGGCCAAAACTTGCTTGGGAATTGGTCCGGTCAAACCCGGTCAACCCGGTCAATTTTTTTTTATTTTCCCTATCATTAAACGACGCTGTTTAATGACATCTCAAATCCTAAAAAGTTGAAGCGGCTGAACAGAAGAAGAATGAAGCACTTAACCTAATATGTCTCACCCGAATTGAACGGAGCAGAAGAAGAACGAAGCAGAAGAAGAACGAAACAGAAAAAGAACAAAGCAGAAGGTTTGAATCTCCTTCTTTCACTCTCTATTTTGTTTATTCTTGGCAGTTTTATCATTTCTGGGTTCTGGCATCAATTTCAGTTTCAAGTTTCAACCCGATTCAAGCTCATACTTCTTTCACTCGCTGCCATCAATTTCGCTGAAGAAGAAACCTCAGCCCTCAGGTATGTTTCTCCAACCCGATTGCTGCTACAGTGTCTGTATTTTCTTCTATAGTGTCTGTTTCTATAGCTCGATTTCTGCATCAATTCTATTCATCTGTGTTTTTTGTTTGCATGATGAACTGTTACCATGATTTTGTTTGATGAACTCTCTGCCGATTCATTGTTCGTTCATTTGTTTGATGCTGCCAATGGACTTATTGTTCGTTCATTTGTTTGATGAACTCTCTGTTTTTAATTATTCACTCTCGGATTGTTGAGCTGAGAATTGAGAATTATTGGCAATTAGAAGGAACAAATGACTATTAGAATTGATGCAGAAATGTTAGAATGCTCTCGGATTAGAAATGTTAGAATTGATGCAGAAATGTTAGAATGCTATCGGATTAGAAATGTTAGAATTGATGCAGAAATGTAGGATTAGAAATGAACTGAAAATGAGAAAAAAAAAACCTGGTGATATACAATTGTTCTTTGTAAATGAAGAGCAAAAAACCTGTCCCGTTTATTTCCTTTTGAGTGAGGTAAGATTGTATAGTTTTTCTTTCTGCCTTCTTTACAAAACACCTAGCCATGTAAATGAAATCTAGGCATTAGATACCTTAGGCATACATAAATCAAATCACAGAGTTTTTCTGGTAAATTGTGCAATCTCAGTCGAAAGATGGTGATTTGATGACAGTGCATGTTTTTGAGATCATCATGGTAGTTTGATGACAGAATTTTCTATGATAAGCATCATCATATTTCTTTCTTGCATGCTCAACAAGCAGCACTTCATCAATAAATCAAAAGCCAAAGGAAAAAAAATATTATGTGAAGAAGAGAATCAGATATATGATTTAAAAAAATACACTGAAAAAATATTTTCCTTTTCAATGCCTAGCAACTCAACTGTTACATTCCCTTTTTTTTCCTTTTTTTTTTTGAAAGGTGGTGACTTAAATTATGTCAGGTTTGAAAATGTCTTCACATGATGGTAGTACTCCAAGTAGTGATCCTTCAACAGCCCAATCATCTCAACCTTCAATTTCCATGTCAAGTGGTAGTAGAGGAAGAACAGATTTAGCATGGGGTCATTGTAGAGAAGCTCCTGAACTTAGTGTTGGATGTAAAAAAACTAAATTAGTTTGTTTATATTGTGCTAAAGTATTTGCGGGTGGTGGTATTAATCGATTTAAGCAACATTTACTTGGAGCTAAAGGAGAAGTTGAACAATGTCGCAAATGTCCTCCTGATGTTCAACATCAAATGCTTTTGAACCTTAAAGGAAATGTTGAAACGAAAAAAAGAATTAGAGAAATGCAAGCAGATTTCAATCCCTTTAATGCACAACAAAGGGAGCATGAAGAGATGATGATTAGGCAATTAGAAGATAATGATGGTGATGATGATGAGGAGGAGGATGGTGAGGATGTCAATACTAAAAAACATTTGTTACCATCGAAGGTTGCAAAAAAGAAAAAGATTCAAAGCATCGGTACTCTAAAACAATCAACTACAAGCTATGGAAAGCAGAATAAATCTGCAACATTGGGGACATATTTCATGCCGAGAACAACTCCTGGTGCTCAAAAGTCTCTTCAGAATTGTTAGCAAAGGAAAGAAGCAGTTGAACGGTGTGATCTTGCTTTAGCGAAGTGGATGTTTGATGCATGTGTGCCATTTAATATTGTTAACTCTGTGTATTATCAGCATGCCATAGATGTTGTAACAGCCATGGGTCCTGGTTATAAAGGACCAAACTTGCATGCTATCCGTGGTTATTACTTGGCAAAAGCGGTTGATGAAGTGAAGATTTATGTTGAGAGTTATCGGGAGATTTGGAAGAAGACTGGTTGCACATTAATGGCTGATGGATTGACAGATCAGAAGAGGAGGACTTTAATTAACTTCTTAGTATATTGTCCTAAAGGAACATTTTTTTTTTAAACGGTAGATGTATCAGATGTCTCAAAGACTGCTAGATTGCTGTATCAGTTGTTTAGACAGGTTCTTTTGTATGTTGGGGTAGAAAACATTGTGCATATGGTGATTGATAATGCTGCAAATTATGTTGCTGCTGGCAGGTTATTGATGGAAGAATTTCCTTCAATATTTTGGTCTCCTTGTGTTGCTCATTGCATCAACCTCATACTCCAGGATATCGGTAAATTGCAATCAGTTTGTTGTGTTGTTGAGCATGCTTCTGGTATCACAAATTATATTTATAATCATTGTTATCCATTGTATTTGATGAGGAAGTTCACTGGAGGAAAAGAAATACTTCGTCCAACTCCTACTCGTTTTGCCACCAATTTCATTGCATTGCAAAGCATTTTAGCTCATAAAGATCAGTTGAGAGCTATGGTGACATCTAGGGAATGGGTCTCATCTGTTTATGCTAAAGATATCAAAGGAAAAAAGTTTGTTGAGAGTGTGCTAGACTCTTTGTTTTGGGAAGAATGTGCAATAATTGTGCGAATGAGTGAACCTTTAGTTCAAGTTCTATGATTGGTTGATGGTGATGATAGACCTTCGATGGGATATTTGTATGATGTTATTCATCATGCAAAAGAAGAAATGATGAGGAGATTTCAAAAGAAAAAGCCTAGAGTGAAACCTTTCATAGACATTATCAATAATCGGTGGGATGGACAATTTTATAGAAATCTTTATGCAGCTGCATTTTGGTTGAATCCTCGATTTCAATATGATGGAAATATAATGGATAAACATATGGGCACCATTTCTGCACTTCTAGATGTTCTTGAGAAGTATGCACATGGAAATCTACCATTGCAAAGTAAGATTACAAGTGAGATGAAGTTTTTTAGGAATGCTGAACATGACTTTGGCCGAGTGTCTGCAAAAACTAATCGCACCCTTATGCCTCCAGGTATATAATTTTTATATTTAAAAATATTATTTGACAGTCTTACACTTTTACTTATTATTTTTTTGTATAGATGAATGGTGGATGACATATGAAACCAGCGCTCCAAATCTACAACAATTGGCTATACGAGTGTTAAGTCAAACTTGTAGTTCTTCGGGATATGAGAGAAATTGGAGTATGTTTGAACATATTCATTCCAAGAAGAGAAATAGATTGGAGCACCAAAGGCTTAATGACCTTGTTTACGTCCACTGCAATCTAAGATTGAAACAAAAGTATTTTTCTTTTCTCTAATTCCTTAAATATTATTTTATCTTGTTTAGTAGCATTATTAATACTTATATTGTGTTTACCTTCACTTTTAATATGTAGAAATTATTGGAAAGGACGAAATTATGATCCAATTAATGTTGAGACAATTTTTAACATTGAAAATTGGGTGGTCGAAGATGACCCATCAATCTTGATAACGGAAGAAGTATAAAGTTTTCACCAAGCTCTATCAACTATGACCTTACAAGAAACCTTAGATGATGGTAATTAATGATTAATTATTTAATGATAAATATTATTTAAAATAAAGTTTTGTTTAACACATAATATTTATTTCTTAATTGTGTTTGAAATGTAGATGTCATAAATGTTAATGATATTGAAGATGATTGTGACGATGAAGTTTCAAAGGAGCATGCTGATGATTTATTAGGTGTTGACGAGATTGGCTCCATTCCATCGACATTTGATCCAAATTTTTCTTTCATAGAGACAGAAGAACCTAATCATTAGTGAATGTGTTAATTCAACATAAGTGAATGTGTTGTTGTTTTAAATATTTTAGAATTTATGTTGTTGGAATTTATGTTGTTGGATGTTTTGTTTTAAATATTTTAGAATTTATGTGGTTGGATGTTTTGTTTTAAAAATTTTATAATTTATATTTGGTTTATGTTGTTGGTTTATTGAATTAAATTTATGTTGTTGGTTTATAATTTATATTTGGCTTATGTAAGTGTTGCATTGTAATTAGTTATGTGTTTTTTTTTATATATATAGTTTTTTTGGGTTAACCCGGGTCAACCCATCTGACCCGTGACCCGATCACTTGATTCAATGACCGGGTCGGGTTTCAAAACTATTCTATAAATACCCCTGGAAATCAGAAAAGAAAAAAAGAGGAAAAACATGGGGAAATATTCTATTAATGAACCATATTATAAAGGTTCAAAAGCCTAACATAGAAGTTTTAACAAGCTTTACAAAGAAAAAGAATGAAAGGGAAAGAAGGAAGGAAAAAAAGAGAAAAAACATCAGCGCATAGTCAGCAAGCTTGGAAAAGGAATGGCTAATTAAAAACTCAAGGTGGAGTTCATGTGGCCTGCTCATTCATGTTTAAACATCTTTTGATATTTTTTTGAACTTGTTTTAGTGTTATGGTGTTTTCTAGTTTTATTTTGATTAATATATAAAAATATTGCTTTTATTGTTTAAATCTTGTTTAGAGCTGTTGTTGATGTTACCAAGTGTTAAGATAACATGTTTGTGACTAAGTTTGATAAAATATAGGAGTTTTGGATTCTGCCAAAAGGTGGTAGTGGATGTTTGATGCCTTTCTTATTTTTGTTAGTTTATGTTCTTAGTAAAACCCTAAGAATCACGCTCATATATATATATATAATCATTATAATGAGTATAATAATATGTAATTAAATAAAAAAGAAGGAGAGAGTCAGCAACCCACAAAAAAAAAAGGATTTGGGATCTAAAATGGAAGAAAGAAAGAGAGAAGGACCAGACTTAAAAGGTATGAATAAATGAGGGATAGACATAAAAAAAAAAAAAAAAGGTGGAGAGAGAGAGAGAAGAAAATCATCATCCCTTGAAAAAAGAGAGCTAATGGCAAAAAATAAAGAAAAAAGGAGAAAAGAAGTCACTCACTACTCTTTATTTTCTCTCAAGAACAAACAAGGAGAACCACATGCAATCCACCATATCAGAGGAAACTAAAAGGGTGAGGGAAAATTTAGACATCAAAAAACAAGGCAATAGAAGAAGAAAGCCAAGAAGAAGCTGGCGACAATAAGAGAAGAGAAGAAGAACAGTCGAAACATTTATGGGGGAAAGGGTTCCAAGGAGTAGAAAACACAACTAGGACAAACCTAAGACCTTCCAAGAGCAATTTCAAACATTCTAGGTAAGTTTCATGCAAGAAAACAGCAGCCCTAAGTTAAGTTTTTGAAAACATTTCTAGGTAAGTTAAGGTAAGGATGAGTGTGGGGGAGAGGTAAAGAAAGGCTAAGTGATATTCTTGACCCAACTAGAGGATAAAGAAACTAGGGGAAGGTCTTTAAACCTTCAGCCAAATATAACAAAGACGGAGAAGAAATTTATTGATGCTAAATAAGAATGCATATTGAGAGACAATGTTGAATTTCACAAAATTATGATATGCTGATATTTAAAAACATATGAACAACTTTGTTATGCATATTCTTGTTAAACCTAATCCCTAAATGAACTATGTCCTTATGTGTGATTGTTAACGTGAGAAAATGATGAAATTCTGTGAGTAATAGTGCATGAAAAAAGGGAAAAAATGCATGAAAAATGATGGTTTGTGTGCTAAACACCTAAACCAAGAGAAAATCCTAGTTGTTATGTTAATTAAATTGCACCCAGAAATTGACATAGATAGAAGGCATAATCTAGCATATCGCCCTTCATAGAAGTTGTAGTATGAGATGTTAGCTTTCCGACGAGTTTGGCCTCACTTAATTTGGATCCCTAAAGCCCCAAATATAGGTAAATATCTTAGGGGAGGTTAAGTTATCACCCTTACAAGCAGATTCAACCAAGTTTACAAAATGGTGAAATATAGCCATGTTAAGAATAGAATTTGTTTTCCTCCCTTTATAAAATGTGTATCATCATGTCCTAACTTTCAAAAAAGGAAGAAACCATATTTGAAATTGAATTAGTGATTTTTGTTATAACTGTTAATGAACCGAAATCCTAAAGGATAATAATGGGACGGTAAATGAAAAAATAATGGTAAAAAAGAAACAAATGTTGTCACCATTTATATTACTATGTTGCAAAAGGTGATTGAGAATGGAATAATGATGGGTACTTATGGATTCAGGAGGAATTGCATGAGGAGTAAACAACAAAAGGCGATGCAAGTCGAGCTTTTGTAGCAGATAGTTATTCTACACCTATATCTTCATTACTTAATACAATTTTAGTTATTTGTTTGGATTATAAAAATTTTGCATATGAATGAGATTGAAAAGAGAAAAGATGAAATGACATGAATGAGAATCGGAAAACCAGATTTGATTTATGAGTTCCTTTAGAGAGAATGGATGAAAATAATAAGTTTTCATGGATAATCATCCCTTGGATTTGATTAGCCAGTCCTAAATATGGGAGGCTAATGATGTTAGCCAGGTTGACTAACATTGACGTAACCAATACGAGGAAGGAGAAACATTGGACTTGATTAATTATTCGAGTTATGAATATTTAATGATATTGTCGGTATCGATAAACTCATGGAACTTGATTAGCTTTCCTGAGGTGAAAGCTAATGATGTCAATAATTCTTGACATCGCATACCCAAGGATATTCCAAAGTAATATGAAACATTGATTAACTATTTTGGTTTGAAAATAGTTAATGGCATGAATGAGTTACGTTGGTGTCGACATTCTCACAAAATTGACTAGTCGATTCCAGAATGGGTGACTAAAGATACTAATGTGAGTCATTAGTATTTGCAATGATCTTTCCGGAATAGGAAAAAATGGCACGATGATGTGCTCCTGATTAAATTTGGGATGTTTATGAAATGAAAAATAATGGGTGATCCTTAGAAGAATAAATAAGGACATAATCATAGAAGGCAAATTAATAATTTAAGAGCCATTGATCTGCATGGATTAGTATATGTGCGTGCGTGCGTGCGTGCGTGTGTGTGTATTATGTAAATTTACCTTTTATTTTATTGTATGCTTATTTTATTTATTCTGAAAATTATAAATTGAAGATCCTTCCCACTCATATCAGGAGTAGTATTTAGGTCCCCTAGTTTTCTTTTGCATGAATTAAGAATGTAAGAATTACTTATGTATTTTTGTTTTTAAGTGACCATGTAACTCGGAACGTAATAGCATCAGCCTTGAACTTTGTGTTTGGAATACTGGATTGTATTATTTTGAATTTGGAATTCAAATATTTGTATGCTTCTCTTATTTGTTAAATTATGTATGATAAATATGAAAGAAATTGAGTAGATAAAATGTCATATCTATGTTTTTGAATAAATTATTTAGTTGAACTTTGTTGTGGTTATGATATGAATGAGATGTGAATATAAAATATGTATGGGATGACAGTCGATAACTTGGGACCTATCGGTATAAGGGAGACTTTGCCGAGATTTCAGTGGAAATTTCGGTAAACCTTAAATAATGAAAAAACATTACTCACAAATTCAGTAGTATAATTGTGTTGTTTGATCCCGGAAATGGGAATGTTACAGTTCCTGAACATGGTTTGGGTTCCAAGTGTTCAAAAAGTCAGTTTTGAAAAATTAATGCTTTGATTGGTTGTCACTAGTGTTGCAGTTATGAAGTTGGAAATTAATGCGTGTCTATAATGCTTTGATGTTTTTTATTTGTTCTTTATATTCAACTATGCTTGGTATTGGTAATGTGGTTTCTGATGACATAAAAAAGTGTGTGTTTAAAGACCTCTAGGTTATGGCATTAGTTCTTCAATTTCTGAAAATTTCCCAAATTCTAAGTTCATGTTCTTCTCATGAACTTCGCCTTAGCCTTTTGTTTTAAAGTTGTTTTGGTTTAATTATTGGCACATACATGTTAGCTTGTCATCTTTAGCAAATATTCTAAGGTTGAAACACATCAATAACACGTATTCATACATTTAGATTCTAGGGTTATTTCAACTTTCCAAATACATTGATCAAATCATGGCTTTTAAGTATTAATCGAAGAAAATTTATGCTTGATTCTTGATTTACACATAATTACAAACAAAATCTTGCCCTTGATTACATGAAAACTTGTCTGGTTTGTTATTTGTGTTTTCTAGGTTTTGGTTTCCATATTCATCATGTTCTTCATGTTTGATCTATTTTTATTAGAAAATTTTATGTTTTTATATCTTTTTTAGTTTTGATCTATTTTTTGTTTAATTGTTTATTTTGCTTTAGTTTGGGTCAAACCATTATTTTTAGTTTAGTTCAGGGTTGAACCAGTAGTTTTGAGTCAACCCGATTGGTTTTACTTTAGGTCAGGTACTAAGCTTTTTTTTGTTGGTTACTTTTTTTGTTGAAGAACTTTTGGCTTAAGGTGTGGTTTGGAAAACACACCTTTAGACCTATCTTTACATTTTTTCTTTAAATAAAACATAGTTTTTTTTTTTGCCAAATAAGCCCCTAATAAAAAAAAATTTCAAAGGACTAATTTAAAATTATTTATAAGTCCTTCACATGTTTTCTCAATAATTTTATTTAATATCGAGGTTGTAGACTTATACTATAAGATGCTAACATGATATTAAAATATCCGTTTTTAGTTGGAATCTAAAACTTTTCCAAAATTTCTAAAAAACTTCTTTTAAAAAAATACAAAAAAAGTGTTTTATTTAATGTGCATACGGTCAAATCTCCCAAAAATATAAAACATATTTTGGCTTTAAAAAATACATGGTATGATTTAACATTTTTATTTTATATACATAAAAATTCAAAAAATATCTTTGCATGCTATTTTTTTTAATTTAATAACTAGTTTATTGAATCTATGAGAACTTGGTCGATATTTCAAAAACTCTAATTTTTTTTCCAGAGCATTAATGGTCAATAGTCTAATATGAATACTAGACCTACAAGTAGGCTGATATTTAAATATCAGAAATTGATTATAAAATTCTTAGAATATTTTTGGATATTCACCAATTTTAATTGAGATTATTTTTCACTATGAATTATAAAAAACCCTTTTGTCTTTTAAGATAGGTGAACCCTGTTTGGCACCTACATGAAAGTTTTTCCACAAGAATTTATTTGGGTATATGAGCCCATAATAAATTCAAAATGTTAGATTTATTAATGAGCATAAATCTTTATTTTAAGTTATAAACGGACCATCGGTTAGAAATCCATCAATACCTTTAAACTATATCTAGACCATACATTTCAGCTTATCTCAAGTAAGGTATGCTAGGGGTGTTAATACCGTTCCTAGCTACAACCAATTTCTTACCCAATAATTTCATATAAGATCAGTCCACATGTGTCTCCTAGTGACTATATAACTACCAAAAAGAGTTCAACTAAGCTCTTCACCTTTACTTAAGGGAAAGAGAAAGTGTCAAAACATATATAAAGAGATTTAATAAAGAGATGATCAAAGTAGAAGTCTTGTTTGAACATGTGGCTACAAAAGCCTTGATTAATGGAGTGTATAACTACTCCTTATGGAAAAGAATGTTTGCACTCCCAGACATAACTTTTCTCAAAGTCATGTAGGTTATATTGAATCATACAGGGGTAAAGAATATATATATATGTGTGTGTGTGTGTTGCAATATGCAATATGCAATTGAAAATAATATTTTATAATCTAATTGGACAATGTTTCATTTCAAAGCTTGAAAGTTATCTCATGGATAATCTTATTTTTAAAATCAAGAAAAATACACGCACATGAAGATTAAGATTTTATTAAAGATGGGTTGCTCATGTCCACTTATGCATGGTGTGATTAATTTTATCTTTTGAATATAATTTTCTTTTTTAATATATAAATTTTTATTTAACGATAAGAGATATATTTATTTTAATTTACATGTTAATCAAGACTAAATCCTCTTTTTAGATTAAATTTTAAAGTATATCCAAGAAGAATTTAATAAAATAAATTCTACCACAAGATATGTTTTTTTTTTTAATTTAGAAAAACTAGTTAATATTAATACTATTAAACTTAGTCTAGCCTAACAAGTTAAATTGGTTACCTATCTATTAAGAAGTTAAATCTTTTTTTCTAGAAGATACAATATATAAGGATCTTGAAGAACTTAATATACAGTTTCCAGAATTCTTGTGGACAAGAATACATTCAAGGAAGAAGTATTGTTACAACCTCCATTAGCAGTTCAAGAAAGCTGATTGTTGCTTTTAAAGATGTAACTTAAGAAACACCATGTCACCAACGTTAAATAAAGTGTCACACCTATTATGATCTGTTGTTTACTTCATTCGATTAATGGATGTTTCTATGCTGGTTTTGAGTGTTGGAAATGATAGCGAAAATAGAGAAGAAATAAGAAGGATAAATGGTAGAGCTGTAGCTCAATACCAGAGGTGATCTTATTATTCCTTTGTTCTGGTTTTTGATACTTAATACACAGAAGAGAAAATGATTACATAACAAGGGCTAAATTAATGAAGTCTAGGAACACTTAGACTTCCACAATCTAAGGAAAACCAAAAGAACAAAAGCTAAAAAAGCTAAAAAATAAAATACATTGAGAATTATAAATTACATTTAATATTGAGAAAGTGAAGTAACTCGCCCCTGGAAATAAAGCTTTAATCTACTGCTTCTACTCGTGAAAGTCCACCATGATAAATTGGAATTGTTGGTGGGAAACAACTATATAACACTTGAAAAAGAGTCATCTCGGTGGACACATGATAGGTAGTATTGTACCGTAGTTCAACTAAAAAAAGATAGACACTACACTTGTAAGGCCACTGATGCACTAGACAACAAAGGTATTGTTCCACACAGCGGTTGACCATTTTGGGTCGTCCATCAGTTTGTGGATGGTATGCAAAGCTGAGTTGCAATTTAGTGTCTAACATCTTTAAAAGCTCTTGCCAAAATTTGCTTATGAAGATGGGGCCCTTGTCACTGATGATAGACCTTGGCAATCCATATAATTTGATGATTCCTTCAAAGAATTTCTCAACCATAATTTTAGCAGTATATGGTTGAGATAAAGCTTTGAAATTGGCAAACTTACTCAACTTGTCGACAACCATCAGATTTGTGTCCTTGCTATGGGAAACTGGTAGGCCTTCAATGAAGTCTCGATTGATATCATCCCACACTTGACTATCAGCAAGAGATAACATTTTAGATTTCATTATTTGACATACCTCACATCTTTTAACATATTCCTGTGCTGCTTGATAGATTCTTGGCCAATAGAACTGTTTTTACAGCCGCTTAAATGTCCTCCAATTGATGTGTCATGAATTTTATGCAATATTTTTTCCAATAAGGTTGCTAGAGAAGGAACAACCACCCTTCCTTTATAGAATAGAAGTCCATTGCGCTATGCATATGACCTTTTTGGATGAGTCTTGGCCATGTCGCTCATTGACCAAATATATGAATTTGTTTTTGAAGCTTTTCTAATTTCATCCTATAAGGATAAATTTGGTACATATGTGTAGATGATGGAGAATAAAATTGTCAGGCTTGCGAGAGAGGGCATCTGCAACTAAATTCTCTTTCCCTGGCCAATAGATGATCTCATAATCATATCCTAAAAGCTTTGTCACCTGTTTCTATTGCTCCGAAGTAACTACACGTTGCTCCATGAAATATTTCAAGTTACGTTGATCTATTTGGATGAAGAATTTCCTTCCCAGCAAGCAAGGGCGAAGCCAGAAATTTTTTCTGCCATGGGCTACAAAGCAAATACATATAAATTGTTTTTCAAGATCAATCATTAACTCACATATAAATTTGTCAAGTTAATAATAAAGTTTCAATCCAAATACATAACACAAAATATAAAAAAAAAAAATTTAAAGTACATAAAAATCAAAAATCAAAATAAAGTACACTATCGAAGTTGCACCCTTCAATTTTTTATGGAATAGAATTCATCTATGATCGAATCTGAATCAATATTTTCAGCAAGCTCTCATTCAATGTAAATCATCAAAGAATATGGTAAGAACTCCTCTTTTATTTTACTACGAAGCACAATTTTAACATGTTTCATAACTGAAAATGTCTGCTCTATAGTGGCAGTAGAAATAGGTAAAGTCAAAACAAGACGAATCAACTTGTCAATCAAATGATAGTGTTGTGACTTATTAGTTTTAGCTAATCCTCGATATAATTTAGAAATGGTAGACATATTCTGAAAGCTCTTATGATGAATCACATCAACCTAATAATGCTCTAACTGAGATCTCAAAAAATACATCTCTTGTTCATTGAAATCTTTAGGATAAAATTTCTCAGCAAGCTTGTAAATAACATCAACTTTAAATGATTTTAAGTTATCTTTAGGTTCTAAAACAGAGCTAAGTACAAGGAGTTCCATTGTCCCATCACTGAATCTATAATTTAATTCTTCCAACTGAAAATCTATCGTTAAGTTAAATATATCATAATAATAATGTTGGTAAACTGTCAATGATCCTTGTTGCGGACATGAACAACCTATAGCCTTTTTATACAAAGCATTCATATGTGATATGTCAATCGCATATTGTGTGCAAACAGATTGCACATATGCAAAGAGAGGATCAAATATGGCATCTCTTAAAGTTCAAAGCAATGTTTTAGTAGCTGATACAAGATCCATTACATTTAAGATGTCAAGAGATTTTTATTCTAAAGCTCAACAAAGTAAATCAATAATCCCCATTATTTTATGCATCAAATATAAGATGAATATAAATTCAAAAGATCCCATCACAATCAAACAACCAACAATTTCTCTACGTGTAGAGTTAGAAGATCTTTCTTAAACCATACTTTCAAGCACAATAATAATAGCACCATACATATCTATTAAGCTACAAATATAATCAAAATAAAAGCTCCATCGAGTAGTTCCACTTCAATGTAAATTACCAATTTGATTAACCCCTCTACCAGTTTCACATTCTCCAGTAACTACCATACGTGCAATTTTTATAGCTTGAGCAAAATGTAACTCAGTATGATGTTTGAGAGAAGCACAAATGAAATTGATAATGGTTGTTGAGTTTGAGAAAAATAACCAAATAGAAATCTCATTTCCAGCTGCTCCAACTAATGCTAGTTGTAGTCAATGAGCAAAGCAATGTACATAATATGCATAAGAGAAATCTTTAAAAAAAATAGAGCTTGTAGTTCGTTCCATGCACCACGTATATTGCTAGCACCATCATACCCTTGACCTTGCATATTGAGAATATGCAAGTTATATCAATCAAGCACTCTAACTTAGGTTGACATAGACCCATTTTGATATAAGCTCTTCTAATTTCATATTGTTGATTAATAAGATGTTGCCAAAATGAAATTTGTATCCCAGGATCTCATTCAAGAGTATTAACATCAATTTCAACTCTTTGAGATTTGAAAGGGAGTTTGTCATTACGATTTAAGACATCAATATTGGATGGAGAATGCCCTTTACTGGTTGATGTTTGTTCACTTGGTTTAAAGAATGACAACATAGTTTTTCCTCTCTTGCTTCCTTAATTTTCCATTATAATTTATAACTTATTCAAATACATGGGATTAGGTAAGTCAGGTGCAAGATGAAGAAATACTAATGCCACAGTAAGATATTCATGAAATTTGTATATACATGGACTAATTCATTGGATCAAATCAAATTTGATAATTATGTTTTTATGTGGTATTAAATTTAAATGTAGCTTCCAACTTTTTGACCTTCAAATAACTTTCTAAAGTCAAAATAGCTTCTAAAATCTTGCCAGATTCTTTATTTTTCTTGGCTCTAGAAACAAGAGCCCCGAAAGCTAAACAAAAGCTCAAAGTTACCAAATGGACTTTAAGTCAATTTCCTCAATTTGATCGATAAATTAACAAACTATTCATATTGAGATTATTTTAAGAAACCTATTTTCATAACCACACCTTGTGTAAGATCTCACATCAAAAGCGAGCGTCCAGAGCTAGAGCCTTATAAGTGCATGCTCACCTTGACTAGTAAGACGCGTTTTGAGGTCATGCGTGGCTGCCAAGAACAAATCCGTGAGGGGGACCTAGGTGGAAGCCCTGGATTTGGGTGGACTGGGAGGCCCAAAACGGACAATATCTTGCTAGTGAGGTGGGGTGTTACACTTTAAAATTAAATATAGTACTTAATGAATGAGGAATATACTTGTTTGTCAACAAAAACCAACCTCTAGACATGTGGATGCCTATAAATGTATTGATAGGAATGCATTTAGGGAATTAAATTGAGACCCATTAGAGCACTGAAAAAATTAAACTTATACAAACTATTAATTGCTACATTGAAAAAAATATGAAACATTGAATTCAAAATGAAAAGTTAAAGCTTGAAAATTCTTACCTGATGATTTTGCACTCTTGTAACTCTATCATATGTTGTTGAGAAGAAGAAAGCTAAAACCCTAAGTTATGCCTTGAGTCTGATTGTCTCACAATGAATTAATTATTTGTGTTTAGGTTTTCTGTGGTTTTCAGTAAAGGACAAATAGAAAGTTTTTTAATGGGTTTTGGGTTATTGAAAAGTTTTTGTAAAGACTATAATTGTCTCATTTAATTGTCTTAGGACCAATTACTAAAAGTCAAGGTGACTTATTGGGTATTTTATAATTTATTTTTTTTCACCTGGGCTATAGCCCACCTTAGCCTCCTCAACCCCTCTACCCTTGCTAGCAAGTATGGTCTCCATATGCAAATGACCTCTACAATGGCTAGCATTTCTTTGGCATAAATTGACCAAGATTATTTTGTAACTCCCAATGTTCTACTTATGAATGCAATAGGCTTGCCTTGTTGAGATAAAACCGCCCCAATTCCATCTCCTAACGCATTCGTTTCAATAATTAAGGAGTCATTAAAATTAGGCATTGGTAATATAGGAGTTGTTGCCCTCGCTTGTTTGAGAGCCAAAAAAGTAGATTCAGGCTCATCATGCTATCCAAACTTTCCCTTTTTGAGGAGGTTGGTAAGTGATTGCACTATAATGTTATAGTTTCAAACAAACTTCCTATAATATCTTGTTAGGCCTAAAAACCATACAATTCAAAAATGTTAGTTAGAGTTGGCCATGCTACCATGGCTGCAATTTTATTGTCATCAACCTTCACTCCTTGATGAGTGATAATGTTCCTTAAATACTCCAATTTCTGTTGGCCAAACATACATTTGTTTGCTTTGGCAAAGAATTTGTGCTACCTCAACGTTTCTAGGGTCTCTTTAACATGCATTACATGATCATCCCAGGTGGGAATGCATTACATGCTCATTTTAGGCGGGACTATATACTAAGATATCATAAAAAAAAAAAAAAACAAATAAACTTTTGAAGGTAAGGCTGAAATATAGAGTTCATGGGGGCTTGGAATGTTGAAGGCGCATTCCATATGCCAAAAGGCAGGACTAAATACTTGTAATGGCCATTATGAGTATGGAAAAAAAGTTTTAGAAATATCAAGAGGGCTTACACTTACTTAATGATAACTAGCTCTTAAGCATGGTAAAGCATGAGGCTCCATACAATTTTTCCAACTTGTCATCCAATCCACCATAGGAATAAGGAAACGACCCTTGACAGTAGCTGCATTGAGTGCTCGGTAGTCCGTAAAAAATCACCAACTTCCATCCTTTTTCTTTAATAGAAGTATTGGTGAAGAGAATGGACTGGTGCTAGGATGTATGAGCCCGGAATTCATCATCTCCTGAACTTGCTTCTCAATCTCTACTTTCTAAAATGAGCGTATCTCTATGGATGTACATTGATTGGCTTAGTCCCTTCTGTCATTGTAATGCAATGATCTATCTCTCACGTAAGTGCCAAGCCTGAATGTTCTTGGAACACATCTTAATATTCTTTTAACATTACTGGCATGCTTGGTTGTAACTCCTATGACGCCTCCTCCAATGATGTAATTGTCACGGTCAGTTATGGACATACAACAAACAATGCATACCTCTAGATGTAATTGTCCCAAATAAAGTCTATGGTTAGAAGCTTCAAATTACATACCATTGATCCTAACATCTCCAGCCATTGGATGCCTAGCACAAGATCTAGTCCTGATAAGGGTAAAGAGAAAAGTTTGAGATAAAATTTGGTGCCTTGCAAGTCTACCAATACTTTATTAAAACTCCTTTGACATGTTTTCTTTCCATTAGCCACTCGTACAATGAATCTTTCTACAGACACCACTAGCATCCTGAGCATACTTGCCAAACACTCACTGGTAAAGTTATGAGTTAAACCACTATCAATTAACACTATTGCTTCAAGATGTCCTATTTTTGCTATCATTCTCATAACTTTTGGGGTGGACCAACCTGTCAGTGCTTGCAATGTGATTTCAGGTTCAATTGCAGGTTCTTGGGTCTCCACTACATCTATATCTTGGTTAACTTCTGAAGCTTGTTGAACACTAGTGTCCTTACATTCTACAACATCCTTCTGACCCTTTAAGAGTAACAATTGAGGTTTCTTGCATCTATACCCTGTTGTGAAACGATCATTGCAATGGAAACAAAGGCCTTGTGCTCTTCTCGTTTGCATTTCTTCTCTTGATATTCACTTGATTGGAGTAGCAGGTGTCAAGGTGTCATAACGAGCTATTGGAGGAAAAGCCAAAGGAGCTCGTGCAGGTATAGGTAGTTGTGTCAACTTCTGTTGTCATATGAGTCGATCATCCCTCATCCTTGCTAACCTAATAGCATCCTTCAATGTCTTTGGTTTAAACATCCGAATCCCATTAGTTATTTCAGCCTTTAAACCTCCCATGAATGTTCTTATTAAAGCTTTCTGAGTCCATCCTCGAACTCTACTACCAAGCTTCTCAAATTCTTTCTAGTAGTCACTCGAAGTCCTTGCCCGCTTGACATGTGAAAGAGCTTAATCAAAGTCTTCACAATCTGATGGTCCAAATCTAGCCCACAACTCTTCTTCAAACTATCAATAGTGTCTGGGTAGATCAAAGATAATTTGTTTATATCAATTCATTGTGTTCTCTCTTTGTTGCATAGAACTTGTATATATACATGTGTAATAAATACTTTTTAAGGATGGAAAACTAAGAATAGAAATATATCAAAATCTTTCCTAAACTTGTTCCTAATTTCTAGTTTTCCTGATTTGTAATATTTCTTAAACCAATAATTAATCCTTGTCAACACAAACTTCTCCCATGTAATAATTTACCCTTCTTCATGAAATGTTCCTGTGGATCCATTGCCACTATTGGTTTGCCTCCCCTTCTAGATGGTAAGCTGCTATGGCCACATTTTAAAACTCTGCTGTGCCTTGGTATTCGAAATATTGGTTCGCACGATTGAACCATTATGTCGGGTCATTTCCGAAGAATTGTGGAAATTCTAATTTTGTTGTTTTAGAGGATACAATCTGTCTTCAGCCCTCATTACCATCACGAGAGTAATTGTCATGGTTTTAGGAATTGTGTAGAGTTTGTTAGGTATTATTTGTGGTTTTCCTTTTTCTGTTTTTGGTTTTCAATTTTAAAAAAAAATAATAAAGGAAAAAACTTGTTTATTTTGGGTTTTTATGGAGGAAAAAAACGAAATAACCATGGCTTTTTAAAACCATATTACTTGGGTTTGAAGAATTTTGATAATCGGTTTCTAGTTTTTCAAGTCTTTCAAAATAAATAAAAATTGATACCAAACAATTTTGTTGTTTGCATAGTGAACCCTCCGGAATTCTTGTGAAACTAAACTATATAAGGTGATTCTAGTAGCTTTGCCTAAAAATTAAATACGAGGGCCTACTTTTCCCTCCCCTACATTCTCTTGAAAAACAAAACAATAACATAACTTATTTTTTTCAATTTATTTTAAATTTTATTCATATATGTTAATCTATCCATGTGTCTCAATTTCAATAGTGGTACCAAATGGCTGATACGCTTGACATACTAATGTTTTTACACTAATGTGTAATCAAGTTGCTCTATAATTACATTTTTCTCCTCAATCAACTCTATAAGATTTCAATTTTAGAATCATCTAACCATATTTAGGAATTTTAATGGAGGAGACTTAATTTATGCATTAATCACAGAAGAAAGTAGAGTTGAGACTTAATTTATGCTCCATTACTTCATCATGATTAGAGCGAATTCTTGCAATCTCACTTGCATGGCGCAAGTAGTCAGTTCTGGAGTAATCTTGCCTCCACTAAACACATAAGAAAATGTTGTTAAACGTTTTCACTTACTCTTTTATGCAGAGAAAGTGAAGATCTCAGTTGTTTTCAAGAAGTGATAAATTGGCAACTGCTTTTGGCTTGGCTTCGAAGAGATTAAGGAACAAAGCTGTTAAACAATTGGATATTGGCCACTCATACTCTCCCAGTTCCATTGATTCTTGCAGTTCCCTTAACCCAACAGAGTGTCTTAGTGTGCAAACTGTCCAAAACTCATGTAGTCCCGATCAATAGCATCGAGAAAAACATTGAAACAATGCATTTATGCTCCATTTTCAACAATATGAATGAAGCCAAAAAAACTTTGATGTATACAACAAGCAAGCAAATTTCTTCCCTGGTTAATGCGAATGAATCGATCAACGGTTCATTTTTGGATTCAAGATGGTTGGTGATATCTGAGGAAGCATCCTCGAGGAATTCTAATAATGAATTGATTCTAGGTTTCAAGTCATTGAGCACAGAGGAAACATACCGACAGGAGACCACGCTTCTGAATTGTATTAATCGATCAAGACCAATTACACCCGTTGGTCTTGGCTTTCAAGCTAAAATTCCATGAACTTTATCTTGTATGAACTAGATAGCACCTTTACATTTCTATTTCTTTTTCTTCTTCTTCTTCTTTTATATTTGTTTAATGAATATTTTTTTTAATGTTGAAATAATAAAAGCAAATTGTCGCTCGAGAAATAGTGTATTACCAATAAATTCTTATATTTATTTAGATTATCCACGAAAACTAGTATCTTAACTAGCTATTTGAGTGTTTTACCACGAGTTGGATAATTTTTATTAATAAAAAAATTAATATACAAGTTTTTTCAACATGTTTTTTGATATAAAAAAATCCAATCATAAACTAAAATGCTTATACACACATTTAATTAAATAAATTGATATTTTATTAAGAGATAACTAAAATTAAGATGTTTGATTTCGTAATACATGTCATGTATTGGGTTCCTGAATATCATACACGCAGCAGAAACAATAAAATAAAATTATTTTGGGGTCTCTAGGATCTCATTAGATAGATTTATAGTTGATTTAGGGATTTTTACATGAATATCTGATCTTCTTCGACTTTAAATAATTTTTTAAAGGTTGGATTGTAGCAAACCACAAGTCGTCCAATTGTCCAGCCTCCAATAATAATCTACACAAACCACCAACGAAAAATCTCTTAAATTTCTATTTAGGAGAGAGGGGTTACTATGCATAAAGTGCTAGCTCTTTTTTTTGTGACTTACATATGTAGTTTTTTTGTCAAACAGATAATCACGCAAAAATAAAAGGCATGACATACTATTTATTGAAAATTTTAAAAAACCTTATAAATTAGCAAAATATCAATTTGCCCCTTGAATAATACCCATATATTAATTCAGAATAATTTTGTAAATTAAATCAATCAATTCCTTACTTGGTTTTTCTATATCTAGAAATATAATCATGTATTAATAATATTCTAGTCCTTAATTTATAAAATATATTTTAATCAAGTCATGCTCAATTAAATTATCCAAGTTTAATTTTTGACTCATAGTTCTTAATGTGTATAACTCATTAGGTTCTAACATGTTGGTCCAAATTCTAATTCTAATTCTAATTAAATAAATCAAATAATTTAATTTCTTATCAATTCAACAATTTGTTAATGTATATTTAAACATCAAGTGCATCGTCTAGCAACGTATCATGATTTTAATTATAAAAAAAAACAAGAGATATTAAAGACCTAAAAAAGGAGTAAAATTGAATGATTGTAGTCATAAGGCCTGAGACGACAAAAGGCAACCCAAAAAAAATGAAGCAAAATTCTCAATAAAAAAAATGCTTAGCAATCAAACAAAAAAAATAGTAAATTAAAAAAAAAATTCAACAAAAAACAAATATAAGCCAACCTAGGATTGGGATAACCCTACATAAAGGAAAGTGAAAAAAACAAAAAGCATGAAAACCAATTAAACAAAAAAGGTTGAAAGATAAAATTAAAAAAAAATCAATTTTATTGAAATATCTAGGAAAACCAAAGTCAACTTATATTAACCTTCAAAACTCATTACCTTGGCCATGAGGCCGAGACTAACCTCATAGAAGAATAAAACAATGCATAAAAATCCTCAATAAAAAAAAAATGTCAAGTGATTAAATTGGAAAAAAGAATGAAACAAAAAAAAAAGTTCATTCAAAACAAAATAAACAACAATAAAAAGAATGGGGACCAAATTCAACATAAAAATAAATTAAAATCAAATGCTTAGGGATAAAAATGAAAAAAAATTGGTGAAAGGAAAAAAATATCAAAAGAATAAGGATCATATTTGACATAAGAATCAAATTAAACTAAATGACTAGGATAAAATTGAAGAAAAAAAATCAAAATAAGATTAAAACAAATAAAACATATAGTAATAAAAAAAAATAAAGATAAAATCGGATATAAAAAAAATAGTAGAACAAACCAATACTTTGGCAATGAGAAAAAAGAGAAAAGATGGAGGAGGAAAATAGTTCATCGGAGCTCCGCTGCACCACCGCGTAGAGGATGTTGGTGAGCTTTCAATGCAAACTTTGAATAAAGTGTTTGACCGCAGGATGCCATCGCAAGGGCCCTAGAAAGGAGCAGGCAGCATCCGCTAACATTTGCTAGCAACTCTTTTCTTTTTATTAATATTTTATATTTACTAGAAGACCAAAGTTCTCTCTAGCCCTCCAAAGAATAACAAACACAACCAAGATGAAAATATGAAAAAGTCCCTACAATGAAGCTTTGATTTTATTTTTTTTAATCCTGAAGGTAGTTAAGTAATTTTACTGTGCATTAAAAATTTTCAATAAAGCTCCTCCACCAACCTATTATTACAAAAAAAAAAAAAAAAAAAAAAAAAAAAAAAACCATTATAAAAATACTAAAACACCCCTGACCATGAGTGAACAAGACTTAACTTTTTAAAAATAATGTAGACATTTTAACTATGTATATGAAAACAGAAAAAAGAAATTGTCCCCTAGCACCATTTTTAAAAAATTTGATTCCAAGAGTAATGAAGTCATTTCACTATACATAACACACATAAAAAGACCAATCTATCTGTTAAATATAACAATGATGGGATCGTGTGAAATGATAAAAATACTCTTAAAAGCTATTTAATTAGAATCTTTTGAGATGAGCAAAATGGGAAAACACTATGAATCATCCTTAGTGTTTTTCTCACTATTTTTAGACTTACTTATAGTGGTTTCATACAAGGGACTTTGCAAGGTCATTTGTATAGGTTTTAGTTGTAGTTTTATTTTAAATGAATTATGTTTTAGGTTTGTGAGTGTGTAGTAGAATTTTTGGATAAATTGGGCAATTAGCATAGTAAATATAAAAAATTGATGGAATAACATTGTTTGAAAAAGAGTTAGCGAAATAGGACACTTTCACCTTGACGCACTTCAAAAGCATAGTATCTACTAAATATTGCTATTCCTATGCTTGACAAAATAATTTACATGCTTTAGAATAGTAATATTTAGTAAGTGTCGTGTTTTTAAAGCGTGATAAGGTGAAAATGTGATATCATTTAAATTAACCAGTCGATCAATTTGTAATGATTAGTGGAACCGGTCGACCATTTCTAAAAATAATAAGGAAAATCTAAAACTGTCAAATTCATGGGGGGTCTCGGTGAGATTTTTTATATCTAAAGATTTGATGGTTCACATAACAACACAATAGCTTCTATAGGGAAAATAGCCTTTGAAAACTCTTGTAAGAAGTTGAATGCGGTTCAACAATCAAATCAAAAGTAATGGCTTTTTTAATATGCTATTCTAATCTGGCGCGACCAGACCTTCTTTTGGGATTAGATCTACCCACTAGTTTATAAATGCATTTACTAGATCATCCATGTAATCTATTTGGGGCATATCCTCATATAGTTATGACAGACTTATACTTCACTCTTATTTTTTTATTGTTTTACTCATCCCTATTGAAAATTATTTATATTAGTAAAATTATCTCATGGTAAATTTTCTGGTGGCTAGTCTTACTCTTTCAAATTAGGTATTGGATAGAGGGCCCAATAAAATATCACATTTTATACAATTTCTAATGAAATTTTAATTTTCTGTAGAGGTCTCTTTAGGAAGCCCAAAGCTTCAAATGGCGTTGCGTTGGATTTGTGCATGAGCATAGGACACTGAAAAAGGGGTTTTGTTCCAGTTGCAAATTCCAGTGGAAGACAAACATAACAAGAAAACAAAAATAAACTGCAAGCCTGTCTTAAAATTATACAAGGCTGTCTAAAACCGTTGACCAATGAGCTACCGATTACCTTGAACAACTTATTGCTACCCTATATATGTTTTTTTAATAAAAAAAAAAAAAAATGAAGATAAGTACTGCTGCCCACTTCACAGTTCACACTGAGTCTAAAATGGTATTTGGTACTATAATAGCGGAACATTAAAGGAAAAAAATCCAAATTTTCTTTAAAACACAGTATTACAGTAAAAACAAACACAGTTTCGAGGGGTAAACAAGACAATCATTGGGTTCCGAGCCCCCTCTCTTTCCTTTTTCTCTTTTTCTTTCCCTCTTTCTTTCTTTATATCCTCTACGAAGGAGAACATGTTGGGATGTTTTCTTAGTCACCTTTTGACTTTAGAGGCAAATTTGTTGATCATATGGAGCCTTTTCAGATATGGAGAAAAAGCAGAAAGCATGATCTCAAGCTCATTTGATTGAAAGTGTTGATTAGCTAGATCCCTTTGATGTCCAAATAAGAGAACAAAAATCTAATATCATATGAAATAATCATTGCTTAGCTTGATTTCTGTTCTGGTAATGGGATTGGAGCCCTACTGATGTTCATGGAGCATTTTGAGTCGCCTCCTGCTGGTCAATCAAACATCATGGCTGGATTTGGCAACACTTCACCGAGCCTTAAAGCTGTGTGTCCTTGTATTGATTTTGCATGTTTAGGCTTTGGCTTGACAGTTTAACTCCACCAGAAAATAATGAGATGAACACTGAGCAGTATAATTTGATGAACTCCAACGCTTGTGCAATTTATACTGTCTGGAATTTATCCAGCGTGGAAGGGCAGCAAACACCACAAGCTCCGCCATGAGTAAAGCACTAAGTGATAAAAACACTGTAATGACTTCAGAATCACAACTCCATGACAGACAACAAAAGAGAAGAACAAAACTAGCTACATGCAGACTGGAGACAAGAATCTGGATATTGCATCAATCAACTCAGCTACCACTGTTTTCAATGAGGTACCAGAAGTGCATGTTATTCCTGCACGCATGGAGTGGAGATCTTGCAAGGCATTTACTTGAAGTATCCAGTTCTGCAATTGCATTGATGGAAAATTTACTCTTTTTTTTTACGAACCCCAAATGATCCTTGGCTTTGACTCAGCCAACAATATGGGATAATTTAACAAAATATATAGGATTTAAAAGATGATCATGTTAGTTGAGCTGGATATGATTTTTCGCACAAAATGAATGGACTTAAAACATGAGGAAACTTAGGAAACGAACAAGAGCTGAAATAAATGTTGACATAATCTTATATCCATTTATGCAAATGTATTACCAGCACAGAGGACCATTGAAGCTCCATGATCAAAACATTGAACTCAGAGAAACATTACTCAAATTACAAAAAGTTGCCTGATCTGTCAATATTGAATGAATTGGCAGCACATGGATATGGAACCGATGACAAAAGCAAGAGTGCATGAGCCCACATCAATGAGATTTTTGTCCCCAAGAATATGTAATATGCCAAAAATTTGAAGATGTCTGAAACAGCCTTGCAGCCTTCGCACAGTCCATCAGCAAAATCTTTGCTATGTCGGACAAGGATGAAAAAGGAAAACCCAATTAAATTCAAGGGCACGCACATCCTCACGAATAGGCAAACATATTCTCCATGTCCCAGCCAGTTTTGGTAAAAAGACAAACTAGCTTAAACAAAATGAGGGCCGAGAAAACCAGTTCAGCAATTAACAAGAGCTATGACTGGAAACACTGAGAAAAGAACACTAAAAATTTCTTGTTATTAGAAAAATTGAGAAGAAGCAATGCAACTCACAGTAAAGGCAACAAATTTAGGGGTGTTTTTATCCAACCAACTGATGAAGAATACATTAGGCATGTGTGCTTACACAACAAATGCATCAAAATTAACAACATTAAACCGAAGAAACACCTTATGGACTTGCCAATTCTGTTTCTGGACTTGCCAATTCAGTATAATCGCAACACGCTCCTTGCAATGGATTGTGCTTGACTGGACTTACTCTTCCCCCACCCATTTCGACGACTGTTCCTCAGCGGCGTCAAGTAGAACCTTAGGAGTCCATTTTCCACGTTGTTTGGTGAATACCTTGCACTCCTGTTCCTCTCCAACACAAACTCATCCCTTTTCTTTCTCCCATTACCATTAGTCTCAACACTGCTCTTCCTTGCACTGCTAAAAGATCCACCACCCCCAAAATTATGAGAATTCCTCCAACTTACACTGCTGTTGCTCCTCAAAATCTTCGGGTTAAACCCCCCTCTAACATCTCCATTACGTTCCCCTCTCAATTCTGGCCAAGACTCTGAAAAAGACCTCTCAACCCCATTTGCTCTGCTATACCTATCATCATCATCTTCTTTGTTAACACTTCTCCGGTGTATAAACCCCCAAATATTCCATGCCTTGCTCCATCTCCGCGGCTTCTTAGCCCCTTTCCTTTCACCATTCCCCCCCACCAAAGATGCATTGTCTCTAAACCCCATGTCAAAAGTCTCAGAACAATCATCTCTCAAAGAATTCGAGTTTGAATCCCTAAAATCCCTATCAGGAACAACCAACTTAGGTCCATGGATATAATCCGCAGTAGCTGGTGTCACCTTGGCATTGGAAACAGCCTTCAACTCATCAATCTCCGCTACCACAGCTGCAGCAGTCTTCCTAATAGAATTAGACCTGTCAAGACTCTTCCTCCTCCTCGAGGAAGAATCAGAATAATAATCCCTAGTTTGAGCAGACCCACCAGGGACAGCCTCATCTTCATTGATGGAATTCATAGATATTCGTGGTGGTTCCTCAACTGGGATTTGAGTATCAGACCTTAAAACAACATTAACAGGAGCATCCTCGACAACAGAAACCATTGTAGGCATTCTGGGGAATGTCCTTCCAATCAGATATCCATCCCAAGAAGCACGAGGCTCATCGAAAGAATACCTAGGATCATCAAAAGAAATCCTCCCGGCATCAAGAGAGAACCTCGGATCCGTGTCACAAGACCTTCTACCAAACCCATAATCAGCAATTTCTGACTGCGTCTCCCTATACTGCCTCCCAATTGGCTTCTCTACAGGCAATGTAGCCGAACCAGGACCATCATTTCTCTGCTTCTTAAGCTTCTGCTTTTGCCTCCATTTTTGCAATTTCTTGCTAAAAACCGAAGCAGCAGACCAGAAACTACCAGCAATCTCTTTAAAATCCCTCCCTGAAGTCTTTTTAGACTGCGAATCAAGATCTATATGGTCCTTCATGGTCTTAAGCTCCTCCAAAACTGCTTCTTGTACTGGCTCTGGCTCTATAACAATCCCGTCTTCGTCGTCTTCGAAGTCGTCGTCTTCTTCCTCTTCCTCTTCCTCTTCCTCTATAATCTCATCAATTGGGTTTGCATTCGAATTTCTCGCTGTCAAATTAGACTCTTCTAAGACCCCATTAGATAAGACATCTCCACCAATATGGGCATTGACATTGGCATTCACATTCTCATTTTCAGTGTCGGTTTCGTTCTCGATTTCTTCCTCTTCCTTAGACTCAAAAACCGGACCTCGAACACTAGAACAAGAAATTCTGGGCTCAACAGCCTCAATATCAGGTCCTCCTTTAAAGGGCTCTTTTTTAACAGATGGGTTTCTCTCGCTGTCTTGATTAAAGAGAGACCAAAGAGTATTTCTCACTCGAACGTCACAAGATTTTCTTTGAGGCTCAAAAACCCCAGAAAAACCTTCGTTTTTAGAGGCAGAAAAGGATTTAGTACGGCGGAGCTCGGGAAAAAAAGAAGACTTGCTGCTGTTATTATTATTATTGGAGCTCGACGGTTGAGGAGGCTTGAAGATGGCTTTAAGGGCGGCGGTGGCAGTGGGTTTGCGGGAAGAGGAAGAAGAAGCGGCGGAGGAGGTGTTGGGATCGAGCACGGCAAGACGCTCGCAGAGGCATGAGGGGCAAAAACCAGTGAAATGTTCTTCTGGATGACGGTCACAAGAAGTTGAAGGACGGTGGGGTTGCGGTGGTTGAGGTGGTTCAGTGGTGGGATTCATAACCGGTAGTGGTGTGTAATGCACCCTCTTCTCATATTAGAGTGAACGAAAGAAGGAAAGAGTGAGCGAAAGCAAAGGGCAAAAAAGAAGAAGAGAGACAGATTTTCTGAGAGAGAACTGTTTGGTTCCAACGGACAATGAGAGAGACAGAGAGAAAGAAAGTGAAGAGAAAGTGAGAGTAAAAATGATGGAACCAACGGGAAAATTAAAGAAAAGCTAAGAAAAAAGAAAAAGAAAAGAAAATCTCCGCGTAGAATTTAGAATGGCCCACTTAGACGGTATTTTTTTTATTTTTTTGGCTTAATTCTCTAGTCTAGGGGCACTCGCATGTGAAAGGACTATTTTGGGGCTATTAAATCCTTAATTTATTAAAGTCACTCTGCCTGGATGTCTCCGTTCTTTTTCTTCATTTCTTTTTTACAATTGAATATGATTATGTTATGCTACCCAGTTCTATCTTTGGGATTGTATTTAAATATTTTTAAAAGTATATTTAATTTGAAAAAATATAAAATAATTTTTTTTAATAATTTTTATATGTTAATACTAAAAATAAAATAAAAATTATTTTAATATCTTTTCAAATAAAAAATATTTTTAAAAACACAATGTAACATAATATTATATTCTACTTTCATTAAACAAGCTTGGAATATTCCTTCACATGTCCATGTCTAGGATTAATATAAGATTTGCATAAGCTAATCCTTTTAGTTCATTATCGTTTTGGAGCTTTAGGACAATTAATGATTCATATGAGCCTATGTTTAGACAACACAACCTTGTTAATGTCAAGATTGTTAAGTTTTATGGCTGAATTTGACTTATCAATGTCAATTGTAACATAATAGATGAAAAAATGGGATTTATGAGCATGAAAGGCTATATTTTTTTTATATATTATTAACGTGGGTGTCCGGACCAGCTTGTGCGCATCTCGATTAATCCTACAAATCCTGAAATTAACGATCATATAAGCTTTTGATAGCCTTAAAATTTATAAAACTCAAAATGATAACCTCTAAAAAACAAAATACAATATATTTCAAGTTAAACAATGATAGTACAAGCTTAATATGATTAATATACTAACAAATAATAATTTATAGATAAAAAAAAAAGAGATAAAAACATGTTTAATTGGAAAGATATAAATATAATATAAATTTATCTTTAAAATAAATTTATAAAAATTTAAATCATAAACATTAAATAATACATGTCAAGTGATCTTCATCTCTATTATTTTTATTTTATTTTATTTTTTGGTCTTAAAAACAGTGAACAAATACTATCTTAACAGTAAAATTGAATTATGAAACTTAAATTCAATAATGAAGATGTCGAGCGACAATCCCACATAAAATCTTATATTATAAACTTTTTTAAAAAAAAATCAATGAACAACACTGACAAATTTGAATTGAAAGCTGCCATTAAAAACTTTATCCTGGATCAGACCAAGGACTAATAGCCATGAATATCTCAGTACATGGTTGATCATGTGTTTAAGGTTTTCTTAAATCTCAAGCCTGCGATGAAACAAATCCATATCACCTCCTGCACATCAAAGAGAAGCTACTGAGGATTTGGAGGTGCCCAAATGCTAATTCTTTTTCTTTTTTCTTTTAATTAATTTCCCTTTGTTTTTGTTCTCGTAGGATGCCTTTCGATTTTCAAAGATTCCTGTCGAGAGAAAAAGCAAAAGCAAACCACGCCATCACTAGAGGGAGGGGGTGAAAGAGAGAGGAGTTGCTGTGTTTTTTTTTTTTTTTTTTTTTTCATCTTTTCTCTTTCTCTCATATCGCTTTCTTTCTTTTTCTCATCTTCTTTTTATCCTTTTTCCTGTTCTAAGCTCTTTTTGTTTTTCCGGCTTTCTTTTTCTCCCGAACATGCTGATCAATCTGTTTTTTTCTTGTGGTTTTTCCCACTTGGATTTATTGTGCCACCAACCTCGATGTCTCACCAATGGGTGCACATATTATGCACACTCCTTGTCAAGGCTCTTGCATGATGGAGACCCTAGACAAGATAGCCAGTCTCAAGAACGAGAATAGAGGAATCTCCCGTTGGGCCTTTCATTATCCAAATCATGTACCTAAATTGATGTTTTTTTGCTTTTTTTTCTCTCGATTTTCATGTGGGTTTTGGTTGGAGAAATGAAACCTTGAGAGCTTGGCTTTCTCTTCGGATTGGCTTGCCCTTTTACATTATATTTGGTAAAAAGGATATAGAAATGATGCATCTTTGTACAAAGGCTCAAATGCACGAATAAGTGCTAGGTCAAAGCTATGGGGAAATTTCCCTTTGAATAAACAATCCTTTCCCATCCCCGGAAGGAAAATTGCATGCCCTATTGCAATCAAATGCCTCTTCTCTAAACAACAACTTGGTATCCTATTTCATGTTATGTAGACATGATTCATCAATTAACCCGGTAATGTTTATAGTTACAAAAAAAAAAATCAAAATAATTTGAGAATTAAACTTATGTGTTGGAATAATCAGTTAATTTATTGGTTTTGAAAATGTGATCCATTATTTCTAGGCAAGATAACCAGTGTCTAGTACCTGCAAAAAGCTCTCTTTGATGAAATTGAGAACTCTATGATATTTAAGAAAGTTTTTTTTTTTTGAAAAAAAAACAATGATATTTTAGAGAAACTCTAAAAATAAATATGTAGTATAAAATAAAGACGTGAAACTCTCTCTTCTAAAGATCCAATGAGTCTTTATAATTCATCCTCATTTTTTTTTATTATTATATTCCAACAATTTTTTTATTAGAGACAAAAGTATCTCTAATTTTATCAAAAAAAAAAATTATATATACATGTGGACTCAACGCTTAGCTGAGTAAATAGATAATAGATCTAACATATTATCAAACTTATATATATACTTAAGCTTAAAGATATTAAGTTATCACCTAGTGTTTGATTTCTCAAAATAAAAATAAAAATAAAAAAAAACAAAACTCGTTGTTTATGTTATCATGTACATTAATTTGATGCAAAGGTAACATCCATGATTCTTCCTATTCTTAGGATTTGTAAAGTTCATTATAGAGAGTGACAATGGAATCAACATTTGTGGCTGATGACTTCAAAGTTATCATTTTTAGCAGGGAGAAAAGCTCGTTTTTTTTTATTAGGCGTCTTCTTTCTCACTAAAGGAAAAAAAAGGAGACAAAAGAAAAGGATGCCAAAGAAGCATAACACCTGGCACCTTACCGGTTTTGGTGCTTGGAACAATTTTTTCTCTATTTCGATCCTAAGAAAATTATTTAAATACTTATTTATTAAATGGATGGAATTTTTTGATATACATAGGATCCTAACCCCTATACCCAGTGCAGAAATAGGGGGGTAAGAAAATTATTTTTCTAGTTTCTTCTTTAATAATTTATATAATTTTAGCTAAAATAATAAAACAATTAAATTTTAGCATTTTTTTAACTTGTCTATACATACACATAGTGTGTTATGTATCACATTTGTTAAAATATCATCTATTTGGAAATTGATGTAATATTTTAAATTATTTTTATTTAAAAATAAATTAAAATAATTTATTTTTAAAATTTATTTTTGATATTAATATATATATTAAACTTATTAAATAAAATAAATTTAAAAAACAACAAAAGAACGATTAAACGGAATGGCAAACATTTCCGTTGAAAACTCAGATAGTAGCAGACTGCTCTTTGAGATGCACAAAATGGAATGGTGGTACGTAGAGAGAATAATGAGCAAATGAGTGGGTAAACTTGTCTACGTATACGGTAGGGCAGTAGTATTTTAAAAATTGCTACATTATATCGTATAGGACACGTCATTCTTGTCGCTCCAGATTGAGATAGATGATCGATCAGTCACGAGTCAGGGAGTCTTTATACAGAGCGTGGGGTGGTCACGTTTCCGTATCCAAACAGCAGAAAACATGGGCCCACATAATACACACACACACACTCAGCTACCTGATGATAGGGGCACCCTAATTGAAAGCTAAGCAGATGCATGTGATTTCGAAGCTGTATTTAGTATTCCCACGTGTGGCAAAGACCACTAGAATTGGATGAACAAAAACACCCAAAAAAAACTTATTAAACCATAAAATCTAGAAAAAAAAAATTGAAAAAATTGTATGATAAAAAAATTAATTAAAATGATTAAAATATCTTTTTTTAAAATGATTTGGTTCAGTTCGATTTCATAAGTCTAAAATTAAAAAATCAAACAAAATAAATAATAAAAAAAAACAAATCAAACCGAAATCCAAAGTCCATTATAAAATCCAAAAAATACCCAAACAAATATATAATTTTTCGTTTTTAATATAAAATAATTGAACCAAACTGCACCAAAACCAAACAAACAGAACCAAAACCAGTCGGTTAAGTTTCGATTTTTAATATAAAATAATCGAACTAAACCAAACTAAAAACTGGTTGATTTGAACCGGTTTCAATTGGGTTACAATTTTATTTTTTATATTTTATAAAATTCTGATTTGATAATTTTTATAGATAAAACTCAAACCAAAAAAAAAAAATTATCACCCCTACTATCCATTCACGTGCTTTGCTGCTGTAATTTTTTTTTTTTTAATTTCGTTAATTACTGTTTGGCCGGCTTAAATTGTGTACTTTTTGTTTGTGAATTTTGGGTTTTAGTATTTACTTTTTCGAATGATGAAGTTGGGAAACTTCAAACAAAATTGAATTTTCCACGTCTGTGTTCTATATCGATTAATTAGCTATTTCATTGATGGTTCAGAACAATGTTGATTGAAAAATAAAATAAAAAGTTATTAATAATATAAAGACAAAAATGGTAAATTGATAAAAAATATGAAAATTAAATTATTTAACACTGCATTACGAGCTTTTCATCTAATTACATTGAATGATTTTATTTATCAAAATCAGACTTTCATTTTATTAAATGATAATAGAAACATATACACATGAAATTAATTGAATAAAATAAAAAAATATATTACATTACACATATTATAAATATTATCCAAAAAATGGTTTTTTATTTATATAAAACATAAAAATAATTATAAATAAATGAAAATAATCTCTTCAAAAATTAAACATATACAAGATAACTATTATTTAAAAGAGACTATATAAATAAAATAAAAATAAGAAGAACATGTGTATTAATTTAAATATAAATAAAAGAATAATTTTGAAAAAAATATAAAAAACATTAATTCTAAAAAACAATTAGAAACAAAATAACTTTTTTAAAAAAACAAAAAGGCTAGGCGATGCTCCTGTCCCATTTTGTTCGGACTCACGAGCTTGCGCTCTTTTTTCTATTGCAACTAAAGCAAGTAATATATTGTCCACCTTATTTTTTTATATATATAAAACAAGACAATGTGTTGTCTAATTTTGCCCATATTTTGGACATTATGATGGCTAGAAAATCAGAGTTGATGATTTTTTTATTCAAAAACCTAGTTTTCAACTTATTTTGATTTGAAACATCTTAAACCTATAAATGGTTTGAAAAACCCAAAAACCCACCAAAAATCTTCCCAAGCTTATATATATTTTTAGGCACTTTAAGGTCAAAAAATAAAAATAATAATAATATGAACTCTAATAATAAAATGGAATCATTTAACACAAAGATCGATTGTTTTGGTGATTGAAATCAATATCAACGATGTTTCTCTCTCTTTATCACCAGAATCCAACTATCTCTTTTTCTCATCTCTTAAACAAAGAACAAAAAGAATAAGAAAAATAAATTTTTATATTAAAATTGAATTGAAAAAATATCAAAGAACTGAAAATGTATATTTTTTTAAAGTGTGAGGACTTAATTAAATTTGTTTTGTGAACTTTGAAATCATCATCCATTTGTGGTGCTTTTTCTAATCTAGTCCTCGAATCTTTCAATTTTTTTTTAGTCAACAAATTTGATTCAATTTCATTTGAATTTAGCCTAAAAGGATGCAATTGCTCAATAAAATAAATTTGAGTATCAACTTGAAAAAAAGTGAAAAGTAAATCCACAATAAAATGTGAGATGATGAGCAGTATATTTAGCATAGTGAAATGGACACACCTTTTAGATTTTTAGTAATGTGACTGAGTTTGACCATGAGTCTACAAGTTTTCATGCAAAATAAGTTTTGTGTTGAAACATGAGACCCTCCAATGCTTAAATGTGTGTATGGCCATGCAATATAGAGTGCTTTTCAAATAAAAATGCATCAAAATGATGATTTTTTCAGGTTATTTTAAAATTCTAGACATTAACACATAAAACCTATTGAAAAACACAAAAAAATATCAATTTAATATATTTTCAAACAAAAAATACTTTGAAAAGCAGGTAACCATAAAAAAACACTTTCTATGTCAATAAGTATAAGAGGAGTATAATGTATATGAAAAACAAAATACAAGAAAAATGTATGTATAAAGAAAAAGAGTTTATGACCTAGGCCAAGAATGATATGATTGGTTTTTATTGGCTTTTAAGAACTATAATGATTGGCTCAATTTAATGGCCTAAAATGACATGACTAGCTTTGACTGAATTTTATAATTTAAAATGACATGATTGCTTTTTATAGCCTAAAAATAAAATACTTGGTTTTTGTTGACTTGTATAGCCTAGAATATACACTCTACTCTATGAGTGTATGTTGCTAGATTTGACTTTCAATAACTAGGTGGAGCTTTAACTAAGGATCAAATTAGGATTTTGTCCGATAATTAAATATATTTGTACAGTTAATTTTTAAATTTTATTCATAGAGAGAAGGAGACTTATGATTAGTGGAGAAATGTGTATGCCACTATTGGCTAGTCATGGTGGCTTCGTTGGTTGTTGTGTTATGCAATAGTTGTCATGTCATGCATGCCCATTAACGAATATTTTGATGATGGATAGTATTATTGGTGTAAAAAATAATATTTGCTTTGCATAGAAAAACTCATGTATGCATACAAAAATTATATGCATGAAAAATTTTGTGTGTGTGGCTCATGGAAACCCAAAAAATACATAAAAAGATATGTCGAGGCAGGATAGGACAAACCAGGTTAATAGTGGATTTGGGCTGGATTTTTTAATTGGAATTCCTGCCATTTGGGCTTGGGCCGAACAACTGAAAAATATATATATTTTTTATATAAAAAACAGTTATTATAATAGAAGCTTCTTTATTACAAAATGTTTTAGAGACGGGAAACTTAAATTAGATCTGCGCATATGCTGTATTGTTGAGGAAAAAAAAAGATCTTTATTACTTGTTAAATGGTTACTCAATATAAAAATTAAATGATTATCCATTAAATTTGAAGAAAATTTTTTCTATTCTAACTCGTTAATGTTTTAACTTTAAAATTGTCCTTTCTCTCCTCTGATTGTTTACATTCTTTTTCTTTGGCTTTCATATGGAGTTAATTATGTATTTAGTGTCTGAAATGTTTATCTTTTTATCTATATTGGTGTATATATTTTTAATCATTGAGTGTTTCAATTTTTATTTTTTTAATGAATTAAATTGACAAATGATATTTTGAGTGAATATTTATAAATTTATTTTTAATTCAGTCTTTATACTTTTATTTTTGTTTATTTGAGTGTCTGTATTGCTATTTGAGTTTTTGAACTTACAAAAATCAATTAAGTTCTTTTATTATATTTTATTAGTTAATTATTTATGTTCTAATCAAGTGTCTTAGTTGATATCCTTACATGGGACATATTTGCCTGTGTAGAAAAATAAAAATAAATGAAAAACTTATAGGGTTTTTGTTCATAAGAAAATAAATCAATCTTATCTTGAATATTTGTTTTTATTTTATTTTATTTTATTTTAATGGAGGTTTTGCTAGATTTAATTCATGGCTATGATTTTACCTTAGTGTATAAGATGGTTGTCTTGACGATGGGGCATGAACAAAAACAATGGAATAATAAGTGAAGAAAATTGAATGAAGCTAAGTTTTTTTCTTATAGACAAGTTGTCTTTTATTCTAAGTTTTGTTGTTTTAGTATTTTACTCTCGGAAAGCGCACATAATGAAAAACATCATTTAATTATAAGAATGGCAATATACTTGTGATAACTCAATTTTTAACCCTCCTAAAAAATAGTCAAAAGGCAAAAGAAAAAATTCAATAAAAAAATGAAAAAATATTTCAAAAAAAAGAAGAATAAGAAAATGCAATTAGAGATGAGATTAAGAAGAAATTGAGAGAAAATAGTTGGAATTAGCTGGATAATTAAAAATTAACAAAACAAGAACTGGGTTAGAAGAGGTAGCAAAATGCAAGAACAATAAATGCAATTAGGGATGAGATTGTAAAGAAATGGCAATAAAAGGATTGAAATTAGCTAAATAACTGAAAATTAAAAAGCTAAGGACTAGATTGAAAAATGTAGAGAAATTGAGGAATTGTTTTAATATAATATGGGATGAAATTGAAAGAAATAAAGAGATAAAAGATTGAAATGAACCAAAAATAAAAAATCAAGGACCAAAATCTGAAACGCGGAGAAATTGAGGTACCTATGTTTAAATATAAAAATTATATTAAAATAAAATAGTGTATTTTAAACTAAACAAACAAAAAAAAAAAAAAAGCAAAAACTAAATAAAAACCCAAAACAATGTTGATTTGATTGTAAGTTTAAAACAGTCTTTCCTCATTGCATGATCCCACAACTCCTTTTTTTTTTTTTTTTATTGCATATTTACCATCAATATATTAAAACAATTCAAAATTATAAAAAAATAATGTAAAGCAAAATACATTCTAAAATTTCTTTAAAATATTTTATAAACACAAAAATAAATACACAATAAGTCACACCGGGAACGTCATTGTTGCATGCACTTTAATTTCTTTGCTTCCATATGCCATAAATGGTGAGCATTCCAGGCAGTTCTAACAAAAATAGGTGGGAGGGAAGGTTCTATCAAGCAGTAGGTTATTAATGCAGATGGAAGCACAACATCATGATAACATGTATTGAAAGATAAAAAGTAGATGAAATTGAAGTGAAAACACAAAGAAATCTTTTTTTTTTTTTTATTTCTAAAATATTAATTTGACCAAATTTATATTCTAAAGAGGTTTGGAAAGTCTTTTATAGATTAGAAAAACCGATTTAAACTAGGAAAAAAAAATAAAAATCCCTAAACATAAAGAATCATAAAACTTTATTTTATTTCTGAAATATTAATTTGATCAAATATGGGTTTACAAAACGTTTTATAGGCTAGAAAAAACTGATGATTTAGACTAGGAAATAAAATCAAAATTCCTAAATAAAGGAAAATAATATAAAATCCAAAAATAAACAATAAATTTAGGAAAAGTTAGGAAAGCTAGAAAATTTTGCCCAAACAGCAGATTCTCAATCTAATTTCAAGAAATTTAATGGTCTGATGAGTGATATAGTAATTCCCTACAAGAAAATAACATATAAAATTTTCTATATAAATCTAAACTTGATTTAATGGTCAGATATTATCTTCATTTTAAATTATTATTCTAATCTAACCAAGCATTCTCTTAAACTTAAGCTTGTTTTACTATTCTATAAAAATATTTTCTAAGCCATCTGCATGGTAAGTTTGAAACAAATCCCCATATAAAGACTTCTCTAGGGTTCTAATCAATTATATATATTTTAAGTCTTAACCCCACTACATCAACTATTCATTCTGATTAAAATTATATATATAAATATATATGTGATATTTTTGAAATAAAAAATAGATTTATGTTAATTTAAATAAAATAATCTAGATAAAAAAATATATTGAAAAATTATATATCATTAAAAACTGAATAAATGCAATTAAAAATGTAAAATTATATCTAAGAGTTTATCAAACATATAAATATATTTAGAACATCTCCTTTTCAAATTTAATTAGTAATAACCATTCACACTATATATATATTTTTTAATATAAAGCAAATAATAATAAATTGACTCAATTGACCCCACTCAACTCGGCAAGAAAATTATTATTTATTTAAAAAAAAAAAAATCACTTCCTAAATATCCCAATAAAAGAGGAAATGAAATGATTGAATGTGATAAGAATGCTAACCATCACAAGTCTATCCCTTAAAATAAATAAGATGTTTAATTCATTAATGATAAATAGTGTACTCATAATTAAAGAAATACTTATTTTTTTTCTGTTTTTTAAATTAATCAAACAATTCTAGTGACAGATTTTAGATCCACCACTGGTTACATAAAAAGGGCTTAAACTCTAGATTTTTTCTATTAAGAAAAGAGGTATTGAAGAGTGTTAAAGACTGATTCACCATTTTTCTTAAAAAAAAAAGGAAAAAAGTACTGAGTTTTCACCATTAATGCAGTATTAAAGGTAACATTCTTGCAAACTATAACGAACGATTACGAGGGCGAACCGCCGCTGAGTCACGGGATAAATCCGGCTACTTTATAAGAGCTAAGTAGAGCTCCAGCAAACTACTTCAGTTGGCTATGGCCAGTGGATCTGTCTCTCTGGTCCATCTCGCTATCCTGATTCTCTTTCGGTTCATCATCACGGGTTCCCATGAACAAACCCTTCGATATTACATTGCCTGTATTTTTCTTTTCTTTCTTTTCTTTAAGGTAGGTTTTTTTCTTTTTTCAAGGAAGGTCAGTTCTATCTTTGTTAAAGAATTATTTCAATTCAATAGTTTTTGAGCTTGAAATCTACACAAGTCCATATTATTTTATATTTAAATTTTATCAAATAAATAAGAATAACGAGATTCGAACTCATGACCGCTTGGTTATCAAGATTCTGATACTATATTAAAGAATTATCTCAACTCAATAGTTTAACTTGTTAAATAAAATTCCAAAATATAATTCATATTATTATTTAACAATCTTATTTTTTTCCTAACTCTAACTATAATTTTCTTTGCAATCATCTTATGTAAACTCTAAAAACACACACCATGTAGTCTCTAAGACTTATTTCCTTTACATTTGTGCTATCTTAAGTATTGGAGGGTACTGTAAGCTTAACAGGACTTGTTTTGAAGGTATTTGTGTTATTGAAATCTAGTCTTCTCCATCATCCTTGGAAAGAACTTGATTTTAGAAAGATTCATGTGAACCTCATTAGCTATCTAGAATACTTTTTTTTTTTTCTCAAATTGATCATTTTAGATTATATACAATCCTAAATGATAATCGATAATATCCAAAATAAACAAAAGTTTCTATAACCCTGGGACCATTAACTAAACTGTATATATGTTTAAGGAACATGAGGGACCATGAAGACTAAAAAGTTTATAGGCTAGCCACTTGTAGTGGCACCTGGAAGAAGAAGTCCGGTGATTAACGAGGAGATGAGTAGCAACTATATACAGCAGTAAATAAATCATGAGCCTTCCTTGGTTTTATTATGATATTTTAATTAGTAGGACTTGTGTTTTCGTCCTAATCTATTATAGCTAGGTTAATTTGTAACTTTTCTCTATATATATGTATATATAAAGAAAAAAACCCATTCAATTATGTCTTTTAATTTATTAATTTTCTTCTGGCTCGATGCTCCATGCATTATTTTTCTTAGGTTTTCTAAAAGGAAAAAAAAAGACTTACCCTTTTATTTTATTCTTAAAATTAGGTGATATATTGAAATTTGCACTAGTTTAATTGCGGAATAGTTACGCAAGATAAGTTGTTGGAACTTGCGTCCATCTTATTGTAAAAACAATATAATCCTAAGTGGAAATTTAATTGATAACAATAAATATACCTCTATTTAGCCTATCTAAAGGGTTAACGGGGAGTGATTTTGACTATGAATATGAAAGTGGGTGCATGCATGCGGGAAAGGTATATGCAATTTGTCATTGTCGCTGTCATTGGTGGGCCGATGGCGGTGCTGGTGGTGGTGGTGGTGGGGGATTGAGGTCATACGGATAAGAATGTATTAATTTATGTGTCGAATGAGTCGTAATGAAACCCTTTCTCTCTACCTTTACCCTCTTGTTTTTTCAATACAACCTAATTATTAATCCAAGGAACAACAAGGTTTAAGAGCTTGTCATCCCTTATAATTCTCTTTAGGGTTTGTCTTTTTAGGATTTTGTTTGCTGTTCATATAATTTCTGATATCCAGAGTGGACATGTGCCAACAAAGTTTAAGCGGGTTTAAAAAGATTGGGACAAAAATTCTCTCCCAAGTGCTCCGTGGCCCCATGTCTATGATCCCATCAGCCATATTTTCAAAGTTCTTTTCCATTATACACAAAACAATGAAAGTTGAAGCTATTTTTCAAATAACTTTAGCCATTTATGATGTTCATGATGTGCTCTCTAATTTGCGTAGCAAGTTCATGTTTATACTGTGGTAGTCCAACATTACATAGTCCCCACCAAAGCTATGTGTATTAGACAACTTGCCAACCAGCCTGTCTCTCTCCAATCAATCATTGTGTTATATGCTATAGTCGTCGGAAATATTGTTTGTATTATTGCACTTATTCCTTGATATTCTTGTTGTCGCTTGACATGGACCTATGCTGGTGTATTATTGCCATCGCTACAAGAAAAAAATAATTTCTTTGCTCAATTTGTACTTGCTCTACAGTTTACATTACAAATCTGGACATCCTCGACAATGGAGATCCTCAGGGGGGTGTAAGAGCATGCAGAGATCGAGCAGACTAAACCATTGGAGGGTTCACACATCTGAAAGATCAGCAGTTTCTTCTATTGTGTGATCGACCTTTTTCCTTGAGATGACACTGCTGCTGAAGCATGCAAACAAAAGATTAGGAGGATCATAACATGCGTTTTTTTATTCAGGGAGACAGTTTTTTAAGCTTGTTTTCTGTTCTTTTGTGAGAACTGAAGATTCGGTAGTCAGACTAAGTATATAGTTTTGTATCTCCCAAGCTTTATGCAGTGACAACGAGCTTTATTTCTCTTCTTTTGTCATTTTTCTAAATGAAAAAGGAACAAAGAGAAATCTAGCCCTCCTGCATTTAAAATTAAACCCCACCAAAAAAAATAGCAGTGCAGAACCTTAAAAATGATAAATAAACACACATGGCGAGGATACCATGACCATAGCTAGCTAGCATGGTGGGGGCATCGCTACCTTACTGGAGATTACTCCGAAAGTTTCTAGGATGCTGCAATAAATTATGCTATGGATCTTCCCTTACATCATTAATTCATCATCCCTCTTGCACACAGAGCCTTAATTATGATCCTAAACACAGTACTTGACAGCCAATCAGCCATAATATCACCCATGTTAGTACCGTGGGGCAAGGCTGCATTACTGGAATGCATCATCCCCTTTCATGCACAATCGCTGCTCTTTACAAGGAAAAGCTACGCATATGATTAGACTGATCAATATCTAATTTTACAGGCTCATGAATCCGTATCAAGCTTCACTCCTAGCTAGGATTATAGTAAACATAGAATATTTGACAGGTTTCCGAGCTGTGGAGTTACCTTCCTTTGCTGTAAGAAAAAGCATATATCCGAACTCGAAATTCTCAACTCAGAAAACCCTAATCTCAACTGAATCAGTGCAGTCCATTGACGAAGTTTCCTTTGAATTGGTCAGGGACACGAGGAGTTTGGCAAATAATGCAAAGGAAAACACGCGCACCTAATAGATTCCACAAATCTCGCCGAAGCCATTATATCCAATAATGTTGTCTTATTGTAAGCCTTAAACATTATGGTCCATAATTACTCAAACCGATTCTTCTCCGTCTTTAAGGAGAATGAGATTGAAAAGAAAATGAGTGTGCAAATACCACATTCAACTGCGAGTAAAAGGGAAAAAGTAATAAGCACATAATTACAAGAGAAATATGAACGCAAAAGGACACTCCATTTGAGAGTCTTACCCCCACTTAGCCCCGTAAAAGCATATTGGTAAATAGGGCAACGGCTCAAGATTCCCATTTAATAAAAAAATTCTAAGAATAAATAAAGTAATTTTATTGATTATACTTTATAAAACTAAAATTATCTCAATGTAAAATAAAAATTACTTAATCATTAATCAAAGGACTTTTATTTTCCCAATTTGAAAACAATGTATCAAATGATATTCCACTTTAAACAATGCCTCTATTTTGGACCCAGCATGCCTGTCTAACACTCTTTTCACATTTGACCCCATTACTATATAGTTTTTATCTGAATTATATATCCAGGGTAAAGTTCTAAGTGCACATTAACTGGGTAATGTTCCCTACTAGTGACATAATTTATTCCAAATTTCCATAGAAATATAGGGATGGCTCTGTCTTCAAGTCAATACAACTTGATCATCAATACAGAAATTTCTATAATTTTTTTGTTTTTGGATTCGAGGAAACTCACTTCCTGAAAAGCGTATTTTGTAGATCCAAGTGAATGAGTAAAACCCAGCTATCCCAGATTTTTACAAGAGGTACACGCCCTGACTCGAACTCAATACCTGCTATGTAGATCTCAAACTTTTTGCCATCACGCCATGCCCCTTAAAAAACCTTGAAATTCAATGTTGTACTAGCCGTCGTAGCTTTAAAAAAACCTATGGTGATTATTCATGTGGAGTGAATGAAACCCAATAAAGAATTCAGAGTTTGGCATGTTACTAAAGCAAGACAAAGTCATATATGCATACGGGAGCATGTTTTTCAGGCATACCTTCTTAGGGATTTACAGAAATCCGAACATATCTCTGGTGGTGTTATTGCTAGTGCCAAGAGAGCTGCATTATTGACTGACATGCCTTGAAATTTACATGAAAAGGGGGCCAAGGCTTATAGTTTTATATTAAAACTGCACTAAAAATCAAAAGGAGAACTAATTCTCAAAGGTGAGAGATTGGAAAAAGGTAAAGATGATCTTTGCTTTTTCCCTTTTTCTTTTTATATTTCAAAGTAGAGAGGCCCATGAACTAGCACGAAAAGGATGCACATGAAATAATGAGTTTGCTAGCAAGAAAGATCCAAAAGCTCTCACCCTTCCTTTTTATAGATGTTTCTCGGCCTGCCGATTTCATTGCAGCAAGATCATGGCTACCCTGCGGCCATGAGGCTATCAATGGGCCAGACGAGCATCAGCAGGCCCACCTGTTCAAGCTGGTATCCGGCCCGGAATTTGAACCCTCTGTCTCTTTAACATACTGAAAATGGGCTCTCTTCAAGTTCTGGAGTCTAGAACCTTTGGTTTCATGTCAACTCAGCACATTGAAGGTTGGCATGAGTTCATCCTCGCTCAACAATGACGACAACCCTTTCGGATACACTCTCAGCAATTTTTCTTAAATAATGTTAATAACCAATTTAAAAAATATTTAAAAAGAGGGGTATAAGAGAAAAACCATATTTGAAAAAAAAAAAAAAAAAATCTTGCCCGGGTTCGCCTGAGTTATGGATCGACCAGTTTTGCCAGGTTGTTGCACCGGCAGGTCTTTTAACAAACCCGAACCGATCCAACCACCAGGTCAACCCGGTCTCAAGTCGACCTACCGGACAGTCCGGGTTTAATAACCATGGTTCATCCTCACTCAACAATGATGACAACCCTTTAGGATACACCCTCAGCAAATGTTCCTAATGAAGGTTCCAGTCCCGAAACTTCAACCCTAATCTTTCATGAAACATGGCTCCTGCATTTCACTAGTTCTGCAGATGCACCGAGCTTACTCACAATTGATGGAATTAGCTTACCAGCATCACCATATAAGTCAGCTCTAGGACTGTTTGATCATATCTCTCGTGTGGAGACCGTAGTTCCTTATTCTGAAAATAAATGGACTGCATTCTCAATTGCATTCTCCAAATGGATTGATGCTTCCCAGCACGCAGTTAGTCTTTGCTGCAGATTATTTCCTTCAGCTTCAGGAATGTGTTCCTTTTAATCCGTGCCCTTTGTTAGTTTCATGTAGGGTAATCATTTTCGATTCGGTTCGGTTTTTATAAAAAAGAAAAGTAATCAAACTGATTTAAAAAAAAAACGAACCTAAACCGGTTCAAACCGACTGGTTTTGGTTCGGGTTTTTTAGGACAAAAATCTGTTTAAACAAGTTTGGCTTGATTTTTTATTTTGGCTCGGTTTTTTCCTCATTTTTTTTGTTTGGGTTCGGTTCGATTAAATTTCAGGCTTATAAAACCAAAACCGAACCGAACCAGTCTGTTTTTTCAAAATTTTAATTAGTTTAATAAATTTTTTTTCACGGTTCGGTTTTTTTATTTTTTTTTCTGATTTTTTTGATTTAATTGGTTTTTCAGTTCTTTAACTCATCCCTAATTTCTTTCATGTTTAAAGAACTTTATGCAAGAACCCATTTAGCCAATTCACCTTGTGAGAGAGCGTGAGATGAGATCTGCAAGCCCTTTGGCGAGTTCTTTAGGTTCTGCAAGAGGCATAAACATGATACGGTTTTGATTGAAAAGAATAAAGATGAAAAAGAGAATTGCATTTCATCGCATCCCCTTTTCTCTGCTTTGAACAATCAAAATGAGATTGAAAACTTTTAGAGATAAATGACACCACTCTTTGTACAATAACAGGTTAATTTCACCACTTTAGAAATCCACCTACGAGATAAAAAAAAAAGTTAATAAAAAATATATTTCAAAGAGCTAAATTTCATGAACTTAACTTATTGAAGCATGATATGAAAGTAGTAGAAATAACCTTGGAACATCCCTATAAGAATAGGAAAGGCCACAATAAAACACATCAATTAAGCCTTCACCAACTTTAATATTTGGAACAAACCTCCAAACATTAAAAAAACCCAAATAGAATTAAAAAAAAAAAAACATAATATCACTTAGAAACCTGAACATAGTCAAATATAAATTTAAACTAACTAGATTTAGCTAATTTGGCTACAAGATACAACTAGGTGCATATTCACCTTTTAGACTAAAAACTCATCCATTATGGGTTGAACACCAAAAGTTTTTTGGGCTAGATTCGAACTCGATCCATTACTATCATCTCCCATGATTGGAAAAGACTTGTTCTCGAGTCTAATGCCTCATTATTAATATAAAAAGATAAATTAAACACATTGAAATTTGTTGAAACTTCAGCCATCCGGCAACTCAATTTTGTAAGTATTGTCTCTAATTTTTTGTAAAACTTTAAAAGAGCCATCAACACATGGTTGAAGTTTAGGAAATTTCTTGTTTGGAAACCTTTCTCTTCTTAAATGGGTCCAAACTTTATGACTTAGTTTGAACATGACATACTTCTTTTATTTGTCCGTTTCTATATTTTTTAAGTTTTTTCTCAATCTAATTCTTGACTCATTCATGAAGTTCATTGAGTTGTTTGTCCTGTTCTAAGCATCTGCATTCAAATTGTTATGAATTAAACAAAGAGATAATGATATGATTCATGCAATGTCAAATTCGGATTTTGATGTAAAATGTGCAACTGTCCAGTTTTGCGGCAATAGTCATAATTTTCAATCCTATCATTGGATCGGGCTGACATTTTACGTGGAGGCTCATGACATGTTTGCCTACCTTGGGTTAAAATATCATGCCAATTGGAGTTCGGCAAGGCATCCAAACACGAGTTAACAGAGGCTGTACGAGTTTTGTTATTTACTTCCTTTTGACTTGTGAACTTTTTATTTGGCTAGGATTTTTTTCCTAAAAGGATGTGGCAGCTTATTTTGGAAATCTCCTAATTCTACAAAGATATCTAATGGGTTGCAACATAGTTTCTAAGTGTGGCAAGGATTCATAAATGTTTCAAAAACCTTTTCTTACAAGGATTCCTTATTCATCTTAGCTATAAAAAGGAAAGAAGATTTCAGAACTAATTCTACCTTCATATTTGATTCTCCTAGTTTATATGTGACTTCTAGAGGGCAACAAATCTGATCCTATGATATTTAGGATTTTAAATTCAGATTTATTTATTTTATTATTATTTTCTTCTTATTTTAGGGTTTATTTATATTATTTGGGTTTAATTGTAAGTGGGCATCATATAAGTCTACATAAGGGGTCCATTAGAGTTTATTTTAGTTTGGAGTCACTATAAATAAGGGCATGACGAGAGATGTAAGGCTAGACAATTCAGATTAATAAAACTTCTTGTTTGCTGCACTTTGTGTGTATGTGTATTGGTGAGATAATCTCCCTTTCATGGTTCTCTAAAGAAATGAAAATGACTTATCGAAGAACAACTGTCTTCGTGGCGTCATCCTTATACTTCTCGTTCGCGAATCAATATTCGTTGGGTGGGGGTCTCCGTTTCCAATAGTGCTAGTGCCTAAATACAAGTTATCTTTGTGTCACACTCCTATCAAACTTGATTTACTTGGCTTTTCGGGAATTAGTGTCTTTGCATGTGGGTTATATGACTACGTGATCACGAGTTTCGCATCAGATAAGTTTATAAGACTAATTGAATTCTTTCCATATATAACTTCAAATGAATTATAGCCTATTGTTTGACTAATAGGCTGTTATTTGAAAACTCAATGTGAGAAAGTAACGATTCCCACTCCTATATGATTTTCTTAATCAAGCTTCGCAACAAAAAACCTAGGTGCAGTTCACAACTTCTGTTTGCCTATCTGTTTGAGGATGATGTGAAGTACTAAATTTCAGCTTGGTTCCCAACTTTTCCCATAAAATTTTTAAAAAATGACTTAAAAACTTGGCATCACAATTTTGTTGATGAGTAACATCGCTAATTTTGTTGCAAAGGATGAAATGTGCCATTTTTAAAAATTTATTCACCACTACAAAAATAAAATTTCTTCCTTTATGAGTTCAAGGTAGTTCAAGAATAAAATCCATACTCAAATCTTCCCATCATATAGTTAGAATTGGTAAAGAAGAATACAATCTAGCATTATTGTCATGCTTCTTTATTTCATGGCAAGTTCCACACCTGTTCACAATTTGACTCATATCATAATCTAGTTTAGGCCAATAAAAGTGATATTGCACAAACTATTGTGGTTTCTCCCTTCTAAAATATCCAACAAGGCCACCAATATGAGCCTCATATATTATAGCTTCTCGAACATAACAATTTTTTGGCACAAAAAGTGTTTGTCCTTTCTATAAAAAGCCATCTTGCAAGAAATATTGGATTTTTGGTCCACTTGAACAAGTTTTTCAAAGAGTGTTAAAATTTGAATTATCCTCGTACAATTTTTTCATCATTTAAATGCCCATTAAGATGATTTGCACCGCATTTATAGGAGCATGTCTTCAATTTAAAGCATTTTTCACTTAGTTTAATTTTTCATATTTATGTTTCAAAAAAAATTAAAAGGATGGAAGGAGCTCTACCCATTTTTAATGTCAAGTGTTAAGCTTTTATTAGCTTCTCAAATGCTTAAGTACTTTATTATATGAATAAATCATGAATTCATTGGGTAGCAAGTAATGACCCCAATGGTGGAGTGCTCAGATGATGACATAGAACTCTTTGTCATAGGTAAGGTACTTTTTCCTTGCATCATTTAGCTTTTTGATGAAATAAGCTATCAACCTCTCTTATTGACATATAACAACCCAATTCCCACTCCAGAAGTATCATAATCAACTTTAAATATTATTCATTTTTGTTATCGTTTTTTTCATTATCAATTCATATCATTGTCATTGTCATTTTCATTTTTTTTGTTTTGTTTTATAAGTCTAAAAATCTATGGCTAATGATTAAAAGGATGTGATTTTTTATTGTTTGTGATTAGTTCTATAAAGAACTAAAAAGGAGAGCATAAGAGGTAAAAAAAGAAAAGGTAAATATATTATCGTAAAAAGTTAGAATTAAGTAAAACACAAAAACTAGTATTATATTGAGTGTAAACACGAGAGGGAGTGTGTGAGAATTTTTATTTTGCTACTAATATGAAATTTTAGATTTTGAAGATATCTTTTGAAGATGGATCATCAAAGAAGAGGGGAAACTTGTTCTTTATGTTACAGTCTATGAAACATCAATATAAGAGGATGAATGTGAGGTTCGGTGAGGTTTTTGACAAAATGAAAAGAAAAAAGACCATGGTTGCTAGTTTATAAAAGGGATCAATCCAAAAAGGTCATAATGCCAAAATGTTAAAAAGACGTCATATTCCACTTTTAGATGAATTTGTTAACAAGAATATATATATATATAAGCTGAAGATTTTGACCATGCATCAATTAGCCAAGGTAATAGATTTTAGCAGTCTAAAATCTAAAAATATAAGGGATTTAGGTAAAATAAAAACTTTATCCATAGTGATAAAAAAAGATATTTTGAGTATCGTTATGTCTTGGACTAAAACTTGAAAAGTATTATGATAAAAATCCTAATTGTTTAGAGGAGAAATGATTTTGATACATATTTATAGTTGGAGGGGAAGGTTAAGGATCTTCAATTATCACCATTAATTAGAGGAAAAAAAAGATAAAACTTATTGCTATTAAATTTATCAATTATATTATAATTTGGGGGATCAACTTGTTTTAAGTGGGAGGATTAACTATAAGCGGTCCGTTGACATTTGGGATAAGATAAATGTAATCATAAGAAATAGATATGTTATGAGGCACTTTTATCATGATTAATATCAAAGGTTGCAAAACCTAATTCAATGGTCGAAGAGTTTAAAGAATTAACATAAAAAGATGAAAGTCACTATGATTCTAGCAAATATAAAGGAGGATAAAAAAGGTGTTATGGCTAGGTTTTTGAATGGTTTGAGCTAGGACATAACGAACATAGTGGAGTTGTAGCACTGTGTGGAGTTAGAAGACATGGTGTATATAATTACGAATGTTAAATGACAAAGTAAGAAAAAGGACACTACATAAAAAGTATGAAATTTAGGTTCTTTCTCATCATAAAGGTCAAATTATAGGAAGGAGAGGGATGCCCAATCCAAACTGAATATAAGTGTGAAATCACAACCATAAAAGACCAAAAAAGAAGCCTTCACTTATTCTAAAGGTAAATCTAATACCCAAACACCTTGTAACTATGATATTAAGTGTTTTTTTTTATGTTTAAGAATAAGTCACTTCGTGTCTTAATATATATATATATGGCTAGTTTACAAGATCATAAGGAGGTGGAAACCAAGTGTGACAACAATGATGAGGAAATGCCACCATTTAAAGATGCTAGTTTTTGTGATGTGCACAACATTGTATGATAGATCTACCTCCTAGAAGTAAAGGGGTTTTGGGTTTAATCATAAAGTTATAATTTGAGAGAGTCATCACTTAGTATCATGGTCATTAGAAAAACCTATGGTCTATAATAGCCTGGGTAAGGGGATTAGTTGTGTAGGGAAAAGATGCATCACCCTCAATGCACTCTACCTAAGATAAGTTACATTGTTGATTAATTATTTTTCTAGATCATGTTTCTATCAATTGGTCTCATTTAAGGTTCAATTGAGTTAAATCCTAGTTGTTTTACAACATAAATTTTAGCATCACACTTATTTTTTCGACACAACTAATTCTTAATGTTCATTGCTATTAATTCATTTAATTTAATACCGTAAGTATGCATTATATTATTAAATTTATACCAAGAATATTAGTTAAAAAAAAATTAATCTTTGTGGTATTTTTTGAAATTATGATCAATGATATCCATTTTGTATTTTTAAAACATGATAAAATTGCATTTTTGTTTTTTAAAAATATGCTTGAAAAACTTTTAGATTTAGCAATATGCAAATAAAACATTTGGGTTAATTAATTTTTTTTATCTTTTTTTTTATTATTCATTTTAAAAAATAAAATAAAATGCAAACACCCCCCCCCCATTTTACATTAATTACTTACACACTATAAACAGCATCAACTCAAAATTTAAAAATAAAACACATATAAAATATATGTCAAATGGACATCTTGAAATTCATGAAATAATATGGGGAAGTTGCTAGAATCCAGAACAATGTTGGGAAGCCTTTATAATTACAAGAACAGTGGTAGCACATGGTTCCCACATGTCATCATTGATGAAGCAAAAAATAAGTGGATGAAGTAGATCTCCTCTTTCTCTTCACATTTGTATTGGTGGAGTCATACGCCATCACTTGCAAAACAAAGAAAAAAACATAAAAAAAATGCTTTTATTTTTGTTTCTAATTTTTAGTTCTAATTCTTTCTTCCTCTTGGTTTTAATTCTTTTTCAGGTGGCTATAACTGAGAGGAGCAATTAAGAAGGAGAAGGAAGAGGTTAATATAGGGAGGCTACTATGTTCATGTTGTTGTCGCTAGCTGAGAGTAGAGAAAGGTTGTATGGTTGTTACCATAACTTTTAATAGTGGCTAGAGAAAACAGAAGCCATGTGTTGTAAGATTTTATAAGTTTCTATATATTTTTCACTCTTCATTTTAATATATTTTTCTAAATTTATAATAAACTATTACTAAATTCATGCTTAATCCTTTCTTTCTTTTTTAAATTAAATTTAATGTTGTTTTTTAAAAATTTTCACCATTTTTCACCAAATTGATTGTTTTCCAAACTCTACACTATAAAAATAAGGATCTTGTTTAGTAATCTAATGTTTTATAGTCATTCATTTTAATATTTTCAATTTAAGCCAAATAACTTCCTTGTTTTCTATTTTATAAAATGTGTATCCAATAAACATGTTTCATTGATTCTCCATGGAAAAAAAATACCTTTAGAATGAATAAAAAAACTAAAGATGGCAAAAAAAAAAACTATTTTTAGAAGTAAACACCACTTTACCTTTCTTCTTCTTAATATTAATAAAAACTCTAATCCCATGTAAAATTTATTCACACTTACCTTTCCCACATCTCACCTATTCTGAAAAAGAAAGCAAGAAAATTACAAACTTAGAAAGTAATATTATTGTCATGCTTGAAAAAAATAGGAAAAAGAAGATGTGAAAGAATTATATGTAATGAATTTTGATAAGGGTGTAGAGATTAATTTTTTATATTGTGTGCTTGTGTTCAATTTGAATTTTTTCAGATATATAAATATTAGGTTTCAACATTAGGAATGAGGATTTAAGCTTTGGGACATTTATTTTAATATTTCAGAAACTAAGAAAACCCTTTGTGATTCAACTAGGTTAGATGAAAATTACAAGAATATGAATTTGATTTTTAATTTTGCAATTTAATGCTTTATCTCTTTTTTATATATTCATGAATCATGTTTGTTTATCATGGTTGTTTTATTTCTTTATTTTTATAGAAATAACTTTGATTTTATTGTCTTTTGTTGTTTACATTTTACAAGAATAAAAAATATTTAAAAATAATATAAAATTATTTTTGAAATCTCACCTACCTAACAGTTTAAGTTATTGAGTTAATATGATTTTTTGATATAATATCAGAATTTTATTGACCAAGTGGTCATGAGTTTAAATATCACCATTTTATTTTATTTGATAAAAATTAAATACAAAATAATATAAGCTTGTTTAAATTTTAAATTCAAAGTTTTCACTAAAAAAAATATGTTAAAGAATAATATACAATTATATATATTAGATATATTAGGAGAGTTGTAAAAAATACTTTTTGGCATTTGAATCATGAAGATGAGATGATTTGAGGGAAAAATAATTTCAATTTACATGTATAAAATACTTAATGGAAGTGCAAGTGCAAGTATAAACTAAAAAAAATGTGCATCCTATAGTCTCTGAAGTTGTGTGAAAAACCAATACTTCTTTCTTTTTCCGGTGAGAGATTTTCTCGGCCAGCTTATATGTCAACAACGTTGACTTGTCGGTATTTTGAAGTTTATAAGTAATTATTTTTTATTTTTAAATAATATTTTTATATATTTTAAAAATTATTTTTAATATTAATATATTAAAATAATCTAAATATATCAAAAAATATTAATTTGAAAAATAAAAATAAAAATAAAAATATTTTTTTTCAAAAAACATTTTTAAAATATAAAAATAAACGGTCCAAGTAATCTTAAAAGCACACCCCTCGTAGCATCCTGGAATATTCAAAAGATTTTTGTCATCAACTGTATGTATTTTGACGTGTAATTTCTTCATCCCTCTGTCTTTTTCAGTGGTCTTGTGAAAGCAAAAACCTACCTGTGAACGTTTGTTGAGCTATTTTTATATGCAGTCTGATTTCACCTACCCTTAAACGCGAGCTCCAGAGGCTTCAACAATGGAATAATGGAGAATTATCCTGGTGAGATCATCCTCTCGTCAATGGTTAATATTAATTACCAATAAACATAATCAATCATGGAGCTGCCCCCATATCCTTGGGTAGAATGTAGATGAATATTCTCCTGGTGGGAAAAATAGTTTCATATATATATAGTTTTCGTAAAGACACGACATTAGTTTTGAATAATTATGTCACCATATAATATAATAATAAAATATCTGAAATCCAATGATTTTAATATATTATCCAAAACCTAAATTCGATAGATTATGACTACTATTCATAACTGTTAATGCTTATTACCATTCCCACCTACAATGGCTTTGTCCATATGCCGTTGCTAAATATTGGAATAGAAATATGGAATATTGATTCTATCACCTACTAATATTGCCAACGTTCTCTTCAAGTCGAGCTTTTATTTAGATGGCACGCGCTATATCATGAGTCCACCTTTTATTTTTATAAAAAATTTAGATTTTATTGCTGGCAGAAACCATAGCTAGTTTGGATCCAGCATATTACAAGACCCAAGGTTATTTGAGTCCTTTATTGATAAGATCCAAGTTTATTTAATGTCCTTTATAATTGATAACTCAAGGTTATTTCAGGTTCTATAACTGCAAGATCCAATAATAATTGGGTCTTGAGAGAGCCCAAACACCATGTGTGCACTAAGATCTGCCTAACACATAGCAGGTAACCCAAACGTCATTTGTGCAATTGGTCTGCCGACACACAAGTAGGCAACTCAAACACCACGTGTTTCCATGGGTTTTTCTTCGATAATGATAATAGTTTTTTAAAATTTAATAATAATAATAATAATTTTTAACTTTACCTTTCAAATCAAATCTATGGTTGTTTTTAAACATTAATAGTTTTTTTTTCTAATTTAGTAATTATTTTATTAATAATATTCATTAATATAAAAATAATAATATTTATAACACAAAAGATAATATTTTTAATATTAATACTTTTGATTATAGTAAAATTAATAATATTCATAACATAAATAATAATGTTTTTAATTCTAATAATATTTAGAACACAAATAATAATATTTTTTATATTAAAACTTTGAATTATTATAAAAATAATAATATTATAACAAAATTAATAATATCTTTGATATGAAAACTTTGAATTATAAGAAAAATAATATATTTAAAACACAAATAATAATATTTTGATATGAATACTTTGAATTATAAGAAAAATAATAATATTTAGAACACAAATAATAATATTTTTATATGATTATTTTGTATTAGAAGAAAAATAATAATATTTACAACAAAAATTATAGTATTTTTTATGTTAATATTTAGAATTATTGATATTTTTAATAATATTACGTTGCGGGCTCCCTTTTTATTTTTATAAAAAATATCATAAAAATTTATAATATAAATAATAATATATTTTCAATTGAATAATAATATGTCTATGTCTAACATGGAGTTGGACGAGGTCGCGTCCAGGCCCAATATGGAGATGTACACGGTCGCATCCAGATCAAATAGCGCAGTCTATAATGAAAAATGAAAGCAATCATAGTATATAGTAGCCGGACAACAATGTAATTTTTTATAAAAAATATCATAAAAATTTATAATATAAATAATAATATGTTTTCAATATTAATAATAGTATTTTTATTAAATTTATTAATTATTTTATTAATAAGACAATGCTGAACATCTCTTTTTTATGTTAGAAAAAATTTCGTTAAAATTGCTGCATAGCACAGTCGCCAATCTAAGTTTGCTTAAGTTATTTTTTAGGTTTTTTTTTAAATTGAATTTTTTTTTTTTTAGACCTTCAATATATAGTTAATTAGAATTGAGCTTCCTAAGTTATTTTTATTTAAATTTTATATGGTTATCATGAGTTTATACCTCTAAATTGGAGATGTACACGGTCGCATCCAGATCAAATAGCGCAGTCTATAATGAAAAATGAAAGCAATCATAGTATATAGTAGCCGGACAACAATGTAATTTTTTATAAAAAATATCATAAAAATTTATAATATAAATAATAATATGTTTTCAATATTAATAATAGTATTTTCTTTTAAATTTATTAATTATTTTATTAATAAGACAATGCTGAACATCTCTTTTTTATGTTAGAAAAATTTCGTTAAAATTGCTGCATAGCACAGTCGCCAATCTAAGTTTGCTTAAGTTATTTTTTAGGTTTTTTTTTTAATTGAATATTTTTTTTTTAGACCTTCAATATATAGTTAATTAGAATTGAGTTTCCTAAGTTATTTTTATTTAAATTTTATATGGTTATCATGAGTTTATACCTCTAAATTACACGTTTCGCGAGTTAAACGTGATTTATTCAAATTAATTGTATATATTTTTTATTTTTTTAACATGAGAGCCGCACCAAGTTACCAACAACTCCACGATTAAGGCATGATAAAAGTGTAATTATGTTGCTGAACGAGGGCAACTGATATTCCTTGAAGTTGCCGGCTCCCCTACATTGAAGGCAGTAGGTGTTCGCAGGCAGCGCACGTGTTGACACGTAGGTGTCAAGTGGCATTCACAATTTCTCTCTTTTTTAATTCTATGGTCCATGGCCCAACGTCAACTGGATTATTTCCACATTTTCTAGATGAGGCCGGTCCCTACACGTTTTCTTTTTTACCCTTTGATATTTAATCCGTCCCTCCGTTCAAGAAAACTTCTTAGTTCAGTCCTTTCAATTAATTTCCGTTCAATTTACTATCAATTTAGGACAGCAGATCAGAAAAATGGTCAGATTACTTGCCAAGAATGAAGGTAAATTAGACTTTAAGATAATAGAGACCAACTAAATTAAGAATGATTAGAGGTCATATAAACAAATGACAGGAGCACAGGGACCAAGTTCCAAAAATTAAGGGTAAATGAGATTGCAAATGGAGAAAGGGACTGTATTAAGAAATTATCATAACTAGAATGGCCAACTAAAATAAAAGAGGAATGAAGGGGCCAAATCCAGAAAATATCAAGAGAGTGGTGACTATCTACTTAGGGCATCTCCAACCGGAGAGGCAAATGAGAAGGCAAAATTAAAAAAGTATTTTTTTAGCTTTTGTTTCTCTAATTAGGCATTTCAATGCAGCAGCCAACAAAGAAGTCAAAATGGCTATTTAGCTTGAGAAGAGCTATTTCTACATATTACTGTAGAGATAACAAAAAAAAAAGTAAGTATTTTTTTTTTTTTAAAAGCAAGGAAAGAAACTTGTTTTTGTTTTAAATTTTTTCAAAGCATGAATTTTTTAAAAAAATTGAAAATCAAAATTTAAAATATTGATGGTTTTTTTAAAGTTTGAATTTAAATTTACTTTTAAAAAATTAAATTTTTAATAGTAAAATTAAAAATTAAAAATTAAAAATATTCATATAAATAAATTTTAAGTTTAATTTTAAATTATATCTTTTAACTTTCATATTATTTCATTAAATTTTATATTATTTTTATAAATTACTCATATTAATTATATAATTAATAACATCATAATTATATTATATATAAAATATCTAAATTAGTTACATAATTATATAAAAATGAATTTAACATGAAATATATTAAAATATAAATGGCTTTTCTAAATAGCTTTTTACCATTGGAATGCATATAATCAAAAAAGCTATATTTATACTATTCAAAAAGCCATTTTATCAATTTAGCTTCTCAATTTAGCTTTTTTGCATTGGAGATGCTCTTACCCAAAGTTTAGAGTAAACAATGAGCTCGCTCTTCTCGATTTTCTAAAACTGGCAATAGTTATCTGAACCTTTAGATCCTTTGTCAAGAGTTTTTTTTTAACAAAAAAATAAATAAATAAAATTCCAAAAATAATTGGAAAACTTAGTTCATTTTTATTTATAATGTAGATAATTTTTTCAGGTATAATAAATATTTTATAGAGTGTAAAGATAAAGTTGACAAAAAAATTAGTCGTGATGTATTGTGATATCCAAAAATCTTAGCTGAAATACATATTAATACGGCAATTTCTAAGTCACACTTGATATTTCTATTTGATCTTAAAGATGATATATTTTAATTAGAGACACCTCCAATAACTAGTGTTACAAGAGAAACGCAAGAAATCATTAACATTAATGAAGCAACTTGTACTTGTGTCAAATAACGATTATATCATCAACCATGTTTACATCTAATTGCATGTTGCACTTTACAAAATATGAACTATTTATAATTTGTTAATGATTTTCTACTCCAACTTGTCGTACAAAAATACATATAGTCATCATTTTCAAACCTTGCCTCATATGTCATTATAGCTTGTATATACCAGTCTAGATATATATGGATGTCCAACTAGATTACAGATAAATAAGAATCAAAGGAAATCTACTTATTTACATAATGAGATGGATGCTTGAGGGGCACTCATTCAATACATATGGCATATGCAGTAAAAGGTTTCATAATGGAAAAACTTATGAAACTAGATAACGTATGTTATTTTTTTGTATTTGTATTAAATTATGTCAAATCCAATTATTTTTTTAATCTAACTATATCTATGTTCAATTTATATTACAAATGCTAATAATTTTTTAATGTAGGACCTTGGGATAAACATGGTTCGAATTAGAGAACGTTCGACCTCTTCTAGGAGTGCCGACAAGCAGGGCCACCTTGTTGCTAATGCAGGTCTTAATGATAGATCGGTGTTATATATGCAAGATCAACATCATTCAGATGATATTTGGAGCGGAGATGTCAGATAAATATTTTAATTCAAATTGTTAATTATTATAATTTTAATGATTTTAATTGATGATTTAACTAAGTTATTTGATTTTCAGGGTGGTGATTTGGTCATACCTAAATACCATGCGTTGATGGATTTGCAAAAGCGTGTGCATTAGTATGTTATCGAGGCTAGTTTTTATAAGGTCAGTTAGCTGAGTCATATACAAATTAACCATACATTGATTTCAACATTGATTGAGCGATAGAGGAGCGAGACACACACCTTTTATCTACGGGTTGATGAGATGACACCAATACTCTATGATATGGTAATGTTGACCTGTCTTCCGATAGATGAGACACTTATGACCAATCGTGGAGACTCAATTGATAGAGATACTTTATATGATTGTTTGTTAGAACAGGTGCCTCCAATCAATGCTTATAGGGGCGACTGCATCAAGTTGATACGGTTAGATGCTAATTTTCAGACCCCCCCAATAAATACAACAGTATACCAACTATATATATATATATATATTGGAGCATACATATTACACATGTTTAGAGGTTTAATTTTCACGAGTATTGCTAGCAATGCAATACTGTTATACTTTCTAGCACTACTTGATGATTTTTTAGCCATTTTGAATTACAATTGGGGGGAGCCATGCTTGCTTATCTATATTGGCACCTATGTAAAGTATGGCTAAAAAAGAGAAGATAAATTTTTGGATGTCTTCTATTTCTTCAAGTATATGTGTTTTAAATTATTCGATTATTAGAATTAATAGCATTTTAAATACTAACTTATAATTCTTAATGTTCATTAATATAGATACGGTCACATGAGCATATTTATATCAAACATCCAAATAGTTTGGGTAATAACATGTTTGACATTGTCACTCAAAGGTCACACTCTCTATTGGTTTTCAGTAATAATAAAATATAATTGATTATAGTCAACATGTTATTTATATAAATTGAATGTGATAGTTTCGACTATCTCAGGATATTCTTGATTATGTTGATACTAGAGATGAGTTGGACAATATTAGTTACTAAGGGAAGCATGAGGGGAAGTGGTTGGTAATTCATGCATCTTACATTGATCTTTAGAATGCTAGGAAAGATTATGTTTTTGAAGGAGCGATATCCAACGATTGATGTCGATACCTACATGAAATGATATTTTTCCATTACACGTTATTTCATTACACTAACCTGATCATGTTTCCTAAGACATCTATGAAATTCAATGCATTATGCCCATCGATATTTAAGACAGAGTTGATTTGTATGCAATATTTTTTTATATTTATTAAATATTAGATTAATTTTATTATGGATGATGACTACTAATTGGTTTTTAATGTATATATATAAATTAATTATTTGGAACATAAAGCTCATAAAGCAATAACCACTATTTGTGAAGGTGTCGATGAGATGAGATGAGATGAGATGTATTATTGCCAACACTGCACTCAATTTATGTCATGGTGAACTTTAAGAGGTTGTGAAGGTTAAGTGTCTTGAAGTAGCATTAACAAAAGATGAGATTGTTATTGTGGGAATATTGGGGATGTTTGTCGATCTACAAGTGTCTCAGGCCCGTCCACAAGTGTCACAAAGCTTATCCATGAGTTGAGATGTTATTGGTCCTCATACTTATAAGGATATTACAAACCCATCCTCGAGTTGGAAGAGTTTGAGTGATACTCCAGACCCGTACACGAGTGCTCTAGGTTTTTCTACGAGTTAGGGAGATTATTAGATATAGTTACATGTTATTATATGTTATGAGAATTATGAATATATGTATAGTTAGTTTAATATTTAATAAAATGTTATGTTGTGTTAATTGTTAGTCTAATTTTTTTTTTATTTACGATTGAATATGTTATATGCTACTTATGTGAATTGTGTTTTTATGCTGGAAAAATAGTTATTTATGATTGTGCAAATTGTTGTTGTTTTTTTTTTGCAACGGAATTGATGACACAATAATCTACCATAGGATGCCTCTATTAGAAGAGTCATAGATCCCATCCGTGACAAGCGAGTCACAATTAGCATCTGCGACACTCTCACCCTTGCTAGTTCCCTAAATATTTTTGCACATGTTATTTTATAAAATAATTTTTTTAAATGTGCTAACTTACTAAAATACACCTTTGTAAAAAAAAAAAAAATTTTCTCAAAAAATAGTGTATGTTAAGAGCCAAAAGTTTCTTTAAAAAAAAAAAAAGTTACACTAATATCGTAATAGTAACATTTTATTATTTACTTTTTACTATTTATTTTGAGAAAAAAATAGAGATAATAAAATCTATGCCCAATAAAAATAATAGAGATTATATTTGAATAAGGAAATAACTAATAAGATGAATAAAATAATTAGTTGCTTGTAAAAAAAAAAAAAATTGCAAAAAAATGTAACCGAATAAAATAATTCATTATTAGTTTTTTCACAAATTTATCATGTATGAGTAACATTTTTCATTTTTTAAATTAGCATTGACTTATTTGTGCATTTGAATATGAAAATCTTCAAATTGCTTATTTTATATTTTGAGTTGGTTTACTTATAAATAAATAAGAAAACTGCGATTACTTCAAAATTTATGCTAAAATGTTTGTAAATGTCTCTTATTTTTTCATTACATTAGTGTTGGGTAATATTAAAAAGAAAGCAAGCTAAATAACATGAAGATTTCACTGTAATGCTATTCATAAATTATTATAGATTGCTACAGTAAAAATACTTTTTTATCTTTGAGTGGCTTAAATTTAAGCCTTCAATTTAGAGGTATTTGAGTCTTTTTTTTCCGCTCAGTGGTCATTAGAAAATTGTTTTGGGGTGTATGTGTCTTTTTAAATTTTTTAACACAGTAAAAATACTCTTTTACTTCTAGAGTCTTTTTTTTTGTCATTCAATTATAATTTCTTACATGTTTTGTTTTTCATTTCAGTCCTCGTTCTTTTAATTTTTTTTAATTTTTATTCCTTTTATAGTTTCAGTCCTCCTAAATCCGTCCCTATTTTTTTTTTTTTTTGGTGTTTCAAAATCCATCCTCTTTCTTTTGATTTTTTATTTAAATATTTTTCTTTTTTGTTTGAGTTTTATTTTTTTTCAATTTAGACCTTCAATTCTAATTTGTGTATATTATGTTTTTCAATTCAGTCTTTTTACTTTTATTTTTTATTTTTTTTCTTGGGTTTTTTTTCAAAGTTCTTATAGTTTAATTTTACCCTTCTAATCAAATTTATGGTTTTTTTTAATAGTAATAATATTTATTTTTAAATTTATTAATAATTATAATTCTAATAATAGTAATTAGTATTATTATTATTATTATTATTATTATTAAAAAAATTCTCCATACTCTTAATTTTATTTTACATTGTAAAAAAATTGATATTGAATCAAATTGTTTTTTTAATAGTTTACTGTTCTGATCATAAAAATTAAAATCACCATGCATTTCAATGTTTAAGATTCAAAGAGAATTCATTAATATTGCAACGAGGATTGAAAGGACTTCAAAATGCAACTCAAACAAAGACACTTTCGAGCCACAATTCTTTGATTCCGCTGTTTCGGAATGATTTTTTTTATATTGTTTTGGTTTGTTAATGTAAAAAATAATATATTAAAAAAAAAACTTTAAAGAACAACGAATATAATAATCTCAAACAACCTGTTATATTACACTGTAAAACAACAAAACAGGAGAAATGAAAGTATTTTAAAGGAGTTATTACAATAAATTTTAATTAGTCCACTTCGAGGAGAGTTAGGTGATCTAGGTAGCGGCAGCACGCGTTGCCACGTAGGAGTATCTCGGGCAACCCTAGTCTGAACATACAAGTTAGTGACTTTTATAGAGATTAAAGAGCGAAAAAGACCACTTCTTTAGCATAATATTTCTCAACAACCCCCAAAACTCAACAACTTCCCTTTTTTTGGCCAGTAGGATATATTTATATATACGTGTAGAGCAAATGCAAGTTCCAAGCACTGCTACTATATCCGTCCATCTCTCTCTCTCTCATGGCGGCTAAATCTGCTCTCCATTCTTCCTCACCTAACACCTCTTCTTTTTTGAACTCTAAATCGGATTTGGTTCATTTCAGAAGAACCCAGTTGAGATTTGAGCCCGGAATCCCATCAAAGCCTATCAAATGGGAAAGCTGCTCAAGAACAAGAGAACAACCAAGGGAAAAGGTGAAGCAAGGGGGGCGATTATTCACGGTGAGGTGCACGGCAGAGGGCATAGAGAGGGGAATGCTGATCGGAGGTGGGAGAGGAAGAGAGGAAGCAGCGGCCAGTAAGATTCTTGATATCCCTGAGAGGTTTAAGGTGGTGGCTTTAGTGGCATGTGTCATGTGCTTGTGTAATGCTGATCGTGTTGTAATGTCTGTCACTGTCGTTCCTCTCGCTACCAAATTTGGCTGGTCCAGTTCTTTCTTGGGCATAGTACAGGTAAATCCATTTCCTGAGATTTCTGCTTCCTCCCTTTTGTTTTATTTTACCCTAATTTATGGGTTTTCGACATTAATCCGAGAGTCGAAGCTCGAACTAGTCTTATAATCCAGTAGTTTTTGGGTCCGTAGTGTAGTTAAGTTTTTACGTAATAATATTAATCTTAATCATTATATTATCATTGCCGGCCATCCGACTAAAATGGGTGAAGATTTATAAAGGCCATCCGACTAATAAGAGGCGGCCATAGCTGAAAAAACAGAAAGAAAAGTGAGGGAAAATGACAGGGTACTGTGTGGTAGTTGAGAAAGTGATAGCAGTACTCTGATGGCTTGCCGCCGCTTGAAATTATGGCTAACCAGTCCTACCTACAACATTTTTGCTCATGACCCGTTTGGAAATGTCATAAAATTGTTTTTTTTTTTATAACAATATTTAAAAAATATTTATATTTTTTCAAATTTATTTAAAACTTAATTTGGGTTCAAGTTTTTTTTATTAGAATTACATTATTTTTTAAAAACAATTTTGGTTTAATTCACGACTTGTTCTTACTCTCCTTTCTTAATTAGAAATTTGATGACAGTTCTTTTTCCTTTTTTTTTTTTTTTTGTCAATATGATAATAATTTTTTTCTTCTTCAAAGTCAAGAAGAGGCAAGCACATCTAATTAGATTATTCTTAGGCTGAAACTAAATAGTGTTAAAATAATATTTTTTATTTTTAAAATTATTATATTAAAATAATCTAAAAAATAAATATTAGAATCCCAAACACGCTTGCGTGAAGCATTAAACAGTGTGCCGTGAGCGAATGGCCCATAGAATGCCAAGCCGAACCCACATGGTCCCATAAAACAAAAGGAAATCCAGGGCTAGGCTTAACTAGTACTGGTGCAGACTGCGGACCCTACAACTTCGCACCATGGACCAGATCAGGATTTTCCCACCTTCCTTGCAGATACATTGGAGTTAGGGTTTGTTTGTTACTGTGTATTAAAAATATTTTAAAAAAAATTTAAATTTTTTTATTTTAAATTAATATATTTTTTATATTTTTATATTTTTTAATTTAGAAAAATTAAAAAAATAAATATATTTTAATATTTTATATAAAAAAATATTTATATCTCTTTTAGCTAATTACATGTCCAAATTTATAATTTACACTTAGATTACCCGGATCCCGACATAACTTGTCGGTTCAGACCGGAACAATACGAGAGAGATATCGTGGACTGTTGATGACAAGTACCAAGCGTGTAAGAGACACTGTTGATGACAAGTAACAAGAGTAAGACGTCAAAATAGGCGTGACTCGGACAAATATGACAGACCTACTGCCCATAACTTCTGACTAGAAAATTCATCGCATGATTTATTTATTGATCCATGGCTCGCAAGTGACAATTGAAGGGTTGTTGAATAAAAAAACAAAAGAAATGAAGAAAATCATGGAGGCATAGTCAGTGGTAGGTGGCATGACTCAAATCTCAAAGACATATATGAAATAAAATTAAAAAATGCTTAATTTCGACAAGTTAATACTGAGTCGAAAACATACTCTGACCATTAAAAAAGAGAGGCACAGTTTAGTTCTCACATGGAATTCAGACTGTTCATTGCGTATTTTTTTTTTATTTTTCCCTTAACAGTTTGGTTCAATGTTGAAATTAAATTTTCTGATTGTTATTAAGTTTTGATTAATTTGATATTGTTTCGCTGGTTGATTCTTGAGTGGCGCATGATTAAAGTGAACTTTTTTTGCTAATTATTTCTTGAAGTCATCCTTTCTATGGGGATACATATTCTCATCAGTCGTCGGAGGAGCCCTGGTAGACAGATATGGAGGAAAAAGGGTGATGGCGTGGGGTGTGGCCTTATGGTCTCTGGCCACTCTACTTACTCCATGGGCAGCCAACCACTCCACCGTCGCCCTTCTGGCCGTTCGTGCATTCTTTGGACTTGCCGAGGGTGTTGCTCTGCCTTCCATGAGCACCCTCTCATCAAGGTAATGCAAATTGCTTCTATGGCAGAAAACTGCTAGCTTGTGACCTCCTCGTTGCTTGACTCTGTTCTTGTACATCTTTGATTAGGTGGTTCCCAAGCCATGAACGAGCGAGTGCAGTTGGAATATCCATGGCTGGATTTCATCTTGGAAACGTCATAGGCTTATTGCTGACTCCAATTATGCTGTCAACAGTTGGGATTTCTGGCCCTTTTATCCTTTTCTCTTCCCTTGGGCTGCTATGGCTAACAAGATGGGCAAATGGGGTCACAAGCGATCCAAGAGACAGCCCTTTTGTTAGCAAATCGGAGTTGAGATTAATCCAAGCTGGTAAAACTGATTCTCCAGCAAGTGATGGCCAGTTTCCACCTCTACGTCTGCTACTGTCAAAAGCACCATCTTGGGCTATTATTTTTGCTAATATAACGAACAATTGGGTGAGCTACATTACATTAGTTTAATTCTTCACTTTGTTTAATGCTTTGAAGTTTTTCTTTAATATTCTCTTACATGCTCAAAATCACAGGGATATTTTGTTCTTCTCTCTTGGATGCCTATATATTTCAACACTGTAAGCTACTGTTTCCTCCATCTCTTTTATGTTAGTAATGTCTTTAAGGCGCCTGTCAGTTTGTGCACGAACCAGTTTCCATGGACCATATGCTATTGAATCACCAAACTTATCCCGGTTTCCACTCTTCCTTATGAACGCAGGTGTTTAATGTGAACCTGAAGCAAGCGGCATGGTTTAGCGCTGTTCCATGGGGAACAATGGCAGTCTCTGGCTATGTTGCAGGAGCATTATCTGATTCATTGATTAAGGCTGGCTACTCTTTGACAATCGTCAGAAAGATCATGCAGTCTATTGGATTCATTGGACCTGGTGTCTCATTGCTCTGCTTAAATTATGCAAAGACACCAGTGACTGCAGCTGCACTTATGACCATAGCGCTGAGCTTGAGCTCTTTCAGCCAAGCTGGCTTTCTTCTCAACATGCAAGTAAGTTTCATCTACTTTGTAACTAGTTGATTAGCTAGCTGGATCACCTCCAAGTTGCGCTCATTTTCATTTTTCTTTTTTCTTTTTTTAATCAGGATATAGCACCTCAGTACGCAGGATTCCTCCATGGTAAGTTCTGGGCATCTTGCCGTTGTCTTAAACTGGATAATCAATATTCTTTCAGATACCTATTCGCAAGACTTTTGTTCAATTGAATGATCTGCCATGCAGGAATTGCAAACTCAGCTGGGACATTAGCAGCAATAATAAGCACGATTGGGACAGGTTATTTTGTTCAGTGGCTAGGATCTTTTCAGGCATTCCTCACAGTCACAGCAGGGCTCTATTTCGTTACAGCCATCTTTTGGAACTTGTATGCTACAGGAGAGCGAGTTTTCTAGACCGAACTCAAGTGTAAATGAAGTTTCCACTGCGCTGGAAACAGCACAGGTCTAGAACTAGGAATTATTATATCAATGAAGGTAAACTGGATACAAAAAGGGTGAAGAACACGAGTTCACGTAGGTTAAAATCTTAAGTCAGATATTTTAGACATGAAATGTTTACAATGGAGGGAATTGATGGTGTATACTGTATAGTATGTTGGCTACGTGCGTGTAACATTCATCTCTATTATTCTTTTAATGGTTTTTTCACTTCGATATATATATATCCATCAGAATGAGCTTATGAAAGAAATATTGATCATCATTTTTCTAGCTTTTTATTCTTGTTCAAGTTTGTGTAACACACCAACTCTTAAGAGTCAAATCTTCAATTTTGATTACAAACTCTGCTTTGCACAGCCTCCTCCGTCTTGAGTTTTCTAGGTGTGCGTTGACGATTTTTATACGTGTTTTTTACTATTTTTAAACTTTTTTTTTTTGCTTCAAATTACTTATTTTCTTATGTTTTAAAATTATTTTAACGTAATAATTCAGAAATAAAATTTTAAAACTAGCTATTCACTAGAAAACAATTCAGCATCGGGGTAACTTCTCATCAATGAAGCTAGCTCACCCATGCTGGTGGGCCTGCGTATCTTTATAAGGCGTGTCATACAGTGATAGCTCTGGAATTGACGACCCGTCAATCAGTCTAAGCTTTGACAAAAGATGGAGGCAACACGTCAATTAGGAAACTCACACCGTCAGTACATAGAAAATTTATCGATTGGATGTTTGATCTGGGGAGTTTGATGACAATAACACTGTTGAAATTTCTTTATTTATTTTATAGGGATTTAGCTTAGTTACTATTGTATACTTCCTTATTCTCTAAATAAGAAAATCAGAAGAATATTTTTTTATTGACATCATGGAAATTCTTATACAAAGCATATACAAAAAATTAAAATAATAAAAAAACTCAATAATTAATAAACCCAACATTAATGGCTGAAATCAATAACAAAAATAAATGTAAAAAAAATTGAAAAAAAAAAAAAACAATATCCATGAGTATGTGTTTATAGTGTGTGAGTATGGAAATTGCTGGAATCCAACCAAGAGAGTTAAAGGGAATGTTAATCTTATGGGAAGCCACTTTACTATTAGTGCATAATGAGAAAATACAAGACAGGGAACATGTTGTATTTAGAAAATGAAGCCAATAACCACACATGTAGAAACAAAGACAAGTTCATGGAACTTGATGAAGCAGTTAGAGGTAATGTCACCTTTACAGATTATTCAAAGGTTGTCATAAAATAAAAAGGTATGATTCTAATTAAATTAAAAGATGAAAGTCATCAATTTATTGATAATGTCTATTATTTACCAACGATGAAAAGTAACATATTGAGCTTAGGACAATTGTTGGAGAAGGGATACAAGATTAAGATGAAAGATTGTTTTTTAACATTACTTGACACTAAAAGAGTTGAAATCTCAATAAATAAATAAAAACTCTAAAATTTTGTATGTCCATTTTGATTTTCGAGGGGAGGAGAGAGAAAAGTGAGAGGCGATGAAAAAAAAAAAGATCACCAACGTCAAGCCAATACTTTGACACTACCACACGCCACCCCACCATAAAGATCCGGACACAGAGATTTCAATGATACAAAAGGTGAGAATTTTTCATTGTTGAGAGACGCTACATACACCACCCAAAAGTTATAGGTGTCAGTCACTTATCAGTATACATATTTTATGTTCAATACTTTAATTTCACTTATTCGAAATTATTAGTGGGAAAAACAAAACATAATTATACAGTTTCTTGAAAACCAAAGTTGTAAAAAACGAAAATGAAAGATCAAAATGTTATTTTAATTTCTTGAAAAACCAAGCAATTAAAAGGGAAAACACAAGCTTGTTTTGTCAATAAATAAATAATTATACCAAACACACGAGGAGAGGAGAATTTTAGGTGAGAACCTCGCATATCAAAACTCTCTCCCACTTACCGGCTCACACACGCGCAAAAAAACATTCTCTTGAAAAAAAAAAACCCGTAACCTTCACCCCTCCATACACCCATCTTCTTCATCCTCACATTCCCAAAACGACACCGTTCCCTTTCTATTTTTTTAATTAACTCCTTCCACATCACATCACCAGCCATCATCAATCACCGTGAGTGGCACTGCAACCAGCAGCTTCCCTGTCCGCCAGCTTCAAAGACCAAGAGCAGTAGCCACGGACGACAGCTACTCCAGTAGCAGACCACCAATTTCAGTTCAGCAGTAACGTGACCAGAAATTCCTCTCAGCAGCTTCATCCTCCTTCCAGCTACAGGAGTCTCTTCTAAGCTGAGCAAGCAGCTAAGCCTTAGTGATCTCCTCTGCATCAACCGTAAGTAGCAGTAGCAGTAGCTAGTATAGGAATCCATGAAGAAGAATGATTTATAATAACTTAGTTTATTATATAATTTTTGTTTAATTAGAATGTTAAATTCTTTATTAGATTAAGATTTTTTTTGAATAGTTTAATTTATTAATTAGCTAGGATTTAAGGTCTATAAATATATTCGTAATCTTAAACATTATACATAAGTTGAGAGAGATATAAAGAAAAGGTAGAAATATATATATTTTGAAAAAACTCTTAATAAAAAAATCATTCATCTCTTTTTTTTTTTTTCTTGTTCTTTAGCTTTATTCTTATAAACTAGTTACCATGTCATATCCTTTCTTTTCAACATGTGGTATCAGAGCTTAGGTTTGATTATTTAACATGATCAATTTAAACTTGCTACTTTAATGTCTTAGGTTGACAAAGGATAATTATCCAACTTGGTGTATTCGAGTAAAAACTTGGCTAGTTTCTAAGATATATGACAGACGGTTGAAAAAGATTTTGAGAAACCTATAGATAGAGCAATGTTGACTTCAATCTAAAAAGAGGTCGTGTAAAAGGCACGAAGGAAGGATCAACTAGCACTTATAATCATTCACTAATGTCTGGATGACGCTACTTTTGAGATGACCAACGCAACCACTATCAAACAAGCATGAGAAGTTTTGCAAAAATCAAACCAAGGAGCTCATAATGTGAGAAATGTACGTTTACAAAAACTATGTGGTAACTTTTAAAAGTTACATATGCTTGAATCAGAGAATATTTCAGAATACTTTGCAAGAGTATTGGTCATATACAATCAAATGAAGAGATATGGGGGGAAGATGGAAGGGACACGTGTGGTAAAGAAGATCATATGCTCCTTGCAAAAGAAGTTCCATTGTGTGGTAGTCACGATAGAGAAATTGTAAAACATGAATTTTCTTTCAATACAAGGTCTCATGGGAAAATTACAAGCTCATAAGAAAAAAAGTCAATGAGATTCAAGAGGATGTGGATGCACAAGAATTTTTTCAAAGTAAGATGGTTTTGGATATTCTTAAGAAGAAGGAGGAAGATTAGGAAGAGGAGGTTGGGGCAGCCACAATAAATCAAACAATTGACTGAATGAAGGGAGTCGATCGACTGGCTCAATTGGTAGTAGCAATTCGAGATCTAGATTTGACAACAAGTTTGTCAAATTAAAAGTTAAATGCTATAATTGTCGAAAGATAGGTCATTATGCTAGGAATTGCTGGAATCCAACTAAGAGGGTTGAAGAGAATGTTAAACTTATGATAGATGAAGAGAAGGAAGCCACTCTACTACTAGTGCATAATGAGAAAATGCAAGATAAAGAGAACATGTTGTACCTAGAAAATGGAGCCAATAACCACATGTGTGGAGACAATGACAAGTTCATGGAGCTTGATGAAGTAGTTAGAGGTAATGTCACCTTTGCAAATCATTCAAAGGTTGTCATAAAATAAAAAGGTATGATTTTGATTAAATTAAAAGATAAAAGTCATCAATTTATTGGTGATGTCTATTATATACCAACAATGAAAAGCGACATATTGAGCTTGGGACAATTGTTTGAGAAGGGATACAAGATTAAGATGAAAGATCATTCTTTAACATTACCTGACACTAAAAGAGTTGAAATCTCAATAAATAAATAAAAAATCTGAAATTTTGTATGTCCATTTTGATTTTCGAGGGGAGGAGAGAGAAAAGTGAGAGGAGATGGAAAAAAAAAATCACCGACATCGAGCCAACACTTTAACACCACCCCACACCACCCCACCAGAAAGATTCCGACACAAAGATTTCAATGACACAACGGGTGAGAATTTTTCGTAGTTGAGAGACACCACATATGCTATCCAAAGGTTATAGGCGTCAGTCACTTTTGTTTTTTTCATTATATTTTATATTTATTCAAATATCAAATTATCTCTCAGCCAACTTGCCTATAACAAAAAAATAGTAGAAAAATACAAAAAAGACATTGGATGCTAGTTTTAAAATTTTTACTTTCAATGGTATTTTAATAGTTTTACTATACTTTTAAAATATATAAAAAATATATTTGTCTCCTATCAATCTAGTAATGATTAATAGATCTTCAAAATTTCACTACCCTAATAATCAGTTCAATGATTATTAGTGGAAAAAACAAAACATCACTATACAGTTCTAGTAAACAGTGTTTTTCCAAGGTTTATTAGGTTTTGTAATTTTTTTCTAATAAAAAAGCATAGTATAAAATATTCCATAATTTACAAGATGATTAAAATTATTTATTATTTATTTTTACTTGTTTTTTTTTTCTTGGTTGATTTTTTATTTATTTATTGGCTTTATCTTGTTTAGATATCCCAAATCACAAGTTTTCTCCGTCACATATTTGATTATCTTCAAGTGAACAGAAAACCTACTTTGTTTTCTCCACTAATAAAAAGAGACAGACATCAACTATTCACCTTGCAAACTCAAAACCACTCACCCTATGTTTATTGGTTGTTGGATCTACTCAATTACACACACAAAAATAGCGACTTTCTTGCTTTCTGCTTAATTACATCACTTTATTGCTCTAGGTGGGGAGTTGAAAACATTCTTGCTTGGATTTTCAGTCAAACTCGAGCCACAAAAATCCCTTTCTTTCTGGCTCCAATTCCTGTCTCAACTTTGAAGCTTATAACCTTCACCAAACCACGTCAAAAGGTTCACATCCTCTCCCTCTCTTGCTAGCCACACCGAGCCCTGGTGGGATTTTTGCTCTATTTCTCTGAAAGATCATCTACCAATCAAGAAGTCGAGCTAGAAGTCAAAGCAATCAAGATTCTTGAACTGGGCTCTCTTCTTTTTGCTGCTTGTTGATGATGATGAATTTAAGAAGCTTAGATGAGTTTTGGTCATTCTATGTGACTCAGCATTCAAAACCATCAACAAGACGTTGGCATTTTGTGGGCACTCTTGCAAGCATGCTGCTACTGCTGAACTCTCTTGTTTTCAATTTGTGGTTTTTGTTCTTTGTGCCATTCGCTGGGTATGGATGCGCCTGGTACAGCCATTTCTTTGTGGAAGGGAATGTTCCGGCAACTTTTGGGCATCCAGTTTGGTCTTTTTTATGTGATTTTAAGATGTTTGGATTGATGCTTACTGGTCAGATGGATAGAGAGATCAAGAGACTCGAGAAGAGGCCTGTTTTACAGGGATTTTGATCATGTTCTAAGCACTTTTCTGTTTTACCAATCAAGTAATCATGCATGGAAAATCTCATTCACTCTTGGTGACTTTTTGAGATTTTACTGTTTCTGGGAAACATTACAAAATAAACTAATCTCTTTTTTCTGTGTTTAAATCAATGAGAATTTTATGAGTAATTTTGTTTTTCGTTTTATTCATCATTTTTTTATTGTATCTTTGCATGTGTTTATATATATATATATATATATATATATATATATATATATATATATATATATATATATATTGTGAGTCAATAATTTTTATATTTGCATATTACCGAGTATTAGAAGGTTTGAGAAATAACCACTTGTTCGGGACGCTGTTGGTTGCGTGTTTCTAAAAATTTTAATTTTAATTATTTAAAATTAATATTTTTTTATGTTTTTAAATTACTTTTATATATGGATGTTGAAAATAAATTTTAAAAAATAAAAAAAATTATTTAAATTTATTTCCGAGAAAAAATAATTTGAAAAATAACTACTATTATAATAACAAACATAAAAAAAAAAACAATAGGGTCTCTCTTAAATTCACAAAAAAATACATTTTTGTTCACGTATTATCTGTTGACTTTTTTTTGATACTGTTTGTTATAGAATTTTATATTTTGACTCAAAATTTTATTTTATTTATGTTTAGATTTTGAGTTTTAAAAAAAAATAAAAAAGAGAAAGTTGATAGAAAATAAAGGAAAAAAAAGAAAGTTGTGCCTTAACCGCATTCTAACAATAAAATTTTCAACCTCACTATTAATAGGTTGAATTTGACAAAAGAAGTGTCAATGATGTTTTTTAATTATTTATCTTATCAGAAAAAATAAATTGGGTCTCAAGAATTGTTTATGTATTCAAGTTATTTTGTGTGTTTTTTTAATAAATTAAAGGTTTGTTTGAGATTAAAATTATTTTTAAGTGTTTTTAGGTGAAAAAGTAAATTAAAATATGAATTTTTTTTTTTTATCAGAAAAGTAGGAACTTGTCTTTTCGACCATTAGAAATGGCTACAATCTGTATAGTAGATGATACATCGTTTTACACCATAGATGATGCTTTATTTGCTTTGCTTTTTTTAAAATAAAAAACCATGTTGTCAACACTATTAAAAAGGGGGGGTGGGGGACAAGGCTTGGTGTGCAAGCTTGGTCTTGTAAGCCAATGAGTATTGGCCTATCGAAACCCATGCGTCTTAGTTTTTGTTAAAATAATTTTTTTATTTTTTTTAGATTTTAATTGTAATTAATTATAGTAAAATTATATTTACGATATTTATTCTATTAAGGCATTGTTTATTTGTCGAAAACTAGTTTTTGTTAATAGTGTTTTTCATAGAAATTCCTAAAACACTAATTATTTATTTTATATTTGACATGTCATTGGAAATTAATTGGGAAATATTTTTCAGTTTTTTACTATGTAATTGAAAACAAACTAGAAAATCACTGTTTTTTTTAAATATATTTAACATATATAGAACATTAAATATAATTATTTGATCACTTACAAGAAAAGAATAAGACATAAAAAGTGTAATAATTAGGAAAAAAAATAATTTATTATATCATATATTTATATATAGTTTATTTTTATAAAAATTAACTATATATTTAATAGAAATATTTTAAATATAATATATAGACATATAAATGTGTTTTGGTGTTTGAAAAACATTAAAAATAATTTTTTTAGATGGTATCCTAATTTTGTAACATAATTTATATGATTTAAAATGTATGATTATTGTATAATATAACATGTTATATATTCAAGTGTATTTTATAGTAATATCATCTAAATTAAAATATTATATGCACTAATATATCAAATCAATATACTTTTATATTGTATATTAATATATCATAATATATTATATCCTATACAAATATATTGGTAATTTATTATTTTATAATAATATTATATTTTAAAGTATATTATATATACAATAGAGTATTGTATCACTTTAGTGTTAATGTTTTCATGGATTTCTAATCTTTTAAACTGTATAAAAAACAATTTCCATCTAAAACTTAATGTTTTCGTTGATCGAAAAATAAATTTTATTCTTTAGTTTTTTACAATTTAGTAAAAAACTTTCTTTTCAACAAACAAAGAAGGTATAAATATTATTCAATTATGACCTTTTCTTTTCAAATAACATCACTATATATATTAGCAAGCACTTTTTTTTTTTTTAATGTAGCCCTTCATGATTATTAATTTTTAATTTCTTCTTAAATATTAGTCCAGTTTTATTATAAACAAATAATTAAAATTATATTTATGATATCATTCCATTAAATACCATTCAATTTGGTATTTATTTTCAAATAAAATTATAGCACTTTGTATAATATTAACAATTATTTTTGTTGATTATTATATATGAATCTATTATGCACATTTTTTTTAAGTTTGTAATCATGAATATTCTATGAAAATAAAATCTTTTTATATTATTAATTTTTTAAATGATTTTCTAATATTAATCATTCTTTATTTTCAATAACATAGAAAATAATGGGATATGATTTCCAAAGTAGTTTTTTTAATTGAAACTTACTTTTCATATCATGCTAAGTTTTTTGTTTAAAAAACAATTCTTCTAATAAAAAATATGTTTTCATTATTAAAGGAAATGCATATAATTTTTAGATTATATATATAATATATATATATATATATATATATATATATATATATATATTAACCCCTCATCTAATTAATAAAAAGACCAATATTAGTAAAACTTTTTAAAAGAAAATTTTTAATTCATAAAAATGGACTATTTAATAGAATGCAGCATAAAATACCAGTTACTTTTATTTTTAATTATTTTAAATTTATACACCATTCTTTCTCACGATGGACCATCAATTATTAGAGACCATATCTCAAATAAATGCAAAAGAGAGACCACACAATACATGTCCTTTCCTCGATTGAATAAAAAACCACCCATAAAGCACTAAATAAAAATAATAATGAACTCCATACACAAATATTTCACTTTCTTCGCAGCTCCATTTATAATGTTCATCAATACACAACGTTATAAATAACATGCAAACTTTGAGATTATAGTCCTTCTCTTAAACCCAAAAAAAATACCACTTATTTTTGTAATTATTATATATATATAATCGTTTGTTAAGCTTTAGGGGCAGCCGATCACGCCACCATAAACAGACCTCAGACAGAGTGTTAAGAAGCATGTTCTGACCCTCTCAGAATGTCAATGCAATTACCTAATAAGAAATAAAATGCCAGAAAATCGAATAATGCATGCTTCAAATGTTAATTAATCTATTGCCTCAAGGATTGTGACTAGGCTCTTCAGAACATGTATCTGATTTTGGGGAGACATTTGTGCAAGTCCTCCAGGGTTTGGTATAAGAATTCAATCCACCTAGTCAATTCAAGTACATTACAAGTTCCAACATTGTACAGCCCAAAAACTCACCTTCCCTACATAGCCAAATATCTACGAAATCAACTTCCAAGAACTTCTCATGGACCTGAAATTTTTATCTTGGCCACTGTTAGGATCCAGCCTTTGTTCGGCTGAAACTACCATTTCCCTTTGGTCAGCTAGGCACATCATGGGGCATTGGGTGGAATATGATAATCACAAGTCCGTATTCCTTGAAAATGATGGCAAGGGCATGGCCTCTTGTGGACGAAGGATGACAAGCACACCAAACATTCCAAGCATTGGGAGGACAAGGAGCCACTTCAGCAGTTTATAGTAATGCATGTGGAATGTAAGCGAGAAGTCATCTGAGAAATAGAGTCCATTCTTATCAACCATCTCCACCAAAACAGTTCCAGTAGTTCTCACTCCAACTGTTGGAAGTTTTATCCGATATTTTCCTGGACGGTCAAAGATTTGATTTTGCTTTATCCGTCGTTCACCTTGATAATTGCCAGGAACTAACAGGGTTGTCTGTATTGTTCCAAATGAAAATTAGAATTATCAGGTATTCTTTAAATTGTTGTTGAAAACAATAATTTGATCGTTCAAGGAGCAACTTACAGTGACATTATAAGGTGCTTGAGACCCAGACGGGATTCTATACTTGTCCACAATCTCAAATTCCACCCAGAAGCTCTTCCCCTCCTCATCACGGAAACTTCTTGATGAAGGTTTAATATACACCCCTTCACGGTTGTAGCGGTTTGCTACATTGTTTCTTCCTTGATTAGTAGATCTCCAAGCCTGAGAATTGCACAGTATGCTTAATACTTGAAACATACAAGAACATACAAGAAATCACAACAAATATGATTCACAACTATCCTGCCTTCAGGGGATGATGTGGAACAGGAGTTGAAAAGCAAAAGACATTTCCATTCATTGTTGAAACTATGAGATCAAGATCATCTCCACCATCAACATTGTCTGCCAAGACCATGCTATATCTGAAGCAGAAAGATCATGGTTTGGATAAATCACAAAGCGCAATAAATAAGTTGAACAGTCAAAATTTAAGGATATAAGAATATCTTACGAAGTTTCACCAATATCAACAACATCAGCACAAGAAGTTGGTCCATCTATAAGGTAAAGATAACCATCGAATGATGTTGTAACAAGTGTGAGTCCCTTGTTTTTCTCCCCACGTTTACTTAAGTCAAGAAGAAGAACTTGATTCATCACTCTCCCATGAGTTCTGTATGGGTAAGGCCTGACAATAGAACCATCCTTGCCACTAAGAACATATATGTTACCTGATAGTGTAGGGACTACAACATCAGTATGGCCATCCCCATCAACATCGCCTATAGTTGGACCCTGAGGAATGTTGCAGTCTATGTCAGATCAATCTATCATGAAACAATTAGGCACTTTTTCACTAAAATCTCATTTAAATGAAGGTCATGCACAGGTTGCATGCATTCAGGAAACAAACAGTCCTGTCAAATCACTCTATCATCAAACACTTCGACACTTTGTCACTAAAATCCCATTTAAATGAAGATTGTAACACATGTTGAGCTTCAGATTGTAGTTTTACATTCAAAGTACTATAAAAATAATGAGTATAATTGGATATGTAGACATATCTAATTATACTAACAGCTGTTACACCAAGTGGTGATCTCCCAAAGGTGTTGGCTTCAAGACCTAATTCCATCATCAAAGGATCAAGAATACATGCCCATGCCATCCATAAACAAAGCAAATACAATATTTGATTAATTCCCCCCCTGCCAAGTCTGAGGTTATAGGATGATCTCCCCCACCCACAGAAAGGCCAGACAACAAGTATATCCTCCATGCAAATGATAATAGAATCATAATTTTTGCACTGAAGTTTTAGTTAAATATTGACATAAGAACTACAAATTCCAGTACGAGCAAGATTTGCATCTACAAAACAAGGAATGAAGTTTCTATTGCCTTAAATTTGAAAGGATATGACACGATGTATTTGTACAGTTGCACCCATAACATAATAAAGATTTCTTTTTGTACAAAAGCATTTGTGTTTGTGCTTTTCTATACAAGTAATATGTGGAAACAAAGTACCTAGTGTAATCTGATTTTTCAAGAATCTAAGGCTATGTTTGTTTCTCGGAAAGTGGTTTCCAGGAAACCACTTTCCAAACTTTCTTGTGTTTGTTTGCCATTAGAAAAGTTGATCACCATAAAACACTTTCCAGTCAAAGAAAAATTTAGCTTAGGTTCCAGGAAAGTGTTTTCTTGAAAAATTTGAGCGGAAAACACATTTCAAAAATTGTGAAAAATTTAGAAATGTTATATTATTTGCTGATTATATCAAATTTGGTCCTCAAACTTTTGATTGCTATATAAATTTTGTTTTGAATATTTATTTTTCAATTTCATCTCTTAAAATTTAATTTTTATATTAACTTTAGTCCTCATTTTTATAATTGTTATTTGCTTTTACCTTATCATTTTTTTATTAAAATTTTTTGTCTATCAAATTTGGTCCTCATTCTTTTGATTGTTACTTATTTTATTTGAAATAATTTATGAAATGTTAATTATTATTATTTTTTTCTTCATCTTTTTATTATTTTTTTTTTTTTTAGATTTGATCTCTATTATTTTGATTATTATTTATTTTATTTGAGATAATTTATAAAATTATATTTTTTTTCAATTTCATTCTCATTCAACTTTTTAATTTGTAAGATTTGTTCCTCATTATTTTAATAAACTTGAGAAAAATAAAACATCAATAAGTTATTTTCTAGCTCATTTTCCATGACAAAATTAAATGCTGGAAAGTGTTTTCTAACTTATTTTCCATTACACTACCAAACATCGGAAAATAATTCACTTTCCAAAAAGAAACTACTTTCCAGCAAACAAACAAGGCCTAAATCTGGAACTTGACAAGCCCATTTTGGATCAGGCAATGAAGCACCAATTGCTCAATCTTAAAATTTAACCACCAGTAGACCAATATCAACTATGAAATGCAGTTAGCGGACACCAAATATTGAAGGAGATGATACTTATATAGATGACATCATATTAAAAAGAATGTAAGAAATTGAGATCCAACTGACCTGGGAAACAAGACTCTTAAGGTGCTTTTCCCAAATTTCTTTTCCTTGTGATGTCCATGCAACAACATTTCCATGTACATCAGTGGTCACTAGTTCAATTTTTCCATCATCATTGATATCAGCTGCAACTACAGCGCCTTGAATTTCAGCCATTTCTAGAGGGAAATTTTCCCTAATATTTCCTGAATAAAATGCTAAAGCTTAGCTTCCAACTTTGTTTGGAGTATTGGAACACCACACTTGATAAGTAGTTAACATAGAAGAAAATTGATGTGGGAAACTTTCTTCAATATTTTTGGCCTAATAATGTTTATTGCAATATTTCAATAATGGCAAAGATTGTTAGGTTTTGAGGAGTTTAAGAAGAGTCTAAGACACGGTTGGTAAATCAATCATAATGTTTAATAATCCGACCATTAAATCGAGCTGAAATTTTATGAAGTTTCATGATGATTGCCATTATTGAAAAATAATCAATGAAAGCTCATTGGTAGAAGAAAGGATTGCATTACAAAGAGGGAATGTTAAAGAAAATGCAAGGTGCAAACTCAAATTTACCATGATGATCCAGGACATAGAACAAGCCAAATGAAGTCCCAACAAGAATGTCCAAGTTCCCATCACCATCCAAATCAACCACCGAAGGCGAAGAGTATATATATGCACGAAATTTTGCAGTACTTGTACTTAAATCTAGTTCTTGAGTCCACTTAACTTGCTTTGTATCAAGGTTGAATACAACAACAGAACTGGCAACATATTTCCCAACATCGATATCACCAAGCTCTTTCAAATGCTCAGGATTGTCATAATACCTGTCAATCAGGTAACACCATTAGCATGGACTTCATCAACAGAAAATTGACTGAAAGAATATGCAATGACGTTGGAGAAATTTCATTTTAAAAACAGCACACAATTAATATCTGACTTTCAATATATAAGAACAGGGAAAATATACAAAGTTGTGACACCAAAAAGAGAACTCACTCATGATCAAAGAAATATGAAACTGCAACAATCATTTCAGTTACTCCATCATTATCAATATCAGCAATCACCTGATGGGAAAAAAAAAAAAAAAAACAATGTCATCCGTGTGTCACAACTGCATCTTACTTGCATCTGTAAAGAAAAGTCCTCTACTGCAATGCATTACTAGCAATGAGTTTTAGACTCACAGGAGTGCACAAGATATGCGAGTCAATATTCACATAATCCTCTAATCTCTCATGTTTCCTTTCTTTCCATTCTTCATCTCCCCACATGGATTCATCAACATAATCATCATAGTCATAACTGTACTCATCGGCTAATTCATCACTTTCACGGAATAGCTCAAACGATGAATCTGCATCTGCTTCTAACCCTTCATCATTTTCAACAGTTGCCGCATGACCATTTTCATGGTCATTCTCTTTAGATTCTGAGCCACCTTCATGTGAACCCTTTGAATTGTCATCTTCGAGAAGCCTTCTTCCAGTGTTTGTTCCATTCTCTGCATTATTGGTTTCCTTCTCTACTGTAATGGTTCCATTCTGAGTTTTATTGGTTCCATTCTGAGCATTATCTGTTCCATTTGACCCAGCACCTACAGAAGAATTATCGACTTGCGAGGACAGTTTGATAATTGTTTCCGTTTGATTCTCGCTCATTTCCTTTCCAGTCTCAATGGATGCATTTGATGGATGACTATTGTCTGTTGATGTAGAAATCGAAGAATTTGTTTCAGGTGTATTTTGATGTGTATTTCCAGTTGTGTCTACAAATTTGACAGCCAATGTTTACCAACAAGGTCAGTTTGTCTATGTTTCTTGATTTTTACTATCATAAAATGCCAGACCAAGCTCAAAATAGACCTGGACAGGATTCATGATATCATATAAACATTAAAATTTCCATGGAAAAGAAAAATTAATATTCATCTTGTACTCCAGGACCAAGCTCAAATAAAAATCAATACAAGGGCAAAGTATGCATAGATCAAAATGTGTATAAGGAGCCAATCAAGGGCTCAGAAAACTATTGAAGACAATGGGGATTAACACCTATTTTTGGCGCTTTCTAGTTCCTCCTACACTTGGATTCCTACAGGAATGAACAATACAATTCAAATTACCACCCACAAGTTTTTGCTTTGCATTCAGCATTACCAAGAAAATATCAGATAGAATTATGATTTCAAAATCTTCAGTACTTTAATCCCTAAGGGGGCCTGTTTGTCAACTTGGAATAAAGACTAGAAATGGGAATAGAAAAAGAAAAGAAGTTCATTCATTTCCATCCATGGTGCTAGGTAAGCAATGGCTATGAGAACTAGAGAAGAAATGAAAATAGATCCTTCCATATTTTATAGCCACTGACTGGATGCAGGTTATAAAACTAAAGCCAATAACACATCCATAAAATTACACTGCATTTATAACATTCATTCCCCCCCACCCAAACCCCAAGGTGACTATCCCTACGGCCACTACCACCATCATACAGTTAAATTTATTATGGATATTGCATTGCTCTAATCTCCTTCCTAGTTCTTCATGCCATGCACATTAAACCCATCCATTCCCATTCCAATTCCAATACAGATTCCCTATTTATCATTCTTGGTTACCAGAAGTGCCTGTAAAGAATGGAACGTCATATGTTTTAGTTTAACCGATCTTTAAGAGCAATTCTACAGTGTCTCATTTCTATAGTTATATTTCAAGAATTCAATGGGGTTTTGAGACACGCGATAGAGTGTAGCCTTCCTACATCCATAAACCCTTACACTCCAACCCTAACAAAGATTTTAACTCAGAACTGCCAAGTTCAAATCCTAAGCTCAAACCATTGGCATCCGTTAGGGACTCTGTGTCACATATAAAATAATAAAGAGGATCAAACCAGGTTCTGTCATCCTTCAAAAGAAAAGGGAAACAGAAACCACAGGCAACTTCCTCAGTTGACCAGTAAAATATTAACACTAACGCAAACAAAAGCAGTACCGAAGGCACAAACAGTTATGAATCCAACATTAACTTACGAGACTGTGATTTATTCTCAGTAGCCTCTAAGACAAGTTGGTCATCATGAACATCTGGATGAGAACGATCCACGGGATCTGGATCCAGACCCACATACCAATTCTTTTTAACTCTCCTACGAGGCACTTCCAGTTTATCAGTCATCATGTATCCTGAAACCCTAAAGTAGAAAACATATATAATCTATTAGCTTGGGCACCTAATCCAACACTACCTAAAACCAATAATATAAGACAACAACTACATAACAACAACAACAACAAAAAAATACCTGAAGAAGAGAACTTCACCATTGTAAGTAGCCAAAGCAATCTCCCTCACACCATCCTTGTCAATATCATATAGGAGAGGACTTGCATGCACCGTTGATTGGTGGAATGCAGGCCAACCTGATAAAATGTTGTAGTTGATCTTATTAAGCTGATTCATAACCCAGGATGAAAATCGAAATTGAAACTTTACCTGGGATTTTGTCTCCATCAGAACCTTCTAGAGCTTCAAGATAGTGAACAAAAGAAGGAACCACTACATCAAGTTTTCCATCACTAAAATAAATGCATGTAAATATCATTAAAATCCCAAATGATAATTAAGTAAACTAAAAGATTAGTTATTTAATTACCTATTGATATCGGCAATCAATGGAGTAGCGTAAATGCTAGAACTCACTTCGGTTTGCCATCTCAGCTCTAGATTTCTAGGGCAACGTGTATTCAACAACGCGTCCTCATCTCTATACACGTAGGAATTCAAATCAACCAGAATTAGACCTATCAAGCTAGCAGAAATCATAAAATGATTGAAATTAATTGTAAAATTAAAAAAAAAAAATCGAACTCACATGTCAGGGTAACCAAGGGCATCGTCCGTGGCTTCTCGGTCTCGAAATTTGTTCTTTTTGGACTCATCTCCATGAATGGAAGTGGTGAATAATAAGAAACAGATCAAGAAAACTCTAATCGCTGGAGGTTTCATGTGATGGCTTTTGGTTTTTCACTTCAGAGGTAGAATTAATTAATTTACGGTTTAGAAACTGTTTGGTTAGTGGATAAGTGAATACGTAATCAAATTAATGGGGATTTATGGAATTTAGATAAACCCTAATTAGGGTTCTATGGAGATCGATCGATCTCTCTCTCTATCTAAATTTTTTCGACGAAGAAGAGTTGAAAACTGAAGTGAGACGAGGACATTTCAAAATGCCCCTTGGTTTTTGTTAAATTATAATCACATGCAGGTAGAATCTAATTATGAAGGAGTTGATGGGTAAACGTATAATTTAATAGTTTTTAGTTCGGTTAGGGTCATCTTGGACACAGTTTTAAAACTCGGCCCGGTTTAAGGTCTAGGTTCCAGGTTTTGACCTGGTCAGTCGGGTTATTTTAAAAAAAAAGTCAACGGGTTTGCGGCCGGGTTTTGCCGGGTCGCCAGGTCAGCGGGGTCACACCGGGTTTTTTCTTTTTTTATTTTTTCTACAACCTGGACCCGTTCTAATCCCGGATCAGCTAAGTCCCAGATCGACCAGTCGAGCCAGACCATGTTTCAAAACTATGGTCTCAGGTCTACAGTTACCAATTTTCCATGTTTAAAAGGCATTAAGTGACTCCGTTTAGCTACTAAAAAATCCAGCTGTCAGTTAGTTGTACAAAATAAATGGAAGGATTGCATTAAATTAAATTATATAAAAAAAAAACCTAAAAGAGATCAGTGAATCACTGTAGATTGTGTCTAAAATCACTATGGATTGCACTGTTTACGTTTAAAATTTATTCTTGCGGTAAGTTTTGGCCAGTTTTATTTCACTGTTTTTTCATTTTTTTGGTTGGGCACGTGGCAGCATCTCTACCATATATCTTTAACTGGTTACAGCTTTTCATCTCTTTGTTTTTTCTGATACAAACGCCTCACAAACAAAGCAAATAACACATTCACAATTCCAGATCTATCTTAATTAAAATTAAAAAAAATACTAAAAGGGCTTAAGAAAACATTGTGGCCGCCGAGTGTAATTACTGTGGACTAGAGCAATTCTAATCGCTTGAAGGTCTGCTTTAGTGTTTTCTCACGAATCACTGTAGATTGTGTCTAAAATCACTGTGGATTGCACTGTTTACGTTTAAAATTTATTCTTGCGGTAAGTTTTGGCCAGTTTTATTTCACTGTTTTTTCATTTTTTTGGTTGGGCACGTGGCAGCATCCCTACCATATATCTTTAACAGGTTACAGCTTTTCATCTCTTTGTTTTTTCTGATACAAACGCCTCACAAACAAAGCAAATAACACATTCACAATTCCAGATCTATCTTAGTTAAAATTAAAAAAAAATACTAAAAGGGCCTGTGGCCGCCGAGTGTAATTACTGTGGACTAGAGCAATTCTAATCGCTTGAAGGTCTGCTTTAGTGTTTTCTCACGAATCACTGTAGATTGTGTCTAAAATCACTGTGGATTGCACTGTTTACGTTTAAAATTTATTCTTGCGGTAAGTTTTGGCCAGTTTTATTTCACTGTTTTTTAATTTTTTTGGTTGGGCACGTGGCAGCATCCCTACCATATATCTTTAACAGGTTACAGCTTTTCATCTCTTTGTTTTTTCTGATACAAACGCCTCACAAACAAAGCAAATAACACATTCACAATTTCAGATCTATCTTAGTTAAAATTAAAAAAAATACTAAAAGGGCTTGTGGCCGCCTATTGTAATTACTGTGGACTAGAGCAATTCTAATCGCTTGAAGGTCTGCTTTAGTGTTTTCTCACGAATCACTGTAGATTGTGTCTAAAATCACTGTGGATTGCACTGTTTACGTTTAAAATTTATTCTTGCGGTAAGTTTTGGCCAGTTTTATTTCACTGTTTTTTAATTTTTTTGGTTGGGCACGTGGCAGCATCCCTACCATATATCTTTAATAGGTTACAACTTTTCATCTCTTTGTTTTTTCTGATACAAACACCTCACAAACAAAGCAAATAACACATTCACAATTCCAGATTTATCTAAGTTAAAATTAAAAAAATACTAAAAGGGCTTAAGAAAACATTGTGGCCACCAAGGGTAATTATTGTGGACTGGAGCAATTCTAATCGCTTGAAGGTCTGCTTTAGTGTTTTCTCACGCTACAAGATCTTAGTTTGCATCATCTAGTTCTCACCAGGAGGTCTGGCCAGAGCTTGCGCTTCGTTCACTAAAAAAGAATGGAATCTGGATCCGTAAATGACTTCCATAGGCTTCGTTCACCTGCCGTCTGATTTTTTTCGTTACCTTATAGAGCTTTGTCTGATAGGGAATTTTAGCTCCTCCTTTTTCTTGCTGCTTGGGCCCTCACTGACAGATTTTATAATTGCATATAGATCCTAAAAGGAAAGACCGGGAAATGAAGAGTGAACGACGGCTTGGATTTCATGATGGCTTAGGCTGAAAGGGAAAGGGACTTTAGTCTATAGAGACGTGGCCGCCACCAGAAAATCTAGCTTGATTTTAGGAGTTCTTTCTTATGGGTTGTATGTGTTCTCAGTATGCTACATTAAATGCAACGCCCACTTAGTTAGATTTGATTGAGAGAGCAGGTGAGCTTATTTGTGATTAGTAATTTGGTCAGATTTTGTATATTATTGCAGTGATTGACTGACCAGTTTTGGTTTTTTTAAAATTAATTTAATTTTCAGTTTGCTTTTTTACAAAATATCACTTGACAGTGAAGCTTTGTTTATTAGGTGGCTTGGCATGGATTAAAAGGCTCTTTGTGGTTCTTATTTATACATGGCTGGTTTGCTTGCATTTCTTTGTGTTGGTACGTTTTCCCCCCCTAATAATTAAGATGTTGACATGCATTTGGATGTCTCAGTTGAGATAGTTGAGAGTGGGTTGGTTCAGCATGCTGATGAAAAAAGAAGAGGAGTATGGTTTTAAGCTGTTTCAGCTGACAGGCATTTAATGCACGTCAAGGTTGGCATGTTGCTACCATTGTGATGTGCAGTGTTTTTCTTAAGCGGGAAATGTGGAGACAAGGTGAGGGGGCTGATTTGTTAGTTTAATTCTGACTTGAGTAGGTGATGGGTTGTCCTGTTGGAATATTTTTAAGAACTCTATTTCATATCTGGTCATTTTTTCTTGAGCGGGAAATGTGGAGACAAGGTGAGGGGGCTGATTTGTTAGTTTAGTTCTGACTTGGGTAGGTGATGGGTTGTCCTGTTGGAATATTTTTTAAGAACTCTATTTCATATCTGGTCATAGCAATCACTTTTGTTTTGTGACATCCAGTTACTTGCTTTTTATCATGTTGGTGGGCATGTACTTTCCTTTTTTCATGCAAAGATATATAATGCTTTAAGCTTTACTTTTGGATGTGGTGGCTCCTAACTTTTTCCCCGTGTTCCACTAAGACAAAGGTTAGTTTTTTAAGATTATTCTATGCTTTTCCTCAGCTTTAGTTTCAAATCAATTTGGGTTGCAAGTTATAAACTTTGTGCAGAGAGGTTTGTTTAGACATGTCAATGCTTATTTCCAACGTTTTCCTTTCATGTGAAAGCCAGATTTGTTCATTGTTTCTTTACTGTATTTCTAAGATTTGGCTCCTTTTAGTTGTCTTTAATTTTTTTTCCTTTTGTTGAACGATTATTTATAGCATTGTTTATTGCCTTTTTTGTTATTAGTAATATACCAATCCTTATGCCCCAATAACATTTGACTATAAACATTCAGCAAATCAAAGTTAATAGCATTAGCCCCAAAGACCCTCCAAGCACAAAAATTACCTTAGCCTTCTCCTAGCCCCCAAAGAGTTTCATATAATATTTGTGTTTGGTGGGATATGAATGAGGGGGGTTAAAGAAAAAGAAACAAATATGTTCCCAAAATGGTTTGTGTATTTGAAACAGAGCCTAATCTTCTAGAACATTTAACACTATTTGGCCATGGAAGCCTATAGAGTTTGACAATTGTGTTGCACGCTTTAGGGAATTTAAAAAAAAATAGCAGCAGAATGGAAAGACCACAGAATTTTCATAGAGTTTTAGCGAAAAACCTCAGTATATCTTCACTACTTTTTTTTAAACGCCTTTCCATAACCTGGACTAGAAGTCTAGCACCTAAAAAAAAAAAAGATTTTCAATCAACAACACAGGAGATTTAGGGTAAGTGTTTTTTGTTCCATCTGGTTTTGGATTAAAAAATTATGAATTGAAATGAATGAATTTGTTATTTGAGATGAGGCATTAAACAAGTATGTTGTATCACTTTGTGTTCAATTCTCTCTATATGGGCAAGGCAGTGGTAGTAGGGAACAACTTTGTTGTTCACCAAGCTGATCAAGTCATGGCTGAAAAAGCCAAAACCTTGCAAGATCGTATTGTAATCTCTCTTAACATTGATTTTTAATTGCAATTAGGGTTTTTTGACTTGACTGGATACATTTGATTCTATCACAATTTTTTTTTAATTAATTTATTTGTTCCGTAAAATGAATGGATTGGTTGTTTAGTTTTTGATTGGTCTTGATGCTTTATTCCTTAATTTCTTCCCTCTGATTTTGTGTGCAATCAAGAGAACTAGCTTTGCTTGCAATTTCAGTTCTCACTGTCATTTTCTTAGACAATTTGTGTTACCAAAAAGCTTTGGTTGAGACAAACAACTACTCAACTACACCATCTTCACTTTTGTCTTTTCTACTTTGAACAGTTTTGTCACTCAAAGGAAGGCTGATTGAATTTTAATAACTTGAGTTTGGGGTGTTGTTTTGCTTTGCTGGAAAATATATGATTGATGATATGTGTTTTTTAAAAAGGTGTTGCTTGAACTCATGCTTAGTAATATGTGTTTTTTTTTTTTTTTTAAAAAAAAAAACTAATTGAACTCATGTTAATGGTTATTTAAAGAGATACATTCCAAAATGAAAGATGCTTAAGAATAAAAAATAATAATATGTTGAAGATTTTTCTGTTTGGGTGTTAATTGCTAGGTTAATTAATGAAATAATTTAGGTGATCATTTATTACTTCTATGCTTCAAAACGGAGAATTAAATTGTTTATTGGTTTGACATGGTAATTTAAGATGTAGTATGTTGAATTAAGAATTTTTGACATGTTGTTTTATTTTTTCTTGGCCTATGAATTAAATTATATATAGTTAGCAATTAAATTACCACTTTAAATTTCAGTGTGTATGATTTCTGCCTGAAATGGTTTACAATTTTATGCTTAAACATTATTGTTTTATTGGGTTTTATTTTCTCTCCATGAATATACATTGCTCATTTCAAGACCTTTCAATTCAATTACATATGATTGCCGACTACTTTTGTTTTCAACAAAATTTGCATAGAGAAAATTCTCTTTCTAAAATTATGCTGTTAATTGCCATGACTTTAATTAATTTTAGTTGCATGTAATTGGTGGCTGGATTATCGCTTTGAATTGAATTGCATATAATTAGTGGCTAAATTGGTTTTCAACGAGATTTTGGTTGGAAAAAAAATTGTTCATTTGGTATCAACCCTGTTTATTGTAACAAATTCCACTCACTTTCTATATTATTGCATTTGCTTCTTTCTATTGCAACAACTATCATTTTTACAGCCGAATGAACACATTTTTCATAATTATTTTCTTTTGATTTTCATAATCGCATGTCTTTTTTTATTGTTGTTATTGTCCATCTCTCAAGTTCAAATTTTCTTGTTGACTTTCTATTTTTAACCATTTGTTGCAGGCATGCTATTCCAATTAGTGTTGAGCTATCTCTAGGTTGCAGAGAGTTGTAACACCACATTTTTCCTATGTCACTCAAGTTACAGGTGCACAATTATTTTCAGACTTTACCTCTTTTTTGCTGTATTTTTCTTTTCCATTTTATGTTTGTTTTTTTACACATTAATTCATTTTTTTTTTTGAAATATTAGAAATATATTGAAGTATTAGAAATATATTGAAATACTTTGTTGATAAAGTATTAGAAATATATTGAAATAAAGGTAAAAAAAACAAGTGCATGTCATGATCATCCATTTTCAAGAATAAAAGATTGTGCTCCATAGGCTGTAAAACCACATATGCCAAATAAATTCATGTTTGTGATTTAAATATTACTTTGTCCATGCAAAATTAATGTAACCCATCATTATATAAAAACATGAACTCTATACTGGAACCCATCATTATTTAAATATTACTTTGTCCATGCAATTTTTTATTTTATTTTGGGTCTATGTTTTTTATAGTTGAGAGTTTTTTGCTCTAATCCATGTGGTCTTTTTAATTGGCAATGGCTGTCATGTGGCATTGTTTTTTTTTTTTTTTTCATTTCAGTAACTACAGTTCCCCTTATTGTTTTCATTTGCTTCTGCGGTTTTGTTTGTTTTTTTTTTCCTTTTCCTATCAGCTTATCTGTATGCCTTTGAATGGGTTCCATGTTTTTTTTTTTTTTTTTTTCCAGTTTACTAGGTAATGTGTGAGTTGTATTGTGTTCTCTCATTCCTTTGTAACATGATCAGCATAATGCATACATTATCTAATAACATTTTTTTCATGCACTATGTTCACGCAAAGCCTTAGGTAGCTTCATTGTTGTTAAACTTCACGTTGTTTTGTTCCCTTTTAACAAAATTGTTATTTGAGATGAGGCATTTGAAGTTGATTGGTGCTTCAGATATGAGAAAAACAATTTATTTGTGGTTTTTTTCCATCTAGATTTTGGGTGCTAATTTAGTTGATTAATGGATTTATGCATATGAAAATGTTTGTTTTGTAGGTTGCTTTATTTTGTGTGGATCTTCTCAGAATCTTTAATCGTGTAGGCTATTGATTTTGCTATCCACTTTCAAGGAATGTTTAACAAGGTATTTTCATGCCTCTTTTTCTTTATTAAATAGTGTTATAGTTCTTAGTTGTTTCATTCTTTCTTACAAGTTATTTTCTACTAAATTTTTTAGAATATCTTTGTTGTTGTTGAAAGAGCTTAAGTTGAGTTAATCAATGCTTATTCTTTGTTTGCATGATAGCTTGAGATTAGGGTGTTGTTTTGCTCTGCTGGAAAATATATGCTTGCTGATATGTGTGTGTCTTTTTTTAAAAAAAGGTGTTGCTTGAACTCATGCTTAGTGATATGTGTTTTAAAAAAGAGTTGGTTGAACTCATGTTAGAGTTATTTAAAGAGCAAAATTCTCTTTCTGAAATTATGTTGTTAATTGCAATGACTTTAATTAATTTTAGTTGCATGTAACTGGTGGCTGGATTATCGCTTTGAATTGAATTGCATATAATTAGTGGCTGAATTGGTTTTTAACAAGATTTTGGTTGGAAAAAAAATTGTCATTTGGTATGAGCCTTGTTTATTGTAACAAATTCCACTCACTTTCTTTATTGTTGCATTTGCTTCTTTCCATTGCAACAACTATCATTTTTGCAGCCGAATGAACACATTTTTCGTAATTATTTTCTTTCGATTTTCATAATCGCATGTCTTTTTTTTATTGTTGTTATTGTCCATCTCTCAAGTTCAAATTTGCTTGGTGACTTTCTATTTTTAACCATTTGTTGCAGGCATGCTATTCCAATTAGTGTTGAGCTATCTCTAGGTTGCAGAGAGTTGTAACACCACCTTTTTCCTGTATCACTCAAGTTACAGGTGCACCATTATTTTCAGACTTTACCTCTTTTTTGCTTGCAACTTTGTTGCTGTATTTTTCTTTTCCATTTTATGTTTGTTTTTTTACAAATTAATTCATTTTTTATTTTAGATGTTAGAAATATATTGAAATACTTTGTTGATAAAGTATTAGAAATATATTGAAATAAAGATAAAAAAGACAAGTGCATGTCATGATCATCCATTTTCAAGAACAAAAGATTGTGCTCCATCGGTTGTAAAACCATATATGCCAAATAAATACATGTTTGTGATTTAAATATTACTTTGTCCATGCAAAATTAATGTAACCCATCATTATATAAAAGCACCAACTCTATACTGAAACCCATCATTATTTAAATATTACTTTGTCAATGTTTTTTTTTTTTTTGGGTCCATGTTTTTTATAGTTGAGAGTTTTTTGCTCTAATCCATCTGGTCTTTTTAATTAGCAAGGGCTGTCATGTGGCATTGTTTTTTTTCATTTTAGTAACTACAGTTCCCCTTATTGTTTTCATTTGCTTCTACAGTTTTGTTTGTTTTTTTTTCCTCTTCCTGTCATCTTATTAAAGAAAAAATAAACTGAGTTGACAAAGTGTTTTTTTCTCAAATGAATATTCAGATTCTCTTTTTAAGTTTCAACGTGAACTACTAGGCTGTACAAGTGAAGTATTTAAACTAATTGGATACAATGATTCAGATGTAAAATAAAAGGAAAGGATCCCATGAAATCTGGTTGATGACAGTGCTGATTTATTGTGATGATAGCTTCATGGCAGAGGAGTTTGTTACAATGACAACTTTGATAATAGAGAATTTGAAAGAAGAGAATCCCTGTAAGTTTGTTGAACTACCATGCAGAGTTCCTGTTAGTTTGAACTTTTCGAATTTATAGGCTTGATTGGAATGTCATCTTGGTTTGAACATATTGCCGTTAGAGCTCCAAGATCACTCAACGTCTCTCTAGTAATTGAGGCTAGATTGTGAGTCTTCACCCTTTTTTCTCCAAGGATCTCGTGTATCCTTATTTCTCCATTGACTCTCATAATTGTTGGCAGTGCCAGCAATGTCAATCTCTGATAGATGTTTAACACCCTCCCTCAAACTTTGTCAAGGCTGGAGGCAAAGTTTGTTGCGAAAATATTGAAGAGCCGTTTTTGACATTGGTTTGGTGAAGAGGTCGGCAACTTGATTACCTGATGAGATATGTTGAGTACAAGCAATCCTTGGGCAAAATGTTCGCGCACAAAATGATAATCCAACTCGATATGTTTGCTTCGGGCATGGAATACCAGATTCACTGTCATGTGAAGTGCACTTAGATTGTCGTAGTAAAGAATGAGAGGAGATGATAGTGTGATGCGGAGATCTTTGAGAATGAAAGCCAACCATGTGAGTTCTGCCGTCGTGTTAGCCATTGCACGATATTCTGCTTCTGTGCTTGACCGATAAATTATGTGCTGTTTTTTTGCACACCATGAGATAAGATTTCCTCCAAGGAATGTACAATAGCCAGTAATGGATCCTCTTGTTGTAGGGCACCCCGCCCAATCTGCATCCGAGAAAGCAAATAGATCAAGTGTAGTGTGCGAAGAAAAATGTAATCCCATTTCAATTGTGCCTTTGACATATCATAAAATACGTCGAACCATTTTTAAATGCATCATTGTGGGAGCATGCATGAATTGAGATACATAATTAACACTAAATGATAGATCAGGACGAGTGAGTGTAAGATAGTGTAAAGCTCCTACTATTCCTTGATAGTAACTTGGGTCTTCCATGAGAATATCGTTGGAAGATATTTTTGTTTTAGCTTCAAGAGGAGTACTCATAGGCTTACAATCAACCATATTTGATCGTTCAAGTATTGTCAATGCATAATGTGACTGGGATAGATGAAGGCCACTTGTTGTTGGTGTGATTTCCATTCCAAGAAAGTGGTGTATAGGGCCTAAGTCTTTCATTGCGAATTCACTACTTAGCACCATAATAAAATTGGATACCAGTGTTGGAGTTGATCCTGTGAGCAACATATCATCTATATAGAGGAGCAAAATCAATGAGCCATAATCTGAATGGAGAACAAACAATAAAGGGTCAGATAAACTGCAAAAAAAAACCATATTTAAGAAGAAATGTACTGAAATGATCAAACCAAGCACGTGGTGCTTGTTTTAGGCCATAAAGAGCTCTTTATAGTCTGTAGACATGTGTCGGATGTTGAGAGTCTGCCATTCCTGGTGGTTGTTGCATGTAAAGATCTTCAGAAATTAAATCATGCAAGAAGGCATTTTTTACATCCAATTGCCGAATGGACCACTTCTGAACAAGGGCTATGGTAATTATCATGCGAATTGTTCCTGGTTTGATAACTGGAGAAAAAGTTTCAGTGTAGTCTACTCCATCAATTTGATGATACCCTTTTGCAACTAAACGTGCTTTGAGTCGATCTAGAGAACCATCTGGTTTGAGCTTTGATTTAAACACCATTTAGAACCAATGACATTCATCTTTGATGTTCGTGGAACCAATTTCCAAGTCTCATTTTGATGTAGTGCTGCCAGCTCTTCCTCTATTGCTGCTCTCCAACCAGGATGTGCCAGTGCAACTTTAATATTGTGAGGCTCATGGGGTATATTAGCTGAGGTGCTGGTGGTTAAGGCATATTTAGGATTTGGCTTTACTATACCCTGTTTAGACTGAGTGACCATGGAATGAGCTAGCAATGCTGCTTCTGGTGTTTCACTGATAATCAGAGGAGGAATTTCTTATGCTGACCCATGAGACTCTTGACATCCTTGTGATAGAGATGTGTCTGGTGAAATTATGCTATGAGCAAACCTATTATTGGCATTAATGTCTGGACTGGTCTGTGACTCAACAATAGGATATTGCCATTGTGACTCTGTGAGATCTGTAGATGGGGAGAAATTTTGTGGAGTACTAATGTCATTTGGCAGCAACAGACTTTGACATGGGAGTGAGGCAGAGTCCGTAATTGCTCCTGTAAAGGAAGAGTTATTAGTATGTGGTAACCAAGAATAAAAAATACTAATTACTTGTGGTTGATTGGTTGTCTTGCAACATTTGTTGATAGGCTTGTATGGAAAAATTAATTCATCAAAGACAACATGACGAGAGATGAAATTTTTTTTACTTGTTGGATGAAAACACTTATAAGCCTTATGTTTTTCACTGTAACCTACAAAAATGCATGGAAGTGTTTTTGGATCAAATTTGTGTTTTCGAATATCCCAAGTGTAAGGAAAGCATTTAGATCCAAATGCTCTGAGTAAGGAGTAATTTGGGTGTGTCCCATGAAGTGCAAAATATGGTGTTTCAAAGTTAAGAGTAGAAGAAGGTAAGCAATTCATAAGATATACTGCCATGGTGAAGGCTTCTATCCATAAGAATAAAGGTGCTCCACTGTGAAATAACATAGTCATTCCTAATTCTCTAATGGTCTTATGGCGTCTCTTAACTATACCAGTTTGCTCAGGAGTATATGGTGATGATATCTGATGAACAATGCATGTAGAAAGAAAATGAGTCAGTAGTTTTGAATTGATGAACTCACCACCTCCATCTGAATGAAATATTTTAATTTGCTTGTTAAACTGTCTAATAACATATTTTTCAAAAGCTAAGTATGCATTAAAGAAGTCAGATTTGTTGCGCAAGGGAATAATCCAAGTATACTTAGAAAAATCATCTACTAAGCAAGTATAATATTTAAACTTTGCAATTGATAAAACTGGTGCTAGTCCCCATAAATCACAATGAATTTTTTCAAAGATACCAGTACTTGAATGTTCTGATTTAGAAAAAAGTAAACAACTAAGTTTTCCTAGTTGACAACTATCACAAAGATGTTGTAATTTTATTGTCCCTACAACATCAATAAGTCCTTTATTTTTTAGCATTTGTAATGCTGAAGACTGAGCCTAGACGTTGATGCCAAACTTCTGTTGTGCCTGATTTGAAACGATGAGAGAAATACAATTCTGGTGAAGTAGGGAGGACGTAGAGATCACCCTTGCGTTTCCCCATTATCACTGCCTGTCCTGTTTCCCGTTCCTTAACACAAAAATCAACATTAGAAAACTCACAATTAACAGGAAATTGATTAGTTAGCTGGCTTACGGAAAGTAAATTTTTTGTTAAGTTTGGAACCAATAGGACATCATTGAGAGGTAAGGCAAATGTTTTTTGTTTTATACACGTATCACCAATTGCAAGAATTGGCATGGAAGACCAATCTCCGATTAGCACAGAGTCAGCACCAGGAGTATTTATGAATGTTTGTTAACATACCTGGCTTACCTGTCATATGGTTGGAAGCTCCAGTGTCCGCTGTCCATTCAGTGTCAGCAATGGTGGTGTCCAAAGTGAGTGTTGCAAGTGCTTGTGGAATCTCATCTTGTTGAGCGGGTTTCTTTGGCACCCACCAGCATATTTTAGCAACATGGCCCAGTCATCCCATAATACTAGCATTGTATCCCTCTCTGTTGGTGTCATGCGACGCTCACCAGGTGGTGGAGGTCTACGCTATGAATTTGATGAAGAGGAGTCCCTTCGCTGTTGAGCTTGGAATCCAAGACCTTTAGAATTGAATTTTTATGAGGGGCCACGATAGCCTGAAGAGTTTGATTGTGGACGTTGTTGTTGCTGTCCATAAAAAGCCAATTGATGAGTGGGAGAAGGAGCTGTGATGTCTGTGTGATTGGAGAACCAATTACGCCTTTGATCAAAGTTTTGGAGTTGAGAGACCAACTCAGAGTATGATGGCTTGGGAGGTTTCAACATGGTTGTTGTGAATGTTTCATAATGAGGACCAAGGCTAGTGAGAAGGTAGAAGACTTTTTCTTAGTCTGGTACAGGCTTTCCAATGGCTGATAAGTTGTCACAGAGACCTTTGAAGGTTTGAATGTGTTCTGTGATTGTTGTGTTGTCTTCCTTTCGAAGGTAGGTTACCTGTTGTCGCAGTGTGAACTCACGTTCTTGTGAGTCTTGTGCATGTGCATTTTTGAGAGCCTCTCAAACAACATGAGTTGTGTCGAGACCAACAACAAGTCCTAGAGTTTCCTTTGAGAGTGTTCCAATGATCCACCCTCGAAGGAGACTATCTGACTTTCACCATGCTATAAAAGCATCTGTTAATTGTGGGGTTGAGTTTTCTGTGTTTGTGTATTTTGTTGGAGCAGGATCTTCATTTGTGAGATGATTGACCATTTCTTGACTCTCAACAAGAGCCAATGCTTGTTCATGCTATAATGGGTAATTGTTTGGAGTGAGTCGGAGGGTGATAAAGTTCCCAACATGGAGTGATAAGGTAGTCATTATGGAATAAATGAGTGGAAGGTAAGAGGGAAGATGAAGAGAGGATAAGCTGTAGTATTTGCGATAGGTTGTGCCTAGTGTTCATAAAGGCTCTGATACCATAAAGAAAAAATAAACTGAGCTGACAGAGTGTTTTTTTCTCAAATGAATATTCAGTTTCTCTTCTTAAGTTTTCAACGTGAACTACTAGGCTATACAAGTGAAGTATTTAAACTAATTGGATACAATGATTTAGATGTAAAATAAAAGGAAAGGATCTCATGAAATCTGGTTGATGATACTACTGATTTATTGTGATGACAACTTCATGGCAGAGGAGTTTGTTACGATGACAGCTTTGATAATAGAGAATTTGAACGTAGAGAATACCTGTAAGTTTGCTGAACTACCATGCAGAGTTCCTGTTAGTTTGAACTTTCCGAATTTATAGGCTTGATTGGAATGTCATCTTGGTTTGAACATATTGCCGTTAGAGCTCCAAGATCACTTAACGTGTCTCCAGTAATTGAGGCTAGATTGTGAGAGTCTTCACCCTTTTTTCTCCATTGACTCTCATAATTGTTGGCAGTGCCAGCAATGTCAATCTGTGATAGATGTTTAACACTTATCTATATGCCTTTGAATTGGTTCCATGTTTTTTTTTTTTCCAGTTTACTAGGTAATGTGTGAGTTGTATTGTGTTATCTCATTCCTTTCTAGCATGATCAGCATAATGCATACATTATCTAATAACATTTTTTTCTGCACTATGTTCACGCAAAGCCTTAGGTAGCTTTATTGTTGTTAAACTTCACGTTGTTTTGTTCCCTTTTAAAAAAATTGTTATTTGAGATGAGGCATTTGAAGTTGATTGGTGCTTCAGATATGAGAAAAACAATTTGTTTGTGGTTTATTTCCATTTGGATTTTGGGTGCTAATTTGGTTGATTAGTGGATTTATGCATCTGAAAATGTTTGTTTTACAAGTTGCTTTATTTTGTGTGGACCTTCTCAGAATCTTTAATCGTGTAGGCTATTGATTTTGCTATCCACTTTCAAGGAATGTTTAACAAGGTATTTTCATGCCTTTTTTTTTTTTTTTATTAAACAGTGTTCTGGTTCTTAGTTGTTTCATTCTTTCTTACAAGCTATTTCTACTAAATTTTTTAGAATATCTTTGTTGTTGTTGAAAAAGCTTAAGTTAAATTAATCAATGCTTATTCTTTGTTTGCATGATAGCTTGAGAATAGGGTGTTGTTTTGCTCTGCTCGAAAATATATAATTGCTGATTTGTGTGTTTTTTTTTAAAAAAAAGATGTCGCTTGAACTCATGCTTAATGATATGTGTTTAAAAAAAGAGTTGGTTGAACTCATGTTAGTGGTTATTTAAAGAGATGCATTCCGAAATGAAATATGCTTAGGAATAAGAAATAACAGTATGTTGAAGATTTTTCCATTTGGATGTTAATTGCTAGGTTAGCTAATGAAATAATGCAGGGAATCAATGTTATTACTTCTATGCTTGAAAACATAAAATTAAATTGTTTATTGGTTTGACATGGTCATTTAAAGTGCTACCGTTGAATAAAGAATTTTTAGCATGTTGTTTTATTTTTCCTTGGCCTTTGAATTAAATTATATATAATTAGCCATTAAATTATCACTTTAAATTTCAGTGCATATAATTTGTGCCTAAAATGGTTTACAACTTTATGCTTAACCATTATTGTTTTATTGGATTTTATTCTCTCAACAAATATACCTTGCTCATATCAAGATTTTTCAATTTAATTACATGTGATTGTTGGCTACTTTTGTTTTCAACAACACTTGCATAAATAAAATTCTCTTTCTGAAATTATATTGTTAATTGTCATGACTTTAATTAATTTCAGTTGCATGTAATTGGTGGTTGAATTGCTGCTGCTTTGAAGTGGATGCATATAATTAGTGGTTGAATTGGTTTACAACAAGATTTTGGTGGAAAATAAAATTGTTCATTTTTTTATCACCTTTGTTTGTTGCAGCAAATTCTACTCACTTTCTTTATTGTTGCATTTGCTTCTTTTCATTGCAAAACTATTATTTTTGTAGCAGATTAAACACATTTTTCATAATTATTTCTTTTGATTTTCATAATCACACATATTTTTTTATTATTGTTATTGTGCATCTCTAAAGTTCAAATTTCCTTGCTAGCTTTCTATTTTTCACCATATGTTACATGCATGTTATTTCAATTGGTGTTGAACTCTCTCCAGGTTGCAGGAAGCTGAAACACCACCTTTTTCCTGTCTCACTCAAGCTATAGGTATACCTTTATTTTCAAACTTGATCGGTTTTTTGTCTGCAGCTTTGTCACTGTATTTTTCTTTTCCATTATGTGCTTGCTTTTTTATGTATTATTTTGGATTTTTATATATGTTCATGTTTCCTTTATTACATAATTAACTTTTTTGGTGAATTTTTTAATCTTATTCTTTTATTAAATAGTTTGCTTTTAATTGTTTTCCATTGAAATTTTCAATTTTTACCATATTATTAAAATTGCCTCGATTGGAAAATTAGAAACCATTCCCTTACGATGTAGTTTTAGTTAGATTTTGAGTTAAATTTTATATAAGTGGCAGTTGAATTATCGCTTTAGATTTGATTTCATATAATATGGTTGAAATCATTGACAACATTATGCTTAACCATTATTATTTTTTTCTATTTTCTCCACAACAATTTACATTGCTCATGTCAAGGCTTTTCGATTCAATTACATATGATGACTAGCTAATTTTATTTTGAACAATGCTTGCATGAAGAAAATTTCCTTTGTTAAAATTATGTTGTTAATTCCCATGATTTTAATTTGAATCACTTTAAATTTCAGCGCATATAATTTGTGCCTAAAATGGTTTACAACTTTATGTTTAACCATTATTGTTTTATTGGATTTTATTCTCTCAACAAATATACATTGCTCATATCAAGATTTTTCAATTCAATTACATGTGATTGCTGGCTACTTTTGTTTTCAACAACACTTGCATAAATAAAATTTTCTTTCTGAAATTATGTTGTTAATTGCCATGACTTTAATTAATTTCAGTTGCATGTAATTGGTGGTTGAATTGTCGCTGCTTTGAAGTGGATGCATATAATTAGTGGTTGAATTGGTTTACAGCAAGATTTTGGTGGAAAATAAAATTGTTCATTTGGTATCACCTTTGTTTGTTGCAACAAATTCTACTCACTTTCTTTATTGTTGCATTTGCTTCTTTTCATTACAACAACTATTATTTCTGCAGCAGATTAAACACATTTTTCATAATTATTTTCTTTCTATATTCATAATCACATATATTTTTTTTATTATTGTTATTGTCCATCTCTAAAGATCGAATTTCCTTGCTACCTTTCTATTTTTCACCATATGTTACAGGCATGTTATTTCAATTGGTGTTGAACTCTCTCCAGGTTGCAGGAAGCTAAAACACCACCTTTTTATTGTCTCACCTTTTTTGCCTGCAACTTTGTCACTGTATTTTTCTTTTCCATTATGTGCTTGCTTTTTTATGAATAAATTTGGATTTTTATATATGTTCATGTTTCCTTTATTACATAATTAACTTTTTTGGTGAATTTTTTAATCTTATTCTTTCATTAAATAGTTTGCTTTTAATTATTTTCCATTGAAATTTTTTATTTTTACCATATTATTAAAATTGCCTAGATTGGAAAATTAGAAACCATTCCCTTATGATTTAGTTTTAGTTAGATTTTGAATTAAATTTTATATAAGTGGCAGTTGAATTATCGCTTTAGATTTGATTTCATATAATATGGTTGAAATCATTGACAACATTATGCTTAACCATTATTTTTTTTGTTCTATTTTCTCCACAACAATATACATTGCTCATGTCAAGGCTTTTCGATTCAATTACATATGATGACTGACTAATTTTATTTTGAACAATGCTTGCATGAAGAAAATTTTCTTTGATAAAATTATGTTGTCAATTCCTATGATTTTAATTTGAGCATGTAATTGGTGGCTGAATTAATGCTTTTAATTGCATTGCATATAATTAGTGACTAAATTGGTTTACAACAAGAATTTGGTGAGAAAAAAGTTTGTTCATTTCGTAGCACCTCTATTTATTGCAACAATTTCCACTCATTTTCTTTATTTTGTTGCATTTCCTTCTTTCTATTGGAACAACTCTAAATTGTGCGGCATAATGAACATGTTTTGCATTTTGAATTCAATTGCATATAATTTGTGGCTTAATTGGTTTACACCGAGAATTTGTTGAGAAAAAAAATGTTCATTTCATACAACCTCTGTTTATTCCAACAAATGCCACACTTTCTTTATGATTGCATTTGCTTCTTTCCATTGCAACAACTCTGAATTTTGCAGCAGAATAAACATATTTTTCATAGTTGTTTGCTTGTATTTTTTGTAATCACATGTATTTTTGCTGTTATTGTTATTGTCCCCCTTACAAATTCAAATTTGCTTCGTGACTTTTTATTTTTTACCTTTTGTTGTAGGTCTGTTATTCCAATTGTTGTTCAACTATCTCCACGTTACAGGAAGCTGAAACACCATATTTTTCTTGTCTCACTGCAACTACATGTGCACCTTTATTTTAAAACCTGGCCTGCATTTTTCATGCTTTCTTTGTTGCTGTATTTGTCTTTTCCATTCTATGCTTAATTTTTTTTTCAAATCAATGCGATTTTTTTCATGTGTTCATGTTTCCTCTATTTAATGATTAAATTTTCTATTTGATTTCTTATTCTTTCATGGAATTTTTATTTCTTTTCCATTTATATTCTCAGATCTAACCATGTTATTAAAATTGCCTTGATTGACTATCTTTGACCATTTAAATTTATCTTTTAACTTTTAGAAGCAACGATTTTATGACTAGCGATCGACAAAGATTACAACCATTCCATGATGTTGGACCTGGTGTTTCCTCACCATACAACTCAACAATCCATATTTATAGTGAAGGAAATTTGGGTGACAAAAATTTTTCATTCACGCAAACAACACCGTAAAACTCTGATCATCTAACCAATGATCACTCGCTTTTACATACTACTGATGATGGTGCAGCATGCTCTACTTCCTTACAAGGAAATTATTCAATCTCGAATAATAGTACCTCTTCATTAATAGCATCAACAAGTCAGGCACATCTTGCATATGGATTTCTCGTCGATGAAAATGCCAATAACAATACTAGCTTTGAGACTAACACCACACATGGACCAATTGCTTATCAAAGCCTATTGGGTGGCCAATCTGAATACCAAAAAAAAATGAAAAAGTGAGTTTACCTTGAAATTTCCCCAACACTTATTCGTTTTTTTATACCTTATATCATCCATGTTCTTTTTTTTCATTATCTTTCATTTTCTTTGTAATTTCTAGGGGAAACATGCGAGTATGTTGACTTTGGTGATAAGACTTTTACATGTCGCCATTGTAATGCACTTTTTTTGGCTCCAAGAACGTCTTGCACGTTCATCTAAAAAGAATCCATCTTTCTCACTTTGTTGCCTTAATGGTCAAGTTTCCCTTCCAGCTATGCAACCAACTCCTTTAATTCTTGATTTTCTTCTTAATCCCAGTAATGGCTCTACTTTAAAAAAATTCCGGGACAATATACGAGCTTATAGCTCTATGTTTGCTTTCACATCAATGGGCACAAAGATTGATACTTCTGTTAATGATCAACCAACTCCATATGTGTTCAAGATAAACGGTCATTGTCATCATTTAATGGGCTCTCTCTTACCTGTTGATGGAGAATCACCAAAGTTTGCACAGCTCTATGTGTTTGACACTGCTCACGAAGTTGCAAATAGACTTTTACCATTTACAAGAGACTACAAATCATCATCTCTGGATGAGAATATTGTTGTGGATCTTTTAAGAATGCTTGATGAAATAAACGAACTTGCCAAATTATTTCGCAAAGCTAGAGACAAAACTCAAAATATTCAATCTGTTGATTATAAACTTCGCTTACTTGGAAAGCGAAACCATGATTCACGCCAATATGATGATCCTACATCAAATGACATTGGTGGATTAGTTGTTGGAGATATTGGAGATTTTTTCTCGGAACGGGATATAATTATTGAATGCTTTTCAGGTTCTTTAAAAAGGATCTCAAAATTACATCCAAAATTCATGGCATTACAGTATCCCCTTTTGTTTCCTTATGGTGAAGATGGCTACTCCTGTATGTAATATTATGTTTGTTGATCATGGACATGGAAAAACAAGGAAAAGGTCAAGAGTTCCGATGCGAGCTTATTATGCTTACCTTATCAATGAAAGGCATGGGTGCGATAATACCATCATTAAAAGTGGTCGTTTGTACCAACAATTCTTGGTTGATGTATTTGTTAATGTTGAAGAAGATTGTCTTGATTATATCAGAGCTAATAAAAAAGATTTACGTACAGAAGTTTATAAAGGTATCCATGAAGCTATACTTAATAGGGATGTTGAAGGCTTCTTAGCTGGGAAAATCATTGTTCCATCTTCTTTAACTGGTAGCCCACGTTATATGATCAATAATTACTAGGATGCAATGGCTATATGTAGAGCCTATGGAAATCCTAACCTATTTATTACATTCACATGTAATGTTAATTGGCCTGAGATACAAAGGGAGCTTACAAAAGGTCGAATTTACAAACATGAAGACAAGCCTGATATCATTACACGTGTTTTTATATCGAAGGTTATTGATATGTTAGCCTTCATAAAATAAAGCAAGCCTTTTGGTCAGATAATTGCAGGTGCCTTATCTTTTATCTCATTTCTTCTAAACATTACAACTTTCTATTCTTATTAGGATTGTTTGGCTTAGTTTTCTTTTTATTTTGTAGATGTTTATGCAATTGAATTTCAAAAGAGGGGTTTGCCACACACTCATATATTAATTTGGCTACACTTGAATTTTAAATGTCGTACACCTGAAGATGTTGATTCCATTGTTTCAGCTGAAATCCCTGACAAATTTACAGATCCAAAATGCTATGAAATTGTTTCAAGATTCATGATGCATGGTCCATGTGGTCTTGCAAATCCAAAATGTCAGTGTATGAACGAGGGAGTTTGCTAAAAAAGATTCCTAAAAAAATTCAAGAAACATACTATTTTTGATGATAATGGCTTTGTTTATTACAGACGTCGTGATCTTAAAGACAATTTTGTTATAAAAAATGGCATTCAGCTCAATAACAGATATGTTGTTCCATATAATAGGGAACTCTTATTATGATATAATGCCCACATAAATATTGAGATCTGTTGTTAGTCAATGTTGTTTTGTTAACAAAAAAGCTTTATTGTTGTTAAACTTCACGTTGTTTTGTTCCCTTTTAAAAAAATTGTTATTTGAGATGAGGCATTTTTATAAGTGGTAGAGTATGATGGCCTAGGAGGTTTCAACATGGTTGTTGTGAATGTTTCATAATAAGGACCAAGGCTGGTGAGAAGGTAGAAGACTTTTTCTTGGTTTGGTACAAGCTTTCCAATGGCTGATAAGTTGTCACAGAGACCTTTGAAGGTTTGAATGTGTTCTGTGATTGTTGTGTTGTCTTCCTTTCGAAGGTAGGTTACCTCTTGTCGCGGTGTGAACTCACGTTCTTGTGAGTCTTGTGCATATGCATTTTTGAGAGCCTCTCAAACAGCATGAGCTGTGTCGACACCAACAACAAGTCCTAGAGTTTCCTCTGAAAGTGTTCCAATGATCCACCCTCGAAGGAGACTATCTGACTTTCGCCATGCTATAAAAGCATCTGTTAATTGTGGGGTTGAGTTTTCTGTGTTTGTGTATTTTGTTGGAGCAGGATCTTCATTTGTGAGATGACTGACCATTTCTTGACTCTCAGCAAGAGCCAATGCTTGTTCACGCCACAATGGGTAATTGTTTGGAGTGAGTTGGAGGGTGATAAAGTTCCCAACATGGAGTGATAAGGTAGTCATTGTGGAATAAATGAGTGGAAGGTAAGAGGGAAGATGAAGAGAGGATAAGCTGTAGTATTTGCGATAGGTTGTGCCTAGTGTTCATAAAGGCTCTGATACCATAAAGAAAAAATAAACTGAGTTGACAGAGTGTTTTTTTCTCAAATGAATATTCAGTTTCTCTTCTTAAGTTTTCAACGTGAACTACTAGGCTATACAAGTGAAGTATTTAAACTAATTGGATACAATGATTCAGATGTAAAATAAAAGGAAAGGATCCCATGAAATCTGGTTGATGATAGTGTTGATTTATTGTGATGACAACTTCATGGCAAAGGAGTTTGTTATGATGGCAGCTTTGATAATAGAGAATTTGAAAGTAGAGAATCCTTGTAATTTTGCTGAACTACCATGCAGAGTTCCTGTTAGTTTGAACTTTCCGAATTTATAGGCTTGATTGGAATGTCATCTTGGTTTGAACATATTGTCGTTAGAGCTCCAAGATCACTTAACGTGTCTCTAGTAATTGAGGCTAGATTGTGAGAGTCTTCACCCTTTTTTCTCCATTGACTCTCATAATTGTTGGCAGTGCCAGCAATGTCAATCTGTGATAGATGTTTAACACTTATCTGTATGCCTTTGAATTGGTTCCATGTTTTTTTTTTTTTTCCAGTTTACTAGGTAATGTGTGAGTTGTATTGTGTTATCGCATTCCTTTCTAACATGATCAGTATAATGCATACATTATCTAATAACATTTTTTTTTCTGCACTATGTTCACACAAAGCCTTATATAGCTTTATTGTTGTTAAACTTCACGTTGTTTTGTTCCCTTTTAAAAAAATTGTTATTTGAGATGAGGCATTTGAAGTTGATTGGTAAAATAATTTTTTTATATTTTCAGATCATTTTAATATATTAATATAAAAAGTAATTATTTTAAAACATTTCCATACAAAATATTTTAAAGAATAACCAAACACCCATGTGCTGAGGTTCGAGTAAAGGCAGACAAAGAGTAATAGGAACACACCTCTCTTCCTCACTGCGAACTGTGAAAGTCAAGAGTGGCAGCTTGCTACGTCCTAAAATAGCACAACAATGTTGCACAAACAACAAAATAACAACAGACTCGACCAAAAGAAAAGTAAAATTTGACAAAAGGCAGAATAGTGATTAAGCATATGCAGATCGTGTCGCCAATTTTCCAAAACATATTCACATCAAGTGAAAAGGTGAAAACCATGTTTGAGAACTTGGTTTCGCAAAAAAAAAAAAAAAAAAAAAGGCTAACTTTAAATCACTAGATAAAAAAGAGAAATTATAGGAATATACACCATGACCTTAATCCTATTTTTCCTTATCTGAGTGACTATGATAAAGACATAGAAAGCGTTTGGCTCAGCGGTAACTGCTGCTTTTTTTTCAAACTCAATAAAGCTAGTGTTTGGTTATAAGTAGCAACTGTGGTTTGGCTCATGAGACCCACTAAAAATGGGGTTTAACTGCAGGTTCTGATGAAGCAATTTTTTCATGCTTCTTGCTGCGTTTTTGTTCAATACTGGTAATTAAAAAAAAACAGCTATATTTATGGGCCTCTGTCTTTGTTTGACAAGAAATAAAACCTGAATCTGCGTGAGGTATGGTTAACGGAAGACAAAAGATAAAGAGAGGCGTATAATATCTTGGTGAAGAAAAGGGAAGGGGGTGTTAACACAAGAGGAAAACACATGGCTTTTCTCTCCACTATTCCAGCCGAACCGAGTCTAGTTCAAAGATAAAAACATTGAGCCAGGTAAGACCTAGATAAAAAAAAATTATTTTTATTTTTTGTTAATTATGTTTTATTCAAAAAATTAAAAAAAAATATCACTTGAAAATGTAGCATTTGTAGAATTTAATCACAATCCTAATTATGTTCTTGTCAGGTCCGATCTAGTTAAAAAAAAAAAAATTTAATTTTTATTTTTATTTTTAATTGTGTTTTATTTAAAAAATTAAAAAAAAATTATTTAATAACGTAGTATTTGAAAAAATTAGATTGAACAATTAAAAATATTTGATATTAATATTATTTATATAATTACATCACTTAAATCTACAATATTTAAATTACAACCATCAATATTATTATATATGTTTTTAAATATTTTATAACCTCAATTTAAAAAAAATTCTTTTAACCAAACACTTTAAACTATTTTTTATTCAACTTTAATTTCAACCACAGTTTTAACTAAATATATATTTTTCCAAACCAACCTCAACTAAAATTATTTTTTATAAAAATAATTTTTTTCAAATCACAACCACAATATCAAACACTCAAAAATACCAAACACACTCGAAACCCACTGGGTGGCTTTCAATAGAGCTATAACTAACAACATAACATCACGGTGACCTCCAGACGATAAGCTCCAGTACATACCCAACTTCAACCAAGTAAAACCGGCAAAGACCCAGAGCATGCAAGCATCAAAGATCAGTATTGGATTCTTCTTGTTCCCCAGGCAATTTAAACATGGTGGCTATTTACCGATCTATCCATCACCTACGCCGAGATGCATTTACTCTCAATCCTGATCCTATCAGCATACATGGGCAGGCGAATGATCTCGTAAATCTCATTCGACAACACATCCTCTGTTATATTATCCTTGATGCTTCGCATCACCTGTTAAGAATCAGCGGGAAGATTCATTTAGTCTAGTAAAGAGTAATCCATCAAAAACATAAAAGAGGAAGAGGAAGAATGTCAAATAGATCCTACTAGTTACATGACCCGCGCGATGCCACGGGTTATTTTTTTTCATATAAAAAATATAAAAAAAGCTAAGATCTAAAAGTGTTAGTTTTTTTACGAAACTATACCCAAGAGTCTTGGGTGTAGCTCCAACACCTAACCCAAAAGTAATATATATAATATTAATAATAACATTTAACTTACATGATCCAAGTTTAAGTGGGTCTGGGTCTGGTATAATAATTTTGGATGTGGGTCTAACTATAAGGTCGTGTCATAAAAGTATGATAGGAAGAAAAAAAAAACTAATTAAGAAAAAGAAAAAAAATCTGAATTAATTGGGTTAGTCCTTCAAACCAGATTAACCCGTCAAACCTTGGATTCGTGTTGTTAAAGTTTGATAACTAAATAGAAAAAAAAAAATTAACGGGTTACCCAGAATTAACTATGCTAACCCGTCAAACTAGGTTACTCCATCAAACTCAGTATCTATGTCATGAAAGCTTGATAAGTAAATAGAAAAAAAATTGAACATTAACAAACTAAAAATTGACAGGTTAACCCAAAATTAATTTAAAAAAAAAAACACAAAAAGCATCAGTTTATATAAAAACAGCAAAAAAGCAAAAAGAAAAAAAAAATAAAGGCATCAGCCAATAATTAAATAAAAAAATTAATATTGATGAACAAAATTAAATAAAAAAATATTAATTAAAAAGAAAAAAAATAAAAGAAAAAAAACTTATAAGAAGAAAAAAACTAATGAAGAAAAAGAAAAAAAAAATCTAAATTAACTGAGTTAACCCGCCAAACCTGAGATCCGTGTCATGAAAGTCTGATAACTAAATAGAAAAAAAGTTAATACCAACAAACTAAAATAAATAAATAAAAATTGAAAAAAAAAACAATGACAGAAGACAAAAAAAAAAATTACTAAATGCATAAGCTTTTTTATTGTAAACAGCACTGTGCAATCCACAATAAAAAGCTTAAAAGGAAAAGAAAACGAAAACTAAAAAAATACGTCAAGGGTTCAACTAAGATTTAAGAGTGTTAGGTATTTATGCAAAGATATACCCAAATGCCTTGGGTCTAGCTGCAACGATTAACCCGAGAGTAATATTTATAATATTAATAATAATATTAAACTTACATTACTCAAGTTTAAGTGAGTATGGTTGCAACCCCGAATCCAAGAGTCTTGGATGCGGGTTTGGCTGCAAGGTCGTGTCATAAAAATGTGATAATTAAATAGATTAATTAAAAAGAAAAATAAAAAAACCAACAGGAAAAAAAAACTAATGAAGAAAAAAAAATCTGAATTAACTGGATTAACCCTTCAAACTAGGTTAACTCGTCAAATCTAGAATTCGCGTCATGAAAGTTTGATAACTAAATAGAAAAAAAAATTTAACAGGTTAACCCAAAATTAATTGGGTTAACCCGTCAAGCTGGGGATAGATGTCATGAAAGTCTAATAATTAAATAAAAAAAAATTAACATTAACAAACTAAAATAAACGAAAAAAATTAATTAAAAAAAAGCAAAAATAAAATTTTGGGTTCACTCGTCAACTCAGGTTAACCTGTCAAACCCGGGATCCGTGTTATGAAAGTCTGATAACTAAATAAAAAAAATTAACATTAACAAACTAAATTTAAAAAAATCATTAAAAGAAAAAAACACAGAAAAAAGAAAAAAAAAACCTTAAAGGCATAAAAAATGAAAAAAAAAAACTGTTCAGCGTTTTACTGTCTCACTGTGGAATGCACAGTGAAACATTAAGCAGTTTTAGTACATTTCTAATAGTAGCATATTAACTAAAGCATGGTAAATACATACAACTTACATGCATCAGAATTCACATATACGTACAGATATGTGTGCATATAAAGGTGATCGAACAGACCTTCTCGTAGGTATTGAACTCATTGGGTGTTGATTTATCAGTCCGCACCCGCATACAGACCCATACATGTTCCTCTGAATCCCAAGAACACTCAATTATCTTCCCTGAGTATGAAGAGGGATCTAAATCATCTGCAAGTTTTTAGGTCTTGCAGTAAGAACCAGAACAATAAATTGAAAGCCAAAAAACAACCAGGTAAATGAAACAAAGAAAACGAAATGAATGTATAGCAGGCTGAGAGCATGCCCAGATGAAAAAACACGAGCATGTGAAAATGGGATTCAGCTCAAGGCAAAGGGCACCCATACAATTGCTTGCATTAACAAGGAATACCGCATTTGCCAATCTGAATGGCAAAATACCCACTATTCAAAAAAAACAAGAAGAAGAAGCTCCCTACCATCACATTCACCAAGCAAATGGTTAGCAACAGCTGGAATAGATTATCAAAGGCACCTAAGGTTATCAACTGAAATCCCAGTGTTTTCCATATCAATACAAGGGTTGCGTAAAGTGTTAATTCAGGATTTTCTATACTGGAACGAAACTTGTGAAATCAAGATGCATGAAAAATCACATCAACCTTTGAATGCAACTCTGTGGCCTTCCATCAGTTTCTTTGTCCCCCGTTCATTCAGATAAAGTAACTGACGATCATCATCATCAACCTGTCAATACATGCAACTAAATATCAGGATGAAAACATCAATTGAGAATTTCAAGCCGATACATCAAAGGGATGGATGAAGATGGAAAACACAAAAACATCAGAGTTGGCAGCTAAAGTTTGGTGATGTTGACAGACACACCTCAAATCGAAAGTCAACTGAGTTCATTTCAGGATATTTCCACTTCAAAAGGCCTTCATGAGTGCGAGGAACATAAGGATCATCCCAACCCTGGCACATAAGATCATGAGTAATCTCTTGTTCAAAATGGAATAACACTATAAAAAGCATCTAACACATGACAAGTCTTTTACTGTATGATATGTGAGAGGTGCAATGTATACAGAATTTTTGGGTGTTGTGTTCAAATGATACTTATTAGATCATTCATAGGACCACAATATCGGGAAACAGATGCTAAAAGTATTTAGAACAAAACAATCTCCAATGGATGAGTTGTGCAAAAAGTTCTAAAAGCCATCCTTGTCACCTGAAAAATAAGACCATCTGCATCGTGTGAAAGCTTTGGAATACATTCCTTTAGGAGCTTGGTAACAGTAGAAAGCAGCCAGAAACCCTTTCTTCTCACCTGGTAAACAATTCAAAAAACAGAAAAAAAAAACAAAAAAAAAAACATAATTAGGTAATAAAATAAGAGGGGACAAGTATCATATATTGCAAACTCAATACAAAATCTTCTCTTACCCTGAAAGGTTCCAGGTCATATCTATAATATGGATTTCGACTCTGGGAAAAGTGACAGCGTTCTTTATTCCGGGGCTCAATCACTTGTTTTTCAAGCATCTTCCATCGTTCGTGAAAGGGCCGCTGCAGAAACATTTGATCATCGAAGCCTATAATTAGTAGATGGAATAAAGGAAAAGCATTTCGTTAGATTGGAGGTATACAGTATACTCTGGTATGTGTTCCTGAAACAAGCACAGCATATTCATCTAAATGAATGATTCTAATTACCCAAAATACTCTTCAAACTATATCCCAGAAAATCAGTTGAAATGATTAGGAAGAGATCATTGCAAATACAAACAAACAAAATAATTAAATAGAAAATGCCATATGAGCATGTTTTTCTCCTCCTTGTACTCCTGGCAAACAAAATCAATTGTAGAGCAACTGCTGATCAATGAAAAAAGGTTATCAAATGGTTGGCCAGGATACAAACAGGTTTCTCCACATTCCCAGTTATTTTTTATGAGCTGATTGGCAGCTTATATTGGTGCCAACACAGCCCTTTAACCTGCTTTCAATCACTGAAGAAATCTGAAAGAATTCTCAAACAGGTATCTTTTCTTGTTTACATTTACACCAGCATTTAAGAGATACAATCCAACTTGTCCAGTGCTTTCCATTTATTTCGTAAACTACTCCTATCACAAAGCTACAGCAGGGTGAAAACCATCTTTATCAGCCAGCTTCAGAGAAAAGCCTCGTATTGCAGTGCTTAGTGCTCATTTGTTAAAAGCACGTGAAGAGAAAAGTCACCCCCCTTTCAAATCATCCCCAACTTTCAGGCACATAAACCTGCATCTTTATGACATTGGTTGTGAATCCCCAAAATTGCAGCCAAAGATGGGGGTGATGTTCTAGAATGTACTGACAAAAGGTTTAAACGGAATGGGATAAATTGTTAAATGTTTTCACCAATGGCACATGAATGCACTTCATGATTGCAGAATTTCAATCAATTCTACACCACCAGGGACAGATCCAGAGTGGGAAAAATGGCCCACACTGCCCCAAAAAATAACACCATGCACCACGTCGTAAACTTCTAGGTTTTTTGCCCCCACCAGATAAAATCCCCCGATTACAGAATTAAATTGATGAAGTAAACATCCCCCCCTCCCCTACCCAGCTTTGCCCATAAGATTTGCCCTCATTAAATGACCAAATATTGCTCCACTAACTTCATTTAAAATAGACAAATAAATATATAGATCGCACAAAAAGTCTCCGATGGTTCTTTGCTTTAGGTGAGGAATGAAAACAAAAGAATAAGTGACTTTGATCTGTAAAAATAATTTAATGTCCATAAATTTCATTGTAAATCTAACCTCTGTGACAGACACTTGGTTGATCGCCATCATATCATAGATAAGGTATCTTCTCTCCTGCTTCTGCGAGTCCGGCAAAGTATCAATAATCATCTCCCCATCAAGTAACGTAAAGTGGTGTGTCTTATCAGCTGGACCCTTATCAAAACAAGACAAAAGCAGTCATATTGAAGATCATCTGAGCAAGATGTCAAGAACCATACAAATAAGAGTCCTAAAGAAACCATCCTAGAAGAAGAAATGAGTAGATGCATACTTCATTGGTGTATCTGCAAGGAAACCTCATATGTACCCTTCGGAATTTAAAATCCCTATCTATTAAAAAACACACATCCTCCATAATTAACATCATGTATCTTGTTCCATCAGCCTTCCATGTTGCATAGTAATAAGACGTTCTCAACAGCCCTAAGTTTTGCATGACGCAAAAATAAATCCTTTGCTTATTAAGTGACACCAAAGTGGACGCAAACTAAATTCAAGCCACTCAAAAATGGACGCAAACTAGAATATATTTATATATGATGTGTTCTAAGTTATATAAAAGCAACAGTACAAACTCAGACAATAGTTTGCTGTCTATTTCCCCTAAATATTATTCAGGTTGTAGGAAATACAAATGACAGCAATATTCAGTTATCGATCATAATGCCAGGACTTCATTTGCTCAATAAAATCTTAGCTTCCCTTCACCATTACTATAACATTTTTAATAATTACAAGATTATCATATTCGATGGTTTTGAGTTTTTAACCTAAAACATGGCAATTTTCCATCCAGAGAGCATGAATATTAGGTTTTCTTTCATAGCCTTGCATGTCTAAATCATTGCTTAAAAGATGGTGATTAGAGGCACCTCTGTTCTAAGTTACAGAGATCCTAACTCAAAAAACTGAAGCTCCTCCACCTAATATGTATATCAAAGCATAACAAAAAACACAAAATAACAATAATTAAAAAAAAAATAAGTTTGGACCTGCTGAGGGAAACAGGGTGTGACCCAGGGAATATCAGTTTTCCTCTTCCCTGAAATTTAAGAAAAAAGTCAGTACAAAATGAAGTCAGAATGAAGATATTTCAAGCTCAAGATTTCAAAAATTAAGAAGTTATGAACAACATTTTATCACCCATTATCAGGATACATTCCACAATCAAATTTCAATCATTTTTTTATGTGAAAATAAAAAACAACTAATGGAATTTGTACATGAAACCTAGGAGGTGCAGGATGTGTGAAAAACATATTACAAGGAGAAAACTGAATTCACACTTGAACGAAATGATCAAGACAATGCATATTAGCATAAGGTAACTTGGGTAGCAAAAAGACATGGGTGCTAAACCAAATCTAAGATATCTTAAAATATAACAATGATTGAGCAGCATAAAAAAGGTGTAAAGAGACAAAGAAGCATTACAGGAATTTTCAGCTCAAGCATTTGGTAGCAGAACTGCCGCAGTGCACCGAGCTGGTCATTAGGTATTTCATCCCCCAGAACATCATCATTTGTCATTACAACATCCATCTCATGATTGTCCTGAAATGGTAAATAGAATGCACAAAATCTAAACAAACAGGATGCTACAATTTCGTAGGGATATTTAAGCTAAATGAGAGGCGATACATAAGAATTCATAAAGCAAAGGAAGAGGAAAAAACAAAAGACGTGAATCCCCCATCAATTTGTTATAGCAATACATCACCATAAATTTCATTTCAAAATTTTCTACACTGCATTTTCAACATTTATGTTTGGCCAATGAAGGAAGAATAACACCAAAAGTTTAAAATAATTAACAACAAAGCTTTCCGTCTAAACTCAGCATCAGTCTCTAATGCATGCAACCACCGATCACCTTCTTGCCAAGATAAAGGTTAATGCAGAACTCGAGCATCCAGTTTAGAACTTCCTTAATGGAATAACCAAGCCATCTTCTTTTTTTTAATTTCAATTGAAAAAAAAAAAAGGTAGCTTCTAAAAAAGAAGGATATAAAAAACTGCATTTGAATCCACATGGAAAAATTATAGGAAAAATCCAGTGAAAAAAGGTTAGGGATGCTGGCCTATCATCAGGGAGCCACTATGTTATTGTCGTGTATAAGAACCCATCAAACAAGAACCTTCTAATATCACTTGCTACAGAGCACCATATTTTAAAATGTTCAATAGCCTCAGAGTTCTTCAAACAATGAGGCAGGCATAACAGCAGTCCATCCTTCACATCATTAAAGGAAAGAAAAAGATCCCCATGCAACTTGAAATCTAAAACATGTCTCTTAACTCTAAAATGTCAGTAAAACTCATGCAAAGCAAAGAAAAATATTTGACAACAAATTCAAGAATCACTAAACTTTGAATTCAATTTTACATATCATGATGCTCAGAGTCACTAGAACTAAGGCCATTCTTGTCCTAACTAGTTAACAACTCCAAATGAAAGATCAAAAACTGAGATCGAGCTGATCACACCTGAGCACCATTACCAACAATACATCTGTCACCGTCCTGCTGCCACATTTTTATTTGTTGACTTGAATAATAATTAGATTTTCTAATAGTTTCCACTAAAGCCAACATTTCCAAAATTAGTTCTCATGCAGAAACTGCCAGTTATATGCAAAAAAACCTCCACTACACCACCTGTTTATATCATGCCACCACAATAATATATATATATATATATATATATATATATATATATATGACAACTAGATGTTAGATCAAAGAATTTGCATACATGCAGGTTCTTAGCTGAACCTCCATCATCATCATCATCATCAGGCACTGCCTCGCCATTGAGATCAAATTCAGAAGACCTCTTCCATTCTGGAGTTGGTGGGCAAACAACCATTTCTGGCTTTCTTTCATGATAGGAGTACAAGGCATCAATATAATCTGGTTTATATATTCCTGGAGGACGTGCATCAGCAAATATTTTTATTGCCTGCACCATTAGCAAAGGAGGTTTCAAAACATATAGCTTGTGGAATAAAACCAATTGAGATACACATAAAAGGAAACATTGGAAACTTACTTGAGTGACAGACATTGGTTGAGAACGCATTACATAATGAACTATCATATATCCTGTGCGATTATGCCCATGTGTACAATGGACAAGAATATACTTCTTTGTATGTTTCTGAGGCAAGAGAAATTGCATGACCTGAAAAGGTTTTATAAACGCATGATTGTTTAGTATAATATTACACTCATTTAACACAGCATGTTTAGGTATAAATGATTCACGAGAGAAGGATATGCTGCCTTTATGTGGATCGATAAATACCCCAGTTAGGTAGGGCACAGTTGCTTCTGTTTCGTTGGGGGGGGGGTGACTTGGTTAAAAGGAAGAATCATGATCAACAATTTCTTGTAACAAACGCACATATGAAGGTTAAGACATCGCACACATGTTCACAATCAAACTCATGCTGACATTTGAGCTTTGTGGTTCCAATATGATGCTCTATCCTAGCATTGCAGTACACAACTTGAGATTCATAACAGTGATAGCTTAATAGCATAGAGAAAACATAACACTGTGCAGACTACCGTGAAACAAAGCTAGTGGTCTGTGCATGTGGGAAAAGACATATGCTACAAGAAGATCCAATGGAGGAAAAAGACATAGAAAACCTGAGAAGGTATTGCAAAAGAGGCATACCTCATAAACAAAGGTATCTACATCTGTATTCTCCGGTACAGCATCATGCCCCTTGCAATATATCTGGACAATGAAAGAAAATAAGCTATTTTCCGGTTAGCTGCTCTACATTAACAAACAGAGACTGAAGAAAATTGTTGTCATTGCCAACTCACCTTGACATGCTTGATACCCTCATTCTCCAAATCTGTTGTTGAATAGTAGCGGGTAGTATTTGTCAAATCAATCACCAGACCGAGCTGAAAATTCAGTGGATAGACTTAGAATTGTTCAAGATAATATTTCCTGCCCTAGAGAGAAAAATATATTCTTCATAACTCCTTAATGTAAATCTACACTGTTAGAAACATGCACATGACCAAGGCAAAAAGTTATTTGCAATTTTAAATTGAGTGGCAATGTGACCCTGCTAAATTGTGGAACTTTTTTCCTCTAATCTAGTTCTTTTAGATTGATAATATGGCTGATTCAGAAAATGTCGGGTTTAATTGAGTGCTCATGACAGTATTATTCCATCTCATAATAGACGAGATTTACTAGGAATCAAGGGAAGTAAAAATGACTTTCAAGTTCAAGATACTTACATTCCTTCCTAAAAGTTGTTTAAAAGAGTATCTTTTATCAGGAGGAATACAGTCATTGTAGGCTTCGCCAAGTGGAACCTTGGAAGGAACGATACAATTTATCTCCTGGCCAAATGCAGGACAGTCCAACCAGCCTGCAATTATGGATAGCAAATTATTTAGTGAAAGAAAGGATACTGAGATGCTACAGTCACACCGTCCTTAAACTAAGGAAAGCATAGGACAAGGTTTCACCAACAGTGAATGGCTGAAAGGAGAAAGCCAGAAGACCACAACTCAAAGAACCATTCATGGATATCTTTTTATTTTCCTTTTTCCCCCTTTTCTAAGGTCTTAAGCTAACAAAGACGATCCAAATCCTCCCCATACTCTGTCTCTGCAGTGAGGAACACTACAAGGCCAAATACCCATCAGCAGAACTGTTCATTAATGTCAGCAAAAAAATAAAAGATGACAACTGGTTTCCTAATACTTGTGGCCAAAAATAGACTTTATTGACAAAGGTCATCAACAAAGGGAATCACCATGGTAATACGAGAAAAAAATATGTTTGACTTCCAGGGAATAGCCTTTAAATTTTTGTCAGCATAATTATCTCCAGTACATTTAATTCATCAATCTCTGATGCTAAGTAGTCTGTTTCTGTAGCACTAATAAAATACAAATAAAACCCGGTCCTGTTATTAACCTGGTGAGGTAGGATGGAAAAGAAGGTAAGGGAGGAGATATGGACAGAAATGGGAGCAAAAAACAGAAGAGCAAGAAGAAAATGCAAAGATCTTCCAATAGTACAGTACTACAGTTAATTGTCAATCATCATATAAGTGACCATTATACATAGGAGGTGCTCTTATATTGATGCCTAAACTAAACCAGATAGAAATAAAAATTCTTCAAGAATAAACAAAAGCAATCAATACTAAATATGAAAAAATTAATTCCTGAAACAATATTACTGTGATAGGAAATACAACTATGCTACCAAGTAAAACAATATCTAAGAACATCTAAAATTCTTAACAATCATGTAATTGAAAAGCTATATTGGAGTTGGTGAATGCTACTCCATCTTCTTGCTAAACATTTTAGTTATCCAATTGGTGAAGAACTCATGATTAAGCTACTCCAAGACTCACAGCCATGGTACAACAGAACAAGAAAAAATAATTACACCTTCATATAGCCAATCCCAGACAATAGAGGACTAGCGTGTTGGCCCAAAGGGACTCACAAATATCCTGCTGCTTATAAGTGTCAAAAGAAACGCACAATTTGGTCTCTTAAAATATTTTTTACATTTTTTCAGTAGCAAGCCAGATCCATCAATAAGTGCAAATTTAACCAACAAACAATCAACGACGTACACCTCTAATGGATAACTCAACATATGGCAATGAAATCAGTGAACACCTTTAAAAACCATCTGTAATGCAAACCACAGAAGCCATTTCTGCATAGAGTAATTAGATAAGAAACTTACCAGCAGGAAGTTTACTTCTGTCATAAGATTTATAGTGTTTAGATAGGAAAAGATGATCATGCACTGGTTGCCGAGACAAATGCGCAGGTCTGTCTTCCAAATTTTCATTTCTCATACGTTTGCGTCTTTCTTCACGCTCCTAATCAGGATGAACATAAGATCAACAGTCAAGCATGAATACAGAGCACAAACAAATGCAACATAATGGCATATTAATCGTCCAAAAACAAAAAGGCAAAAAGAAAACCCAGATGGGGATTGAGCAAGAGAGGTAAAACAGACTGTCAACTTCACCCCAAAGAAAATTAAACTAGAAATCAGTCAATTGAACAGACAGCCAACTCTCTCCTTCAGTCTATTCAGAGTCCACAAAAGATGCTAGCAATCAAAATACTTGAACCCCAATCAAATGGAGAGTGCCTCTGCCACAGTATTAAACAACTTCTAGGTGTTCCATCCCACAGCATTGAAAATAGTAATGATAACATGTCAATTGAGTGCTTATCTAACTTAGTTATAAGGGAATGTGCTGTGCGCACTTTATTACAAGAGAAGTTAATATTTTCCCTTGGGACTTGATGATCACAAATAAGTCTTTAATTAATAAATTTACAGGTTTTACATTCTTCTCCTCCCATCAACCAGGCTCCAAGGACTCAAATTCACATTTTAGAAACACATGAGATCCATAAGGAAACAAGATTCTCCAACCTTTTGTTAAAACGTGCTTGCATAATCACATTTGTATATTAGCCCCAAAAAAATGATGAATTGATTATATAAAAAGATTGCCATCTGCAATTGTTAAGACTTCCATCTACTGAGGTTGAAAAGTGATATATTCTAAGGCACAAATCCATTTTCCACTCTTAAAGTGGCACCCAGCAGAGAAGACAACAAAAAAAAAATTGAATTCTGATCAATCAAAATACTTAGTCCAACTGCTACAATATGATAAATTGGGGACCAATGCCAAAGCTCCATGCAGCTACAGCTGCTTCAATTCCTATTTCTTGACAAACGACAATAATCACCTGGTTTGAATGACTTTTCAAATAACTGGATGGTACTTTACATGTAACAAAATTACCAAACCCGCAATCACAAAAGGAGCCCTCGTGTAAAAATGCCAAGACAAACATCACAGCAATATTTCAATCTTCCACAATAACAAAACTCTGTTACGATTCAGGATGGCAGAATAATGGTGGGAAACAGTAACAAGAAGAAGGCTGCTGTGGGAAGGCAAACGTCAGGGACACGCAACCTGCTATTAGTTGTAGAATTTTTAGATTTAGTTGGATTAATCAGTTAGTTAGTTAGTTAATATTGATCACTATAAAAGCGCAGTGTATGGATCACATTGGATATGAATAGATTGCAGTCCAATTTCGATCTCATTTCTCTCTTCTCTTGACTCTTCTCTGCTAATATCACTTCTCTCTTCTCTTGACTCTTCTCTGCTAATATCATTCTGCTTCTTAGCCTCATCTTTTTCTTGATTTGTTAAGTGATCTTAACAAATTCAAGTAAATTTTTCCTGATTATTCTCATTCACCAGAGCATTATATAATTTAGAACGAAAAAGCGTTCTTCGAACTCAAGATACTCAGAAAAAAATGCAAGAATATAGTTTAGAAATTTAGAATTACCCGGCGGGCAATTTCAGCACCAGACTCAAACCGCTCTTCGGGAGCACCGTGTTCTTCTATGTTCCCTTCAAAATTATCACCTTTATCAAGAAAACGAAGCAAAAGCCAGGTCAACAGGACCAGCCAGAGTGCACGTGAAGTGGCTGTGGCAGAGAGATTTTGACTCTCAGCCGATTAAAACCCTAGAATTATGAAGCGGGAGTTGTAAGCGAACGTTCTTGCTTTTTTTTTTTTTTTTGGGTTCGAAACCCTAGACAGGAGAGAGACAGAGGTTATTAGCTCAAATGTGCAAGGAGATAAACAAATGTAAATATAGTGAGATTATTTTATTGTTTGGTAGTTTAAAAAAAAATGGAAAAAAGAAATCAGAATTTTATGATTAATGTTTGGCGGCGTTGTCCGACGATGACGAAGGTTTTTTATCGTGATTTCTGTGTAAGGTTTGGTGTGTTAGGGAGGATTTTTGAATTTTATCGTAAAATTATGATTAATATTTAAAAGTTATTATTCAATATTATGGTTATTAAAATTTATTATATGCAAGAGTTTATATAAGGGACTGATTATATATAAAAAAGACATATTACTCGTAGTTTATTCTATCTAAGATAAATTATATTGTTATTTGATTGTTTCTTTTTAAGTTAGGTTTTTATTCGTTAATTTTTTCTAAGGTATAGATCTTTTTTCATGAAAAAGTATCTATTCTATTGGGTTAAATCCTAACCGTTCTAAAATCTAAATTTTAGCATCGTATTTATTTACACCTTGTATTTTTAATACCTGAGAATGTACTTTATCACGTAATTTTACACCTTACAACTATTAAAGTTTACATCCGGACCCTAAAAAAAGATTGGAAAAAGGGTTTTGATATTTTAACCAAACTCTAATGGATGATCATAAACTGGTTATGATATATGCTTGGAAAATTTTTAGGGTTTGGTTGTATTGCATGAAAACAAAATATTTTTTTTATTTTTAATAAGGGAAATTAATTTAAAAGTTTTTGAGATTTTTTTTAAAAAAATTTTTGATTTTTTTTGAAATACTTCGAAGAAAACCAAGTATTTATACCAAATTTATATTTTTCAATATAAATATACAACCCGATATTATGCAAAATTGGTGTAAAAAATATTTGAGAATATCACAACTTTTTTGAAATGATTTTTGAATTTTTTTTGTTTTAAATATTATAATATTATAATATATATTAATTATTATAAATAAATATATAATAAATATACATGGGCTGGGTCGAGCCTAGGAATGCTGGGTTGGGTCGATCTTAGCCCAACAGGTCCTTTTCTTTTCTTTTTGTGGTTCGGGCTAGACCTAAATGGTTCGACCCAGGCCCACATGGTTTATGGCCCGACCAAGCAACCATGCTAATTAATTATGTTGCATGCAGAACGAATTCTCGTTCTACGCGCAGCAACTTAGTTTCAACAATGGAGGGGCAACGCTACCTCATGCGCGGAGTGCCTAACTGGAGGCCTGGCTGGTCGTTATGGGGAGGGGATGACATGAGGATGATGGTTGAAGTTGTGGCAAAGATGGTGGCCGGTGCTAGTCGTTGGTGGAAGAAGAAGAATTATTTTATAGAAATGAGAGAGAGAGGGAGGAGCAGCGGCTGTTCCAAGCGTGGTGGAGGTCGGCTAGTGGTCGTACTAACGACGTGTGGTGGTGAGCAGACAAGCTAGTGATGGCTCCGGTTGGTGGCTGAGACGATGGAGAGAGAGAGAAAAGCAAAGGGAGGTGTCGGCTGGGAAGAAACATTGATGGGCAAGGCTGGTTTTTTGTCAATTTTGGATCCGATTTTCTTCATAATCAAGCCATGAAATGCACTTCTATTTACAGGAGGTGAAATAGGGATATTTTGTCTTTAACAGTGTCAAATCGTGGCCTTTGGTTCGGCTAGGAAAGATCTCAACCGTTGGTTCAAAGTGTGCATCGTGAGTTCTCAAATCTGCAGGAAAAGGTTGCCTGAGTTGGCCTCTTTAGGCTGGGGCGGTTTCATGTTAATAGGCCTGAATGAACCATATTCGGGGATAAAGGGATGTTAGGTGACCATTTTGGTGCATGTGCTGTCAAGTTTGGTGGACATACGACGCATTACATGCACCATAAAAGTAGCTCCATGAGTTGTCATTTCTGGTAAAATCGGAGAAGACAATAAGCAGTGACCCGATGATGTGTCACCTGGTCCTTTTTTAATATATGCACAAACGGTGCCATTTTTGGTTAATTAAAGGATTTTTATCCAATTTCAATTGAGTTCTTCCGCTTTCGAATTCTTTCAATTGCACCCCTAATTAACCCTAAACCTTTGATTTAATGCAATTTAGCCCCTATCAAACTTCAATTTGAACCCCAGATTTCAGCGTTTTTTTGCACTTTGGTTCTTGGTCTTGGATTTATGCAATTTAGCCCATAATTGATCATTAAACTTTCAATTTCTTCAATTTTATCCCCAGTTTTGTTGTCAATTAAGTCCCTATTATTTGGCGTCTTTTGCAGATTAGTCCTTGGCTGTGAATTTTGTCAATTTAACCCCTGATTGACCCAAAAACATTAATTTTCTTGCAATTTGGCCCTTGATTTCAATCAATTAACTTGGTTAACATTAAATTTGGTCTCTTAAAATTGCAATATTCTTAATTAAGATCAAATTAGGCCTCCAAACTTAAGTTTTCACCAATTAAGCCCCAAATAAAATTAATTTCACATATTTAAAGTATAATTAATCATTGCACTTAATTAAATCCTTCAATTGGGTCCAAATTAATTCTTAAACATAATTAAAATTCAAATTGACCCATGATTAAATCAAGTTGACCTATTAAAATTTTAATTATGTCCTTGGACTTAATTTTTATGTAAATTTGTCCAATAATCATTTAATTTGACCTTGAATTTGCTTTTTTTTTTTTTTTTTTTTCTATTTTTGGGTATAATGGGGGTGCAATTAGCCCTTGAATTTTCTTCAAAATTGCAGCTTGGTTTTTTTTTTTTTTTGAATCCTCATCTGTTTGCTTTCTTCATGGCAATGGCGCCAGCCTTTATTTTATTTTTTTATTTTTATTTTTTAAAAAATAAATTTTAGGGAACAACCCAGAATTGGGTTATGAAAATATTGACTTACAATTTGGCTTTATGATTTGTTTTCTATGACTTTATTATGGTGTTAACAAAACCATTTTGGTGTCAGACTAATTCTTGATTTTGAAAAAAAAATTAAAAGGCTAATTATATATAAAAAAAATGAATACAAGGTTTTTGTTTTAAGGTTACAATTTGAAATGAACCTTTTTAGCACTTTCAACCTAAAAAGTTGGCAAAATCAATTTTAGCCTCTTGAGTTTGATAATTTAACATTTTGGACCAATACTTCATTTTTTTCATTTTTAAGTCCCTAGGTTTTTTTATTTATTATGAAGCTTGCTATACTTATGAAAAGTTATGACTTTTTGTTTGATTAACTATTTACACTTAAAATTTTAACATTGAGTGCTTATAATTTTTCTTATTTATTATGATCTTGATTGATCTATAGAAAAAAAAAATCAAGATTGACTTTATTTTTCATATTAAGTTTTTCTTACAAAAATTGTTGTTGTCTTAATTGCATTTTTAAGCTAGTGTTGTATGCATTTACACAGTGATCATCTGGTGTCTAACCCTAAATCTCAATTTATGATGGACCTGGTCTTATGTGATTTCCTAAGAACCATTTAGGGGCAACTATAACTCATGCAAACCGAAATAAATAATATTTATAAGGGAATTGAATCCAAGAATATTTTTCATGGCATGCCTCTCCTTCTTAGATAGGGTGAGGAAAGTAAAGGGAGCTTGACTAAAAACAATGTAAGCAAAAGCATCATCAAGCCTCTATTCAACTTCTGTATGAATACCTTGAGTAGAAGGCCTAATAGTTCTAGCCTCTACAGCTGAGATTGAAGGCAAAAATGGAAGGACCACCACTGCCAAAAAAGCCTTTACAAATGTTGTAACCCAATTTTGGACTCACCAAGATTTTCTTGAATGTTATTTTATTTCTATTATTACTTATAAAAATAATAAAAAAAAATCAATTTCTTTTTCAAAAATAAAGGCTGACAATGTGGAGAAAGGAAATCGGGGAATCAAGCTGCAATTTTGGAGGAGGTTCAAGGCCTAATTGTACCTTATTGTGCCAAAAAATGAAGAACAAAGGCAAATTCAAGGTCAAATTAAATGATTATTGGATGAATTTGCACAAAAATTAAGTTCAATGACATAATTAAATTTTTAATGGGCCAATTTGATTTAATCATGGGCCGAATTAAATTTTAATTATGTTTAAGAATTAATTTGGGTCCAATTAAAGGATTTAATTAAGTGCAAGGACTTAATTATACCTTAAATGGGTCAAATTAATTTTATTTGGAGCTTAATTGGTGAAAAATTAAGTTTGGGAGTTTAATTTGGGCTTAATTGAGAAAATCTGAATTTTAAAAGACCAAATTTAATTTTTTCCAAATTAATTAGTGGCCAAATTGCATTAAATAAAAAGGTTTAGGGTCAATTAGGGCTCAATTGAAAGAGAGAGGACTGAAATGGACTTTGACCAAAAATCACTGTTCATTATCTTCTTTCTGAAAAAAGCTGGTCTGGTTGACTACTTTGCAGTTGCATTTAATGTACCTAACGTCCACCAAATTTGACAAATCTTATATGAAACGGATCCTATGCATTTTTTCTACAACCCCATGTGATCAGGTTGGGCTAAATGACAATATATTAGCACTGGTGACAGCCTAAAGAGGCCTACTCAATCAGCTTTTGTATGCAGATTTTATTTTTTTCTGAAAAAGCTGGTCTGGTTGACTACTTTACCGCTGCATTTAATGTACCTAACATCTACCAAATTTGACAAATCTTATATGAAACGGATCCTCTGTAGTTTTTCTACAACCCCATGTGATCAAGTTGGGCTAAAGGACAATATATTAGCACTGGTGACAGCCTAAAGAGGCTTACTCAATCAGCTTTTGTCTGCAGATTTTCAACTCATGATACCTACTTTGAGCCAATGGTTGGGATCCTTCCCAACTGAATCAAGGGCTGAAATTTTTCCTCAATGTAGACAAGATTTCCCTCTTCCACCGCCTATAAATAGAGGTGGATTTCATGGCCTGAGAAAAAAGGAAAAATCGGGTCCAAACTCAACCAAAAAACCAGTTTTTCTTCCGGTTTCTGCACATTTCTTCTTTCTTTCTCTCTCCACCGTGGCCTTCAGCCACCACCACCCTCATCACCGGTCTTCCCACCATCATCTACACCACAGGCAGCCAACGCAACCACCAGCCTACCACCAAGAGCCACCATCGGTTTCTCTCTCCTCGCTACAGCCCCTCCCGCGTTTTTTTTTTTTCTTCTTCTTTCTTCCTCTGCCACAGGAAACCGACGCCATCAACGTCTCTTCCTCCAGCTCCACCGTTGCAACCACCGGCAGCACACCTTCCTCAGCCAGAATAGTGACGGTAGCCACGACCCTTCAGCCAGGTAAGCCATCCTTCTTCTTCTTCTTCTTCTTCTTCTTCCCTTCCCCTTCTTCTTCCTTCCCTACTATTCCTGTGTGAACAGTAGGCGTGAATTATAATTCACGTCCTACTGTTCATGCAGGACGTGAATTATATATGTGTGTGTGTGTGTTTATTATAATATATTTTTTTTAAAATAAAAAAAAAATAAAAAAACCCCAAAATCATTTTAAAAAAAAATGTGATTTTCTCTTACGAAAGTTGTTTGTTGACACGTCAATATTTTAGACGAGTTTTCTATTTTTAGGAACTGATGTTATTTTTTTTAACGCATCTCCTATGAACGATGTTTGTCGACACGTCTCTTTTTATAGAAAAGGACCGATGTCAAATAAAAAGTTTAAATACCAAACAAATATGGATTATATCCATAAATTTTGTTCTTTTTTGTAACTCAGACGCAATTCTCCTTTTTAGGGTTGAACGTCGATATAATTTTAGACAAGTCTTCTATTTTTAGGGACTGATGTCATTTTTTTAACGCGTCTTCTATTTTTAGGGACTGACGTTAACTATTTAAAAAAAAAACAAAATTGCAAATAAGCTCGAAATATAATAGCATTTAAATCAAATAAAAAACACACAAGTAAGGGTAACCTTTCTTTTGAAAGGATGTTTTAAGGGTGGTGTCTACCTTCCCTTAATCATAACTAACCCAGTACCCGAATCTCTGGAACCAGTGTTTAATTTGGGATTTCTAGTTCCCTCAAATTACTAGATGGTGACTCCAATAAAATTTTCATTTCCCCAATAAAAATAAAAAAATCTTTTTGTTAAATAAACAAAAATGATATGGAGCCGTCGCCCGACGTCGTGTATCGACAGAATGGCGACTCCACTGGGGAACGGGTTGAACCAACTGCTTGTGTGTGCTGTTCATTTGTTTTTTATTGTTATTTATTTTCTGAGTATTTATTTTATTCACACTATTTATTTTATGCAATATCAATTGTAAATCATTTCAATTTATTTAGATTGCACATGCATGCATGTTATTTATTTGTGTATTCACACACTTCACAGTGAACCCATAAAAGCTCTGGACCCGAGCTCGTCCTTTTTAAGATTAGAAAAGAAAGATTCAAGTGGCAAGTGTGACTTATGTCCACTGATGCTCATTTGGACTTTCGCTTGGATTGTAACTCACCCTATGCGACAGGTATTGTGGAATTTTCTTCCCATACTCATGTTGTATAAGGTTAAGAGGCTGATTACCCCATGGGTAATTCGAGCAATCTAAGAACCAAAGAAAATATTTAAGATTAGAATCAACTGAGCCAAACCCTATGAGCTAGATCCTATCAATTAGGATATACCTTTAAGACACAAACAAATATTAATGCATTAACATACATGTTCATATACATTTCATATTCTCATTAAATCTCCACCGATCCTTATAGGAAGTGTGAGATGGAAAAGCCCATTACTATCAAGGAATTTTTGACCAGATCAAAATTGAACCAACATGATGAAGGGGATTGTTTGCCATCCAAGTTTGAGTCTCAATTGCTAGAGCATGTTAAATTAGATGACAAGCCACTTGGTACAGGATAGTTGCTAGATTGTTGGGAAAAGTTATCCTCTCATGATCAAATCGATTTTCAGAAACAATACGGGGATCTATCACATTTACTGAAAATTAGGGTCCAACATGCTTGTTTTCAAGCCATGATAGGGTTTTGGGATCCAGAATATCGGTGCTTCACTTTTGATACCGTGGATATGACTCCTACTATCGAGGAGTATGATGCCCTGTTAGATTGTCCCAAGTCAGAAAAGGTGTACTTTTACACACATACAGAGCAGGCACCTTCTAATTTTGCTTGGATTACTCAAATAGATTGTCAACTAGCAAAAGCACAAGCGACTAAACGAGGAAATAGCCAGGGTTGGTTTTGGAATGTACTAGAAGCCATATTTAACAGGAGATGATCGATTTTGAGGCTGTTAATGTATTTAAAAGTGTGGTGACCCTTAAAATCAACCCTGCTGCAGCAATATTGGCAGAAACCTTCTCATCCCTAAATTATTGTAGAAAAGCTGGAAGGGGTCGTTTAAGATGTTGTTTGCAGTTGTTGTTTGTCTGGACTGTAAGTCATATGATTGAGGGGAAGATTTCAGGTTTGATCGGTACCCCATGGCATCTTTATTCTAAGTTGGAGAATTTCACTGAAAAACATTTGCATGAAGTAGGAAGATCCACATGGGAATCAATGTTTCGAAGTTTAAGTAAATCTCAGTTTCATTGGAGGAGTCGATACTCTTACTTCAAATCTTATCTGGCATACTGTGGTGAGTACCTATGGGTTCCGTTGATAGGAGCCCGTTGTTGTATTAGTTATTGTCCCAACATGGTTTTGCGACAGTTTGGATTTGAGCAGTTTATTCCAAGGACTACCGAAATGGCAACATTTTATGAAGATTTCAAGACCTCGAAGAAATTATTAGAGTCAGTGAAGAAGGCATGGAAACATCCTGGTAGGGTTACTTCTGCTAAGAGAGTAGAAGGAAAAACAACTAAAGGGTATCCGATATGGCAAAAGACGAGAGGGAAAGGGTACAGAGTTCCTCCTTTTGAAGGGCCACCGAGGTCTTTGATTCAGTCTGCTGAAGACATATACGAAGAAGTTCGCGCCCAACAAGAATCTTACAACCTAAGTTTGAATGCTGAAGTGGAAGAGTTAGGGGCTAAAAGAAGAAGGTTAGAATCTAATCTAATCACTCAAGAAAAAGCTTTGGCTAACACAAGAAAAGAAAAGGATGATTTGTTAGCTCAACTACAACAACAACAACTTAAGTTCCAGCAACTACAAGAAAAATATGTACTTTTGTCAGAGGATAAGAAGAGGCAAGATGTTAGCATGAAGAGATGGATTGGAAGAGCATCAAAAGCTGAGGAAATGGTATTGAAGTTGGAAGAGACGAATGAATCACTTCAGGAACTTTGCCGAAGTCAAGATGTAATAATTGCCAATTTAGATGAGCGGGTGGAACATTTGCTTTCTATTGAGCAGACCTTATCATCAGAAAAAGAAAATGCAGAAAGAGAAGCAGAATGTTGGGCTTCTGAAGCTATGCGCTATCATGTACAAGCAGATGATGCCAAGAATTATGCTTTAGGATTAAGAGGTATAGCCCAACAAATAGCAGACGGTGAGCCAATGACTAGAAATGAATTCCATCGGTTTTTTGGGTTGATCAGAGATGGAATTAATGAGATCTCAGCATATGACGGTCCAAGGCTTTGGAAAGATTGAGTCTGTTGTAATTGTAATATTGTAAAATAATGAGAAATGCTTATTTTGATTTATGGCATCAAATTTATCCCCTAAATCGGTTCAAGTCCCTGTAGGTTTGGAGTCCTCAGTGAGAACTTTTTTAAGAGAATCTGATCTGGTTTGTTCCTCATCATAAGTTAAAAGAAAATTTGAAACCAATAACAAGCATGCATAAACTATATGGCATTTTGCATCCATTTGTGCATTTCATTTAGTTTACTTGCATTCAGCCAGGTTGAAATATAGGTCCTCCAAGAAGCCATAAAATTCATTACACTCGATTACGAAGGAAGATAATGGAGAACGAAGAAAGGGCCCACCTAGAGGCTCATTATCAAAGAGAGTTGGAGAACATGAAAAATGATATAGCACAACTTACAAGTCTACTCGAGCAGGCCCTAGTATCCAAGTCTGGGGAAGGTACCTCTACTCAGCCAGCAGTTGCAACTCCATCTATATCTATGCCATCAGCTCCCTTTGTATTCCCGCCTCAAAATTTAGGAGCAAATCCCTCTTCATTTGAACAACAGTTCACTGCCAATGTTCCACCAGCACAAGTGTCAGTTACTGTAAACCTGGCAACTGATGACCCATAAAGGATGAAATTCTCTGAAAATGTCGATTATGATAAATTGACCGCTCTAGAAGAAAGATTGAAGGCAGTCGAAAGGGCAGACTTATATGATCCTGTTTATGCCGCAGAAATGTGTTTAGTTCCAAATGTAGTTGTACCCAAAGAATTTAGGGTACCAGAATTCATCAAGTATACTGGAACTGAATGCCCAGTCACTCATCTTAAATCTTACTGCAATAAGATGGCAGAAGTAGTGAATGATGAGAAACTTCTCATCCATTTCTTTCAAGACAGTCTTTCTGGATCGGCATTAAGCTGGTATACAAGGCTGGATAACACCAAGATCAGAAAGTGGAAAGATTTGATAAAAGCCTTTGTGGAGCAGTATAAATTCAACATGGAGGTAGCCCCGGATAGGTCAAGCTTGTTAGTCATGGAAAAGGGCAGCAAAGAGACTGTAAGAGAATATGCTTTGAGATGACGTGAAAAAGCATCTCATGTGCAACCCTTTTTGTTAGAAAAAGAAATGGTCACTCTTTTTTCTAACACTTTTAAATCTCCCTACTTTGAACACCTGATGGGTAGTTCAGCTCAGCATTTCTATGATGCTGTAACTATCGCTGAGAGAATAGAACAAGCGATAAGAGCGGGGAGAATGTCAGAGCCTACTGAGAAGAGAGGCTTTACTGAGAAAAAGAAGGATTCCGAGGTAAACAACGTGGAAGGAGTGTATAAGGGTAAGAAAACAAATTACCACCATTATAACTTCCAAATGCCTACCCAACAAGTTGCAAGTGTAAACTTCACTAAACCTTTCCCTACCAACCAACAAAACCAACCACATGACCAACAAAGTAACCATATCGTTAATCCTCCAAGAAGGAATTTTCAAAGAACCCAAGAACGATTGCCACCATTGCCACTTCTTTTGGGAGAAATGTACTCAAAGTTGTTGAGTATTGGGCAAGTAGCTCCCATTCCCTTAACCCCACTGCAACCTCCATACCCAAATTGTTATAAGCCAGATCTGAAATGTGAATATCATGCTGACGTTGCTGGGCATAACATTGAAAGCTGCAATGCATTTAAAAACAAGCTTCTGCAATTGATAAAGGCTGGATGGATAACTTTTGATGATGCACCGAATGTGAAGTCCAATCCTTTACCCAATCATACTGCAAGTAGTAGAGGAGTGAATGTTGTAGGAATTGAGGGTAAGAAGGAAAGAGTTTTGAAGGTTTCCATGGAAAGATTGTATGATATGCTGGTACAGTCTGAATATTTATCTGAGTTTGAACCAGTGATGAATGAAAATAATTACTGTAAGTTTCATGGCAAGGTGGGACATCACATTGATGATTGTGAAGAATTTCACCAAGAAGTGAAAATGATGCTGACTTTCGGCATGTTAAGGATAGAGAGTGCAGAAAAGAGCAGTGAAGTTGGGATGATAGGCCGTCAGGAGACAAAAATGGAAGTTTGTAGACTCCAACAAACTGTGGGTGGTCCACCAAAACTAATCCTGACCAAGCCTGTATGCACAAACAGTGAAAGTTATGGCTCAATGCCTTACAATTATGGGTATTCTTTCAACATTAAGAACCTTACTCCCATCTTTCACCCTGAAATCGGCGGTTTAACTCGAAGTGGTCGGTGTTTTACACCAGAAGAATTAGAGAGGCAGAGGAAAGCTAAAGGAAAAGAAATAGTTGATGCTTTTAAAGGTATGGAAGTGAACAAACCTATAAGTGAAGATGAGTCTAATGAATTTCTGAAGTTGATGAAGCATAGTGAGTATAGTGTGGTGGATCAGTTGAAGAAAACTCCTGCTAGAATCTCTTTAATGTCACTTATCTTGAGTTCTGAGTTACACCGTAAGGCATTGCAAAAGGTGTTGAATGAAGCATATGTGCCGCAGGATATTACTCAAGATACGATGGAACATTTGGTGGGAAGAATTCAAGCATCCAATTACTTATACTTCACAGAAGATGAGCTAGGCCCGGAAGGGACTGGGCATAACAAGCCTTTGTACATCACCGTGAAATGTAAGGACTATTTGATCGGCAAAGTGCTTGTGGATAATGGTTCAGCGTTGAATGTGCTACCAAGGCATATATTAGATGAGATGCCAATTGATGTTACTTACATGAGACCAAGCACGATGACAACTAGAGCATATGATGGTTCCCCTAGACAGGTGATAGGGACCATTGACATTGAATTGTTTATAGGGCCTCAGATGTTTCTGATAACATTACAAGTGATGGACATCCATCCTTCGTATAGCATGTTATTGGGAAGGCCATGGATACACGCCGCTGGGGCTGTGACATCATCTCTACACCAATGTCTGAAGTATATTATCAATGGTACTCTAGTAAAAGTAAAGGCAGAAGAAACCTTGTCCATGATAAGGAATGTGTCGGTCCCTTATATTGAAGCAGAAGATTGCAAAGATGGAAATCTTCATGCCTTCGAGTTTGTGAACACTGAATGGGTACCAGAGAATACGGTGTTAAGAAGACCAATGATTTCTGATACTGCCCAAATGATAGCTAAGTGCTTTTTGAAACATGGGCTACCATTCCAGAATGATTCAATTGTTGGAAATCTCAAGAGAGTCAACATAATGAAAATTAAGACTGTTGATCAGAGGTTTGGGCTTGGCTTTAAGCCTAAGAAAGATGATTACCAGAGAGCTGCTAGGATTAAGCGAGAAAGAAGGTTGGCCAGAATGGAAGGAAGGAAGCCAGAAGAAGAAGACATTGTAATCCCACCTATCCATGTTTCTTTCCCAAAGTCAGCATATGTGATGAAACCTGAAAACATGATGGAAGTCTTGGGGCAGAAACTTGCTTTCATGGATATCAACAATGTAGAGGAAGGTGAAGGAAAAGGCTGGAATTTTGATGACGAGCCAACAACGGCAAAAGAAGATGAACTGTTACCTCAGTTAACTGTCCACTCTCTAGAGGAGGCTCCAACCAACACCTTTGTGCGAAAGCTTGTTGTTGACGAAGTATTCCATAATTGGGAGATTGAAGAAGCCCCAGTTGTTTTCAAGAAGTAATGAATAAGCATTTGCTTATATTTGCTCTTATTTACTTTGTGTGCTTTGCTTTGTAGTTTGCTTTGTGTTTTTGTACCTAGTTGAAATCTTGGTTCAAGATGTCAACATAAGGTCTTTTCATAATTATTAAGTCAACTTTTAAAATATTATTGAGATCTTGCATTTTCTTCAACAATTGTTATTTTTTTTGTTTTGTTTGGCTACAAAATACACATTTACACAAAACACCTTTCGCTTTCAGGAATTCTGAAAGCGAATCCTCTATAAATCCACAAACATATTGCATTGAAAATGAATGGCCAAACTTTGATAAGGATGTGATTGCAATGGACGAAGAGGAATGGAATGAAGATTATATGAAAGAGTTTACTAGATAGGTAGAACAGTCTGAGCATGCTTGGAAACCTGCAAAAGAAGAATTAGAGGTGATAAATGTAGGCACCGAGCAAGATAGACGAGAGCTAAAGATCGGAACTTTGATTACTACAAAAGAAAGATATTGTTTAACCTCACTACTACGAGAGTATGTGGATGTGTTTGCCTGGTCTTATGCAGACATGCCTGGTTTAGACATTGATATTGTAGTACACAGATTGCCTTTGATAGAAGGATGTAAACCTGTCAAGCAGAAATTGAGAAGAACTCGCCCGGATATTCTGCTCAAGGTCAAGGCCGAGATAAAGAAGCAGTGGGATGCTGGTTTTCTAGAAGTCATTAAATACCCTCAATGGGTATCGAACATAGTGGTAGTACCAAAGAAGGATGACAAAATCAAAGTATGTGTGGACTTCAGGGATCTAAATAAAGCTAGTCCAAAGGATAATTTCCCTTTGCCTCACATAGACGTCTTGGTAGACAATGCTGCTAGAAGCTCAACTTATTCCTTCATGGACGGATTCTCCGGGTATAACCAGATTAAAATGGCTGAAGAAGATAAAGAGAAGACCACTTTTGTCACACCATGGGGAACATTTTGCTACAAAGTGATGTCATTCGGGTTAAAGAATGTTGGAGCCACATATCAAAGGGTAATGGTGACACTTTTTCATGATATGATACACAAAGAGATTGAAGTGTATGTGGATGACATGATTGCTAAGTCTACGAATGAAGAAGATCACGTTCAGATTCTAAGAAAATTATTTGATAGACTGAGGAAGTATCAATTGAAATTGAATCCTGCAAAATGCTCATTTGGGGTGAAGTCTGGAAAGTTGCTCGGATTTGTGATAAGCAATAAAGGAATAGAGGTCGATCCTGATAAAGTGAAAGCAATTCAAGCAATGACAGCTCCTAAAACCGAAAAAGAAGTAAGAGGTTTCTTGGGACATTTGAATTACATTGCACGATTCATATCTCAGTTAACAGCAACATGTGAGCCAATTTTTCGATTGCTTCGAAAAAAGAATCCTGGTACTTGGGACAAAGATTGTCAAGAAGCTTTTGATAAAATAAAGCAATACCTACAGAATCCACCTTTGTTAGTGCCGCCTGTACCTGGAAGACCTTTGATCTTGTATTTGACAGTAACAGAAGAAGCAATGGGTTGTGTGTTAGGACAACATGATGAGTCTGGAAGAAAAGAGCAAGCTATCTATTATCTGAGCAAGAAGTTTACAGATTGTGAATCCAGATATACTATGATTGAGAGGCTGTGTTGTGCTCTTGTATGGAGCACGAAGCGTCTTCGACAATATATGTTGTATTATACCACCTGGTTGATCTAAAAAATGGATCCTTTTAAATACATCTTTGAGAAACCTTACTTATCAAGCCGAATAGCAAGGTGGCAAGTAATGTTGGCCGAGTATGACATTGTATACAAGACAAGAAAATTTGTAAAAGGAAGTGTAATTGCTGATCATTTGGCAGATAATGCTATCAAAGATTATGAGCCTTAGAAATTTGACTTCCCGGATGAGGATGTGTTGATAGTAGAAGAAGACAAAGAGAAGAATGATTGGTGGATTATGTATTTTGATGGGGCAGTGAATGTATCTGGCAATGGAGCGGGGGCTGTGATAATCTCACCTGACCAAAAGCAATATCCCATCTCAATCAAACTACAATTTGAATGTACCAACAATATTGCTGAATATGAGGCTTGTATCCTTGGGTTGGAAGCTGCTTTAGAGATGAAAATAAAGAAGCTTGATGTCTATGGGGATTCAATGTTAATAATATGTCAAGTGAAAGGCGAATGGCAGACCAAAGAAGAAAAATTGATCCCATATCAACAATATCTCTCAAAACTGACTGAGGGCTTTGATGAGATAGATTTTACCTATATAGGAAGAGATAAAAACACGTTTGCTGATGCTTTGGCAACCTTAGCTTCTATAGCCAAAATTAATTACGGAATCAGGGTACAACCAATCCACATTGAGATTAAAAATTTTCCAGCTCATTGTTGTTCAGTCGAAGGAGAAATAGATGGGAACCCATGGTTTTATGACATCAAGCGATTTATCCAATATCAAGAATATCCCTTGGGGGCATCTAAAGCAGATATGAAGACCTTGAGAAGGTTAGCCATGGAATTTTACCTAGATGGAGAAATTCTATATAAAAGATCATTCAATGGAACTTTACTAAGATGTCTAGACGAAATCGAAGCTAAGGTAGCATTGCAAGAAATTCATGAAGGAATCTGTGCAACTCATGCAAGTGGGCACATGATGGTTAGACAAATGCAACGATCTGGGTACTTCTGGATGACCATGGAGAAAGATTGCATCAATTATGTCAGAAAATGCCATAAATGTCAAGTGTACAGTGATAAGATAAATGCACCTCCAACTCCTCTGTTTAATATGACATCACCATGGCCGTTTGCAATGTGGGGAATAGATGTGATTGGTCCAATCAACCCAAAGGCCAGCAATAGGCATCAATTTATCTTAGTAGCCATTGATTACTTCACAAAGTGGGTGGAGGCCAGCTCTTATGCTCATGTAACTCAAAAAGTGGTCAAGTGCTTCATTGAGAAAGATTTGATATGTCGGTACGGTTCACCTGAGAAGATAGTGACCGACAACGCTAAAATTTTTAATGGGAAAATAATCACAGAATTATGTGTGAAGTGGAAAATTAAACATTCAAACTCATCTCCTTACAGACCAAAGATGAATGGTGTTGTTAAAGCTGCAAACAAGAATATCAAGAAGATTATCCAGAAGATGGTAGTCACTTATAAGGATTGGCATGAGATGCTTCCCTTTGCTCTGCATGCATATCGTACAGCAGTAAGGACATCCACTGGAGCTACACCTTATTCATTAGTATTTGGGATGGAAGCGGTGATGCCTTTAGAAGTGGAAATTCCCTCTTTGAGAGTACTAATAGAATCTAAATTAGAAGAAGCTGAATGGGCTAAAGTGAGATATGAACAGCTAAACATGATAAGTGAGAAGAAGTTGGCTGCAATTTGCCATCACCAGCTGTACCAAAGAAGGATGACCAAAGCATATGACCGGAAAGTTCGACCTAGAGAATTCAAAGCAGGGGATCTTGTACTACGAAAAATCTTGCCATTACCAAGTGAAGACCGAAGCAAGTGGGCACCAAACTATGAAGGCCCATATGTAGTGAAGAAAGAATTCTCTGGAGGAGCTCTGTTGTTAACTAGGATGGATGGAGATGATTTACCTAGGCCTGTGAACTCTGATTCTGTGAAAAAGTATTATGTATGATGGTTTCATCCAATCCAATCAATAAAGTTTTGGCCAGGAAATTCTCTTTGCATTATACCTCACCAAAAAGCCCATGCATGATCTCAATGGCTCAACAATTTGATCTTTCAAACTTTTTTTTTACAAGAGAGTCCATTTTTTTTAAATGAGGTTTTAAAAGAACTGATTTTGTTTGTGATTTCAATGAAATAAATCAATGATTTGTTTAGAATAATGTTTAGAGTAATTCCCTTGAAAGAGATGACCAAACAAGTCAAAACATGCAATTGGAACAACTATCACCCAAATTATATCTTGGATCCACATTTTATCAGCATGAATAATGGTTGGTAGTACATTAGTTTGTCATGGACTCACAAAACATGGTATCTTACAAGTCCAAAGCATTACGCTGGATGTGGACAAAGCTTATTGGTTTTAACTGATCTTACTTGAAATGAGGAAAGACCATCTTTGATATTCCTTTCACTTTCTTTAAAATTATCCTTTGCAGTCCCAATTTGATCCGAGTCTATTTAAAGTTTTTTCTTTCACAAGAACCTTTACTAAGATCACACCCTACACTAGGGGGCAAACAGAGAAATATGATTAAGGAAATTGTCTTGAAAGCATGTGAGCTTATAAAGAAAGTTTGACAACAAAAAAAAATTCCATAAAATTCCAAACAATTGAATTCCTAACAAAGATGGGAATAACAAAAAAAAAAAACAGAAGTTCCTCATTTGGAATATTCATCATCATTTTTGTTGTCAAGGTAGCAAAAGAAAATGCCAAGACAAGATAATAGTGATCTATAGTTTATAAGCCCTTAAACACTTTTTTGAGCTTATGGAATACTCTTTCTTTTATAGCCTTGAGCCATAAAATACATTACATGCCTTTGAAGTCCTTTCTAATCAAGTAAGTGACCTGGATCAATAAATGGCGTTCTCAAAATATAAGAGATTTTTTTTTTCATCAAGAGTCATGGCGTAGCAAATAATTACTCGTTATTATTCATGCTGTTAAAAAGAGTGTTTCTAAAACTAAAAGGCAAATTGTTTCTTTTCTCTCAAAACACCTTCAAGCAATCGCTTGAACACTTTGAAAACCAAAGCAGAAGGTCATCTCATCACTTACCTTCATCTTAGATTACTTTTACCAAGAGATTTGACATAAAGCCCCAGAATTGCCTGAACATTGTTATAAACAGACATTAAGAGTTTCGGTTTACGAGAACAAAACAGATCTTTTGAAAAATCATTTTTGGAAAAAGGTTTTCTTTGTAAGAAAAATGAGCGTATAACACATTACGAGGCACCATTAGAAAACCAGAGATTTTAATGACAATAAGAGCAAAGGAGGAAATGAAATGAGGCAGTTAATTCTCCCAGGGGGTAGAGAAGCAATTACCAGATCCTTAACGGCAAAGAAATTTGCTTTCCTAGTGGAAAATACACGTGATAAATTGTAGGCTTCTTCTAGCATGAGGACTGAAATAGTATGATTTCCAGTATCTATGAAAAGAGATTGTTGACTCTTACAGTATGATCAGTTAGACAACAAGACAACTGATACATCTTCAGTAAGAGAAATGCAGATGAAATCCCAGGACAATGTCGGGCCACGAAGAAGTTGATTCTCTCAGTGAAGTTACCAATAGAGAAACGTGCAGTGACTATTGGGAAACTCAAACAATGCTTATCTTAGAAAATGGACAACATGGGTCAGCTTGAGTAGACTTGAAGTACGCGTAAATCAAAACAGCTCACTCAAAGTCAAGATCCTCAAACAAGATGAACGGGGATCTATATTTCAAAAACAAGTAAGATGCATTGCATATCATCTCACTTCACAAGCATCGCATATTTGTTTTGCAGATATCTCTCGAAACAAAACTCCTCACGGGATCCAACGAGACACAGATGAATTGAAGTTCTTTTAAATCATATCAAATGTGGCAATTCCATAAAAGCAAAATTCATGAATAAAGACGAGAAAGATGGATTTTTATTCATGGGCATAATGGTTTACAAGTATAAACGTTAAACACTGCGAGGACGATTAGGGATATTTTCAGCTCGCTGATGATCCATCATTACTCGAAATTCCTCAAACTGGTTAATTATGCGTTCCATCTGTTCCTCGAACTCGAGGTGTCGTGTGTTAACATAGTCCCTCCAAAAAGTCAACACGTGCATTGAGTTCTTCGTTTCTCCTCTCCAAGTCGTTTTTGTAACGTCTCTCATCATGGAGCCTTTTCCTTAAATTCTCAATCTGATTGTGGAGCTCAGGAATTTGAGTATTTAACTCAAGTCTTCTGGCATGAAGACGCTCCGCCATGTTCACCAAAGACGAAGTAGCTCTGATACTAAGAGCAAGTGACTGATTCACTGCTTCAATATCGGTCCTGGCTGCCAGTATTAATTCATCACGAGGAAGGATCATGTCTCTAGCCACGGCTACAGCAATATCTTCATTATCCATTACAGTATCCTCTATTGTAACTGGACGACCATTCACTTCAAAAGTAGTACGCAAAACTACAGGCTCTGCCGCAGGAGCAAGGTTTGGAAGAAGAGGAAGACATGGTTAAAACTTCAAAAGTTGAGAACTCTGAGAGTATTGAAAATGTGAGAAGTTGATGATGTCTTTTGCCCAATACCGCGTGATTTATAGGGAATTTGCTCCTGCCATCATTTTGAATAGAAGCTCAGATCTCAGCTGTACATATAAGACTTTCTTAAGGGTCGTCTTTGAGATTCATTTGCAAATCAAATCTCAACTATACATATAAGACTTTCTTGAGCGTCGTCTTTGAGATTGATTTGCAAATCAGATCCCAGCTGTACATATAAGACTTTCGTGAGAAGCTTACATCATCTTTGAGATCGATTTACAAATCAAATCTCAACCGTACAGGTATGATTTCCTTTACAAGTTTTCACCAACCCTGAAGCTCATTCACTTTCAAGTATTTTATCATCGGGCAGGTTGCCTGGAACAATTAGACCACTTGCGAGTTTCCTCGCATTTTTTTTTTATCGGGCAGGTCGCCTGGAACAATTAGACCACTTGCGATTTTTCATCGCATTTTATCGGGCAGGTCGCCTGGAACAATTAGACCACTTGCGATTTTTCATCGCATTTTATCGGGCAGGTCGCCTGGAACAATTAGACCACTTGCGATTTTCGTCTCATTTTATCAATCGGGCAGGTCGCCTGGAACAATTAGACCACTTGCGAGTTTCCTCGCATTTTATCAATCGGGCAGGTCGCCTGGAACAATTAGACCACTTGCGAGTCTCATCGCATTTTATCAATCGGGCAGGTCGCCTGGAACAATTAGACCACTTGCGAGTCTCCTCGCATTTTATCATTTTATCATCGGGTAGGTCGCCTAGAACAATTAGATCACTCACAAAATTCTTTGCTTTCATTTTCACTATTGGGCAGGTCGCCTGGAACAATTAGACCACTTGCGAGTTTCCTCGCATTTTATCAATGGGCAGGTCGCCTAGAAGAATAGACCAACTGAAAATCTATACCACCATCGTTTTTTCTTTACAAAACTTACTATGCAAAGTCAAAAGAAAATGAATTTTCCAATGCCTTTATACCGTAAGCATTGTAAAGAGGGGGCAACTGTTGTAACCCAATTTTAGACTCACCAAGATTTTCTTGAATGTTATTTTATTTCTATTATTATTTATAAAATAAAAAAAAATCAATTTCTTTTTCAAAAATAAAGGCTGACAAAGTGAAGAAAGGAAATCGGGGAATCAAGCTGCAATTTTGGAGGAGGCTCAAGGCCTAATTGTACCTTATTGTGCCAAAAAATGAAGAACAAAGGCAAATTCAAGGTCAAATTAAATTATTATTGGATGAATTTGCACAAAAATTAAGTTCAATGACATAATTAAATTTTTAATGGGCCAATTTGATTTAATCATGGGCCGAATTAAATTTTAATTATGTTTAAGAATTAATTTGGGTCCAATTGAAGGATTTAATTAAGTGCAAGGACTTAATTATACCTTAAATGGGTCAAATTAATTTTATTTGGAGCTTAATTGGTGAAAAATTAAGTTTGGGAGTTTAATTTGGGCTTAATTGAGAAAATCTGAATTTTAAAAGACCAAATTTAATTTTTTCCAAATTAATTAGTGGCCAAATTGCATTCAAGAAAAAGGTTTAGGGTCAATTAGGGCTCAATTGAAAGAGAGAGGACTGAAATGGACTTTCACCAAAAATCACTGTTCATTATCTTCTTTCTGAAAAAAGCTGGTCTGGTTGACTACTTTGCAGCTGCATTTAATGTACCTAACGTCCACCAAATTTGACAAATCTTATATGAAACGGATCCTATGCATTTTTTCTACAACCCCATGTGATCAGGTTGGGCTAAATGACAATATATTAGCACTGGTGACAGCCTAAAGAGGCCTACTCAATCAGCTTTTGTAAGCAGATTTTATTTTTTTCTGAAAAAGCTGGTCTGATTGACTACTTTACAGCTGCATTTAATGTACCTAACATCTACCAAATTTGACAAATCTTATATGAAACGGATCCTCTGTAGTTTTTCTACAACCCTATGTGATCAGGTTGGGCTAAAGGACAATATATTAGCACTGGTGACAGCCTAAAGAGGCTTACTCAATCAGCTTTTGTCTGCAGATTTTCAACTCATGATACCTACTTTGAGCCAATGGTTGGGATCCTTCCCAACTGAATCAAGGGCTGAAATTTTTCCTCAATGTAGACAAGATTGCCCTCTTCCACCGCCTATAAATAGAGGTGGATTTCATGGCCTGAGAAAAAAGGAAAAATCGGGTCCCAACTCAGCCAAAAAATCATTTTTTCTTCTGGTTTCTGCACATTTCTTCTTTCTTTCTCTCTCCACCGTGGCCTTCAGCCACCACCACCCTCATCACCGGTCTTCCCACCATCATCTACACCACAGGCAGCCAACGCAACCACCAGCCTACCACCAAGAGCCACCATCGGTTTCTCTCTCCTCGCTACAGCCCCTCCCGCGTTTTTTTTTTCTTCTTCTTTCTTCCTCTGCCACAGGAAACCGACGCCATCAACGTCTCTTCCTCCAGCTCCACCGTTGCAACCACTGGCACCACACCTTCCTCAGCCAGAATAGTGACGGTAGCCACGACCCTTCAGCCAGGTAAGCCATCCTTCTTCTTCTTCTTCTTCTTCTTCTTCCCTTCGCCTTCTTCTTCCTTCCCTACTGTTCATGTGTGAACAGTAGGCGTGAATTATAATTCACGTCCTATTGTTCATGCAGGACGTGAATTATATGTGTGTGTGTGTGTGTTTATTATAATATTTAAAAAAAAATTAAAAATAAAAAAAACCCCAAAATCATTTTTAAAAAAAATGTGATTTTCTCTTACGAAAGTTGTTTGTTGACACGTCAATATTTTAGACGAGTTTTCTATTTTTAGGAACTGATGTTATTTTTTTCAACGCATCTTCTATGAACGATGTTTGTCGACACGTCTCTTTTTATAGAAAAGGACCGATGTCAAATAAAAAGTTTAAATACCAAACAAATATGGATTATATCCATAAATTTTGTTCTTTTTTGTAACTCAGACGCAATTCTCCTTTTTAGGGTTGAACGTCGATATAATTTTAGACAAGTCTTCTATTTTTAGGGACTGATGTCATTTTTTTAACGCGTCTCTTATTTTTAGGGACCGACGTTAACTATTTAAAAAAAAATGAAATTGCAAATAAGCTCGAAATATAATAGCATTTAAATCAAATAAAAAACACACAAGTAAGGGTAACCTTTCTTTTGAAAGGATGTTTTAAGGGTGGTGTCTACCTTCCCTTAATCATAACTAACCCAGTACCCGAATCTCTGGAACCAGTGTTTAATTTGGGATTTCTAGTTCCCTCAAATTACTAGATGGCGACTCCAATAAAATTTTCATTTCCCCAATAAAAATAAAAAAATCTTTTTGTTAAATAAACAAAAATGATATGGAGTCGTCGCCCGACGTCGTGTATCGACAACAAACAAGGCCAAAGCCCTAGTCACAATAGGGGTGAAGACAATGTTTTTCTTAAAATAGGCAGCAACACCCATAATAACTTCAAGAGGGGTTAGATATGTTTGACCCCAGCTAGGAAAGTACGGCTTACCTTAGCTTCCATTGCTGCAGAAATCCTAGCCCTTGTCATTGCTCTCTTATGAATCAGATCCTTAAAAATATAAAGCCCATCAATGATGATGGGGCCATGCTCCATCTCTTCTCTAGTAACGATCTCACTCACATTAAGAGACGAGGACCCCCTCCTTATTGTAAATAAGCTTCCCTGTGCAAATCTAGTTAAACTTTATCCTTTTTCCTTAATTGTTAACCCTGTATATAAGCGAAATCAGAAATGAACTTAGATGAACAAAAATAAAGGATAATAAGGTTGTATAATTTGCAATATGGCTTAGTAATGCTCTTTGGCCATCATGTTGATATCATACTCGGTTGAGGCTAAGGGCAACACATCACACAATTTCTTCTCGTTCAGGCTTAGACCGTAACTAGTTGGTAACAGGTCCTCAAAAGGTTTATCAAAAGTTGACAAGATCACCCATTTATTGGGGTGCAGTTGGCCTAAGCCCAATCTATAATACCTAAAGATGTCCTTTATAAACCCTTCAAAAGGGAAAGAGTACTCTAATTTATACATGCATACAAGGGCTATATTTTTGTAATGGCCCCGCGCGGAATCCAAGGTCTCTTGACTAATCCTTTTGTCACTGGAGGGAAATTAAGCCATATGTTCTTCAGGCTATCAAACATAGGCAAAAGCCACCTCCTCGATGCCTAAAGCACTAGGAACCCTCGGTGATTTAGGGTAGCCTTTTTATTCCTCGTGACTCCCTCATAGCATTAAAGAAAGGTCTTTTTTTATGATAAGAACTATTTTCCCCCTACTAGAGATGGACACTAAAGTTCCACCTTCTCTAATCTTTAGCCCCCGTCTAGTGGACCCTTGTCCCCTGTCGCTTCGTCTAGTTTTTGGTCATAATCTAAACTCTTTGCTAGAGAAAGCAATGTCTTTCCTACTAAGGTCAAGCCTAACTTTATAATGGTTCATTTGGTTTTGATTAAAAGAAAAAGGAAATTGTTAAGTGGAAGTACCAAGAATGACAACTTCTTCTCAGAAATAGCATGGCTTGCTTAGTAAATCTTCAAATTTGTTTTTACAGATATCACAAAAAGAGAAAGTAAAAGAAAAAAGAAGATAAATGACTAGGATTAGAAAGGAAATAACTTTTCACTCTTATTGTTTAATGGATGACCTGTCATGTCATCTCATATCTCTAGAAATCTATTTAATTTTTATGTTAATGCAGGCTGTCATTTTGCTTCTCAAAAGGCATCTTCCAAATAAGAACGAGTCATCTGGCCACAAGGATCCCAACTCTACATGAGACAGACAAATGTCATTGGAAAGGTAAAAAGTATTTCATTAAAGATGACTTTTTCAAAATCTTTATATATTGAATACGCAAAGACTTGGGGGCTATTTATGGATCAACATATTTTATACGCAACTCTTTATGTATTGACAAAATACCAAGTCCAGGTGACGTACGTCTAGTTTTATTTCTAGCCATGAAACATTTGGGTTCAACTACGAATCGAAGCCAAATGCATTTGGAGCTGACAAGATATTAGACCCAACACACCCAATACCATTAGGCTCAGCTACATGCTTAGTTTAAACACTTGTAAGTCTCGCAAGATGTCAGACCCAACACACTTAACAACCTTAGACTTAGCTACATGTAGAGCACAAATACATGTGGGTTTAGCAAGGCGTCAACCCCAACTCCCTTGGACTTGGTTACATGCCGAGTCCAAGCACATATGGATCTCAGAAGACTCTAGACCTAAATCTCTCACGCTCGGCTACATGCTGAGTCTAAACACATGTGGGTCTAGAAAGATGCTAGATCTAAAATCCTTGAGTTTATAATCATTTTAGATCCAAACATATAATCAATGGTTTTTTTGGCCTCATGTTGGGTCGCAAGGCTATCCCTAGGACCTTTAAAAGAGCTTAGAATAGTCATTTCCCTACACCTAAAAGTATAAAAAAGTTCTTTAAGAGCTAGTTATATTTCAATCAAAATTAACTCTAAGAAATGGTTATTCCTATCAATATTAATGTTGTATATGAAATAAGATATAAAAGTTTTTTATAGCTCTATTATTTGTCCATCAGCATTAATGATGTGTAAGAAGACAATTCCAATATCATTAATATTGATGTAAGGGACTTTTTCCTTACCAAGATATTCAATAGGAAAAGACTTGTAACCCCTTTAGCAAAATAATAAGGTTCAAAAAACAAGGACCATAAATACTTTTTGAACCGTACAGTTAAAGGGTTCATAATATTTATTCTTTTATAAAACATTCTCAAAAGCATTTATCACACAAAAGCTAAAAGCAAACATTCTTGTTCTTAGAGTTTAATGATCTTCTCCTCATTTATTGCAATCTTTTACTGTAAAGTCACTAACTTAATCATTGAAAGGTCCCTAAACCCTACAAGAAAAGATTGTTTTGTAGTAATTGAGACTTCTACCACCAACCCTCTACTCTTCCAATTCTTAGAAATTAAATAATGACATGAACGTGTGATCATTCACTTTCCAAACACTTAAATCCCATTTCTGAGCATATTGATCACACGATTGAAAATGACAAAAGCATGAACTATAGTGATTCTTTTTCCTTAATTATTTTCAATCATCAACACTCTCTTTCCTTTCTTAACCTAACTTGATAATCAAATGGATGATTTGAGTTTTGTTGTCCTACTTGCTCCCCTCTCTTTATCTAACCTTCACTTTCTCATAAACAATAAATTTTATAATAATGCAGAATTAAGATATAAAGAAAAAAGATGAAAGAAAAAAATAACGGTCAATCTCACCAAAATATATTTAAGTATTTCCATCTATAGTCTAGAAATATATATTTTTTACATTTTGATCTAGTCTAGAAATATATATTTTTTAATCCTTTTCGTTTCTCTATTTATTAATTAGTGGTAGTTGCTCTTAAGCCATGATAAAATTTCTCCCCTTGAACCACTAAGTAACAAAACCTAAAACAAGAGAGGAAAACAATGAACACTGTGAGTGAAAACATTGTTTATTATAATCATGTTTACACAATTTTGCTCTTCCCATAACAAAACTTTTATAATCATGTTTACACAATTTTGCTCTTCCCATAACAAAACTTAAAACTAACTATGAGAAGCATTAATGTATTTTCACAAGTCCTATCAGTCATTATTAAATTGAACTAAAACAAATAAATCTTTTTCAATTTCAAAAGCACATTGAAACAATTAAAATGTTATTAAAAGAAAAAAAAAATAAAATAAAAAAACAAACATCAAGAGGCTTTTTTGTATTTCCATAATGGAGTTTTTTGTTATTATCAAGTCAGTTGGGAGGCAATTCGATAATTAAATAAATATAAAAATCAAAAGGTTGTTAGTGCATATGTTCACATCCTTTAAACGGAGCGTATAGTGTCTCCTGATAGCCAAAATCTCCCTTCCATTATGTTGTTGGCAGTGTCCTCTTCTTTTTAGGTCCACGCGTGTGATCAACTGTGACAGGTTTCGCATCCCGCGATAATTTTTTTGTTTTTTTTCTCTCCTCCCCTCAAGATTCACGATGGCCATGAAAATTTTTTATTGTTATCCTCTAATTTCTAGAAATTTTCACTTTTATCCTTATTTTTTTTATTTTTATTTTTTTTTCGTAGCTTTTAATAAAATTTTAATTTGTTTTCAATTGCATTCTTTAATCCTAATTTGTGATTTGTTATACTTTTCAATTTAATCATCATTCTTTTAATTTTTTTTTATGAAAATAATATTTCTTCTTAACTTTGCTCTTCAATCAAAAGATTATTTTTATTTCAATTTTAATTCATTCTTTTGATTATTTTTTTCCCGTTCTTTTATTAAATTAATTTTTCTTTTTAATTGCTCTTCCATCAAAAATAAAATTTAGTTTGTATTTCAAATTTAATTCTATAATAACAAATTTCTTTCTTTCTTCAAAATACATTTCCAGGCATAGTTTTGAAACCCGACCCGATCATTAACCCGGTCAAGTGATCGAGTCACGGGTCAGATGGGTTGACCCGGGTCAACCCAAAAAAAAAACACTACAGATAATTATTCAATTAAGTGAGCCATACAGAAAATGGTAAACATTAAGTCGCATTCGCATAGCCAACTACCAAAAAGTCTAGCTGGAAACTTAAGCTTCATGTCCTTTTATTTGACAGAGTATTTGAAGCTAAAACTCAATGTAATGCTTAGGATTTCTCTTCCAAGGTTATATAGATACTGGTTTACAGGTTGTCTGTGCACTTAAAACATGATGCAAAAGGAGCAGTTTAACAGTGATATGAGACGACTTCTACTACTTCGCCAGCTTCGAATCCTTAGACAAGAGCTAGGACGGATTGAATCGAAAGCTTTCTTATTTTTGGCTTAACAGTGATATGAAATAAAAAGAATCAAAGAAAAAGTAGTTGCAATACTACCCAGAAGAGGCAGCAGGTGCAACAGGCCAGGACGCGGAGGTCGAAGGAAGAGAAGAGGTAGCGACAACAGCAGGAAGCGACGGGAAGTCCTCTGCTCCTCTGTCAAGACGTCCTCTGCGATCAGCTGGTTTCAATTAGGTTTGCAAATTGTAAGTTTTGGAACTGATATTATTTTGTTCTTCTTGTCTTCAATTTTTAGCATTTTGGCCTTTTAAAAGGCCAAAACGACGTCATTTAATAACTGGCAATATAAAAAAAAAAAAATTGATTTGAGTCTCACCCGGGTTTGACCGGGTGGACCGGGTCCGGTGGGTCAACCAGGTTTCCCCGGGCCAATTCCCAAACGGTTTTTTGCCTCCACCCAGACCGGTCCCAAGCCCGGATCCCGGGTCGACCCGCCGGGCCGGTCCAGGTTTTAAAACACTGTTTCCAGCACTAAAAAAAAAACATCTAACCACATACCAGACCTGGCCTCTAAATAGGTAGTGGATGTTAATAATTCAATCACATTGATTGACACATTGATTGACTAGACTCGTTGGGAGTTGGGTAAATTTTTTAAAAAAGTTTAAATTAATTTTTTTATATTTTTAATATATTAATATATTAATATAAAAAATAATTTTTTAAAAAAATATATTATTTTAAAATATTTTCAAATAAAAAATACTTTAAAAAATAAACATTCACCCATATCAAGGCTGAGGTTCCAGTAAAGGTAAAGGGAAACGAAGGGTAATGGGAAAACACCTCTCTTCCTCGCTGTGGACTGAAAGTCTGAAGACATATAGTATGGGTCTGATGCAGAAAACCATTTTAGTGACAGCTTGCTAAAGACATGCTGCACAAACAACAGAATAACAACAGACTCGACCAAAAGGAAAGTAACATTGGACAGAAGGCAGAACATAGATTAAGCATAAGCAGCCCGTGTCGCCGATTTCCAAAACATATTCACATCAAGAGAAAAGGTGAAAACCATGTTTGGGAACTTGGTTCTGCAACCAAAGATAAATGGCTAACTTTTAAATCACTAGATAAAAAAGAGAAATTATAAGAATATACACCATGACCCTAATCCTAATTTTCCTTATCTGAGCAACTATGATAAAGACATAGTATGGGTCTGATGCAGAAAACTATTTTAGTGCGCACTAACTGGATCATACAACTCACCAGCACAGCACCCACTGGGTGGCTTTCAATAGAGCTATAACTAATAACATAACATCACGGTGACCTCCAGACGATAAGCTCCAGTACATACCCAACTTCAACCAAGTAAAACCAGCAAAGACCCAGAGCATGCAAGCATCAAAGGTCAGTATTGGATTCTTCTTGTTCCCCTGGCAATTTAAACATGGTGGCTATTTACCAATCTGTCCATCATCTACGCCGAGATGCATTTGCATGCTGCTGAGCTTTACTCTCAATCCTGATCCTATCAGCATACATGGGCAGGCGAATGATCTCGTAAATATCATTCAACAACACATCCTCTGTTATATTATCCTTGATGCTTCGCATCACCTGTTAAGAATCAGCAGGAAGATTCATTTAGTCCAGTAAAGAGTAATCCATCAAAAACATAAAAGAGGTTGAGGAAGAATGTCAAATAGATACTATAGTAGCATATTAATTAAAGCATGGCAAATACATGCAACTTACATGCATCAGAATTCACATATACATACAGATATGTGTGCATATAAAGGTGATAGAACAGACCTTCATGTAGGTATTGAACTCATTGGGTGTTGATTTATCAGTCCGCACCCGCATACAGACCCATACATGTTCCTCTGAATCCCAAGAACACTCAATTATCTTCCCTGAGTATGAAGAGGGATCTAAATCACCTGCAAGTTTTTAGGTCTTGGAGTAAGAACCGGAACAATAAATTGAAAGCCAAAAAAAAACCAGGTAAATGAAACAAAGAAAACGAAATGAATGTATAGCAGGCTGAGAGCATGCCCAGATGAAAAAACACGAGCATGTGAAAATGGGATTCAGCTCAAGGCAAAGGGCACCCATACAATTGCTTGCATTAACAAGGAATACCGCATTTGCCAATCTGAACGGCAAAATACCCACTATTCAAAAATAAAAAAATAAATAACCTCCCTAACATCACATTCACCAAGCAAATGGTTAGCAACAGCTGGAATAGATTATCAAAGGCACCTAAGGTTATCAACTGAAATCCCAGTGTTTTCCATATCAATACAAGGGTTGCGTAAAGTGATAATTCAGGATTTTCTATACTGGAACGAAACTTGTGAAATCAAGATGCATGAAAAATCACATCAACCTTTGAATGCAACTCTGTGGCCTTCCATCAGTTTCTTTGTCCCCCGTTCATTCAGATAAAGTAACTGACGATCATCATCATCAACCTGTCAATACATGCAACTAAATATCAGGATGAAAACATCAATTGAGAATTTCAAGCCGATACATCAAAGGGATGGATGAAGATGGAAAACACAAAAACATCAGAGTTGGCAGCTAAAGTTTGGTGATGTTGACAGACACACCTCAAATCGAAAGTCAACTGAGTTCATTTCAGGATATTTCCACTTCAAAAGGCCTTCATGAGTGCGAGGAACATAAGGATCATCCCAACCCTGGCACATAAGATCATGAGTAATCTCTTGTTCAAAATGGAATAACACTATAAAAAGCATCTAACACATGACAAGTCTTTTACTGTATGATATGTGAGAGGTGCAATGTATACAGAATTTTTGGGTGTTGTGTTCAAATGATACTTATTAGATCATTCACAGGACCACAACATCGGGAAACAATCTCCAAAGGATGAGTTGTGCAAAAAGTTCAAAAAGCCATCCTTGTCACCTGAAAAATAAGACCATCTGCATCATGTGAAAGCTTTGGAATAAATTCCTTTAGGAGCTTGGTAACAGTAGAAAGCAGCCAGAAATCCTTTCTTCTCACCTGGTAAACAATTAAAAAAACCAAAAAAAAAACATAATTAGGAAATAAAATAAGAGGGGACAAGTATCATATATTGCAAACTCAAGACAAAATCTTCTCATACCCTGAAAGGTTCCAGGTCATATCTATAATATGGATTTCGACTCTGGTAAATGTTATGGCGTTCATAATTCCGGGGCTCGATCACTTCTTTTTCAAGCATCTTCCATCGTTCATGAAAGGGCCGCTGCAGAAACAATTGATCATCAAAGCCTATAATTAGTAGATGGAATGAAAGAAAAGCATTTTATTAGATTGGAGGCATACAGTATACTCTGGTATGTGTTCCTTAAACAAGCACAGCATAATGAATGATTCTAATTACCCAAAATCCTCTTCAAACTATATCCCAGAAAATCAGTTGAAATGATTAGGAAGAGATCATTGCAAATACAAACAAACAAAATAATTAAATAGAAAATGCCATATGAGCATGTTTTTCTCCTTGTACTCCGGGGAAACAAAATCAATTCTAGAGCAACTGCTGATCAATGAAAAAAGGTTATCAAATGGTTGGCTAGGATACAAACAGGTTTCTCCACATTCCCAGTTATTCTTTATGAGCTGATTGGCAGCTTATATTGGTGCCCACACAGCCCTTTAACCTGCTTCCAATCACTGAAGAAATCTGAAAGAATTCTCAAACACATCTCTTTTGGTGTTTACACTCACACCAGCATTTAAGAGATCCAATCCAACTTGTCCAGTGCTTTCCATTTATATGGTAAACTACTCTTATCACAAAGCTAAAGCAGGGTGAAAACCATCTTTATCAGCCAGCTTCAGAGAAAAGCCTCGTATTGCAGTGCTTAGTGCTGATTTGTTAAAAGCACGTGAAGAGAAAGTCATCCCCCTTTCAAGTCATCCCTAACTTTCAGGCACGTAAACCTGCATCTTTATGACATTGGTTGTGAATCCCCAAAATTGCAGCCAAAGATGGGGGTGATGTTCAAGAATATACTGACCAAAGGCTTAAACAGAATCGGATAAATTGTTAAAAGTTTTCACCAATGGCACATGAATGCACTTCATGATTGCACAATTTAAATCAATTCTGCACCACCGGGGACAGATCCAGAGTGGGAAAAATAGCCCACACTGCCCCCACAAAATAACACCATGCACCACGTGGTAAACTTCCAGGTTTTTTGCCCCACCAGATAAAATCTCCCGATTACAGAATTAAATTGATGAAGTAAACATTTCCCCCTCCCCTACCCAAAACAAAATTGAAAGTCTTCAATTGCCCCTAACATCGTACAAAATTACCCCAGCTTTGCCCATAAGGTTTGCCCTCATTAAATGACCAAATATTGCTCCACTAACTTCATTTAAAATAGACAAATAAATATATAGCTCTCACAAAAACTCTCTGATGGTTCTCTTTGCTTTAGGGGAGGAATGAAAACAAAAGAATAAGTGACTTTGATCTGTAAAAAGAATTTAATGTCCATAAATTTCATTGTAAATCTAACCTCTGTGACAGACACTTGGTTGATCGCCATCATATCATAGATAAGGTATCTTCTCTCCTGCTTCTGCGAGTCTGGCAAAGTATCAATAATCATCTCCCCATCAAGTAACGTAAAGTGGTGTGTCTTATCAGCTGGACCCTTATCAAAACAAGACAAAAGCAGTCATATTGAAGATCATCTGAGCAAGATGTCAAGAACTATACAAATGAGAGTCCTAAAGAAACCATCCTAGAAGAAGAAATGAGTAGATGCATACTTCATTGGTGTATCTGCAAGGAAACCTCATCTGTACCCTTCGGAATTTAAAATCCCTATCTATCAAAAAACACCCATCCACTGTAATTAACATCATGTATCTTGTTCCATCAGCCTTCCATGTTGCATAATAATAACGCGTCCTCAACAGCAGTAAGTTGTCCCTGCATGCCGCAAAATTAAATCCTTTTCTTATTAAGTGACACCAAGAAAAAAATTAAGTTAAACTAGGCTCATAAGCTCCATGGTCACTGTAAGCCAAATTGGTATACACTATAATAACCCATGAACAAATACCACTCCAAAGCCGACGCAAACTAAAATATATTTTATATATGATGTGTTATAAGTTATATAAAAGCAACAGTACAAATTCAGTAAATAGTTCGCTGTCTATTTCCCCTAAATATTATTCAGGTTGTAGGAAATACAATTGACAGCAATATTCAGTTATCGATCATAATGCCAGGACTTCATTTGCTCAATAAAATCTCAGCTTCCCTTCACCATTACTATAACATTTTTAATAATTACCATTGAAGATTATCATATTCAATGGTTTTGAGTTATTAACCTAAACCATGGCAATTTTCCATCCAGAGAACATAAATATTAGGTTTTCTTTCATACCCTTGCATGTCTAAATCATAGTTTAAAAGATGGTGATTAGAGGCACCTCTGTTCTAAGTTATAGAGATCCTAACTCAAAAAACTGAAGCTCCTCCACCTAATATGTATATCAAAGCATACCAAAACAAAACACAAAATAACAATAAATAAATAAAATCAGTTTGGACCTGCTGAGAGAAACAGGGTGTGACCCAGGGAATATTGGTTTTCCTCTTCCCTGAAATTTAAGAAAAAAGTCAGTACAAAATGAAGTCTGAATGAAGATATTTCAAGCTCAAGATTTCAAAAATTAAGAAGTTATGAACAACATTTTTTCACCCATTATCAGGATACATTCCACAATCAAATTTCAATCATTTTTTATGTGAAAATAAAAAACAACTAATGGCATTTGTACATGAAACCTAGGAGGTGCAGGATGTGTGAAAAACATATTCCAGGGAGAAAACTGAATTCACACTTGAACGAAATGATCAAGACAATGCATATCAGTACAAGGTAACTAGAGGAGCAAAAAGACATGGGTGCTAAACCAAATCTAAGATATCTTAAAATATAACAATTATTGAGCAGCATAAAAAAAGTTTAAAGAGAGGCAAAGAAGTATTACAGGAACATTCAGCTTAAGCGTTTGGCAGCAGAACTGCCGCAGTGCATCGAGCTGGTCATTAGGTATTTCATCCCCCAGAACATCATCATTTGTCATTACAACATCCATCTCATGATTGTCCTGAAATGGTAAATGCAATGCACAAAATCAAAACAAACAGGATGCTACATATTCGTAGGGAGATTTAAGCTAAATGAGAGGCCATACATAAGAATTCATAAAGCAAAGGAAGAGGAAAAAACAAAAGACGTGAACCGCCCATCAATTTGTTATAGCAATACATCACCATAAATTTCATTTCAAAAATTTTCTACGATGCATTTCAACATGCAACATTTATGTTTGGCCAATGAAAGAAAAATAACACTAAAAGTTTAAAATAATTAACAACAAAACTTTCCGTCTAAACTCAGCATCAGTCTCTAATGCATGCAACCACCGATCACCTTCTTGCTAGTATAAAGGGTAATGCAGAACTCGAGCATCCAGTTTAAAACTTCCTTAATGGAATAACCAAACCATCTTCTTCTTCTTTTAATTTCAATTGAAAAAAAAAAAAAAAAAACAAGAGCAGCTTCTAAAAAAGAAGGATATAAAAAACTGCATCTGAATCCACATGGAAAAATTATAGGAAAAATCCAGTGAAATATTACTCATCTGAATTTTAAGCATGCAATCAAAAGTTAGGGATGCTGGCCTATCATCAGGGAGCCACTATGTTATTGTCGTGTATAAGAACCTTCTAATATTACTTGCTACAGATCACCATATTTTAAAATGTTCAATCGCCTAGACTTCTTCAAACAATGAGACAGGCATAACAGCAGTCCATCCTTCACATCATTAAAGGAGAGAAAAAGATCCCCATGCAACTTGAAATCTAAGACATGTCTCTTAACTCTAAAATGTCAGTAAAACTCATGCAAAGCAAAGAAAAATATTTGACAACAAATTCAAGAATCACTACACTTTGAATTCAATTTTACATATCATGATGCTCAGAGTCACTAGAACTACGGCCATTCTTGTCCTAAATAGTTAACAACTCCAAATGAAAGATCAAAAACTGAGACGCAGCTGATCACAGCTGAGCATCATTACCAACAATACATCTGTCACTGTGCTGCTGCCACATTTTTATTTGTTGACTTGAATAATAATTAGATTTTCTAATAGTTTCCACTAAAGCCAGCATTTCCAAAATTAGTTCTCATGCAGAAACTGCCAGTTATATGCAAAAAAACATCCACTACACCACCTGTTTATATCATGCCACCACAATATATATATATATATATATATGACAACTAGATGTTAGATCAAAGAATTTGCATACATGCGGGTTCTTAGCTGAACCTCCATCATCATCATCATCAGGCACTGCCTCGCCATTGAGATCAAATTCAGAAGACCTCTTCCATTCTGGAGTTGGTGGGCATACAACCATTTCTGGCTTTCTTTCATGATAGAAGGAGTACAAGGCATCAATATAATCTGGTTTATATATTCCTGGAGGACGTGCATCAGCAAATATTTTTATTGCCTGCACCATTAGCAAAGGAGGTTTCAAAACATATAGTTTGCGGAATAAAACCAATTGAGATACACATAAAAGGAAACATTGGAAACTTACTTGAGTGACAGACATTGGTTGAGAACGCATTAGATAATGAACTATCATATATCCTGTGCGATTATGCCCATGTGTACAATGGACAAGAATATACTTCTTTGTATGTTTCTGACGCAAGAGAAATTGCATGACCTGAAAAGGTTTTATAAATGCATGATTGTTTAGTATAATATTACACTCATTTAACACAGCATGTTTAGGTATAAATGATTCATGAGAGAAGGATATGCTGCCTTTATGTGGATCGATAAATATCCCAGTTAGGTAGGGCACGGTTGATTCTGTTTTGTTGGGAATAGGGGGGGGGGGTGACAGTTTTGACTTGGTTAAAAGGAAGAATCATGATCAACAACTTCTTGTAACAAACACACATATGAAGGTTTAGACATAGCACACATGTTCACAATCAAACTCATGCTCACATTTGAGCTTTGTGGTTCCAATATGATGCTCTATCCTAGCATTGCAGTACACAACTTGAGATTCATAACAGTGATAGCTTAATAGCATAGAAAAAAACTAACACTGTGCAGACTACCGTGAAACAAAGCTAGTGGTCTGTGCAAAATACCAAATGTGGGAAAAGACATACGCTACAAAAAGATCCAATGGAGGAAAAAGACATAGAAAACCTGAGAAGGTATTGCAAAAGAAGCATACCTCATAAACAAAGGTATTTACAGCTGTATTCTCCGGTACAGCATCACGCCCCTTGCAATATATCTGGAAAATGAAAGAAAATAAGCTATTTTCAGGTAAGCTGCTCTACAGTAAAAAACAGAGACTGAAGAAAATGGTTGTCATTGCCAACTCACCTTGACATGCTTGATACCCTCTTTCTTCAAATCTGTTGTTGAATAGTAGCGGGTAGTATTTGTCAAATCAATCACCAGACCAAGCTGAAAATTCAGTGGATAGACTTAGAATTGTTCAAGATAATATATTCTTCGTAACTCCTTAACGTAAATCTACACTGTTAGAAACATGCACATGACCAAGGGAAAAAGTTATTTGCAATTTTAAATTGAGTGGCAATGTGACCCTGCTAAATTGTGGAACTTTTTTCCCCTAATCTAGTTCTTTTAGATTGATAATATGGCTGATTCAGAAAATGTCGGGTTCTTATTAAATTAATTGAGTGCTCATGACAGTATTATTCCCTCTCATAATAGACGAGATTTACTAGGAATCAAGGGAAGTAAAAATGACTTTCAAGTTCAAGGTACTTACTTTCCTTCCTAAAACTCTTTGTTGATGAATGACTTGTTTAAAAGAATATCTTTTACCAGGAGGAATACAGTCATTGTAGGCTTCGCCAAGTGGAACCTTGGAAGGAATGATACAATTTATCTCCTGGCCAAATGCAGGACAGTCCAACCAGCCTGCAATTATGGATAGCAAATTATTGAGTGAAAGAAATGATACTGAGATGATACAGTCACACTGTCCTTAAACTAAGGAAAGTGTAGAACAAGGTTTCACCAACATGGACCAATCAAAAGCTTAGAAATCCAGTGAATAGCTGAAAGGAGAAAGCCAGAAGACCACAACTCAGAGAACCATTCATAGATATCTTTTTATTTTCCTTTTCCCCCCTTCTCTAAGGTCTTAAGCTAACAAAGACATCCAAATCCTCCCCATACTCTGTCTCTGCAGTAAGGTACACTACCAGGCCAAATACACATTAGCAGAACTGTTCATTAATATCAGCAAAACAAGATGACAACTGGTTTCCTAATACTTGGCCAAAAATAGACTTTATTGACAAAGGTCATCAACAAAGGGAATCGCCATGGTAATACAAGAAAAAATTATGTTGGACTTCCAGGGAATAGCCTTTAAATTTTCATCAGTGTAATTATCTCCAGTACATTTAATTCATCAATCTCTGATGCTAAGAAGTATGTTTCTGTAGCACTAATAACATACAAATGCAACACGGTCCTGTTATTAACCTGGTGAGGTAAGATGGAAAAGCAGGTAAGGGAAAAGATATGGAGAGAAATGGGAGAAAAAAACAGAAGAGAAAGAAGAAAATGCAAAGATCTTCCAATAGTACAGTACTACAGTTAATTGTCAATCATCATATAAGCGACCTTTATCCATAGGAGGTGCTCTTATATTGATGCCGAAACTAAACCAGATAGAAATAAAAATTCTTCAAGAATAAACGAAAGCAATCAATACTAATATGAAAAAATGAATTGCTGAAACAATACCACTGTGATAGGAAATAAAACTATGCTACCAAGTAATAAAATATCTAAGAACATCTAAAATTCTAAACAATCATGTAATTGAAAAGCTATCTTGGAAGTGGTGAATGCTGCTCCACCTTCTTGCTAAACATTTTAGTTATCCGATTGGTGAAGAACTGATGATTAAGCTACTCCAAGACAGGCAGCCATGGTACAACAGAACAAGAAAAAATAATTACACCTTCATATGGCTAATCCCAGACAATAGAGGACTAGCGTGTCAGCCCAAAGGGACTCACAAATATCCTGCTGCTTATAAGTATCAAAAGAAACACACAATTTGGTCTCATAAAATATTTTTTACATTTTTTCAGTAGCAAGCAAGATCCACCAATAAGTGCAAATTTAACCAACAAACAATCAACGACGGATTGATACTCAGGAACATAGTAAGGCAGCAACGTACACCTCTAATGGATAACTCAACATATGGCAATGAAATCAGTGAACACCGTTAAAAACCATCTGTAATGCAAACCACAGAAGCCATTTCTGCATAGAGTAATTAGATAAGAAACTTACCAGCAGGAAGTTTACTCTTGTCATAAGATTTATAGTGTTTAGATGGGAAAAGATGATCATGCACTGGTTGCCGAGACACATGCGCAGGTCTGTCTTCCAAATTTTCATTTCTCAAACGTTTGCGTCTTTCTTCACGCTCCTAATCAGGATGAACATAAGATCAACAGTCATGCATGAATACAGAGCACAAACAAATGCAACATAATGGCATATTAATCATCCAAAAAAAAAAAAGGAAAAAAGAAAACCCATATGTGGGATTGAGCGAGAGAGGTAAAACAGACTGTCAACTTGACCCCAAAGAAAATTAATCTAGAAATCTGTCAATAGAACGGACAGCTAAATCTCTCCTTCATTCTATTCAGAGTCCACAAAAGATGTTAGCAATTAAAATACTTGAACCCCAATCAAATGAAGAGTGCCTCTGCCACAGTATTAAACAACTTCTAGGTGTTCCATCCCACAGCATTGAAAATAGTAATGCTAACATGTCAATTGAGTGTTTATCTAACTTAGTTGTAAGGGAATGTGCTGTGCACACTTTATTACAAGAGAAAAGTTATTATTTTCCCTTGGGACTTGATGATCACAAATAAGTCTTTAATTAATAAATTTACAGGTTTTACATTCTTCTCCTCCCATCAAACAAGCTCCAAGGACTCAAATTCACATTTTAAAAACAAATGAGATCCATAAGGAAATAAAATTCTCCAACCTTTTGTTACAACGTGCTTGCATAATCACATTTGTATATTAGCCCCAAAAAATTGATGAATTGATTATATAAAAAAGATTGCCATCTGCAATTGTTAAGACTTCCATCTACTGAGGTTGAAAAGTGATATATTCCAAGGCACAAATCCATTTTCCACTCTTAAAGTGGCACCGAGCAGAGAAGACAACAAACAAATTATTTTTAAAATTCTGATAAATCAAAATACTTAGTCCAACTGCTACAATATGATAAATTGGGGTCCAATGCCAAAGCTCCATGCAGCTACAGCTGCTTCAATTCCTATTACTTGAGAAACGACAATAATCACCTGGTTTTAATGACTTTACATGTAACAAAATTACCAAACTCGCAATCACAAAAAGAGCCCTCGTGTAAAAATGTCAAGACAAACATCACAGCAATATTTCATTCTTCCACAATAACAAAACTCAAGTAAAGTTTTCCTGATTATTCTCATTCACCAGAGCATTATATAATTTAGAACGAAAAAGCGTTCTTCTAACTCAAGATACTCAGAACAAAATGCAAGAATATAATTTAGAATTACCCGGCGGGCAATTTCAGCAGCAGACTCAAACCGTTCTTCGGGAGCACCGTGTTCTTCTATGTTCCCTTCAAAATTATCTTCGTTATCTTCAGGCCCCGGCAAAACATTTAAATCCATGGTAACAACCATTCAACATCCACCAACCAACATTAAGCAACATGAAAAATCTCAAATCCCCTTCTTAGCAACAGCACCTACTGCAGCAAACCCGAATTAAAATAATGAATCACCAGTTGGTTCAGTTAATTAACATTATAAAATTAAACTAACTATCAAAAGATGAGATCGACCTAATACCTAATAAAAAAAATAAGATACCTAATTCCTCAAAAAAAATTAAAATTGCGTTTTTAAAATCAATTGATTGAACCCTAAGTACCGAGATTAGAGGGTGAAAAAGGAATCATAGAAAGCGGGAAGTGAGGAAGAGTTCAAAACCTCACCGTTATCAAGAAAACGAAGAGAAAACCCGGTCAAAAGGACCAGACAGAGTGCACGTGAAGTGGCTGTTGCAGAGAGATTTTGACTCTCAGCCGATTAAAACCCTAGAATTATGAAGCGGGAGTTGTAAGCGAACGTTCTTGCTTAATTTTATTTTTTTTCTTGGGTTCGAAACCCTAGACAGGAGAGAGACAGAGGTTAGGAGCTCAAATGTGCAAGGAGAAAAACAAATGGAAATATAGTGAGATTGTTTTATTGTTTGGTAGTTTAAAAAAAAATGGCAAAAAGAAATCAGATTACTTTTTTGTTTATTTTTAAGTTTTGAGAAACTAGTTCAACAGCACCTTGATTGGAGTTTTTTACAAAAATAGGATAGCGAATAAAGCCTGGCACAAACTATCATGGTTGAAATTTCTTTTTCAAAATAATACAGTTAATGAGCGCGTCTATGTGATCTACGTGTCCGATCGAATTAAAATTAAAAAATATATATTTTTATTTTTATTTTTCTTTTCTCCTTCTGGCCCTCACCCTCTCTCTCTTGATCTTTCCTCCGCTGTTTAATTCCGTATTTCAAAAATATATTAAAAAAAATTAAAAATTTTTATTTTTTTATTTTAAATTAATATTATTTTAGTGTTTGTATATCATTTTAATATACTAATTTTAAAAATAATTTTTAAAAAATAAAAAAATATTATTTTAATATATTTTTAGATGAAAAGTATTTTAAAAAATAATCATAATAACATTTATATAGGCAATTCTGCTCTCTCTCCATAGAGCACCTCTTCCCCCCTCCCCATTGTATCATTTCTTTCTCTTCCCTTCTTTAATTTATTTTGTTGATATAATAAAATAAATTTTTAATTATAAATTGAGTTTGTTTAGTTATAAATTGACTTGAAATAAAATTAAATTCAATGTTATGTGATTTACGTTTAATTAATTATAAATTTGCATTGAATATATAACTTGTTGAGTTTGTTAGGCTTTTTTTTAGCAAGGAGTTATAAATTAAAAATGTGTTATTTTGATAAACAAATTACAAAAAAATATTTTAGTTGCTCTTATATGACTTGTGCATTTCATAAAACTTTGCTATTCTGATAAATAAATTTTTAGTTGTCATAGTTTTGGTATATTTTAAGACACTATACTTATTTAAAAAAAACACTCACTTGATTGGTCTTAAAAATATTTAATATTAATAATAAAATTATTTTTGAATTAACATCAAGTTCAATTTATTAATTCATTAAACTTTAAGAAAAATCTAAGAGGTATGTTGATTTTACTACGTAATCCATTATGCACCAAGACTTGGTGCATTGTAGATGGCAATATTGTATTTTTTTTTATTTTGATATTTTTCTAAATCCATCCTTTGATATTATGTTGGCTTAGAATTTGGTTGTATGATTTGTTTTATTTTATTTTTTATGAGATTATTATTGTGTTAAAAAATCATTTTGGCATCATGAAGATTCTTAGTTTTGCAAAAAGTATTTTTTTATTTCTTGCAAGAAAAAAAAGAATTGAGGGACCGAATTGACCAAAATGAAAGCATATAGGATTTCTCTTTTGTGGCTATTGTGTGAACAATGAACCTAATTTTTTATCATTTTAATATTTTCTATTATGGTTTGATTTGTTTTTCAAATTAATCTTTTGACATTATACTTGTCGCGGGGGTGCCGCGTCGTCATCTATCGATGGTAAAGGCTTTCTGTTGTACCTCCTGTGTAAGGTGTCGTGTGTTGGGAAGGGTTTTTAAATTTAATCATAAAATTATAATTAATGTTTAGGAATCACCACCTAGTATTATGGTTACTAAGAACCTATTGTCTGCGAGAGTCTAGATAAGGGACTGATTGTGCAAAGAGAAGACGCTTCACCTCCTGTGCACCCTACCTAAGGTAAACTGTATTGTTGTTTGGTTGTTTTTTTCTAAGTCGGGTTTATATTCATTGATCTTTTCTAAGGTTTAAGATAGATCTCTTTTCATGAGAAAATCTCTACCTTATTAGGTTAAATCATAATCGTTCTAAAGTCTGAATTTTAGCATCGCATCTATTTACACCTTGTATATTTAATACATAAGGGTATACTTTATCGTGTAATTTTACACCGCACAAATATTGAAGTTTACATCTAGACCCTAACAAAAAATTGGAAAATAGGTTTTTGATATTTTAATCAAACCCTAATGTATGATCATAAATTGGTTATGATATCTATTTTTTTTTATTTTCAAAACATGAGAAAGATGCAATTTCTTAATGAAAATATGCTTTGAAGATTTTTAGGATTTGATTGTATGTATGAAAACAAACTTTTTTTTTTTTTTGGTTTTTGAAAAGGGAAATTAATTTAAAAGTTTTTGAGATTTTTTTTTAAAATGTTTTTGATTTTTTTTGAAATATTTCGGAGAAAACCTGGTATTTTATACAGGATTTGTATTTTACAGTGTAAATATATAACTCGATATTATACAAAATTGGTATAAAAAATATTTGAGAAAATCACAATTTTTTTTAAATGATTTTTTTTAAATATTATAATATATATTAATTATTATAAATAAATATAAATGGGATGGGCTGGACCAGCTGACTGGGGCGAGCCTAAGAATGTTAGGTTAGGTCGATCTTAGCCTAACATATCCTTTTCTTTTCTTTTTGTCGGTCGGGTCGGACCCAAATAGTGCGACCTAGGCCCACATAGTTGATGGGCCGACCAAACAACCATGTTAATTATTATGTTGCATGTAGAACGAGAATTCATTTTGCATACAACAACTTGGTTGCAGCAATGGAGGGGCAGCGCTACCTGACATCGGAGTGCCTAACTAGAGGCATGGCTGGTCGTGACGAGGAGGGGATGACATAAGGATGATGGTTGAAGTTGTGGCAGAGATGGTGGTCGGTGCTAGTTGTTGGTGGAGGAAGAAGAATTATTTTATAGAAGTGGAGGGAGGGAGGAGCGGCGGTTGTTTTTAGTTGAGGTTGGTTTGGAAAAACATATGTTTGGTTAAAACTGTGGTTAAAATTGAGGTTGGCCCAAAAGCAATTTAATGTGTTTGGTTAATAAGGCTTTTGAAATTAAGGTTATAAAAAAATTAAAAAAATAAATAAATATATATATATATATATATATATATTAATATTGATGGTTTTTAATTTAAATACTGTAGATTTAACTATTGCTATTACATCATGAAATAAATAATATTTTATATAAAATATCTACAATTCCATCACGTATGAAATACATCCGATAAGGACTACAGTTTTTACAAAGTTTTTAAGAGCGCAACAACATCATGTAAAATATAATTAGAAAACAAAATTGGGATTGCGATCAAATTCTACAAATGTTACGTCATCAAGTGATCTTCGTCTAATTTATATAGTGTCATTGAATAATGTTTAACACTAGGTTTTCGAATAAAACACTATTAAAAATATTTTTTATTATTTTGTTAGGTCGGACCCGATTTAATACATAGCTTTGAACCAGACTAGTCCGACCGAAACAATGGAACCATACTCCACTGTTAATGGGTTTTCTCAGCACAAGAAGTAGTAAGGAGCTTCTTCTTGTAAACATATGGTTATGCCACAGTTGATAGTGGGACCTACCAATAAAAAAATGCTTTTGTTGCATTACCAAACAATAATAGTTGTGGTTGCGGGTGAACCTCACCCGCAGCCACAATACCAAACGGCACCTTAATTGTATTTTTAAGCTAGTGTTGTATGCATTCGCACAGTGATCATCTGGTGTCTAACCCCAAATCTAAATTTATGATGGACCTTATCTTGTGTGATTTTCTAAGAACCATTCAGGAGCAACGATAACTCATGCAAACCCAAATAAATAACATTTTTAAGGGAATCGAATCCAAGAATATTTTTCAAATAAGACAACCTAATAACAATGAAAATTCTAACAGCAACCATCATAAATATGCTTATCATGGACATTGCTAATATAACTACAACCAATATTATCATAATGACTCTAATGAGCAAGTCATGGAACATATCAAAATAGAGGCTTCAATTTTTTTATTATGATTTTCACTATGTGAAATCTTGGTATGAATACTTATTTGATTGATACAACTTCTTTGAAAATACAAATTTACTATGATAAAGATTAATGATTTTACCAAACTTTATCGAGAGAAGGTTGAGGACTGTTTAAAAAGAAGGGGTGAGCCTCATATCACTCACTAGATTGATATGAAACAAAAAAAAAAAAATTATATACGTAAAAAAAAGTATTTATTCCTATCATATAAATGTAACTTTTCAGACTAATGGAATAACCTTAGGCAACAAAACAAGTTTATGAGTAACTATATGCCATAATTCGATAATAATAAAATAAGATATGCCATGAGAGCGGATTAGACCATGACTTTTAAAAAGCTTTTGTAAGACCTTGAATAATGATCATATAAAAGATATTATGTTTTAATGTGTTTCCACTATTAATCAAGTCTATATCTTAGTTCAAGATTATGAGTTAGTTATAAAAAATTAGTGAATGAGATGTTTAGACACCCCAACACCCTTGACAAGTCTCAATTTAGGATAATAGTACTTATTATGTGCTTTACCTTCCAAACTCAACCTCAATAGTGCCTAACCTTTTAAGGAAAACAAAGGCAAAAGAGTACTTAATAAAGTGTCTTAAAATGAGTTCAATGAGTCTATGTTTTTTTTTAATCAAATGTAAGAATTGTATTGATCAAAAATAGCAAGACAAGCTTGTGGAATAAGCTGGAAACCAGCAGTACATATAGACATACATAGCCAGGCAAAGGGAACAGACTCCCTTGAACAAACTATAGCAAGACAAGACAGAAAGCAAGTAACAATCTGCAAGCAGTCACCAAAAGCCTAAAAATTAAACCCCAGCAACTAACAATGGAGACAACAACAAACCAAAAGATCATGACCATTTGAAATCAGCAATCAGCCATGAAGAACAAAAGTTATAGAATGTAACCCAGCAGGCCGTTGTTATACCAGAATCAAGAGAAGGATAACAGTAGCTAAGACGAGGGGCAAACCACCGCATCAATAAACCAGGTATCCATAAAAGTAGAATAGCTATACTAGTAAAATAACATGCACAAGGACCAAACAATTCGGGAGAAAGCCTCACCCAAATGGATCCCTGTACCAGGCAATCATGGGAAACCATCCACACCTCATCACTAGCAAACCAACCCTGCACCATAGAATGGCTAGTGCGCTACTAGGACAGACTCCATCTAACACTCTCCATTGGGATAGTAGAGCGGCGATAGAGAACACTACATCAGTAGCCCAATCATGAGGGGAGAGAGCCTCACCTAACTATTAGGATCCATAGCAACTATCGAGAGAGGCCAGCCAAATCAGACTTGTAGAAGAACCAAAATGAAACAAAAGGTATAGAGTTTGGATAAGGGAAGACAACCTCACCCAGACAAACCCCAAACAATACCTCGAAGCAGGCAAAGAAATCCTTTGCAGCAAACAAGTAGCATCTAGCAACCTAACTAGCAAACACAGGTTCAACCGGATCCCTTTACCAAGCAATCAAGAGAAACCATCCACACATCATCAATAGCAGATCAAACCTGCATGACAATGTTTTTTAGATCACTACTAGGACAGACTCCATCCAAAAATTCTCCACTAAGAACAAACTAGCAAAGCAGCGGCAGAGTACACAACAAGTAGCCCAAGCATGTAGGGAGTGATTAGTACTTAAAAGTGCATGTTTATCAAGGTTTTATATCATTATTTTGCACTTGAAGTATCAATAACTCCTTAACTAAAGCATGTTTGAAATAACAAGTCTAATACTATAAGATACCTTAATATATGGTAAATGTTCATCTTAAATGTAGGCCTATCACATAAATCAAAGGATTGATTGATGAATTCAATTACTAAAATTTTGAAGATAAAGAAGGGTGAAGCTTAGAAAAGAGATGTTGGTGCAGTCCAAACTCGAACACTGTTTGGTAATTGGGTCATATCTCGAGTTCTAGATGTCCAAATGATCTCAAATTTTTACACAGACAGTATGACATAGGCCTACAACTTTCATATGAACACCAAGATCTAAGAAGGCCGTTTTCAAGTCCAAATTATAGCAACAATGGAGATGTTTGAATTTATCCTGCAGCCCAGACACTGTTCATTGTTCAGCTCATGTCTTGAGTTCTAGAAGTCAAAATGACCTCAACTTTTTTTTCCTAGAAAGCTAAGAGAATTTCCTAGAACTTTCATAAGTATATATGGTTCCAGTAATGATGTTAGCAATGACGTTTTATTCAGACAAGAAGATAAGGATTTTCACCAAGTCAAGATGTGGCCACCTACTCAACAATTATTCATCAAATCAATAGTTTCAAATTTTGGCCTATAAAAGGAGGCATTTGCCATGCATTTAGGCATCTTAGTGTTCAGATCAAGATCATGCTCTTGCTCTCTTTATTTGTATTTTGTAATGCTTAAGTTTTATTTGATGCTATATTAATCTCTTGTTTATGCTCTTCATTTCCTTTCCTTTATTTGTATAATTATGTTCTTATCTAGTTTATTTGTGTTTCTTTCTTTCATTATATTTAGCTAAATCTATTATGTCAAGGTGAAAAAGGTACATTAATGGTGTAAGAATAAGTATAGTATAAACTCAACATGGACTTTAATGCTTGATATTAACATGTTTTATGTTTGTTACCTTGTTCACTTTTAATACTTTGCTTGTTAAATGGTTAATCTAGATTTATGTTGTATAACACTTGGTACAACAAATACTTAGAACTTTCATAGCCCATACTGTATGGTATAACCGACACCTAAGTTATGAAAGGAACTTGATTTGTTGTTAATTTAAGTTATAATCATGAATGCCTGACAACATTTACAAGTATTAGCATCATTCAAATAAGATAACTAATGTAATCATGTTAACAATTTATAATCTAATTGGAACCTCCTTCGTGTGTGGTTTCCAAGTTGAGTAATAAGAGTTTATACTATACTTGTTTGAAATACCATTAGTGGATTCTCTAACCTTGATATTTGTTTTTATCATTGTTTGATCCTTACAGTAATCTTCCATCTCAAAGTTCTCATTAATTTCTTCCTCTTCTCTTTTTTACTACTACTACTACTACTACTACTACTACTACTACTACTATTATTATTATTTATATTCTTGTTATATTTTATGTACATTAAGTATACTTTATATTTGATCAAGGATCCTGACATTGTTGCTCTTGCCTTATTCATTCACATCAAAAATTTGTTTATATTATATAATATATCTCTTTGATCTTTTCATAAACTCAGTATATAGGCTGGAAACCTGTGACCTGATCTTTTAAATCATTCTCAGGTATAACAACGCCACGTACTGAGTATTATTATTATTATTATTATTATTATTATTATTATTATTATTATTATTATTATTATTATTATTATTACTGTTATTGTTATTGTTGTTGTTGTTGTATTGTTATTTATAATTTATACAATTAA